>NC_077227.1:397977586-398577586 GCF_027887165.1 Monodelphis domestica
GAATCAGAAAGTCTCAGAATTGAAAGGGGTTCCACATAGTATTTAGCCCATCCCCCAAATGAACCATAAAGTTTCCTTCAGCATTTTCAACCAGTGGTCATTCATCTTTCACATAAATATCTTGGGTAAAGAGAATTACTGTGCTGCCTCCAATGGTAGCCCTTTCTACTTCTGGATTATTCTGTTAGAAAGTTTTGCTTCTCAGAAAACCTAAATCTACCTCTTTATAATTGCCATGCATCACTAGTTCTACACTTTGGGGCAAAGTTCAAGTTCTGCCTCTGACCCACACTGGTTGTGTGGTTCTGAGAAAATGATGACCCCCTCAGTGCTCCAGGAAACTTTTGAACATTGATAGATTTCATTATCAGAGAGTTCTCTGTGCCAATGAAACCACAAGTCTAGTCTTTATCTTTATTCATAAATGATAATCTCAGTAACAAAAATAATAATTACTAGCATTTTATAGCACTTTAAAGTGTTTAAAATGTTTCATAAATATTGTCTCAGGTGATTCTTATACCGGTTATGCGAGGTAGATACTACTATAATTGTCCCCACTTTATAGATGAGGAAACCGAAATTAAGAGAAGTTGGTAATTTGCCTGGGAACACACAGCTAGTAAATGTCCAAAGAAAGATTTGAACTGTGGTCTTTTTGACCCCAAGTTCATTATTCTATCCATTGTGAAAGAACAAAAACCAATTATTTACTGCTATAGATTCAGAATTTGTGCTTTACAGTACTTTTTCCATGCTCTTGAGCTCTTGAAAGTTATGTTAGTGAAATGCCAATTCTGGAAGTTCTTAACCAAAAAGAAATTATTAATCAATCAGAAAGCATTTTTACATTTTTCATTAATTTAATTTTTTATCCATATTTTCATTTTTGTGAGTAATTTTATAAAACCAAAACCCCCAAACATAAACTCAAATAAACAATGCTTTCATCTGCATTCTGACTCCAACAGTTCTCAGAAGGCATTTATTAAGCACATATTATGTGCTAGACATTGAACTAAGTGTTGATGATTTAAAGACAAAAAGGAAACAGACCTTGTTCTCAAGAACATTACATTCTTTGATATAATTATTAATTCTTTCTATAATTTGTTTTTAAACACACTCATTATCTGGGATTTCATTGTTGACTCCATATTAGATGTGAGTCTTTTGTTTTAGTTCCCTGGTCTGATGACTATTTTTCTTACATTGTGGTCTGTGATGAATATGTTGTTAGCTCCACCTTTTAACACTTATTTACAAAATCTCTGTGCCCTCATAGATGAACAAGTAAAAAGTGTTCTATGTAATACTGAGGAATATGTTCATTCTTTAGCAGTCCCATTTAGAAGATCCATAAATTTTTTAAATTCTAGTTTCTATATCAACTTGTTTAATCCCATTTCCCCCCCTTTTTTTGTTTGTCCTCCTATTAGACCTGTCCAAAACTGAGAGAACATTGAAATCCCTACCACTACTGTATTACTTATATGTTATTATAGTTAATTATTTTTTCTTTTAGGAATTTAGATGTTAAGGTATTTGAAACATAAATTTAACATAACATGGTTTCTTATTTATTCCTTTTTATATTTTAAATGTTTGTTTTTGCTTTGTCTGTTAACACAATTATATAAAGGCATCATTTTGGATTCACTTGATGCACGGTAAATTTTGTTCCAGCCCCTCATTTTTATTCTGTGTATATTTCCCCCTTTTGGCATGTTTCTTGTAAGCAACGGATTGTGGGGTTTTGCTTTCTTATCCAATTTGTCACTTTTCTCATTTTATTGAATTGTTAAATCCATTCACATTTCAAGTTATGAGAATTAGATTTATATTTTCCTCCATTTGCCTCTAAAATGATTTTTTCTGAACTATAATTTCTCCCTCTTCCTTTAAAAACACAGTTCTTTGTTAGCTTATTTTAATCTATTTTAAGGAAATTATATTCTCACTAGCTTTCTTCACCATATCTGAAAGCTCCCCTTCTCCTTTTTGTTACTCTTCTCCCTAGTTTTGGATTTCTGATGAATTTATTAGTTCCTTTTTCTTCCTCTCCCTCCCCCTCCCCCTGACTCAGGCTGTCAAGTAAAATCTCTCTTCCTGTCTCTCCTTCAACTCATTTTATTCATTAGTTTTAAATTTTTCATTTTCTATAATTTTTTTTCTAAAAAGGTTTTCTTTCCCTCATTCTCTTCATTATTTATCTTCCCTTTCTGTCTATTTTAGATTTCTATTCTTTGTTGATGGTCCTTGAACTTGTTAATCATTTTTGAGTTCTCTCTATTCCTCATGGAATTAAAGCTTTGCTGGCACCTCTTTAGTGTTCTTTCTTCTAAACAATTTCTGTGTTATTGCCTTGTAGATCTTGTCCTATGCATCCCCTCCCCACCACTCCTCTTTCTGTTGTACCTTACTCTTAGAGATGTGGTTCCATTTCCTGCAGATGATAAGATATTGCCCCCTGGGAGGATTCTTTTTATGTCCCTGACTGTAATTCATTATTAACCTTCACTTTCTTCATGATCTTTCTCCTCCCCCCCAATTTGTCATGAACTCTTTTCTCTGGGTCTCTGCTTTCCTACTGTCAGTTGCCTCCAGAACCTCTGATTCCTTTCCCTGAGGCAAGATTAGTGGTATTTTTAAGTGCCAAATTCCTACAGATTATACCCATTATATGATGCCCATATCTCATTATAGAATATAGTTCCATATTCTTCCTTGGAAGGGGTCACCTTCCATCACTGAAATGAGATTAATCCCTTTCTTCCCCCATGTTTCTGTTCTGTCTCTCCTTTTGCCTTGTTGTCCATTTTCCTTTGGTTCTTCCCCCCTTCCCCCCCCACCCCGAGAAACTGTAAGAATTATTTTACTGTCATTGTTAGCCCTTTGGGTTGATTAGGGTGCATTATATATTTTCTCTCCTCTCTCTCTTCTCTCCTCTCTCAGGAGTGCATTGTGGAGCCAGCCAATTGGCCAAAGATGGTAAATTGTTAAGTTATTAGTGTGAGCATTTCTAGTTTGGAAATCAGTAAATACTGCAAATAATGGAGTGATTTATTATTTTGTTGATTGTGTAGTCTTAAATGGAGAAAATGTTAATAATGTGGATTAAATTTAAAAGTGTGTTGATGTACATTTTTTGGGGGAGAGCTGGTTGTTAAACCTTAGCTTTTTGTCTTTTACGTGCCTTCCCATTCTTTGATTTGCTCCCAAAAATATTGATTTAACTCTTGGTAGGGTGTTATGAGGTTTAGTCCATATTTTGGGCTTATTTCTTCAATTTCAGTCTGACGTCTGCTTTTACTCTTGTCTCCATGCGTACTTTTAGAAATAAATCTCTGGATGATCTCTGTGATGGTTCTTGCTTGCCTTTTTTGTTTATATTTCTTATATTTCTATTGTCTGGGATATTTGAAAAGCAAATAATTTCACTGGGTCTGTTTTTATTTTTTGGAATGTTTCCACTGCCTGTTTATCATACATCTTTTTTTTTTATTAGATTTGAAGAGATGTCACTTTGAGTTGAATCTTGATCTTCTTTACACTGAAACACATTGTTCCATTCCCCTATGCCATTTTGGTAGGTACAGACTAGTCTTGTGTTTTTTTATATAATTTATAATTTCCTTTAATTTATATTTGAAAGTCTTCTGGTTCATTGTGGGATTTGATGCTTGTCATTGAAACTATTGCATTTAACTACTAGGTATCTTGTGGTTTCCAAAAAGCCATTAAACAAATGAGTGCAGGCAAGGCACCCAATAAAGATGGGATCCCAACCGAGGTGTACAAGGCCTTAAATGGAAAAGCACTTCAGGCACTCCACATAGTGCTGACCATCATATGGGAAGAGGAAGACATGCCCCCAGAACTCAGAGATGCCTCCATCATAGCCCTATACAAGAACAAAGGCGCACGAGCAGCCTGTGACAACTACAGAGGAATCTTACGATTCTTCACTGCTGGAAAGATCCTCACCCGCATTATACTCAACAGACTCCTGTCATCTTTTTCAGAGCAGAACCTGCCTGAATCACAATGTGGCTTCTGACCAGATTGCAGCACCATCGGCATGGTTTTCATGGTGAGGCAAATGCAGGAAAAATGCCTTGAGCAGAACCTGAGTCTCTACATTGTCTTCATAGACCTGACAAAGGCGTTCGACACAGTGAACAGGGACACATTGTGGGTGATCCTCAGCAAGCTCAGTTGCCCAGCAAAATTTGTCAAACTGATCCAGCTCTTTCATGTCGACATGACAGGAGAAGTCCTATCTGGTGGAGAGACTTCCGATCGCTTCAACATCTCCAATGGCGTGAAACAAGGCTGCATCCTTGCTCCGGTGCTATTCAACCTATTTTTCACCCAAGTATTACGACATGCTGTGATGGATCTAGACCTGGGCGTCTACATCAAATACCGACTGGATGGCTCACTATTCGACCTTCTCCGCCTGACTGCAAAAACAAAGACAACAGAGAGACTCATCCTGGAAGCTCTCTTTGCAGATGACTGTGCTCTCATGGCCCACCAAGAAAATCATCTCCAAACCATTGTGGACAGGTTCTCCACCGCAACAAAACTGTTTGGCCTGACTATCAGCCTCAGCAAAACAGAGGTGCTGTTCCAACCTGCACCAGGGAGGCCAACTAACCAGCTGCGCATTACAATCAATGGCACGAAGCTTTCTAACGTCTACACTTTCAAGTACCTGGGCAGCACCATCGCCAACGACGGGTCCCTAGACCATGAGATTAATGCCAGGATCCAAAAGGCCAGCCAGGCACTTGGGTGGCTGCACTCCAAAGTCCTCCAACACAGCAGTGTAAGCACTGCGACAAAGCTCAAAGTGTACAACGCAGTGGTCCTCAGCTCGCTCCTGTACGGTTGTGAGACATGGACACTGTACCAGAAGCACATGAAACAGCTGGAGCAATTCCACCAACGCTCCCTCCGGTCAATCATGAGGATCCGATGGCAGGACCAAATCACCAATCAGGAAGTCCTCGACAGAGCCAACTCCACCAGCATCGAAGTCCTGGTCCCCAAAACCCAGCTACGATGGTCTGGACACGTCATCCACATGGACCCACAGCGAATACCAAGACAGGTATTCTATGGTGAACTGTCAGCAGGACTCAGGAAACAAGGCAACCAAAGAAAAGATTCAAGGATCAGCTAAAGTCCAACTTGAAGTGGGCTGACATTACACCAAAGCAACTAGAACTCGCTGCCTCTGACAGAAGCAGCTGGCAAACCCACATTAACCATGCCGCCATCACCTTTGAAGATGAGCGACGTCGACGTCTTACTGCTGTGCATGAACACCGACACCAGGCCACAACCGCACCTCCCGTAACAACTGGCATCCCATGCCCCATGTGCCACAAACTCTGCGCCTCAGTCTTTGGACTCAAAAGCCACATGAGGGTACAACGTAGATGAAAATGCACAAAGACAATCGTCATTCTCAGTCACCGAGAGACAACTACTATTTTGTGGTTTATAGCACTGAGTTTTTCTGGAGGTGATTTGTGGATTTTTTTTAATTGAAAATTTTTATATAATTAATTAATTTAGAATATTTTCCATGGTTACATAATTCATATTCTTTCCCTCCCCTCCTCCTTTTCCCCCCAGCCAACATGAAATTGATTTGTGAATTCTTTTGATTGGCATTTATATGTATGTGTATTCAGAAGTTCTGGGCAATTTTCTTGTATTATTTTTTGCATTTATTCAGTTGTTTCAGTCATGTCCAACTCTTTGTGACTTCATATGGGGTTTTCTTGGCAAAGACATTGGAGTGGTCCACTATTTCCTTCTTTAATTCATTTTATAGAGAGGGAAATAGAGGCAAGCAGGATTAAGTGACATGCCAAGAGTTATACAGCTAGGAAGTATCTGAAACTATATTTGAATGTAGGAAAATGAGTCTTCCTGATTCCTGGCCTGGCACTTTAGCCACTGTGCTACTTAGCTGTTTTTTTTTTTTTTGCATAATGGTATTCAGGTTTTTTTATTTTTTATTTCTTTTTTAACATGTTCTGGTTCTCTACACACACCCTATTTTCAAGATCAATATGTTTTTCTCCAAAGGAGATCATGCTTTCTATTACTTTTTGGTTTTTTTGTTCTTTACTTCTGTCTTTTCATTCCCAATCAGTTATTCTTTCTTTTGTTCTTTAATGAGATCCGCTACTAAGAATTCAAGTTTTTCTGTTCTGCAAATTATTTGTGCTTTGTAGTCCAAACATTATGTTCTCACAATATTTTCTCATTTAAACCATTTAAAACTATTCTGCTGCGATTCTGTATATTCTTAGAAGTCCATGGGGTCCTCTGTTTCATCAAGTATTGATTAATTTTCTTTTGCCTGGTAGTATTTATTCATAGATCGCTCGTCTTGTTTTGCCTCTCTATATAGGCCACATTCCCTTCTATTAGTAATATTCTCCATTTTGGTTTATCTTTTTATACTTGAGGTCTTTAACTGTGTTTTCTTCCTCCTGAAATCTTTGGTAATTTCTGCCTTTCCTACTTATTTCCCCTTATTGCTCACGTTCTGATTTCTTCTTTGAAGGTGGTTACCTTAGGGGTCTTAAGGATCTTTCAGCCTCCTTCCATGCTGGTGAGCATGGAAGCCATTCATGGCTCACCAGCCCAAGTCTATAGCCCAAATGATTTCTGAGGGGAAGGCAGGGAACAGATATCCCAAGCTGGATGCTGGTCATCCTTCCGTCCGTCTTTAGTTGAGTGTTGTCCACATTGCTAGAGCTCCTGATCCTCAAATCCCTGCCTGAGTATTATTGCAGCATAGACCCCAGACACATGCCACGTAGTGCCTTAGCTGGGCGCTGGTAGTACAAAGAAAAATGAAGTCTCTGCTCTCAAGGACTTAACATCTTCCGAGTTTCCAAATTTAGCCTTCCTTAGCCCAACGAGCTGTCTCTGCCCGAGTCACAACCCCTCCTTTTTCCTGCCCTGCCCTTTTTTGGCAGCCCTTCAATATGTGTAAATTTCCTAGCTGATTAGTGGCTACTTGCCCACCCCAGTTTGGGAAACCAATTAGATGTGCCAGTGTGACTTCTTGCCCTGTAAAACACCTGAGCCACTGGCCCAGCGTGATTTGAATAATGGAATAAGGTTATACCTAGGATTCCAAATATCATAGTAGGTTCCCTTCCCCTGCTATATGACATTATTACCTGAGGCTCTTTGGTCGCATCTTATGTCATATTCTATCCCTGCCTTTCCTAATCATATTTAAAAGCCGTCAGTCAAAACCCGAAATGAGGGGGACGTTGTACTGTCCTAGTACCCAGCTCTTGTCCCCCTCTTCCTGTCTGTGCTCCTTTGAACATCTCCAGTAAAGCCACAATGTCTTCTCTCAAACATGCCCCACAAAGGACACATTGCTTGTGTCACCACCTGGTTGGTCTGATTCTTCTGAATTGAGCCAAGGACTTTTAGACACTCTATCCTACCTGCCTCTATTCAGCTGTATGGTTTCCAGTGGGTCCTTGCTAGAATGAATGTGCAGCCCAACATCTCCAGGGAGGGGTGTGTTTCAGGTAGTCTTCTTGTAGGTTTGACATTTTTCTTTTTTTGGGGATACTAAATCAATGTTTGAAATTATGTGTATATATGCATATATATTTTATTTCTTTAAACTTGGGGATTTGAAGGATTCATTTTTAAAATTAGCCATATTTTCATCAAAAGCTTAGAAAATATGAGAGTAGTATGGTGTGGCTGAAAGATGCTCGGGGGCAGATAGGTGGCTCAGTGGGTTGAAGGCCACGTTGGGAGTTGGAAAGACCTGGGTTCAAATCTGAACTCAGACACTTCCTGGCTGTGTGACCTTGAGCAAATCAATCTCATTTGCCTAGTTTTTGCTCTTCTGTCTTGGAATTGTTACTAACATTAAAAAAAAAAAAGGACTGGGCTAGGGATCAAGTTTGCTGAGTTCAGATTCTGCTTGACCACAAAATTTACTGTGACTTCTGTGAAATAATAAGGTTGGACTTAGATGACCTTTAAAA
Organism: Monodelphis domestica; assembly: GCF_027887165.1. Classification (NCBI taxonomy): domain Eukaryota; kingdom Metazoa; phylum Chordata; class Mammalia; order Didelphimorphia; family Didelphidae; genus Monodelphis; species Monodelphis domestica. The sequence goes on from NC_077227.1 coordinate 397,985,641, forward strand.
CTCCTACAGAAAACAAACTATTTCTCTAAGTCATTCTTTTTTTTTTCTATAGGCTTTGGTCTTTTCTTCCATTGTCTCCAAGGTTTCTTCCAGTTGTGACATTTCTACATGATTCTGTGAAGGTTTCTCACTTGAGAAACATCAGGACAAAGGGCTTCTTTTTCAAATCATGAACCCATTGCAAGTTGGAGATGGGACATCATAATGGAAAGAATCACAGGACCCAAAATCAAAGTCCTAGCTCTATCACCCTGCTGAGGAACTTTGAATTGTTTTCCCTTTCTGAGCTTCAGTTCTCTAATCTGCAAAATGGGCATAATGATACCTTTGTTTCCTATCTTCCTAAGAGTTGTTATGAGGAAGATGCTAGAGAAATGAGAGTTAATATTACAAGTTGCCTAAAGAGTTGTAACTGGGAATTTTTGTGTCCTGTGAAAAAGTATCATGAAGTATATTCTGTGTGTGTGTGTTTGTGTGTGTTTGTGTTTCATTTGTGTCTTTTTGTGGCCCCATGGACCATAGCTATCCATGGAGTTTTCTTTTTTAAAAATTTAATTTAATTTTTAAAATTTTTTCCAAGTTAGGTGATTCTTGTTGCCTCTCTTCCTTTTTTTACTCCCCCATCCAAGCAATTTCACTGGGTTATACATATATTACATATAGATTACTGTGGTGTTTTCTTGACAAGGATGTGGTTTGCCATTTCCTTCTCCAGTGTATCCTTTTGTTAGGGAATCAGAAGCTAAGTGACTTGCCCAGGGTCACACAGCTGGGAAATGTCTGAAGCTGTATTTAAACTCAGGTCTTCCTGATACCAGGTCTGTCAGTTTATCCACTGAGCCACTTAGCTGCCTTCTAGGCACACATAGTTTAAGTGACTTGCCCAGGGTCACACAACTAGGCAGTATCTGAGGCTGGTTTTGAACTCAGAACTCCCTGAATCCATGCCCAGTACTCTTTACCACAGAGCCACTGCTGCCTCATATATACATACATATATGTGCATATATGTATATGTATTTTGTATATGTACACGCACATATATGTATATATATATACATAGTATATGTACATATTTATAGATAGTCATGGATCCAATAGTAGTCCATGGCATAAAAGTCTCTATCCAATCAGGAGCTGGACCAGGAAAGAGCACATTGTGATGAGGGTAGAGCCTGTGAAGCAGTCACCATGACCTTTCAACATTGTGCCATGTCTGAGCTCTAGGGAGACTTCATGGAGCTGACTTGCTTTGGCTCATTTGGGGCCGATTCTCTGAGACTCCACAGAATGGTTGAGAGTTCATTGAGAGAAAGAAAGATTTTGCTAAAGAAGATTCCTATTTTGGCTCCATTTGAAATGTTTAAATTTGCCCTTAAAGTGGGATCAGAACTCTTTGACTCTCAGACTTTGTTTCTGGGTGACCTTGTATATGTTTCTCTTTCTCTCTGGCCTATTACTTTCTCTTTTATAAAAAGAACAGATTGGACTAAATGATCTCTAAGTTTTCTTCCACTGCTAAATCCTGTGAGACTATGGGGCTCAAAAAGCTTTTGCATGGATAGAAAGCAGATAATGGATCTTTCCTTTTTTATTAAAAAAAGTTATTGCTACTTTTTTTTTAGATCATTGTCATTGCCAAAAGTATCCCTTCCCTATTTCCCCCATTTGCTTTTTTTTTAAATTTTATTTAATTGATTAATTTAGAGTATTTTTCCAGGATTACAAAAATTATGTTCTTTCTTCCCCTCCCCCTAATCTCCTCCCACAGCTGATGCACAATTCCACTGGGTTTTACATGTGCCATTGATCAAGATCTATTTCCATATTATTAATATTTGCACCAGGGTGATCATTTAGAGTCCACATCCCCAACCATATCCCTTCAACCCATGTAATTAAGCAGTTGTTTTCCTTCTGTGTTTTCTACTCCGACAGTTCTTCCTCTGAATGTGGATAGTGTTCTTTCTCACAAACCCCTCAGAATTGTTCTAGATCATCGCATTGCTGCTAGTAGAGAAGTTCATTACATTCGGTTGTATCACAGTATATCAGTCTCTGTGTACAATGTTCTCCTGGTTCTGCTCCTTTTGCTCTGCATCACTCCTTGGAGTTTGTTCCAGTCTCCATGGAATTCCTTTACTTTATTATTCCTTTGAGCACAAAAGTATTCCATCACCAACAGATACCACAATTTGTTCAGCCATTCCCCAATTGAAGGGCATCCCCTCATTGCCCCATTTTTTGCCACCACAAAGAGCTTAGCTATGAATATTCTTGTACAAGTATTTTTACTTATTCCCTCTTTAGGGCACAAACTCAGCTGTGCTATGGCTGGATCAAAGGACAGACAGTCTTTTATCGCCCTTTGAGCATAGTTCCAAATTGCCCTCCAAAATGATTGGATCAATTCACAACTACCAGCAATGCATTAATGTCCCAATTTTGCCCCATCCCCTCCAGCATTCATTACTTTCCTTTGCTGTCATGTTAACCAGTCTGCTAGGTGTGAGGTGGTACTTCAGAGTCGTTTTGATTTGCATTTCTCTGATTATGAGTTTTAGAATATTTTTCATGTGTTTTTTGATAGGTTTGATTTCTTTCTCTGAAAACTGCCTATTCATGTCCCTTGCCCATTTATCATTTGGAGAATGGCTTGATTTTTTGTATAACTGATTTAGCTCTTTATAAATTTGAGTTATTAGATCTTTTTCAGAATTTTTTGTTATGAAGATTTTTTCCCAATTTGTTTCTTCCCTTCTAATTTTAGTTGCTTTGGTTTTGTTTGTACAAAGTCTTTTTAATTTAATGTAATTAAATTATTTATTTTACATTTTGTAATTTTTTCTAATTCTTGCTTGGTCTTAAAAATCTTTCTTTTCCCAAAGATCTGACAAGTATACTATTCTGTGTTCACCTAATTTACTTATAGTTTCCTTCTTTATATTCAAGTCATTCAACCATTCTGAGATTATCTTGATGTAGGTGTTAGATGTTGATCCAAACCCAATCTCTCCCATACCGTCTTCCAATTTTCCTAGCAGTTTTTGTCAAATAGTGCATTTTTGTCCTAAAAACTAGGATCTTTGGGTTTATCATAGACTGTCTTGCTGAGGTCATTTACCCCTAGTCTATTCCACTGATCCTCCTTTCTGTCTCTTAGCCAGTACCAAATTGTTTTGATGACCACTGCTTTATAGTATAGTTTGAGGTCTGGTACTGCTAGGCCACCTTCCTTCACATTTTTTTTCAATGTTTCCCTTGATATTCTTAATTTTTTGTTCTTCCAAATTCCCCTCAATTTGTAAGTCATTTCTTGAAATGAATAAAAAAGAATAAAAAAAGCTTCAGAAAAACTGGACAATAAATCAGCAAAATCTGATAGCATTTACAATATTTTAGCTAGGTGGTTAATTTTGAAGTCAGGAATACCTGAGTTCAAATTGGACTTCAGACACTAGCTGTGTGACCTTAGGTAAGTCACTTTACCCTCTTTGCCTCAGTTTCATCATCTATGAAAGGAGCTGGAGAAGGAAATGGCAAACCATTTCAGTATCTTTGCCAAGAAAACCCTAGATGGGGTCATGAAGAGTCAGATATGACTGAAAAAAGACTGACCACCACTACCCATAGTTCCTTCTGATGCAAAAGAAAGGACAGGGATATAGTTTTTAAACCATTTTCCAGGACCAGCCTTGGCCATTGTGGAAGAGAGAGAGAGACTGGAAAAAAACATGCAACAAGACATGGAACAGCTGAGACTGATGACCTGTCAGTCAAATGAAAGTTCTGATTTGGAATGTTACTGGGAAAGGCAGTTGGAAGCCAGACCAACTGGAGATGGTCCCTGCTTACCTTGAAGGAGGAAAGAAGAGAAGAGACAAACTGAGGGGTTTTGTCTTTTAACCTTGAAGACAGAAAAGAGGTGGTCTGGTGACTTTGAAGGCAGAAGAAAGAAAGACAAAAGTCCAGATATCTCTCTGATTTCCTCTGTTGTGATAGTGACTGAACTTCCAGACCTTTCAGCCATTTCTCACAATTGAACTATATTCCAATATCCTCCAACCTAACACTCACTGTAGTAGTAGGGAAATCCCCAACCCTCTTACCTCCATTCCTTATCCCTTCCCGTCTTCCCCAAGTAAACCCTTTACTTAAGATAAAAAAGATAAAGAGTATTTCATGTAAAACATCATAAACGCACCCCCAATTTGATTTAAAGAAATGAGAAGCATCACAAAAAGGGGAGAGGCAAGAGGGAGGTGAAGAGAAGAAAAGGGAGGAAGGGAGGTATAGAGGGAGGAAGGAAAGACTGAAGAGAGAAGATAACTGTCTGATCTGTTAGTTATCAATTACCAATAAATATAGTCCATTATTACTTATTTATTACACCATTATAATTACTTGTAACTTGATGACTTTTTTGTTGTTGTTTTCCCCATTGGCATTGCTATAGATCTCTTGGTATTCATTACTGGTGTATATATTTTTTTTAAATTTCATTTTTATTATCATGCACAATACACTGCTGTATTGGTCATTCTTGTAAGAGCACACTCATACAAAACCAAAACCCCAAAATGAAACTGTATAGACACTGATGTGTAAGATAATATGCTTTGATCCACATGGATCTGAGTTCCAACAGTTCTTTAAAAAATTTTTTATTGTCATGCAAAACATACTTCCATATTAGTCATTGTTGTAAGAGCAAACTCATATGTAACCCAAAATCCCAAAATAAAACCATAAATACACTGATGAGAAAGATGACTCCGACAGTTCTTTTTCTAGGGGTGGACAGTGTTTTCCATCATAAGTCTTTTAGGATTGTCCCAGGTCATTACACTGCTGATAGTAACCAAGTTTTCACAGATAATCACTGTACAATATTGCAGCTACTATGTACAATGATCTCTTGGTTCTGCTTATTTCACTCTGCATCAGTCCCTGCAGCTCTTTTCAGCTCTTTCTGAAATCATCCTGTCCATCATTCCTTACAGCACAATAGTATTCCTTCATCAACATATACAACACTTTGTTCAGTCATTCCCCAGTTGATGGACATCTCTTTAGTTTCCAATTCTTTGCCACCACAAAGAACTGCTATAAAAATTTTTGTACAACTAGGCCCTTTCCCCCTTTTTTGATCTCTTTGGAATATTGACCTAGTGACAGTATTACTGGATCAAAGTTTTATACCCCTTTGGGCAGACTTCCAAATTGTCCTCCAGAATGGTTGGAACAGTTCTCTTGTGTATATTTCTTTCCCAGTTCTTCTCCTTCCTTTATTCTGTATGAGTTCATATAAGTCTTTCCATGCTTCCTAGAATTATTTGTATTCATTTATTTAATTATTCATCAATACTATATGTACTGAAATTGCTCAGTCGTTTCCAAATCTATAGGTATCTACTTTGTTTCATTTGTAATCCTATCAAGTGCTGCTATGAATGATTTAGCAAAAAAGGAGACCTTTCTTTCCATTTTTAACTTCCTTGTCACGGTGAACTTTTCTTTTGAAATCTTCATGAGATAATCAGAGTTGATAGCCAGAGTTTGGAATTCAAGGTTAAACTAGTTTTACAAAGCAATAACAGGCTTTCCCCCACAAAAGTCTGGAGAGCGTAATTAAAAAAAAAAAGATTTGATCTGAAGGCTAGAAGGTCTGAGTTTGAGTTCAATCCCCAATACTAATTTTCTTTTTGGGTAACTTTAGTCAAGATGGTTCTTCTTCCTCTCTTTGTTGTTCTCATCTTTAAAAAGAGGAGATTAGATTAGTTGACCTTTACGGTATTTTCCAGTTCTGACAAATCAAGATTTGGAACTGCTGTGTGGAAATAGGGTTGTTTATCAAATCTCCTTTGTTAAAGTTTTCCATTGATAGGTAGATGTTCCTTCCAATGCCAGATTGTGCTGTGGCCTTGTGGAGAATTGTTGTTGATAGATATATTTTTTGGCTTTATGGAGCAAGAAAACAATTTTGGTAGGGTGCCAACTGGCATACGCTGAGCAGAACTGGGTTAGAAACAATAAAACTGAAATTGTTTTTGGATTGATGTGTGTTTTAATTTTGATGAGCCTGATCTCCCCTTTTCCTCCTGCCCCAGCCCTCTGTACACAGTGGGGAGAGGGGGAGAAATCACACTCTAACAGAGTGATGAAGGCACAACTATCTCCTGCCAGTTCTAGGCCCTGGAAAGGACAATGAAAACTGAGGCTGTTACAGAACAATTGGACAATGATGACTTCTTGCTGCAAGTTTCAGATTCCAGTTTTTTGGGAAGATTGTTGTTTTATCAAGAGATATTTCCTAGGTACAGTATGTAGTGGAGTAGAAAGAGCCTTGAACCTGGATTGTGGAGACCCAAGTTTAATTCCCAGCTCTGGCATTTATCCCATATATCCATTATTCACAATAATGCCCTATCTCAAATCACTTTTAGCCATTTTCAATGAGGGAAACTTGTTTTTTTGAATCATAATCACTGAATCTTTAGAGCAGAAAAACCCATAGTCTTTCTACTCTATGGGAAAGACTCATAGAGCACAACTGATCTAACCTTCTTGTTTGACAAAAGAGGAAACTGAGTCCCAGAGATGCATAATAACCAGTTTAATGTCATTCAAGTAGTAAGTAGCAAAACGAAAATTCAGGTTCTGGTCCTTGGATTCCAAAGCTATTCTCCTTTTCCCTGTATCATTGTGACTCCCTATTGCTCTTTGATAAATCACTTCATATTTCAGATTTGTCTACTGTACAGTTGGCTAGTTTGGGTGGACGAGGAAGTAAGGGTCATAGGGAGGTTGGAGTGTTTGTCTCTAAGACCTCTAACAATTTGTAATATGTCACAGCAGCGATGAATGTGGGAAGGGGAAAGGATGTCTCTCGTGTGAAGAATTCAAGAATATGTGTGTGTGTGTGTGTGTGTGTGTGTATGTGTGTGTGTGTGTGTGTCTATGAGAAATTAGGCACTTATCTTCTTTCATATCCAGAAATGAGCCTGAGGTCATAGAAGTCAATGACATTATTGTGTCTAGTGGAGGAAAGTGGAAAGAATGATGGACCAAGAATCAAGAGTCCTGTGTTCAAGTTTCAACTTGATCATTAATTGATGGAGCAATTCTGGATAAGTTCCTTTTATTTTCTAGGCTTCTGTTTTCTTTTTTGGTAAAACAAGGGCATGGCAGTCTGCAGATAGGCCTATGCACACTACATAGGGAGGAGCAAGTCCTGAAGAACAGAGAGGATCACCAGGCAGGAAGAGCCTAGGTTAGGGTATGGATAGAATTTCAAGGGGGGAGAGTAGTCCTTAGCCTATAGTGTAAATAGTATGATGAGCCACTGGGAACTGGGGATTGTTGTTGAACAGTAGCCCTTTCCAACAGAGCATAAAGCATAAAAGTTTCTTTGAATCATGCAGAAGGTTTACCCCTGGTCCCTGACATCCTTGTGACTGTAAAAAGCCTCCACAGAAGTAACTTTCTATCTTCTGAGATCTGAGAGATTTTCTACTTTGTGCTGGTTATATCTGTCATCACTCAAGTGTCCTCTTTGAGGGGAGAAAGAGAGGCAAAGGAAGGTATTGATACTGAAAAAAACTGTCACCAGATCTAGCAACATGTATGTTTTCCCTGCAACAGATAATTTTGCAAGCTAATTAAATTTATTTTTATAACCCCTTTTACTTGTGTTAGGAACAGCTATGTGGCATAGTGGATAGAGTGCCAGGTCCAAAGGTAGGAAGACTCATCTTCCTGAGTTCAAATCCTGCCTCAGACATTTACTAGCTGGGTAACCATGGACAAATCACTTAACCCTATTTGCCTCAATTTCCTCATCTACAAAATGAGCTGGAGATGGAGATGGCAAACCACTCCAATTCCTTTGCCAAGAAATCCACAAATGGGATCATGAAAATTTAGAGGCAACTATAAAATGACTGAACAAAAACAAACATCAATTACTCATATTGGGTCAGTCATTAACACCATCTTAATTCCTGAGGTAAGAAAGACTGCCAGCAGTCTGCCTTATCCCCTTCCCTCCAGTTATACTAGATGTATATCTAAGGTCATGATTCCAGTCAACAGTTTACAGCCCAACCCTTTTTTGTCCCATGAAGCCCAAAGTGGGTAAGGGAAAGCTATAAGTCAAGATTAGAATCAGCAAGAGTTTTTCATTGGATTCTTATAGTCCTTGTTCAATAAGAACTAAGTTTTCTCAGTATTCCTGAGAAAAATGTGTGTAAGGTCTTCTTCCTTGGCTAGGGAGGAAGATCTAAGTTTGAGTCTTACCTTTGTTACTAATTCCTTATGGAACTTCAGTGAAGTCACTTCCTATCTCTTCCCCCCAACTTTTTATTTAGCATATTTTTCCATGGTTACATGATTCATAATCCTCCCCTCCTTACCTCTCCCCCCTCTCAAAGCCAACAAGCAGTTCCACTGGGTTATACATGTATCATTATTCAAAAAGCATGACTATAAATATTTTTGTATATGTCTTTTTCCTTATTATCTCTTTGGGATACAAACCCAGCAGTGGTATGGTTGGATCAAAGGGCAGACAGTCTTTTAAAGCCCTTTATACATAGTTCCAAATTGCCCTGCAGAATGGTTGGACCAATTTACAACTCCACCAGTAGTGTATTAGTGTCCTAATTTTGCCACACACCCTCCAACATTTGTCAATTTCCTTTGCTGCCATATTGGCCAGTCTGCTAGGTGTAAGGTGGTACCTCAGTGTTGTTTTAATATACATTTTTGCAATCAGGAGGAATTTAGAATACTTTTTCATGTGTTTATTGATAGTTTTGATTTCATACTATGAAAACTGCCTATTCATGTCCCTTGACCATATGTTGATTGGACAATGGCTTGATATAAAAAAAAATTAATTTGACTTAGTTCCTTACATGTTTGGGAAATTAAACCTTTGTCAGAGAGGTTTTTTTTTTTATGAAAATGTTCTCCCAGTTTGTTGTTTTCCTTCTAATTTTGGTTGCATTGGTTTTGTTTGTACAAAACCATTTCAATTTAACATATTCAAAGTCATTCATTTTACATTTTTCAATATTCTCTATCTCTTGCTTGGTCTTAAATCCCTTCCTTTACCATAGATCTGACAGGTATACTAATCTATGTTCACCTAATTTATTTATGATTTCACTCTTTTATATTTAAGTCATTAACCTATTTTCAATTTATCTTGGTATAAGATGTTGATATAAACCTAATTTTTCCCATACTGTTTTCCAATTTTTCCCAGCAGTTTTTGTCAAGTAGTGAGTTCTCATCCTGAAAGCTGGAGTCTTTGGGTTTATTGAACACTAGCTTACAGAGGTCATTTACCCCTAGTCTATTCCATTGATCCACCCTTCTGTCTCTTAGCAAGTACCATATTGTTTTGGTGACCACTGCTTTATAGTACAGTTTAAGATCTGGTACTGATGGGCCCCAATCCTTCACATTTTTTTTTTATTATTTCCCTTGATACTTTTGATCTTTTGTTCTTCCAGATGAACTTTGTTATCATTTTTTCTAATTCTATTAAAAAAGTTTGTTTGGTAGTTTGATAAGTATGGCACTGAATAAGTAGACTAATTTGGGTAGGACTGTCATTTTTATTATATTAGCTTGTCCTACCCAGGAGTAATTAATGTTTTTCCAATTGTTTAGATCTAGCTTTAATTGTGTGAAAAGTGTCCTGTAGTTGTGTTCATATAATTTCTGTCTTTGTCTTGGCAGATAGATTCCTAAATATTTTATATTGTCTAGAGTGATTTTAAATGGAATTTCTTTTTCTAACTCCTGCTGCTGAGTTTTGTTGGAAATATATAGAAATGCTAATGATTTATGTGAATTTATTTTGTACCCTGCAATCTTGTTAAAGTTGTTAATTATTTCACCAGCATTTTAGTTGATTTTCTAAGGTTCTTTAAGTATACCATCATATCATCTGCAAAGAGTGATAGTTTAGTTTCCTCAGTGCCTACTTTAATACCTTCTATTTCTTTTTCTTCTCTAATTGCTATAGTTAGCATTTCTAGAACAATATCAAATAATAGAGGTGATATTGGGCATTCTTGCTTCACTCCTGACCTTATTGGGAAGGCTTCTAACTTGTCTCCATTGTAGATGATACTTGCTGATGGTTTTAAATATATACTGTTGATTATTTTGATGAATGACCCTTCTATTCTTATACTTTCTAGTGTTTTCAATAGGAATGTGTTTTGTATTTTGTCAATGGCTTCTTCTGCATCTGTTGAAAAAATCATGTGATTTCTGTTGGTTTGATTATTCATATGGTCAATTATGTGGATGGTTTTCCTAATATTAAATCATCCTTGTATTCCTGGTATAAATCTCACTTGGTCATAGTGAATAATCCTTGTGATAACTTGCTGGAATCTTTTTGCTAATATTCTACTTAAGAGTTTTGCATCTATATTCATTAAGAAAATTGCTTTGTAGTTTTCTTTCTTGGTTTTTCGTTTGCCTAGCTTTAGAATCAGTACCATATTTGCGTCATAAAGGGAATTTGGTAAAATTCCTTCTTTGCTTATTTTGTCAAATAATTTGTATAGTATTGGGATCAGTTGTTCTTTAAAAGTTTGATAGAATTCACTTGTGAATCCATTTGGCCCTGGGGATTTTTTCTTAGGAAGTTCCTTGATGGCTTGTTTGATTTCTTTTTCTGAGATGGGATTGTTTAAAAAATCTATTCTGTCTTTTTGTTAATCTGGGCAATTTATATTTTTGTAAATATTCACCCATTTCACCTATATTGTCATATTTATTGCCATATAATTGAGCAAAGTAGTTCTTAATAATTACCTTAATTTCCTCTTCATTAGAGGTGATATTGTCCTTTTCATCTTTGATATTATTAATTTGATTCTCTTCTTCATTTTTAAATTAGATTCACTAGTAGTTTATCTATTTTTTCAAAGTATAAGCTCCTAGTCTTATTTATTAATTCAATAGTTCTTTTATTTTCAATTTGATTAAATTCTCCTTTAATTTTTAGGATTTCCAATTTAGTTTTTTTCTGGAGATTTTAAATTTGTTCTTTTTCTAGTTTTTTAACTTGCAGGCCCAATTCACTGATCTCCTCCCTCTTTATTTTGTTGGCATAGGCACTCAGAGATATAAATTTTCCCCTAAGTACTGCTTTGGCTGTATCCCATAGGTTTTGATATGATGTCTCCTCATTGCCATTTTCTTTAATGAAGTCTGTAATTGCTTCTATGATTTCTTCTTTGACCCAGCAGTTTTGAAGAATTAGATTATTTAGTTTCCAATTAACTTTAAATTTGCCTTTCCATGCACCTTTGTTAATTATAATTTTTTACAGCATTATGATCTGAAAAAGTGGCATTTATTATTTCTGTTTTTCTGCATTTGTTTGCAATATTTTTATGCCCTAGTACATGGTCAATCTTTTTATACCATGTACTTGTAAGAAGAACTTGGTTTAGTTTTCTCCAGATGTTTATTAACTAATTTTTTCTAGCATTTCATTTATTTCCCTTACTTCTTTCTTATTTATTTTTTGTTTGATTTATCTATTTCTGAAAGGGGAAGGTTGAGATCCCTCACTAGTATGGTTTTACTATCTATTTCCTCCTTGAGTTCCTTTAATTTTTCCTTTAGAAATCTAAATGCCATACCATTTGGTGCATAAATGTTTAGTACTGACATTACTTCATTGTTTATAATACCTTTTAGCAAAATGTAATTTCCTTCTTTTTCTATTTTAATTAGATCAATTTCTACTTTGGTTTTATCTGGTATCATGACTGCTACTCTTGCTTTTTTTACTTTATATGATGCATAATAAATTCTGCTCTAGTCTTTTACCTTGAATATGTTTTTGTCACCCTGACTTAAATGTGTTTCTTGTAAACAACATATAGGATTCTGTTTTTTAATCCTCTCTGCTATCTGCTTCCATTTAAAGGGTGAGCTCATCCTACTCACATTTAGTGTTATGAATTATTAATTGTGTGTTGCCCTCCATAGTATTATCCCCTTTAGATCATGCTCTATTCCCTTTCAATCTGTTCCACTTCACATTTATTTTGCTTTTTTGTCAACCCTCTACTTCCCCCTCCCTTTACTTAACCATCCCCTCTTCACTTGTCTTGTTCCCTTTCTTCTTCTCTGTAGGGTGATAGAATTCTATGACTCACTGAGTAGATTTGTTTTCACCTCTCTGAGCCAGTTACAATGAAAGTAAAGTTTAAGCATTGCCCATCACTGCCCTTATCTTCCTCTCTCTGTACTGATTTTTCTTGCCTCTTTATGTTATATAATTTACCCCATTTTATCTCTCCCTTCCCTTTCCTCTCAGTGCAACCCTCTTTCTCAACCCTTGATTGATTTTTTACACATCATTCATATGCATACACATCATATCTTTCATACATATCATTATCATCACATTTATATATACATCATGTCATCATAGACATCATATTGTCATGATTAGCTTAATTTTCTACCCTCTGAGTAAATTCCCCCTACCTTGCCTACTAAGAGTAATTTTTGAGAATTATAGATGTCCTCTTTCCATGTAGACATAAAAGCATTTTTATCTTAATAAATTCCTTAAATTTTCTCTTTCTTATTTACCATTCTGGGCTTCTCTTAAAAAAAAATTATTTGCCAATTACAAGTAATAATAAATCACTTCCTTTCTCTGACTGAATCATGGTCTCCTCATGTCCAGATTGGGAGAATTAGATAGGGTGGCCATTAATATTCACTCCTGGGGGTAGCTGGGGGGCTCAATGAATAGAGCGACAGTCAGTTCCAATCTGGTCTCAGACACTTCCTAGCTGTGTGACCCCGGGCAATTCATCTGATTACCATTGCCTAGGCCTTGCCACTCTTCTTCCTTGGAACCAATACACAGTATTGATTCTAAGTTGGAAATAAGGGTTTAAAAAATATTGACTCCCTCTGACACAATAGAAGGGATGTTCCCTCTAATGCCTCATTATGCATTGTTCTTGTGGAGAATGGTTAAAACCCTCCAAAACTCTTGTGATGGTTTTGTTGAAAAGAATCCAAAGAAGGCTCAGGGTGGGTTGTGGGTCAAAGAGTTTATCTAATACCTGGTCATCCTGGATCTTATGATATAGGCCTTTCCCCCTTGCCAATAGACAAGCTGCTCCAAACTAATTTTAACTATTTCACAGTGGAGGAATTTTTGTAACACAGGAAAAGACTCATTGAATTTGTAGGACAGGAAGTACCATTAGAGATCACCTAGTCCAACCCTTTCATTTTATAAAAGGAGCAACTGAGGCCCATCGAGAGGAAGTAATTCATTCTTAGGATAAACATAGTTTATAAGCTAGAGATAATCCTGTAGTTGGAAAGGACTTTAGTCATCACATTAGAGTAGAAAAAGCCCCAGATTTGTGGTTTGAATTCTATCCTGTGGAAATGCTTTCAGGTCCCATATTGATGTGATAAAGAAGAAAAAACCCAAGACTTGGAGGCAGAAGACCTTGACGCCAATCCTGGCTCTACCATGTGCTTTTTGTGTGATCTTGGGTGAGTTTCAGTTTCCTCTTCCAAGAACTGGGGAGAGTGATAGTAGAAGTACTTGCATTATCTTTTTAGTGGGGTTTTTGTGAGCATCAAAAGGTATAAAGCCCAGGAAAGCACTTTGTAAACCTTAAAGTGCTATAAGTGAGTTCATCTGGTATAGTGGGAAGATTTTTAAATCTGGAGTTAAAAGATCTTGAGTTCAAATCTAGCTTTGCTGCTCATTAGCTGAATGATCTTTTCTAAGTCACTTAACACTTAACCTTAACTTAGTTTCCCTATCTTTACAATGAGAATGTTGGAGAGCAGCTAAGTGGTTTAGTGGATAGAGCACCAGACTTGGAGTTGGGAGGACCTGGGTTCAAATTTTACCTCAGATAGTGTGTGTCCCTGGGAAAGTTACTTAACTCTGTTTGACCAGCCCTGGTCCTTCTGTCTTAGAGTTGTTACTAGGACAGAAAGTAAGGATTTTAAAAAAAGAAGCCCTTCCTTATGTTTTGGGGGGCAGTTTGGTGGCTCACTGGATAAAGAGCCAGGCCTGGAAATTGTAGACCCTGGGTTTAAATTTGGCCTCAGATAGTCCTAGCTGTATGATCCTGGGCAAGTCATTTAACCCTAATTGCCTAGGCTTTTCTGTCTTGGAACTGATACGTAATATCAATTCTAAGTCAGAAGGTAAGGGTTTGAAAATAAGTGAGAATATTGCACTAAAGGGCCTCTGAGATCCCTTCAACAGATAGGTGCATTATTAGGCATCATCCTAGAATCATATGTCTAAAATGTACTCTGTTAGTCCCTTCCAAACAAAAAATCCTATGATATTGTGCAAACTATTTCTCTGGAGAAGGTAAAGAGCTTTCCAGTGATATCTTTGGGAGCAGGCTATAAACCTAAGGCCTGGAAGCTCCTTCCTTCAAGATGTTTCGTGGAATAAGAATTTACTAAAGCACAGAATATTAGAACGGGAAAGAACTTTATATATCTTTCAATCCAGTGTCTCCATTTTAAAGGTCAGAAAACGAAGACCCAGAAAGGAGGGATTACTCAAAAATTTTGTTAGTAGCAAAGCTTAGACTAGAACCCAGGCAAATGATCCCCAGGTAAACTCTTCTACTGCACTTCCCTGCCTCTACGATATTTGAATTTTTTCTTGACTTCCTTTCCAGAGTTATATGGCTGAGTCTTCACAGTGCTCAGAATACCTGTTATGACCCACAACATTTGAAATTTCAAAGACCTTCCTGCATGTGACATTTTCTGTCCTATTTCTGTCTCCTGGTTGATCCTGAAACACTTCTGACAAGCTCTATCAGGGGTAAGTAGAAACCAAGCTGGATATTTTTAATTCTTCTAAGTTATGAATAAAAATGGCAAACCTTGCTAGAGGAAAAATACATTTATATTTTGAAAACATCTCTCTTTGGGCCAGTGATGGCAACTCATTTCATCTTTGATCTGATCTTCGGTTTCTCAAATTCTCTTTTTCCATATCTCCAAATGCAAGTGAAAAGATTACTCTAAAAAGAGACTAATAACAAAGTAAATCTAATATTAAACTTACAAAACTTCTACTTGCACTTTAGGATTATTTTCTTCTGCGTTTGTTCAAGTTCTTTAGAAACATTTGTTAAGAAATGTATTTTCCATTTCTTAGCACACAATGAATCACAGAGACAGTTTGCTGAAAAGAACTGTTTCTTGTGTAAATCCATGAAATATGGGGAGCTAAAAGACTTAGACTTCACCAACCTCATGATACTGTTATCACTCACGTGGACAAGAAACAGAATGGAAAAACCCAAATGATAGAGTTTTAAAGAAAAGAGTGGGCGGCTGATGACCAGAGAGCCAAAGAAGTCTTCATCTTGGTTTTGAGCTATTTGGTGGAGGTGATTGGACCAGAAAAGAATCCAGAGAAACTGCAGCTGGCAGTTTGGAGTTTAAACATATGGTTGGGTTGTTGGCCATGGGAAAGACAAAGTACAATGGAATCCATCTGGAGATGTCAGCAATGCCATTGAGAACTCAGAACTGCTTGACTCCATTTTTTGCTTCAACAACATTGATGAGAACTGTCATTGAGGCTGCTCTATCATCTGTGGGACGAGTGAGCCCTTTATAAACTGAGCTTTGCATCCTGACCTGGAAGATCAGTTCTCTATCACAAAGAGATTGTTGATGGATTGCTGCTTGGTGGCACCGAGAATCACATCTATTGCCCGCATGCACCAGAATGGGGAATGGTCTGGTCTCTATGGGGTGGTCTTGAAAGAGGAATCCTGGAAAACAGATATTTGTGTTGGTGATAATGATGGATTCCATTTCTCTTGCTCATTAAGCTTTATGAAAACACTTTGTACTTAAGAACAGAAGATCAAGGGAACCTAGGAAGACAGAGTTTCCCTAGATTTTAGGAAAGTGTTTGACATGCCCAAAAGGTGGGATGAGACTAAAATGGAGAGATATGGGCTGGATAACAGTACTTTTAGGGGGTCAGCTGGGTGACTCAGTAGATGGAGAGCCAGGCCTAGAGACAGGAAGTCCTAGATTCAAATCTGACCTCAGATTCCAAGTTGTGTGAGCCTGGCCAAGTCACTTAACCCCCATTGTCTTGCCCTTATTGCTCTTCAGCCGTGGAACCAATACATAGTATTAATTCTAAGAAGTAAGGTAAGGGTTTAACCCCCCCCATCTCAGTTCATTTAGGACTTGGGATTGGTTGAATCACTAGACCCCCAAGAGTAGTCCTTTTTCATGAATTTATATCATCTGGCAGGAGATTCACTTGCGGGATGTCCCAGGAATATTTCCAAGGTTTTTTTTTTTTATTGGGATGGGGATAAACATTTATATAGTATCTATTATGTGCCAAGCATTGTGTGAGGCACTTTTTACAAATATTAACTCATTCAATCCTCAGAACCACCCTGAGAGATAGCTACTATCATTACCTCCATTTTACATTTGCAGGACCTGTAACAGGGAGAGATTAAATGATAATAATTATAACCCCATTTAAAGAGAGCCTACTATGTGTCAGGCACTGTGTTAAAGGTGTTACATCTCATTTTTATTCTCAAACAACTTTGGAAGGTAGTTACTATTATTATTTTCATTTTGTGGTTGAAGAAACTGAAGCAGACAGAGGATAAGTGACTTGCTCAGGGTCACAATATTTGCTAACATTTATTTAATATTTCTGATGTACCAAGCACTTTACAATTATTATCTCATTTGAATTTCACAAGTACTGGTGATCGAATGCATCCATCCTAGTGTACAGACTGTTCTGGTTCTGATCACTGAACTCCATATGCTTTATGGTCTTTTCATATCGCTGCTAGGATGCCTTATAAATGTCAAAGTATCCTTTGTTGATTTTGTTGAGTTTAGTTTTTTGGGAGAGCCATTGGTGTGCACAACTCTCCAGGGGAAACTCCTTCTCCAGTACGCCAGTGCCTGCTGTGCAATTTATGGTCCTAGAGAGCTGCCTGGGATGCTAGGAAGTTTAAAGTGACATATGCAGGCCACTCGGTCTACTTCAGAGGAAGGGATCGAATCCTTGTGTCCTCTTGACGCTGAGCTAGCTTTCTAGCTAGGAATGCTATCAACATATCTATTGCTAAAGCCATACCTCTTTCGTTGTTGTTGAGTCACATCTTTATGACCCTAATTTGGATTTTCTCAGCAAAGATGCTAGAGTGATTTTCCATTCCCTTCTACAGCTCATTTTGCAGATGGGACAACTGAGACAATGCAGGTTAAGCAACTTTCCCAGGGTTGCAAAACTAGTAATTATCTGAGCTCGAATTAGAACTCAAGTCTTCCTAACTCCAGACCCATTGCTCTATCCACTGCACCAGCCATACCTCTAGCTCTATTTATATCTATATCTATACCTATACTTATACTTATAGATAGTATAATTGAGTGAATTTAGAACTTGTTGTTTAATTGTAATTCCCTCTACCCTTTTTTATTCTCAGAGCCTGGCATAAAATATAGCTTCTAATAAATTAATTTAGGTTTAGAGGTAGTTTCTTTAATGGACAGAATGCCGGACTAGGAATCAGGGTCTGGATTCTACCTCTGATACTAATTAGTTATGTGACCATGTGATCAAGTATTTAAGCTTTTTGAGCATAAATCTGTTCATTTATCAAACATAAATACTTCAAGATGAGAGGTCGGTCCTGGGTTCAAATTTGGCCTAGATATTTCCTAGCTGCGTGGCCCTGGGTAAGTCACATAACCCCCATTGTATAGCCCTTATCACTCTTCTGTCTTAGAACCAATACATAGTATTGATTCTATGATGGAAGGTAAAGGTTTCTTGTTGTTGTTTTCTTTTTTAAATAAATATTTGTAGAACCTACCTCATAAGGTTTTTGTGAGACTTAAATGAGAAAATGTTTGTAGAATCCTTTACAAACTTTAAAATATTATTGAAATGATTGCATGATGGCTAGTATTATTTGTTAGATCCCATGTGAACAACAGGATTTGTTGTTAGTTGATTGTTTCAGTAATATCTAACCCTTTGTGACCCCATTTGGTGTTTTCTTGGCTGAGATATTAAATTGGTTTGCCATTTCCTTCTCCAGTTCATTTTATAGATGAGGAAACCAAAATGGACAGAGTTAAGTGACTTGCCCAGGGTCACATAGCTAGGGGTTCAAACTGGGTATCTGAAGCTGGATTTGAACTTACAAATGAGTCTTCCTGATTCCAAGCCTGACACTCTATCTATGCGTGACCTAGCTGCCCAGCAAATAACTAAGATTTAGATCAGCTATGAGGGATAATGGAAGGAATCACTGGATTGGGTTTGCACAAAGTTAATTTGAGTGAGCATGACTGATAGTGTGAGGGTATGGAAAGGCTGTCGCAGGGTCATATAACTCATGCAACACTGATGCTCAGAGCCAGGAAGTTATGGATCTCACATCACTTGGAGTATATCATGTTCCTTCTGTAATGACATTCCCTGCTTTCTCTACTCCCCACCAAGTAAAAGTGATCCCCCTCTTCTATATTTTCCTTTTATTCTTGCTTTTCTTTGAATCATGATTATTTGTGAATGATGAAATTGTTTCTTGAGAGAGTTCTGTTCTAGGCAGCCAGGTGGTTTAGTGGTTAGAGTGCAAAACTAGGAGTAAGGAACACTTGAGTTCAAAAATCTAGTCTCAGGTACTTACTAGCTGTGTGATCCTGGGCAAGTCTCTTAACCTCTATTTGCCTGTTTCTCTGTTTTTTAAAATGGAGAAGTGGGGGGGGGGGAGCTATAGCACCTACCACCCACCCCCCAGCATTGTAAGGATCAAATGAGATATTAGTTGCAAAGCACTTAGAAAACATTAAAGCACTCTACAAATGCCGGCTATTCTTCTTCTATATATCTTTCTATAGCTATCCTGTATCCTATATCTAACCCTAACCCCATTGCTAAGCTCGGTACATTGCCTACGGTTGGGGTTTAACAAATATTTGTTGAATAAATTTCACCTAATGATAAAAACTCATGCTTGTAGAACACTTTCTTTTTTTTTAAATTTTATTTAATTAATTAATTTAGAATATTTTTCCATGGTTCCATGATTCATGTTCTTTCCCTCCCTAGCCAATGGGCAATTCCACTGGGTTGTACATGTGTCATTGATCAAGACCTACTTCCGTATTATTGATATTGGCACTAGAGTGCTCGTTTAGAGTTTGTAGAGCATTTTCTAACTTAAAGTTCTTTCCTCACAACAACCCTGGAAGGTAAAGAAGTGAGAATGCTATCCCCATTTCATAGCTGAGGAAACAAAGAGGCGAAATAACTTGTCCACCATAGTGAGAAATGAGGGGGAGATGCCGGACTGGAGTGCAGGACTTCTAGTTCTCAATCCAAGACCCTGTTTCACCATATTGTCTCTTCCATTCACTTCTTAGTTTCCTACCAGGTTCATGGAGGATTTGGAGTTTCAGTCAGCACCCAAGCTACCAGAATACAGCTGATTGGAAACCTACCCTTAGTTCTTGCTTTACTAAAACTTTTCAGAAGTGTCATCAGTTTTCTAAACATATTGACATGACTAAGCTTTAGTAGTCTAGCAGTATCATATAGTAATTTGTTATATCGAATGTTATATATTATATAACAATATATAATATGTTATGTATTATATGTAATATTAAACACAATACATATATATTGACATTAAAGTATATAATATATATTTGAGTTGACATATAATATATAATAATATGCAATATAATAATTTATTAAAACTACTCATAAGTGGTAATATAGATATAGAACTGGAAGGGCCCTTAAAGGCCATTGAGTCCAATAAGTTGATTTTATTAATGAGGAGATAAAGGGCTGAGAAGTTAAAAGACTTCTAGGAGGGGCAGCTGGGTGGTTCAGTGGATTGAGAGTCAGGCCCAGAGTTGGGAGGTCCTGGGTTCAGATCTGTCCCCAGACATTTCCTAGCTGTGTGACCCTGGGCAAGTCACTTAACCCCCATTGCCTAGTCCTTACCACTCTTCTGCCTTAGAACCAATATTGGTTCTAAGGCAGAAGAGAAGGTTTTTTTTTTTCTTTTTAAAGACTTCTAGGTTACCCGGGTAGTAAGCAGTCGAGATGTGTGTGGGGTGTTCAGAGAAGATTAGCATCTCTGGTGTGAGGGCTTGCTGGGCACTTTTCAGGGCTACTCATTCACTTTTGGGGACCACCTTTCACCCAGCTCTCATTTGTGGCTCCAAGAAACTATAGCATACCCAATAGCCATACCCTAGTAAAATCATCTTACAGACTAGCTAAATCAGGTTGAGGATAACCAAAGACTTTAGACCTGTTGATGATCTAAGGGAATGTGTATCCCAAGTATGTCAAGGTTGCTTCCAATGAATGAGTCTAAGGGAGCATATTGTCTCAATGGCCATAAAGGCTGATGAAGCGAGTGCTGTGGAGCATGTAGAGCTTGATCCAACATCAAAGATGCCAAAGTCACCCATTCCATCCCAGGCCATTGTCAAGTGTTGTAACTTTTGTCTTGCCACTGGATTTGGGTAACTCTGGAACTCCTTGATGTTATTCGTGACCATGGAGTCATGAAGAGTTGGACATGACTGCAATGGCCAAACAACATCTTCAAAAATAAAAGAGGACAACAACAATGAAAACCACAATTGAGATGGGATTCAAACCAAGGTCCTCTAACTCAGAAAGTAGTACTCTTTCCATTGTATCATTATTTTCTTTGACCAAAGGAATGGAAGAGAAGGGGAAAACAGGATTCCCTTGACAGAAATCTTTTTTCTAGTGAGCTGATGGAATTCAGTGCTGTTATTTCCCCCCCTAAAATAAGGGGGCAGTTGTGTTCAGATTGAGTTTGTGTAAGTGATCTGGCAAAAAGAAAGGTACATGCAATGATTCAAGGCAAATCACATATCCTGGCAACTCAAATGGATGCTCCAGTCTGAAGTTTACTGTATAAAGGCATACTCTATGCAAATGATCTGGAAACCCCCCCAGTTCCTGTGATTCAAGTCAAATCCCTGCTGCTAATTACAGAGGCATTTTGCTAAAGGTAGTAAATAGGAATCATTCATGTGTCCTCAGAGGCCGCTGAATCATTCAGTATTCATGGCAAATATATCACCGAGCTTCATAAGAGAATCATTTTAAAACAAAACCTGGTCAGCTGTTTAATAATTTACTGATAGTGACAGCGGGGAGAATATCTAATAACCAGAGAGATTGGCTTTCAGATGGAAAATAAATTCATGTAAGAGGAGTTAGAGGGAGGGGAGGGAAAGAAGGAAAAACTATTATTATTATTATTGGTAAAGAAATATTTAGTTACTTTGTCAGTTTCAGATTGTTTTATGAGTCCCACAAAAACTGAAGGAAATTGGTTATTAAGAGGTTGCCAAGTCCCAGCGTTAAGTTCACTCATATTCCATAATATTGATAAAGCACCAGCATCTCTTTAAGTTCAATTCAGCAAATGTTTATTGAATGTCTGCTCTGTTCTATGCCCTGCTCTCATTCACTGGAGAACACGAACCTGAATAACCCCTTCCCTTAGAGAAACGGTGATTGAGTAAAGGGAATAAAATGAACACAGAAATGGTAAGTGTGGAAGGGAGCTACAGAGTTCTATGAATGTTCACAGAAGGGGGAATTATCTTCCTGGAGGAGGTAGTGTTGGGGTTTGATTTGAAGAATGAATAGAATTTCAATAGTTAAGAGATGGGATGGGGTGGGGAGAGAAGATAAGGAGAATAATCCAGGGATACAGAGCTGAGTGAGTGCAGAAGCAGGAAAGAGTCAGGTATGCTTGGAGAATGTCAAGATGGCGGACATAAATGGTAAAGTTGATCAGAATTAGATTAATACTAATCTAAGGTATTTGCATTTTATTTGATGGGCAATGAGGATAAACTGAAGGATTTTCTTCATGAGGGTAGAAGAATTTTATTGACATTTTAATTTCTAAATCATTTACATTTTCTAAGGGGGCAACTGAGTGGCTCAGTGGATTGAGAGCTAGGCCCAGAGATGAGAGGTCCTGGGTTCAAATGTGGCCTCAGACACTTTCTAGCTATGTGACCCTGGGCAAGTCACAACCCCCATTGCATAGCCCTTACTGCTTTTCTACCTCAGAAGCAATACTCAGTATTGATTCTAAGATAGAAGGTAAGGGTTAAAAAAAAGAAAAAGAAAAAAGAAATAAATCTTCTATATTTCCCAATATTTTCCTACCACCTCTTAGAGAGCTTTTCATCATAACAAAGAATTTTTAAAAAGAGGGGAAAATGTTCTGCTAGACTAACCAAGATATGAGAAAGTCATACATTGTGTGCAGTATTCCACACCCATAATCTCCCACTTTTGCAAAGAAGGGATAAAGGTATCTATTCAGATCTCTTTTTTGAGGCCAAATGTGATTTTTAAAATTTTGTTCCATTCAGTTTAAATTGTTTTGTTTTTGATGTTTGGTCAACAAGTGGGAGACTCATTTGGTTTCTGCATGGGGAAGACTAATCGTCTAGCAACAATTTGTAGGATGAATCAGAAGGTAAGAGTGGATCACAGGATGTAGAGGTAGAATGGGACCTCCCAAATCATATAGATCAACCACCTTTATTTTATAGAAGATGAATCTGAGGTCCATGAGAGCCAAAATCATACAATGTAGTGTTTTTAATCAAATCCTCTGACACCAAACCCACTATTCTTTGCTTTTCTCATAGCCTCCCTGTTGTAGGGGGAGAGGCTGTTGTAAACATCTAGGAGAGAGGGATACGGAAAAAGGCCAGGAGTCTTGGGAATACAAGGGGGAGAATGAAGGGCAAGAATATTGGAATACAGATTTATGGTTGGTAGCACTTGGGGATTGATAGATTATAATTGTTCAAGCTTCAGTGCTTGGGTCAATGAAGAGAAGTAATGGAATTAGGAGGAGAGAGTTTGATGAGGAAGAAGTTGAGCTCAGCTTTGGACTTGCTGAGTCCAAGATATTCATGGGACATGAAAGTGGAGATTTTAATGTAAAGTTCTGAGTTCCATTGAGAAATAAGGAACAAAGGAAAAGATCTGGGAATCATCCTCATAGGGATGCTTTTTTCTACATGAAAAACAAACCTATGTAGAAACTGTTTTTATTTAAATGAAGGAAAAAACCTTTATTTAGTGACTTTCTCTTGTTTTCAATACTACTTGATGGTTTGGGGTGAATGATAAAAGATGTAAGGGGAGAGGCCATGGGCGCTCTTTTTGATATGTGGCTTGGTGAAAATGGGCTTTGGTCCTTGCCTCATTTTTTTAACTCTCTCATTGAGGTGAAGGGAGTTAATCTGGAGACTCTAACCTTGTGCGTTTTGAAAGGTGAGGATATTGAAGCTGAAGGATCACAGAAGCCCAGACAGACAACATCCTAAGGACAGAATTCTACGTTTGAATCAATGCCAAGTTTTGCAGCAGTGGATTCTGCACAAATACCCCTTTACTGAGAAATCTTTGGAATTGATGTTTAGGACCCAGAATGTAAGGGTAAAAATAAAAGGGTTGGACTAAATTTATAAGAGTGTGGTCGCCAGGAATTATTATTCAATTCCAAATAACTTTTTATGGTGGTTTATTTACAAAAGAAGAAAGAGTGCAAGTTAAGAAAATCAGAGAAAGTAGATATTTACTCTGGCCTGGTCTGAACCAGGCAGGGCTTCAGAGGCCCCAGCAAAGGGGTCCCAGTGGTAAATTAAACAAGGGTTTTAGCCATGAGGCCTCCTCCAAGATGAGGGGCCTCTCTGGAGGCTAGTACCTCCAGAACAAGCCAGGGAAAGTAGCTTAGTTAAGGACAACTCTTGTTAAATTTAGGCATGCATTTGACGGGGCCAGTATCATGCACTAGTGGAGCTTAATTTTAATCCATTTTCCCCAGAGATTGAGGTGGGAAAGCAGTGCTCCAAGGTATGGGAAAGGGGAGAAGTTTTAAACTTTTTTTCTTGTTATTTTTTAAAGTAAATCTCTCCTTCCAAAAATGGAAAGAAAAAAGAAGGAAAGCCTGGTCCTGATCCAGCACTGGGGTAGCATCACGTCTCATTTCTTTGAGGATCTGAGATCTGATTGGTAGGGCTCCTTCCTTTTACTGACTCAGATGGTGACCATGATCTTGGGATAGCCTACATGGGTTGCTATGGCCAAAAAATTAATTACCTTTTGGCAAAAAGCCCCTCTGAACTCAGGATAATCATTAAATGACAGACACATTATAGCATGGGGCCCATATTTAAAGTCCTTCCATCCTTATAGGACTTGCCAGAGTTTGTACTCAGCTGGCATAGACTTAGAGAGCTTAGGATCACTTTCATGCCTTGATGAAACACTGGAATAGCACTTTTGTAAAATTAGTAATAATAATAAAGGCTCACAATTATATGACATTCCAAGGTTTTATAAAGCATTTTCCTTATAACAAATCTGTAGTACCAACTGGCTAGTACCAATATGGTTAACATTTATAGATGGGGAAACTGAGACTCAGAAGGGAAAAAATGACTTGGATACATAACTAGTAAGAGCTAGACCTGGAATGTATTAATTCTTTATTTTGAGCTTAAAAACGTTCTTAGTGATATCTTTTCCTTTTATACCACCCTCAGTTCTGAAAGTGTTTCCTCTTCCTCATCATTAAGTCACTCCCTATAACAAAGAATAAGAAAAAACAGAAGGTAGTTCAATAAAATTATCTGCCACTAAAGTCCTTGGCACTGTCAAATGATTCAACACCAGAAATAGATTAAGTTTTTATTAGTGAAAATTTATGGCAAAGATATATTACCACCTGTATTGTCACTGCACCCTAAGGACCATGGGACCTTTCCATCTGATTTGCAGTTCCTATATGTGTTGTTTTTCACATTAGAATATGAACTTCTTGAGACTAAGGTCAGACTTGAGACCAAGTATCTGCTTTTCTCTTGGAATCCCCAAAACTTGGTATATGGTGTTTTGTACCTAAAAAGAGTTTAATAAATGCTTTTCCATTAATTCGTTTATTCACTCATTCCTCTGAGTCTGATAATATATGTCAGAGTCCACACCGATAGCTCTGATACAGAACTGGGGTTCAAGTCCAAAGTCCCCTGATTCAAAGTTCAGCTCTCTTTTTACCCCATTGCTTCTACCTCTCTAAAAAAAAGTTTGAGTTCCATTTTGTACCTAGTAGGCTCAGGTGCGGTGGAGCCCTGAAGTCGGGATGTTCTGCATGCCATCTCGAGCTTAGGAGAGGTCAGGAGAGAAGATCAGATGTTCAGAGTGGCTCATCACCAAACTAACTTTTTAGGCACCACAACTCACAGGAGACTTTAGTGGAAGAGGATGCTGATCTTACTAGGGGCATCCCTATTCTTCTTTGAGGTCAGGTCCACAAGGCCCACAGAACTGGAAGTCTTGGCTCTGAGCTCTCCTGTTTTTGAGGAATCTTGGTTATAGGTATCAGAATACCATTAAAGTTTAATTTTGTTTCAGTGAGGCTCCTGTGAGATGCCAGTACGATGAGGGGTTTGGACCAGATGATCTCTAGCCTCTCTTCCAGCTCTAACATTCTGTGTTCTCTGAGTTTTATTTAGGGGACATTCTAATATTAGCAGAGAAGAGAGATTTTAAAGGCCTAGAAAATTTTTTAAAGAAAAGTTTAAAAAGTGGGGTGGAGGTTACTATTGCTCTAATCGAAGTCTCATGACACAGGCACCAAAATTAACATTCCGGAGGTTATGATTGTATCATTATTGATCTGATACCATTGCCCCTGGGCTCTACAAGTCTCAGTGGCTCCCTTTTGACTTTAGGATAAAGTAGATACTTCTCTGTCTGGTGTTTAAAGCTCTTCAATAGTTTTAGAATATCTTGCCAGACTATTATCACTTTTATTTCTCACATGCTCTACAGTCCAGCCAAAATGTCTTGCTTACTGTTCTCCATCTCTGATATTGCATGCGCTTTTGGACAGGCTCTTCATCATTTCTGGAAGGTATTTTCTTTTCATTTTGGCTTGGTTCCTTTCAGGCCCCACTTCAAGGGTTATGTCCCATACAGGGCCTTTTATGATTCCCTCTACTTTTAAAAACTTTCTTCCCAAACAACCATTATTTTGTGTGCATTTGTGTTATTTCCCCCCAGTAAAAATTTTCTTGATAACAAGGGCTGTTTCATTAAAAAAAACAGTTTCCCCAATACCTAATAGGTACTTAATAAATGCTTGCTGAATTAAATTGAGCTCTATAATTTTTAGACGTTAGACATTTTGGACCATGGTCTCACAATTCCAACAACAATTTTTTGTTTGTTTCCTACTTTTTTTTTAACCCCATTTAGGGTTTTCTTGGCAAAAATACTAGTTTGACATTTCCTTCTCCAGCCCATTTGACAGATGAAGAAACTGAGGCAAATAGGGTCAAGTGATTTGCCCAGGGTTACATAACTAGTGTGTCTTGGGCCAGATTTGGGAAAAGGAGAGAATTCCTGACTCCAGGCCAGCATTCTATCCATTATGCCAGCTAGCTGCCCCTAGACCTCCAAATACACAATCACAATTCTGTATGCATGTTCACTCTCCATCAAAACACTGTCCCCCCCTCCCATACACTCAGCCATTCTAGAAAAAGCCTTCCTAATAAGATGGATCATTGGTTTGCTCCCAGATAGCAATTTCTATGGTGTAGCATTCTGAGATTGTACCCTCACACTCATTTCTACTAAACTCATTCACATTCTATGGTTTTGTTATTAGGTTTTTTTTTTTTAGCTTGTAGAAATAATGATTTATCAACATTTTTTATTTGACATGCATGTGGCTTAGATAGAAATGAACAGCCTGGACTGTCATGCTAATGAACTACTTAGAGCAATAGTTTAGGGCAGAGAAAAGCTGAAATCTTTGGGCTAAATGTGCTCTGAGTAATCCATTGCAGCTCCTGCTGAGCGCAATGGGAGCCATGAATGAAATGCTGAGGACTGAAGCCAGTCTTGATCATTTTGGGTTAAATATCTTCTTTTAAGATAGTAGTGAAATATTTCCCGAACAGATGCAGCTTTCTGTAATTTAAAGAACTGGTTTTTATTCTGTTGACTTCGCCACAGGGTATCTGGATGACACAAACACATCTGTGAATTCTTGCCATGGATTTGAGAGAGGGAGGTGCTTGGTAAAGGAAGAGGGCTGGTGGCATATAAGGACTTAAGGGAGGAGAGGGGCTGGGAGTTTTAGGAGAGACTCCCCCTCCCCCAAGGCACAAGTGCAGCTTTCTAGACATCTTTGGTACAGGTTTTGGTTGGCTGATTAGAAATCACTGCACACTTTTGGATGTGTAGCTCTGGGTGACAAGGTTACTTATGGGTAACATTGATTTAAAAATCCAGATTCAGGACTTTGCATTTACCACTGTGGAAGCACTGAGGAATCTTTGAGCAACAATGCCCTTCAGGGATCAGATGCATAATATAGGCTACTTATCAGAACCTAAAACATGGAACATTCAGTGCATGGGCCAAAGGAGAGGACAGACTCATCTTTCTGGCAAAACAGTAGTCCTTATTAATCAATGACTCAGAATGCAGATTCGGAATATTAGAGCTCATTGGAGATGGTTGTTCAGAGAAGGGCAATGAAGCAAAGGGGTCAGGACCAGCAGCCATGTTTTCTGATTTCCAGTCCTGAATTCTTCTATTTATTTATTTCAGTTACATGTAGAAACAATTTTTGATCATTGTTTTCTGATATTTTAGGATTTAGATTTTC
Source organism: Monodelphis domestica (assembly GCF_027887165.1). Classification (NCBI taxonomy): domain Eukaryota; kingdom Metazoa; phylum Chordata; class Mammalia; order Didelphimorphia; family Didelphidae; genus Monodelphis; species Monodelphis domestica. Next base: position 398,013,498 of record NC_077227.1, read on the forward strand.
TCCTTCTTTCCTAACCCACCCAAAGGCAGTAAATAAGTCTGATACTGGTTATACCAGTGCTTTCATGCAATTCATTTTTCCATATTGCTCATGCTATGACAGAAGACACATTACACATATAATAAAAAAAATTTATGAAGGAAATAAAGGCTATGCAATCAGATTCCAGCAGTTCCTTCGTTGACTAGGGATAGCATTTTTCATCATGGGTCCCTTGTGCATATCTTGGGAACTTGCTTTGCTGACAATAGTTTAGCCCTTCACAGTTAGTTGATCATCATATATTTCTGTTATAGAATACATTATTGTTCTGGTTCTTCTCACTTCACTTTGCATCAGTTAATGTAAGTGCAGGTTGTAAAAAATTAATTCTATTTGTCATTTCTTATGGTACAGTAGTATTCTTTACAATCATATTTCACAACTTGTTCATTCATTCCCCAAGTGATGGACAGCCCCTATTTCCAATTCTTTGCCATTACAAAAAGAGCTACTAAAAACATTTTTGTACCAGCAAGTCCTTTACCCTATGTCTGATCTTTTTGGGATACTGACCCAGTAGTGGTATTGCTGTGTCAGAGTATGTGCATACTTCCATAGCCCTATGAAGGTGGTTCCAGATTGCTCTCCAGAATGGTTGTATAAAATTAAAGTTCCACCAACAGTTTATTAGTGTCCCAATTTTCCTCCATCTCCTCCAACATTTATAATTTTCTTTTTTGGTTGTTAGCCAATCTGATAGGTGTGAGGTAGTATCTTAAGAGTTGTTTTAAGTTGCATTTCTCTAATCAATACTGATTTGGAGCATTTTTTCATATGACTATAGATAATTATAATTTCTTCCTCTCAGTCTGGCCATTCATATCTGTTGACCATTTTTTTTTCAATTGGGGTATACTTTAAATTTGCCTCAGTTCTCTAAATATCTGAGAGATTCATCTGTCAAAGCCACTTGCAATACATTTTTTCCCCAAATTTGTTGTTTTCCACCTAACCTTAGTTTTGTTGTTTTGTGTGAACAAATTCGTTTCAGATTTAATTTAATCAAGACTATCCACATCATTTTTGTAATGCTTTCAATATTTTGTTTGATCATACATTCTTCTCTTATCTATAAATTGCATCTATTGTTTACCCATTCACCAAGTGATGGACAACCCCTTCACGTTTCCCTAATTTGTTTATTGTGTCACTCTTTATTTCTAGAGGAAGTTTCCATTTTGACTTTATTCTACTGTATAATATGAGATGCTCACCTATGCCTAGTTTCTGCCATACTGTTTTCCAGTTTTCTCAGCAATTTCTGTCAAAATGTGAGTTCTTTTACTAAAAGCTTGAAACTTTGGGTTTACCAAACACTAAGCTGTTATGGACATTAACTATCATGTATTAATTACCTAGCCTATTCCATTGATCCATGACAATATTTCTTAGCCAGTAACAGATTATTTTTATAATTATCACTTTATAGTTTTGAGATCTGGTATGACTAGGTCTCTTCCTTTCATATTTTTTCGTTGATTTGCTTGATATTCTTGGCCTTTTGTTCTTCTAAATGAATTTTGTTATGATTCTTTCTAACTCTATGAAATAAATTTGGGGTAATGTGATTAGTATGGCACTGAATAGGTAAATTAATTTAGGTAGGATTGTCATTTTTTATTAAATTGACTCAGCTTATCCATGAGCAACTAATGTTTTTCCAATTATATGGATCTGACTTTATTTGTGTGAAGAATGTTTTGTACTCATGTTCATAGTTTCCAGGCTTGTTTTAGCAGATATACCCCTAAGTATCTTATTTTATCTAGAGCTATTTTGAATGGAATTTCCTTTCCTATCTCTTGCTATTGGAATTTGTTGTTGGTAAATAGAAATATTGATGATTTATGTGGGCTTATTTTGTATCCTGTGACTTTGCTATAGTTGTTAATTATTTCTATTGGTCTTTTGGTTAATTTTCTAGGATTCTCTAGGTATATCATCATATCTGCAAAGAGTGATAACTTCCTTTCCTCATTGCTTATTCTAAGTCTTTCAATTTATTTTTCTGCTCTTATTGCTATAGGTAGCATTTGAGCAAAAATAAATAGTAGTGGTGAAAATGGGCATCCTTTTAGTTTGTCTCCATTAAAGATAATGCTTGCTAATGGGAGATGCCATTATCACTTTGAGAAAAGCTCCATTTATTCTGGTGTTTATTATTTTTTTAAAAAGGACTTGGTGTTGCATTTTGCCAAAAGCTTTTTTTTTCATCTATTGAAATAATCATATGGTTTCTATTGGTTTTGTTATTGGTATGGTTAATTATGCTGATGGTTTTCTAATATTGAATCATCTCTGCATTCTTGGTATAAAAGCCAGTTGATCATGGTGTATGATCCTTGAAAAATAATGCTGTGAACTACTTTTATTTTCTTTAAAAATTTTGCTATAATATTAGGGATATTAGTCTAGAGTTTTCTTTCTTTGTATTATCTCTTCCTGGTTTAGGCATCAATACCTTATTTTTGTCATAAAAAGATTTTGGAAGGATTCTTTCTTTCCCTATTTTCCTAAATAATTAATGTAGCATTATAGTTAGCTGTTCTTTGGATTTTTGAATTAACTTGTGAATTCATCTGGTCCTGGAACCTTTTTCTGAGAAAATTCTTTGTTGGTTCAGCTTCTTTTTCTGTGATGGATTTGATTTAGTGTTTTAATTCTTTTTTTTGGTTAATCAAGGTAATTTATATTTTTGTAAATATCTATTTAACTTAGGCTTTCAGATTTATTGGCATAGAGTTGGGCAAAATAACATAATTGCTTTAATTTCTTCTTCATTGGTTGTGATTTTTCCTTTTTCATTTTTGACATTATTAATTGATTTTTTTCTTCCTTTTTAAAAAGTAAGTTAACCAATGGTTTATCTATTTTATTAATTTTTTTTGTAAACCAGCTCCTTGTCTTATTTATTAGTTCAATAGTTTAAAATTTTGTTAATTTCTCCCTTGATTTTCAATTTGGTGTGTAATTGGGGATTTTTATTTTGTTCTTTTTCTAGTTGTTTTTTTTTTACTTTTATGCCCAGTTTATTGACCTGTTCTTTCTCTATTTTGTTCATATAAACATTTAGAGATATACATTTCCCCCTAAGTACAGCTTTGGCTGCATTGCATAAATTTTGTCATGCAATCATTTCATTGTCATTTTCTTTAGTGAAATTGTTGACTTTTTATATGATTTGTTCTTTGATCCATTAATTCTTTAAGATAAGATTATTAAGTTTCTAATTAATTTTTAGTACTTTCTACTGCCCTTTGTTAAATGCAATTTTTATTGCATTATGGTCTGAAAAATACTCACTTATTATTTCTGCTTTTCTACATTTGATTGTGAGGTTTTTATGTGCTATTATATGGTCTATTTTTTGAGGGTGTCATGTACTACTGCTGAGAAAAATATGCATTTATTTCTATTTCTATTCATTTTTCTCCAGAGGTATATATAATATTAAGCATTTCTAAAGTCCTTTTAACCTCCTTACCTTCTTTCTTGGTTATTTTTTGGTTGGATTTATCTAGTTCTGAGAGGGGAAGTCTGAGATCCCCAACAAATAATCTATCTATCTCCTTCTGTAACTCATAACTTCTCTTTTTAGGAATCTTGATGACATGCTATTTGGTGCATATATGTTTAGTATTGATATTGTTTAATTTTTTATGGTGCCTTTTATCAAGATGCAGTTTCCTTCCTTATCTCTTTTGATTAAACTGATTTTTATGTTTGCTTTGAGATCATGATTGCTCGCCTTGCTTTTCACTTTTCTTTTTCTTTCTCTTGTCTTATTGCTGTTATTACCATTTTCAGACTATGCCAAATAATAGAAGGGAGATTATGCAACCTTGTTTTACTCCTGTATTGAATGGAAAAGGTTTGCTATATCCCCATTGTATATGATGCTTGCTTTTGATTTTAAATAGATCCTTTTTATGGATTAAAAAGGTCCTTTTATGCATGTTCTTTGTAGACTACTTATACTAATATATACCTATGTGTACATATATTTATGTATATACATATATGTATATATATGTATATATATATTTGTAGAGCTGTAGGTGGAGGCAGAGACATGGGAATGTCTTTGAAGTCCTCAAGGCCAAGAACAGGGTACTGAATGTGAGACACTTAATAAATGTATGCTGAAATGATTAATTTGAGGAACCTATAATCGCACTAGGAAAAAAAGGGATATGTGTATAAAATAACACTGAAAAGCATAAGCCAGTATGTTGTAAAGGCCACACTATATGGTAATAATATGTAAGTCCTTTAAAAGGTTAGAAAACAAGGAAATCAAGGAGAACTAACAAATCTATAAGGGAGAAAGGAGCCAGAGAAGGTATTATAGAGGAGCAGGGATCTGGGCTAGGACTAGAAGGTTTATGCAGAATCTGGGTAGGCAGGCAGAAAGTGAGAGAACATCCTAGGACAGGGATTATTAACCTGGCAACCATGGACTATGGACAGATTTCAAGAAGTTTATGAACTGAGATGGAGGAAAAAAATCTTTATTTCAAAATTATTAGTTTCCTTTAAGATCATGATTCTGACAGGGAGTTCAGAGGTTTCACCAGAATATCAAAGAAGTCTATGACAAGAAGGGTTAAAAACCTCTGTATTAGGAGCATTTATATGTATATATTATATCTGTGTGTATGGCTATATGTATTTATATGTATGTAATCTGTTTTCAACTCAATTTCCTCATCTGTATAGCTGTGTAGCTGGAGAAGGAAGTGGCAAATCACTCCAGTATTTTTGTCAAGAAAACCCCAAATAGGGCCACAAAGAGTCAGACACAATTCAAATACACATACATATGTATATATTATATGTATATATAGTATGTATACATTACATATACTTCATATAGGTATATATAAAGTTGTTATATAGAACAAATATCTCTGTAATATTTATATTTGTTGTATAAAACACATTTATATATTATGTATAGCTAGAAAATGTACATATATGCATATGTACACATATATATGTGTACATATGCATATATGTACATTTTCTTTTTCATTCTTTATCATAATGACCAAACCTGTCAATTCTAGTGGTGTAGTTTCTGTAAGGATGATATTAGAAAATAAGTATTGTTTTAATAGTTTAGGGATAAGAAGTAGAGTGGCTGGCTTGAGAAAAGAACTGGAGTTTGAAGCAGAGCTGAGAGAGCATGTTAATTTCAGATGTGACAGTTATAACCATTTTTCTATGTCAATTACACTCTCGGCAGTTGCGTGTTGTCTCTGGCAGCTGGCGGAGACACTATCAGAGACTCTCTCTTAGGGCTGGAGGAGATAACGTCTTTGCCTCTCTGTCTGAGGGAAAGATCTGAAGGAGCTCAGTGTTTTCTTTTTCCAACTTGGGAAACACTATTGAATATCTATTGTGGTTTTATAAATTGTTTAACTCTGAGAAGACCAAAGAAAAACCTGGTCTTTGACTCAGAGTCCAAACTTGATTCTTGTTGAGACTCAACCAGCTAGCCTTTGCTCTTTTATAATTTGAAGGTGAAGTTAAGATTTATAAGGATAATAGTAGGTAGTTTTTATTTAGATAGTATACATTTGGGTTAGTCAGATCAGAGAGGAGTAGTGTGGCCTGTGAAACACATAAGTGGTTCCTTGTGGAACCTGGGAGTTTATTTGGGTGGATTTAGAATCCCTTAGAATTAGAAATCTTTTATTTATCCTTATATATTTCAATAATTACTTTATTTTTATGAGTCTCTTTAGCATCCTTGTGCCTGGCCCTGAAGGAAAGTTCACATTTGAACTTCACTTCATCACTGAGGATAGTTTTGATTACCTCTATCAAAAGTATCTGAACAGTTTTTGAACAGTTTTAAACCTATATTGGAACAGATTTTCCATCTAAATATTTTATTTTTATAATTTGCCAATTTGATTTTTACATTTCCCAACCTCTCCTTCGAGTTTTCATTTTAATTTTTTTATCCAAAGATAGCTTATTTTCCCAATTACATGTAAAATAATTTTTTGAAATACATTTTCTGAAATTATAAGATTCAAGTTGTCTCTCTCTTCCCCTTCCCTCCCTCCTCCTGGAGATGAAAAGCAATTTGATCTGGATTATACATGTATTATCATGCAAAACATACTTCCATATTGATCATTGCTATAAGAGAATACTCATATAAAACCCAAAATGAAGCCATAAATAAACTAGGTGGATAGCATTCTTTGTCAAAATTCTTTGGATCTGTCCTGAATCACTGTATTGCTAAGAATAGGTAAGTCTTTCACAGTTGATCATCATATAGTATTGCTGTTACTATCTACAATGGTCTCCTGGTTCTGCTTATTTCACTCAGCATCAGATCATGTAGATCTTTTCAGTTTTTTTCTGGAATCATTCTGCTTATCATTTCTTATAACACAATAATATTCCATCACCATCATATACACCACAATTTGTTCAGCCATTCCCCAATTGATGGATATCCTCTCAGTTTCCAGTTCTTTGCCACCACAAAAAGAGCTGCTCTAAATATTTTTGTACAAGTAGGTTCTTTCCCTTTTTTTTTATGATCTCTTTGGTATACAGACCTAGTAGTGGCATTACAGAATCAAAGTTGCCCTCGTCTTTAACAGCATATATTTTTAGGTGAAAATGTAGATGGGCTCCAGTGCTTAGAAAATTATAAAGATCCATTCTGAATGGCATTTCAGAATCATACATAACCTTTTACTTTTGAGTGTCTCATTAATTAGAAAGAGAATGTCTTTGTTTAATCCCTTTAGAACTGTGTTTTCAATGGCTTTTGTGTGTACTCTGTGTGAGGGAAGAAAAGTATACTGGAGCCAGTTCAAACCAGTTGGCTGACTATTAAATTTTTATCATGAACTATGCATCAGAAATGGAAAATTGTTACAAATCAGATCTTGATTTATTGTTTTGTTGACTGTCTAGACTTAAGAAAGTGATGGAGAAAATGTTAATAATGCAGATTAATCTTAAAAGTGTGAACTACTTTTTTTGTTAAAAAGGCAATTTTCCTCCCCAGTGGGCTTAAATTCTTTTATTTAACAATATAATATGTAACATAACAATATGATATAATTTATTTGTTAAAATATGTAACAAGTTATAATAAATATGGTTATCCAAGAGAAACAAATTCTCACATTAGCTACGTTCAAAAATATTTGTCTCATTTTTCCCACCTCTTTTCTTCCCCTCTTTCTTCCCTCTCCAAGAAGGCAGGTAATATGATATAAGTTGTATACATATTACCATATAATACATATTTCCCTGTTCATCATGTTGTAAAATAAGACACATGTTGCCTCCACTAGAGAAAAATTCACGGAAGAAATAATGTGAAGAATGGTATGTTTCAATCTGCATTTGGACTCTGTCTTTTCCGTCTATGATGGTAAATATCCTTTCTCATCATGAGTCCCTTGGAGATGGACTGGATGATTGCCTGGTTGATAATAGTTAAGTCATTTACAGATGACCATCATACTTTATTCTTGTTACTGTGTGTGAGGTTTCTGCTGGTTCTGCTCATTCCATTTTATTTCACCTCATATAATCCTTTCCAGATATTTTTGGTGAACATCTGGTTTGTCATTTCTTATTGAAGAATAGAATTCTATTACAAGCATATACTACAACTAGCTCAGTTATTCCCCAACTGATGGACATCCTTTCGATTTTCAGTTTTTTGTCACCACAAAAGAAGCTGCTATAAATATTTTAAAACATACAGTTTCTTTTCCTTTTTCCTTGTTTGTCTTAGGAAATAAACCTAATAGTGATATTACTGGGTCAAAAAGTATACACAGTTTGAATAAAAAAGATCTAGAGTTTTGAATGGACTATAAGTTCAGTGAATTAATAGTGTGAGATGGCAACCAAAAAAGCTAATGTTCTTTAAGTTGGCATTTAAGAGAAGAGCAGAATGATGGAAACAGTAGTCCCACTGTAGTCTGCCTTGGATAGGACACAGCTGGAGTGATGTGTTCAATTCTGGGAGCCAGGACATTGATATGTCAGAAATCATCCAGAAAAGATCATATATGTGTGGGACAGGACTGCAGAATATACCATGTGAAGACTGGGACTGGAGAAGTTCTGCCTGTAGAAAAGTGGGAGGAAGGATAATCAGGTATCTGAATGGCTGTTGCACCTGTTCTATTTGGTTCAGAAGCAAAACTTTGAGAAATGATTAGGAGTTCAAGAGCATAGCCAGATTTGATATTCTTCTTCAGCTCTCTTTTTCTCTTCCTCTCCCTCCCCTTAAATCTACCTCCTTATTTAAGCTGTCTATATCATCTTATAATTTGTTGTTGTTCAGTCATTTTAGTAGCATCCAACTCTTGGTGACCTAATTTTTGGGTTTTCTTGGCAAAGATACTAGAGTGGTTTGCCATTTCATTCTCCAGTTCATTTCAAATATGAAGAAACTGAGGCAAACAGGGTTAAGTGACTTGCCCAGGGTTACATAGCTAGTAAGTACCTGAGACAGGATTTGAGCTCAGGGTTTCCTGACTCCAGGCTCAGCAATCTATCCACTGTGTCACCTAGATGCCCATCTTCTTACAATTAGAATTGTTCAAAAGAGGAATAAACCACCTTAGGAAGTAGTAGATTTAAGCAGATTGGATGATCCCTTGTCACGGATGCTATAAATGGGATAATGACAAAAATAACTAGCATTTATGTAGCACTTTATAGTTTGCAAAATGTTTATCATATGTTATGCCATTTGATCCTCATAATAACCCAATGAGGTAGATACTTTTATTATTCCCATTGTACAGATGAGGAAACAGAATCAAATGGGTGAAGTGACTTGCTCAGGGTCATACAACTAGGAAATATTTGAGGTTGGATTTGAACTCACCTTCCTGAATCCAAGTATGATCCCAGAGATTCCTTCCAAATCTGAAATTCTGTGATTTTATGAAAAAAATGGGCTTGATTTCTTTAGTCTTACCCTCAACATTATCTTTACTATTTTGGGTGGAATGATAATAAAATTTAAAGGTATCTTTACCTTTACCTTTAGCATTTGGTTGTTTTGAATCATACTATAAAAAACTTAGGACAATCTAAGTGCACATCATACTTCTCTGACATAAGGACAACATCAATTTATTAGACTGGGAACTCCTTGAAAGGAGAGGACCATTTCTTATTTTTCTGTACATGTGATCCAGTACAAGTTTTTATACATAATATACTGTCTGCTGAATGAATGGATATATTTTTCAAGTAGTTTTTCTTTTTTGCTTAAATATTTATAGAATGTGGGTGGGTGTTATTGAGTCATTTCACTCATGACCAACTCTTGGTAACTCAATTTTGGGGTTTCTTGGCAAAGATCCTGGAGTTATTTGTAATTTCCTTCTCCAGCTCATTTTACAGATGAGGAAATTGAAGCAAACAGGTTCAAGTGACTTGCCCAGGGTCACGTAGCTAGTAAGTGTCTGAGGCTGGATTTGAATTCATGAAGATGAGTCTTCTTAATTCCAAGTTCAGTGCTCTATCTTAGCTGTCTGTGGGTGGGTAGAAACTATCAAAAACATGGGAAATATTTAGAAGGGTTATATGAGACCTTTGGTGTCATGGTAAGAATTCAAAGTATAGCTCATTCATCCCAGCCCTTTCTCATCCAGTGTTGCTAAATTTCTCCTTAAGACAGTTTACATGGCATGGGGACTAGCTGTGAGGGGCATTATGGGAGCTGAAAGGAATGTACCTGTTCTACCCAAATTAGGAATGAGGACTGCTTCTATTACTTTCTAGTTGTGTGATGGTGGACAAGCCACTTAATCTCTTGAAGTCTCAGTTTCTCACCTATAAAGGAAGGGTTTGGGTTAGATTTTTTTGGGTACCATTTGCTCTAAATCTGTGCTCATATGACTGGGTGAATTCTCATTTTGGAGAATTGTGGGGTGAGGATATGAGTCAAAGAAGGGGAAAAAAGATTTTGCTAACCATTGAGAAAAACAAAAGGTTTTGATGCTGCCCCCTTGTGTATCCCAGGCCTTCCTAACAAAAGAAAATGTGCTCATTAGTGATGAGATGTTGACTTGGGTTAGTCTTTTGGTAGAAGCTGCATCAGTGGATAACCGCTCCAGAAGATGGCAGTAGCAGTCTATTGGAGGGTCAGCCCATGGTAGCCCTGGAGGCAGAGAGTAACTAGAAGGCAGAGCTTCAGTTAAAGATGTCAGAAGTGTCAGAGGACAGCACCAGTTGCCAGGGAAGCACCAGCAGCAAGAGAAGCATCAGCAGCCAGGAGAGCACTAACAGCAAGAGATGCTCTAAGTGGCCAGGGGAGTATCAGCAGCAAGGGGAATTCTAGTAGCAAGGGGAGCATTAGCAGCTGGAGAGAACTAGTAGCAAAAGAGAGTATCAGTAGCTAGGGGAGCATCAACAGCAAGGGAAGCACCAATAGCAAGGAGACCTCTAGTAGCAAGGGGAGCATCAGCATCCAGGGAAGATCAGCAGCCAAGGAAGCATCAGCAGCAAGGGGAGCACCAGCAGCTAAAGGGTACACTAATGGCAAAGAGAATACCAGCAGCAAGTGGGGATTTGGTAGCAAGAGGAGTACCAGCATCTAGGGGAGAACTCTGGGGAGGCAGGGGAGCACTAACAACAAGGGAAGCACCAACAACAAGGGAAGCACCAATAGCAAGGAGTGCTCTAACAGGTAAAGGGAACTCCAGCAACCAGGGGAGCACTAGAGGCATACTAAAGGAGCTATGAGAGATGGAAGTAAGATTCAAAAGGGTATAGCACATTGCCTAGGTATAGATCCACATGAGGCAATCCAGCTATGATTTAATTACATTAGAACTTGAGTTATGCAGGGAATGTTTCCTTCTACCCCTCCAGAGATGGGAGCCTATGAAAATTTTATCCTTTATATATGATGCTAGCAGTAGAGCTTAGAGACTTTCTCTGTTGTTTACTTGGCTATTCTGTCCTAAGAAATGTTTTATTACTTTTGTTTTAGTTCTTATACTGTTTATTGGTAGAGGATTCATTGGAGGGGGGTGGGTCTCAGATGCTTACTATTATGTGATCTTAGGCAAGTTCAAATCTAGCCTCAGATGCTTAATAGTTATATGACCCCAGACAAGTCACATAACATCTATCTGCACCTCTAACTTACCTCTTGGGATTGCTGTTAGGATCAAATAATATTTTTAAATGCACTTAGCATAGTGTATACCATAGGTGCTTAATAAATGCATGTTCCATTTCTCCCATTTCTATACTCAGTACTTTAGTACAGTACTTCGCATATAGTAAAACCTTTAAAAAGTTCCATTCATTCATTTATTCACTCATTAGATACTCCAAATGTAATTGCTTCCTGTTATTCAAGTCTTGAGTTCTAACCAGGATTTGCTGCAGTTCTTACTGTTTCTTTCCATTCAGGAGCTGAATTCATCTATCATGCTAGTTTTGTAACAGGGATTAATGTCCAGTAAACACTCAGGAGGATCATCACATTTTCACTTGTGACATAATCAAGGTATGGATTTTGTTAATTAACTCTAGGAGTAAATAAATAATTCATTAACACATCATGCCATTTCATCACCATCATAAGCAAATATTTACTGAGTACTTACTGGCATACAAGTTAGCTTGGATTTTCTAGAATGAGGGAAAGCATAAACATTAAAAAAACCCTACACATATGGTATGAATTTTTATATACATCTGAGATAAATACCAGTAGGGTTCATAGAGAGGGTGTGATGGAAAGTGCATTAGGTGTGGAGTCAGAAGTCCTAGACCTGGCACTTACCCAGTTGTGTGAACTTGAAGAAGTTGCTTCTTGCTTCAGTTTCTCCACCTGCCAAATGAGAGAGTTTGATTCCAAGATCTCTCATATCGCTTCTGATTCTGATGGCCTGGAATTCTTTTGGTCATATGGAGTGTCCCCAAAATCTTTGTACAATTCTTAGCAATTTAATTGGGACATCCTGTTTTTGACCCTCTTCAAGCTTTGGGAACTAATTCACATGGCCTTGTGTTATAGTAGGTTAGTGCATCACATTTTTCGTGCCTGAGGATCTGCAGTAATTGGATATGCCCAGAAGGTACCCATCGATTCTGTTTAAAAAACAACAAAAACAAGTCTCTTTGTAGGGTAAGCATCTCCCGTTTCTTCAGCTAAGCTTTGTATGACCTAGTCTCCACTCTCTTCACCACTTTGGCTATTTACTCCCTTTAGGCACAATCCAGCTCACCAATAATCTTCCTAAAGATGTAGTTTGCCAAACTGGACATAATCTGTTCCATGGCATCTAATAAGGGCAGACAGAGCAAGGGACAGTTCAGGGTTTTCAGAGAATACTCAGCAGTTTATATTCAAGTCACTATGAGGCAAAAAAACAAGATAAACATTTTCAACGTTTAACGCTGGAGCAAGAACACCTAGGCTTTTCAGAATCATTGAACATCAGAACTGGAAGGGACCTTGAAGAGAATTTCATCCAGCCCCTTCACTGTACAAAAGGAACTGCTAAGGCCCAGAGAGGAGAAATGTTCAAGGTCAGATAGCCAGGCAGTATAGCAGAGCTGACACTATAGACCTCCAGTGTCCCTGGATTAGTTTTAGCCCTCAATTTCAGGAAATCAAAGGCATTGCATCTTACTTGATAAACTCCTGGGCACAGAACTGGTATTTTTCAATCATTTGCTGTGCCTTAGGCAGAACCCTTTACTATCCAGAGTTTTGGAAGGTAAGATGTCTCCCTTTGCTATTGGATTCTGGGAAGCAGATATTTACAAGAATTAAAAAAAATACTTTTTGACTAGGGCTGCACTGGTCAGACTTTTCTAATCATAAGCAAGAAGAGTAGGATTTTGAATAGGAACCCAGTCCCTATTCCTTAATCTCTGTCCTTTTCCCCACATTATACCTCGCAGCCTCTGCTTGTATCTCTTTCCAGGCAATTTCAAAATCTCTTCCCTCCCTCTCCCCTTGACCCAGTCTCCCCTTCCTGTGATCGTCTTTGTTCCAAGTCTCTGTGAGATACTGCATTTTTCTGTGGCTGTTCTGCTATGTGATGCTACTGGAGGAATTCAGCTACAACATGATGAAGTCTCAGCAGGGCCAGTGTCTCTGATTGGGTCCACCTCAATTTGGCTCTCCTTTATAAGGCCAGAGCCTCTTTTTGAAAGTCCTGGTTTCGAAGAGGGATAGATCATTGGGTAATGTAATTTTTTCTCTATAAAAATAGACTAGGATCAAGAGGTTAAGTCTGAGAAATACTTACAGTGTGCTCTTATGCATTTCTATTTGTCTGACCTGATAGACAGCGTTAATGCATATTAATATTCCTGCCATAAAACATTGCTCAAGCCAGAGTGACTGACTCCGGAATATTCAGCTCCACATAAAGAGTCACTCCGCTAATATAAAGGTTAACTTGTATTTCTGAATTATTGATGGTTGCTTGTTACTAATTTTTTCTCAGAAAGAAGGAAATTATTAATGAAGATGATACATAAGAGATCGCTGCCAATGTGTCTGACATCTATTAATGATTTCATCTTGCAACCAGATTAAAAGAGACAGCTGGTATATGTATGTATGCACAGAGCTAGCTCCAAATGTGCTGACAACATTGTGGGAGTGGGAAGCAGACAACGAGTGACTGGGAGATAGTGGGTGCAGGCAGTGGGTCAGAGGTCCCCTCCCTGTTGGTGTGCCCTCTCTTGGCTTATTGTCAAATATTTAGCATTTCAGATGCCAACTGGCTTTGAGATATTTTCCCCTATTGTATGAGGTATAGTAGGCATGTGATATTAACATTCTTCTGACATCCCTCCAAATTCTCTAATTATACACATATACAGACACTAGGCAGGTCTACTAGCACCCTCTCTGCCCCAGACATTCTCCATCTTTTCTCAGACACATGCATCTACAGTAGACAAGTGCACACTCCTGGCTCAAGGGTGATTGGATAGCACTACACAGAGGAGATCTGCTTGTTAGCAGGCAAAATCCCTAATCTTGTAAGTCTGACTCATAGTTTTGTTTAACAGAGAAACCAAAAAAATATAAAACATTAAAGTAGTGTGGTTTAGTGGAAGAAACCTGAGATTTGGAGTAACCCCCCCCCCCAAGTTTGAATCTTCTGCCACGGAGAATTGTATGTCTTTCAGACACGAGGCTCTCTGAGTCTCAGTTTTTTAATCTATAAAATGGACATGATAACAATTACTGGGATTTCTAGAGCACCTTAAAGCTTGCAAGTTGCTCTATGAAAATTCTTATTTGACACAACTCTCTAAGTTAGTACTGTAGATATTATTATCAATTTACAGAAGAGGGAACTAAAACTCAGAAAAGTCATCCATGGTCACATAGCTCTAATGTCAGAGGTGGGATGTGAACCCAGGTCTTCTTGACTCTGAGTCTAACACTATCCACCAGACTACAATGCCTAAGTTATAGGGTTCTTCTGAGAAGAAAATGAGATAATGTATGTGAAATGTTTTGCAACCATAAAATGCCTTGTAAAAGTAAGCAGTTATTATATAGAGGTAATCTAGTGAAGCCCTTTCATTTGATATTTAAACTCAGAGGAAATAGGGATGAATGAATGGAATTAAGAGATGGATTTAAGAAGAAATGGATTTAAGAAGATAAAGAAACTTAGTCCTAGTGTCAGGATTTTGCTTATAGTTACAATGGCTAGGAGTCATTGGTAAACTTGGGACTAGAACTTCCATTTTCTGAACCCAGAGGCAATAACGAAATTCACTTTAGGTAAATGGAATGATAAAACAATATTATGGTACTATAATTGGACCAAAGATTGAATGGTTAACATTTATTTTAAAAATGCACTTGTTTCTGATCTAGTCTTAGGAAGCAGAAACACTCTGATGGAAGCTGATTAAATTAGCCTCCAAGAAAGGATTGGAGGTTGGGAAGGGACTCTGGCTTATCCTCTTCTCTTTGAACTTAAGCCCACATTCTCCTTTTCTATGGCATTGAAATGGAGATTACAATTGGTTGGCTTCAGCTCCAATTCAGTCTCTTCCCTTAATGTGTGGTCCCTTTTGCTGAATTTGATTGGAGCTAACTCTCAGCAATGTATTACAGAAACTGTGTGTGCTCCACACAACAGTAGCAACAGAGACTAAGTCTCCTGGGTATGTGTGCATGCACACCAATAATCAGTTTTGAGAAGGATCTGAGAGTGGAATCACCAATGGAAGAATTGCCTGTTTCTTTTTCTTTTCCAGAAAAAAGGGGGATACTTCCATTAATTGGAATGAGACCAATGGATTCTGGAAAAGTTACAAATGTGACTTAGAAACTTCCCTTCTTTATTATTTCCTCTAGGCCCACAAGGACAGCATTCAGAATTTGCCCCCCTTGAAATTGAGACTGTGGTAGAATGGAGGGTGGGCTGGACGGAGAAGAATGAAGACCCGAGTTCTAATTCTGGCTCTGCCCCTAACATGCTATGTGAGTTTGTGCTAGTTCTTTCATCACTCCAGGCCTCAGGCTTTCCATCTAAGAAATGAGGTCAGGGGACAAGATGATTTCTAGGGTCTCTTCCAGTTCTACTCAATTCACTTGGAAAGTAAGTTTATACTATGTGCTAGGCTTTAGGCATATGTGTATGTATGTATAACTTGTTGCATATATGCATATGCACACATATGTATATGCATGTATACACACACAAATATAAAAAGTATGGAAACAGAGACAGAGAAAAAGGGACAGAGAAAGTCCCTTTTCCACGGGGCTTATATTCTACTGGTTGGGATACACCATGGTCAAAAACAAAGGCAAAGTAATTTCAAGGGGGAGAGAGAGAGTCAAAAACTGGTAAAAGGGGCATGTGAGACCAGGAAAGGCTCCTGAAGGTGGTGGCATTAAAGCAGAGCTTTGAAGGAAGCTAAGGGATTCTATGAAATGCTGATTAGGAGGGATCTCATTCTAGACATGGGGGATCTCTTGTGCAAGGGTGTAGAGCTCTAACTTTTTCTGTCTGGACCCATGATTTCATCTAACATGTCACTGATTTCAAAATCCTTGAGTCACCACTAATTCTTCCCCTCCCTTCACTCCGCTCTGGTTGTTGCCCTAAACTAGCCCTCTACCCTAGGGTCAGGGCATGATAGTGCTCTCAGTTAAAATCCAGCTCTTTCTTCCCTTGGGAGAATTTGATGGTTCAGTAGACAGAGGACTGTGCCTAGAGTCATGACACTCATCTTCCTGAATTCAATCTGGACTCAGATACTTACTAGATGTGTGACCCTGGGTAAGTTATTTAATCCTCCTTGCCTCGGTTTTCTCTGAAATGAGCTGGTGAAGGAAATGGCAAATCATTCCAGTATCTTTGCCAAGAAGACCTCAAATGAGGTCATGAAGAATGGAGCATAACTGAAAAAAGATTCAAAACTTCTATCCTCTGGGAGAATCTAGGAAAGCTCTAAACACCTGACAGATCAGACATTTTAATCTTCTTCTTAGTTGAAATCCTGTGGCCTGACCTGAGCAGGGAGGATCTTTTCATGGTGATACAAATAGTATGATTCTAAGGAACCAACACTGGCTCTGGAGTCAGAGGACCTAGGACCACATCTTACCTCTTGAGTATTTATGTGGCTTTGACTACTTGACCTCTTAACTGTATGATCTGAGGCAACCCCCACAGTCTGGAACTCCATTTTCCCATTCATAAAATAAAGGAGTTAGACTAGATGCCCTCTGAGATATGTTATAGATAAATAATCCTTTAACTTGGGGTCTGTGTTCTGATATCTTAGAGATTCTGATATCTTAGAGAATGATGCCCTTGTTTTTTCTTAGGGGTTGTGGGGACCAGAGGTATGGGGAAAGAAGTATCTTGAATACTGTAGCTGATGATTTTCTCTCATCAGCAAATCCCAGGTTTGCCTAGAAAGAATGGATGAAATCCTTTATAGAAATGAAGTCTTTGGTATAGACTGACATTTATTTAGGCTTCAAGGTTTACATATATTAATTCTATTTTGCAAATGAGAAAACTGAAGTGAAGACAGTAAATAGATTGCCCTGGGTTATAAAATCAGAAAAAATGTTGGCATTGCTACTGAAACCTAGGTTTTCGGACACTAAACCATTAAGAAAAATGTGTCCCATGGCTAGGATGGAATAGAGACAAGAACTGGGACTTTACAGCTGTAGAAAACAAATATGTTGGGTATGAAAAAGCAAAGACTTGGGCATAGGGACAAGAGAGATAGCAATTAGGAAAGTAATCTTGAAACGGTTCAGAAAACAAAACCATGTGAGGGGCTTTCCAGAGACCAGCCTCCTCATTCTGAAATTTCATCAAAACTGAGCTCCCCATGAGCTCAATGACTCCATTACTGGAATCTAAAACATCTTCCCCAGTAGCCCCCTGGACTCTGGGATTTGGTTTCTCTGCCCCTAAATTGATACCAATATGGCTCAGCTTAGAAGGGTGGAGGGGAAAAATAAAGAAAACAATACAATATCTCCTTTCTTGAGAGGAAGAAATAGTCAGGAAAAGGAAGGGCAGGAGAGGGAGCTATTTGCAAAGCTTGCTCATAGGCTGCTTGTGCCTGCAGGGACCCAGGGAGAAGTGGGGGGGGGGGATGTATCTGTAAGGGTGGAAGGATGAGAGATGTCGGTCTTCAGGGAAAGTGGAGGGAGGAGAGATGTGGGAGTATTCTGTGAGGGTGCAAGGAGGAGATATGATTGTGTAGAAGACAGATGTGGGAGGTGGGGAAAACGGGGTGAAGGAGATGGGATAGGGGATGGATGGAGGTATGTCTCAGTGGAGGGGGGAAAGGAGGGAGGTGAGTCTGTGTGTGTGGAGGGGGAAAGGAGGTGTGTCTGTGTGTGTGCAGGGGAAGAGGGAGGTGTAGCTGTGTATATAGGAGAAAGAAGGGAGGTGTGTCTGTGTATGGAGAGGGAGGAGAGAGGTGTGTCTGTGTGTGGAGAGGGAGGAGGGAGGTGTGTCTGAGGAGGAGGGGTGTATGAGGGGGCAGAGGGAGGTGTGTGTGAGTGGGGAGGTGTATCTTTCTGTGGAGGAAGGAGGTGTGTCTATGTATGGGAGAGGAGGGAGATGAGTAGGGGGGGCAGAAGGGAGCGTGTTATGGGGGGTGGTGGAGGGAGCTATGATAGGGAGGGGGGAATGGAGTGGGATGAAAACAGGTGCCTGTGGAGTGTGAAAGGAGGTGTTTGTGGGGGTGCGTCGAGGAGTTGGGGCTGCATGTGGGTGTCTGGGAGGCGGCGAAGAGAGATGGGGAGGTGCATTAGGTAGACGTCTGTGTGTGTTTGTGGATTATGGGCCAACGAAATTAAGTGAATAATGGGAAGAAAAGATCATTTTAGTCCCAGATTCCCAGAGTTGGACCAGGCCAGTCCTCACCAGAGGACACGAATCCTGGCCTGGGGGCATCAATGTGCATCTGTTTCACAGTGGGCCACAGCCCTGAGTTCCAGGCTCCCCCCGCCCCTCTAGGTCCCCCTTTCCACGTGTCCCATCAACCTCACTAGCCACTCTCTACACCCCTCCCCACGTGCCATGCCAACCTCCCCCGCTTTGCGCCCCCTCCCCACGTGTCCGGCCCCCGTGCCCTGGGCTCCACCCGGTACCTGCACAGTTGCCTGGGCCGTGTCCTCAGCCACCTGCCAAGCGGGCTGTACTGGCAGACAGACGGCTGGGGTTGGGCAGGAGTGGAGGCTCCAGCGCAGCCTCTCCAGGGTAAGCCTCTAAGAGAGCGCGTGGAACACAGGCGAGTTGAGCCCCTTCCCAAGCCCGGAGCCCTTTTCCTGGGGTCTGCGCTCAGCAGGCTGTGGCCGCTCTGCCGGCTCGAGCCGGGAAAGAGCGAGTGCGCGCTAGGGTGTGAGGGAGCTGAGGCAAGGAAAAGACGGGCGTTAGGACTCGGGGGAAATCTCCTTTTCCGCCCCCCACTCCCTCATCTCGCGTCGGCTCTCCCCCCACCCCTCAGTTCGGTGCCCCTCCCCCTTGTCCCTCCCCCATTCCCTCCTTCCCTCAGTTGGTGCTACTCCTCAGAGCCCGAGAGCAGCCGCCCGAGCCCGGAGCGCGGAGCCGCGGCGCTCAGTCTCCGCTGAGGACGTCGCCGCCGCCGGGGCTGTTCGCCAGCCCATCGCCCCCACCCCCAGCCCCTGCTTGGCCGTCGCGGGAAGGGGATGCGCCCGCCAGTAAAGCATGACCAGGACCGCCACGTTTGTCTTCCTTCTGCAGCTGTTGCACCCAGCAGAGGGACAGGGCTTTGCAGGTGAGTGGGGCCGGGAAGCGCTGCCAAGTTGAGGCGGGGGCTGGGAGTTGGCTGTGGGCTTCTGCTGGGGGAGCAGTTTCCTCTCCCAGAGCCCCGCCGCGAGTCCCAGGACTCGCCTTTCTTCCTACATCCGTTAGGGTGCTTGGCCGGGGCTGCAAGTCTGTGCCCCCCTTTTCCCCCGAGCGGAGTGGCGGGCGCAGTGTCACAGGCACGGCTGTCGGACGAATCGCTGCCGGCCGGTCCAGCTAGCCCCCATCGGTCTCGGGTGGGCCGCCTAGTACCGGCTGTCCCAAGCGCTTCTGCTGGCGCCTTAGAGCCGACTCTTGTTTCCCAGTAGCCAGAAGCGCGGACTGGCCGGCAGCCTGTACCTGTGAGTGGGGCTCGGGCTGAGAACCATCTTTGAGCGGTTTGCGGGTGTCCGAGTCTTCCTTTTCCTTTGGAGGCTTCTCTGGAGCTCCGGGGACAAAGTTACAGCTTCTGCTCCAGGAATGGCATTCTCCAGGCTTCTTGTCTAGCTATCAGCTGTTCGGAAACCAGAGGCAGAGGCCGGCCAGCGGTGGAAGATAGTGCTAGCTGCGATCTGCACCCCTCACCCCTATTCTCGTACCTCTAAATCAAAAGTTGGGCAGCCTTTTAAAAAGTGGAGTAGTTAACTTTCCATGGAGGACCCCGGGTTTGGATAACTTCCTCGGATGCTCCGATATTTGGATTGTCTCTTTCACACTTGTCAGAGTCTGTCAGCCTAATATTTGAGGTTGTTAGATTTGGGGCATCTGTCCCTTGCAACAAGTCTGTTTTTCCCTCCCTCCCACAGTTCTTTTAGACATAGCTAGAATTACTTAAAGACGACAGGTATCTATTCCGGCAAGCGGCTTCCAGCTGCTGGATTGGAAGCTTCGTTCCTTAAGAATGTTGTATTCGTCCATCTCCGTTGATTAATTTTCCTCCCTTTCACTATCACCCCCAAACCTCCAGAAGACGAACTTGGGTGGTGGGCTTTTGATACAGAGCTAAGAGTTAAAATGATATATATTCCCTAAATTTCCCCTTTGCCTTCTTTTGTGAAAATAGAGGGGGGGGGGGTGGCAACCAAACCTCATTCTTGTCCTTGGAGGAAAAGCAAGCAATCTTGGAACGTTTAGTGTTCTATAGTGGGTAATGGAAACAGCCTTGCTTATCTGTCAGGATTCTATATTCAAATGACTTTTGACCTGGGTCTAGTTCAGTTGAATTTTGGAAAAGTTTGAAAGATGATACTATGGTTGCAATAATAAAATTGGGTGAACGGTAGCAGGAAAAATCGGAATTGGTGAAGATTGTACTGATGTGCAGCTAGTAGAATACGGCCCATTGTATACTTGATCTGTGTTCCGTGTAGATATAGCAATCATTTCACTGCTACACAAACAACTTGACAGTAACAATGCCATGGTCCCCAGAGTAAGACACTGATGAGGGAGTAGTGGAGCTTTCTTAGATTGAAATAGTGTTGAAGTTTCTTTCTGTTTCATTGAGAGATGGGAAATGTGTTTGACCATGTTAAATTTTTAACTGCCCAGTTCTAGAAAAGAGAGGCTGTGATAAACCAAATGGTACTTAATAAGAAATGGTTGGATTTAGATTGCTAAGCAACAGCTGTGCACATACATTACTATGGTTAAAAAAAACAACAACAAAAAACACCCAACCTTTGGGAAATGTAGTCATAAAACAAACTGCTTCTGAGGTAGAATAAGAAACAGTTGGAGTGGATTTGGGAAGGGAGAGAAAAGGCTAGTAAATAAGAGGAGAGAACCTATATTGAAGAGTAATGAATTTGCAGAATGTTTTTTTTTTCTCCCTAAGAATTTCATGTGAGGAGGGTGAAAGAAATAACAGTACATTAAAATCTTGCTTTGGAATGCAACGGTAGACCTTTGCACAAGAGAATCTTAGTGTTTTAGATTTCACCTGACCTCCTAAATTTTCATATCCTATAAATCATTTACATCATGCACACCTTAGGTAAAGAAACAGATGCAAAGAATCGCCAAATCTGAATCTCATTCCTTTCCCCCCTGAATTTCCGCTGAAACTGGGAAGTTCCTCAGGGAAGCTGTCCAGTGCTGAATGCTCTGCAGTCTGAGTCTTTTCCATTGGGTGGTGCTCTTTCCCTAACTATTAAAATGCAAATCTCATCTCTGTGATGGAACTTTTCCTTCCCTCTGAGTAATGTATTTATTCAGCAGCCTTTTGTTAAAACATTTAGAAAAGTGCGAGCAGCCGGCACCTTTTCTTTGTTTGCTATTTCATAACACAGAAGGAAGGGAAGCAGGCTTGGCATCCAGTTTTTTTGGGAAAAAACAAAACGTGTTTCAGTACCATATGTCCCTGTTGGTTCTACCTGTGATGGTTCTCATTACAAGTGCTGCTTTACTATTGAGGAATTGCAGTTGTTAAAGGTTGCCTAACTGGTGCAATGAATTTGTGTTGAGAACTGTGGCCATCCTAATTTGTAGAAACTGTGTTCTCTTTGTAGCATTGTCTCCTTTCTAATGTCATGCTAACTAGTCGATTTAATTATTAGACTATTTTCTCCTGTGTTTTCACCTTCATGAAACAAATGTCTTCATTTGTTGATGGTGATGAATGGTGAACATTGAACAAATCTATTGGTTTGACACTACTAATGTAATTGTACAGTCTTGTCAAATTATTGGGAATTTATGAGGACAAAAGCTAGAATGAATGCACAGGTTGATGTTGTCCTAACTACAACTTGGAAAGTTTAGTGTTAATTAAGAATTCTCCTTGTATATTTTTCTCCTTCCTGTTTGAACTACCTTGTTTTCAGGGGAAAATACAGATTCTAAAAGTTACCTATATTTTTATGATTATATTTAGTTTAAAATTGGGACTGTGACCTATTCAATCACCTGTTGACTAAGAGGTTTGAAACAAGCAGATGAAGCAATGTTTTTTAATTGTGCTGTTTACAGACTTGCTCTTACCCTAACTTTTCTCACACTATCCATTGTATGAAGCTGATTTTTGCAGGTGGGAAAAAAGGGATTAAATTATCAGTCCTTTAATAATGACTTGGGATCCTGATGGAAGAAAAGGGATTTGAAAGAAGACTGAGTAGATAATTATTTCATTTTCTGGCAAATCTTAGTACCAGAAATTTGACAGCCTGAACAGATCTTATGGAAGAAACAGCTCTATGTTGCAGTTGTTACCAGTGTAGTCATTTAACTCAATAATCACTTCCACCTACCTCTGGGGAGCTGTTAGCCATACAGTGGAACTTTATTTTCTGTCCTTGCTTGCTTGATTTGTTTTCTAATAAAAGAACAATTAATGGCCATTGATGGTATGAAATTCTGTTTCTGCAACAATTGTGATACACACACATCTGTGTTAAAAGTAGATTCATTCTGGGTGCATTCTGGTATGTTTATTTGAGTGCAAGGACTTTCCACAAATACTACATTTCTCTTTCTTTCTGGTTTGGTGAAATTACTCTAGCATTTAACAATAGCATCCATTCTAGTAGAGTTAATGTCACCTTTATGAACTATGATCATAGGAGAAGACAGTATTTCCCCTTTAAATAAGGGATGACAGTGTGTTGCTGTGGAAACAGTAGCAGTGCCAAGTAAATGGTAGGTACTCAATAAATATTTATTGATGATGATGATGTTAAAATCCCATTGCAGAGAAAGGGGATTGGGGTCCTTTTGACCCCTACCAATGATTGTAAACATAAAAAAGAAAGTGAATCTGTTAAGCTTATCAGTCTGAGAGGCAGGTTTTGGCTTTTCTCCTTTGTGAGGATTAGTATAGACAAGGGAGCTTTGTGAGCTTAGTACTCAGTTGGTGATGCTGCTTTTAAAAATAGTTTCAAAATTAAATTTTCTTCTACAGGTGACAGTAATGCATTTGGACATCCTAGTAATATGTAGGAAATGTTCTGTTGTAAGCACACTTAACCTCCTGAATTGGCACCTATAAAAAATAAGCTCTTGCCAGTTATAACAGGAAAACATGTGACTCTTTTGAAAAGTGTGGACATTGCAGTCTTTGGAAGAGACAACAAGACAAAGTTATCTGTCTATGGGAAAATAACTAGATTTCTTATGTGTACTGTAAGTTTTATAAATCAACCTAGCAGCCAAAAAAAAAAAAAGCTAAAAAATACCAAATCTTTTGAAGACTTAACAAAAGTATGGAATTCAAAAGGTGGGGTATAATAGTGATATTGGGGTCAGACTCACAGTTCTAGGGGCTACATTTTAGGAGTATTGGTTGACAAACTGTAACTTGTGTAGAAAATGGTGTTTGGGGAATGGTATCAATCAAGAATTGTTTGAAGGTACTTTGGGCTGAAGATGTGTGTACAATAAAATACTTAAAAGTAATTTTCAGGAAGGAAAGATTAGGTATTTTTTCTTCTTTGACTTGGAAGGCAAAACTCTGACAAGAGATGGAAGTTATAGAAAGACAGATTTCAGTTCAATATAAAGAAGAAATTGCTAGCGAATGGTACTATTCACAAATGGAATGGACTAATAAGCATTTACATAATGCTTTGAAACTTGCAGAGAACATTCCTCACATATATTATCTCACTTGAGTCTTTCTAATGATATCAATATTACAGATGATATTTTCCTGAAGTAGATAAGAAAACTGGATTTCATGGATGTTCAAAGACTTGCTAACAGCCACATAACCAATGAGTGTTAGAAGGAATTTGAACTCAGGTCTTTGTGACTTCCAGTTCATCACTTTATCCACTATGATACGTTGTTATGCTTTTACTGGGCTACTTGAGGAGGTAGTAAATTCCATATTTCTAGAGGTGTTCAGGCAGAGTTCGGATGACTATTTATGTACTATATTGTAGAAGGGAATTCATCCTAGAGAGGTCAAACTAGATGGCCTTTAAGGTCCTTTGAAATGTAGAAATTCTATGCTGGGATTGCTTAAGAGGCTGAAAGGAGGCATCATGGTTTGGCAGAAAGGACACTGAAACAAGAGTAGAATAATTTTGCTTTGAGTGTTGTCATTGTCACTTAATGGCTCTGACATTAAGCAAGTTACTCTATATTTCCAGTTCTCACTTTCCCCATTAGTAAAATTATATTTTGTAGAGAGGAATTTTTTTAGGGGATGGCTGATATAGATGATTTCTATGGTCCTTTTGAACTCTGGCAACCACTTGTATCTCATGTCCTACCTTCTATGGAAGTGACCCTGAATTCTCAAAAGCTATGTCAGTTCGTTTGGGTTTTACAAGCTGAAACTGGAGATGGGCTATACTCTGAGGACCAGACTAAACATGACAAATTATATACTGTTTTGTAATTTTTTTGGGGAGGGGTGTAGTGTGTGAAACCAGCATCATGAAGAATATTTACTAAAGAATGGAGGGGTTACTACTTTGTATGGGTGGAGAAAGTACTTATACCATTGAAATAATAGATTTATGAAGTAATTTAAAGTGTCTCTCTTACAGTGTTGTTTATTGGGATCAAATGGAACAAAGGAAACCAACAAGGTATATGATTTGTGATTATAAAATTTAAAAATTTCAGTAAATAAAAATATTGAAGATTCTTGGGGGGGGAGAAGGAAGAATCTTTTTAGTTTAAATTTCTGATTTTAAGGAATGAGAGGACAAATTTAAAGCATTTTGAAGAGCATTGACTTCTCAGCACTAAAGAGAAAACCTTTGGGATTATTGAAAACAAAGCATGTCAGATAAGCTTAACAGCCTTTTCAAGCACATTAAAATATTAGGGCTTGTAGAGAGCACCTTGGGTAGATATTAGAGAGTGGTTAGAGTGTCTCATGAAATCTTACTTACAAAATTGATTCAAATTGGCTTGTAGAAGAACAAAGGCACCAGGATTTCATGGATTAATAACAATCAAAAAGATCAGAAAGAAATAACATGATAAATAGCATTGTATACAGAGGGGTTAATGTGTCTTATAGGGTGCCATAGAGATTAACATTTACTCTAGTCTCTTTGGCAACTTCATTTTTTGACCTGGAAGAAGGAAAAAAAATAACTTGTTAATGAAATTTGTTTATAACAGAATCTGAGAGTTGAAAGAGATCTCAGAGGACATCTAAGCCAGCTCCTTATTTGAGATGGGAATCAATTCTTTCTACAACGGGATTATAGATTTAGAGGTAGAAGGGACTTTAGAAGCCACCTAGTCTGATATTCTTATTTTAAATTTAAGGAAACTGAGGCCAGAGAGGTTAAGTGATTTAGCTAAAGCTGTGTAAATAAGTGGCAAAGCTAGGATTTGAACCCAGGTTCTCTGATGCCAAATCTAGTATTCTTTCTACTATGCCATGTCTCCTCTGATTTATAACAAGTCATCACCCATTCCCTGAATATCTCTGATGTCTGTCAGCTATGTTTTTACTGCCTTTTGAGGCATCCATGTCACTTCTGAACAGGTGTTTTAAAAATCTCTTCTTTATTTCCAACATTCTTTTATACATTTTGAGTTTCAAATTCTCTCCTTTCTTCCAGCTTCACTCCTTGATTGAGAAGGCAGGCAACATGATATCAATTCTACATGTGAAGTTATGGAAAACACATTCCAAAGACTCCCCCCCCCCCGAAAATAAAAACAATATACTTCATTTTGCACTGTTCATCAGTTCATCTCTGGAAATGAATGGCATTTTTAAAAACGTGGATCCTTTGAAATTGTCTTGGATCATTGTGTCAATCAGTGTACTTTAAGTCTTTCACAGTTGATCATTGTTAAAAAATTGCTATTTACTGTGTACAGTGTTCTCCTGGTTCTGCTGGCTTTACTTTGTATTGGTTCATAATAGCTGTTCTGGGTTTTTCCGAAATTATACTATATATCACTTCTTATAGTAAAGTATTAATCCATTACAGTCATGTACACAGTTTAATAAGACAGTCTCCAGGTCATGGAAATCCTTTAATTTCCAATTCTGTCACAACAAAAAAATTGCTGCTATAAATATTTTTATATTTACTTGTTGTTTTTCCCTTTTCTTTGTTCTCTTTATGATTCAGACCTAGTAGTAGTATTGCTAGGTCAAAGTGTATGTGCTTAGTTTTATAGCCCTTTGGACATAGTTCCAAATTATTGTTCAGAATGGTTGCACCAGTTCATAGATCCACAAATAGTGTGTCAGTGCCCCTATTTTCCCATATGTGTTCCAGCATTTGTCTCTTTGCTTCTCTGTAATTGAGGGATAGGTGTTTGTTAGAAACCTATCCCTTTATTGCATTGGGATTTTGTCTTCCTTTTAGCTTTCATCCATTGGTCATGTTTCTACCCTTGGAACCAAGTAGAAAAAGTTGAATTTTGTTTCCACATCATATACAGACCTACAGATAACTGAAAATATCAATAATGCCTCTCTTCCCTATTTATGCCTGGCATGTTGTAGGCACCATATAATTATTTATTCCTTACCCAAACTACTCTACTCTTGTCACTACATCTCTTTTTCAAGATAAACATCTTTCAAATAATTTTTCAAATGACATAAGCATTATGTGTTTGGTCTTTCCTAAGCTGATCATTCCTTGGACATATCCTACTTCAATATGTCCTTTGAATTTTGGAGGACCATCACAAACTTCATCCTAGACACTATACTTCCAATAATATAATCTGAGGGGGCAGCTAGATGAGTTAGTGGTTTGAGAGCCTTACCTAGAGATGGGAGGTCCTGGGTTCAAATGTGGCCTCAAACACTTCCTTCCTGTGTGACTGGGTGAATCACTTAACCCCCATTGCCTAGCCCTTACCTTTCTTCTGCCTTAGAACAATTACATAGTATTGATTCTAACATGGAAGGCAAGTTTAAAAAATCTGAGAGACATCTAAAAAAGGTCATGTTTTGTCACATTGGAAACTCTCACAACCTTGCTAAATTCTCCAGGTCTTATTCTCATGAACTACTGTCTAATCATATGTTCCATATCCTGTATTTTTGCAGCTGATTTGTAAGAATTCAAGTGAAAGTGTTTTACATATATCTCTATTAAATGTAATCTTATTTCATCTCATCAATTCATGGTAGTGGTAACAAAATGTAATAGTAAGAATCTAGGTTCAGGTCTTGGCTTTGACAGTTATAGGCTATGTAAAGGCAAGTTACTTAATCTCTCTGATATTCCATTTCTTCTGAAAAAAAAGGATAAGTATGAGGAAAAGATAAACCTTAAAGCAGTATAGAAACATTATTAGCTGCTGTTGTTATTCTGACAAGTATGAAAGTCCTGAAACTTTTTGCCTTTTTACTGAAGTTGAATGACATGACTGCTAAGGATCCCCTTCCAGATGTACAGCTACAGTCTTATGATTCCTTTACTTCTTATTATACACATGACCAGGTGACTCCCATCCTTTAAGAAAAAAAAAGCCTTCTATTGAACCTTCTGTCTGCTTTGTCAAACTCAAAAAAAGTAGTCTGTTCTTTCTTATTTCCTTACCAGAGTTAAACTTCCAGAAATATTCTATATTTTCTCATTTCTTTACTGTTTTCCTTGCCACTCTTAGTCTGACTTCCATCCCATAACTCTACAAAAATTTCTTTCAAGGTCATCACTGATCTCCTAATTGCCCAATTGATTCATCCTGCCTCCTCACCTTCCCTTTCTTTGGGTCCTTATTCTTCTTGACTTTTTTTTTGGTAGCATTGCAATTTTTTATTTTTGATAACAGAATCTTCCAGACCCCATTTCTTTGGCCTTTTTTTTTTTGCTCCATTCTTTTTCTTGGAAATTCCTGAGGTTCAACTCCATGTGGATATCTTCCAAATCTCAATCTGCAATTCTGACCTCTCTATTGACTTCAAAATCTGTGTTTCCAGTGCCTTGGAGGACATGCCCATCTTGCTTCTATTGGTTCCATAGGCACCTCAAAATTGACAAGTGTAAAATCAGATTCTCTCTCTCCTCTCCTGTGATCTGTTATTCCTTTTAAGTTCCATATTTCTCTCAGTGGTACTATCATTCAAAATGTTCAAAACCTTGGGATTGGTTAGCTTTGATTCTTTCTTTTCCCTCATTTCTCATATCAATTTACAAAGCCTTGTTGACTTTGCTTCCTACTAGAGCTTCCTTATTACACAGTCATTACCATCATGTTCACTATAATTCAGTCAGATGGACAATCTTACTGTCCTTCATACATAGCACTCCATTATCAGTCTCAGGACCTTTGTATTGATTTTCCTAGAATCCGTGCCCACTTCAAACTCTGCCTCTCAGACACCTTCATTTCCTTCAAGGCTCATCTTAAACTCCCTCTTCTTTATAAAGCCTTTCCTGATTCCTCTCCCCTCCAAATGACCTCTTATCTAATTTTTACCTACCTATTTTTGTACATTTTACTGTCTCTTATAGACTGTAAGCTCTTTAAAAACTATTTTATTTTGTCTTTATATTGCCAAAATTTAGCAGAATTCTTGGCATTAGCATTAATAATACAATTTAAGCATTAGAATTTATAAGATGCTTTAAAATTTGCAAAGTATTTCATATATGTTGTCTCATTTGATTTTATAACAACCTCTATGAGGTATCTGCTTTGTGTTCTCATTTTGCATATGAGGAAACAGGTCTTGAGAGAGTGAGTGACTTTCCCAGAGGTATTCAGCTGCTAAGTAAGGTAGGTTTTGAGCTCAATTCTTCCTGATGACTCCAAGTCCAACACACTATCCACTAAGTCACTTAGCTGCCAGGTATTTAAATGCTTATTGATTTGTTGATAGACTATAATGGACTATATCTTCAATTGGAGTGATTAGGGTATGCTGGGCTTAGGAGTCAGGAAGACGTGAGTTCAAATGTGATCTCAGACACTCAACTAGCTATCACTCTGGGCAAGTCACTTACCCTTGTTTGCCTGAGTTTCCTCATAAAAAATGAACTGGAAATAGAAGGCAGCTAGGAATTTCAGTGGATTGAGAGCCCTGCCTAGAGATGGGGGGGGGTCCTTGGTTCAAATCTGACCTCAGGTATGTCCTAGCTGTGTGACCCTGGGCAAATCATTTAACCCCCATTGCCTAGCCTTTACTATTCTTTGCCTTGAAACCAAAATACAGTATTGATTTTAAGATGGAAGGTAAGGGTTTTTAAAAAAATGAGCTGGAGAAGGAAATGGCAAACCGCTCTAGTATCTTTGCCAACAAAACCCCAAATGATCCAAAAATGGGGTCATGAAGAGTCAGCTGTGACTGAAAAGTGACTGAACAATGATGATATCTTCAGTCAGTAATCATTTATTAAACTTTGATTAATGTTAAAGACTAAGATTCCTCTGTGCCAGGAAGTGTGCTAAACTTTGGAGATACAAAGACAAAAATGAAACAGTCCTTGGTCTCAATGAATTTTTAGTCTGTTGGAGGTGGAGTGGGGTATATAAACAATTATGCATGCAAATTAGACAAAATGTAATTTTTAGGAGTAAAGTACTAGAATTTAGGGGATTAAGGAAAGATTTCATGTAGAAAGTTGCATTGAAGGTAAACCTTAAGGGAAACCAGGGATTCCAAGAGGAAGAGGTGAGTTGGCCATAACATATAGCCATAACAAAAGAGCAAGAGAATGTTGCCATACATGAGATTGAAATTTAGTTCTTATGATTGGATCACAGAGGGTGTGGAAGGGAGTGATATCTAAGAAAACCAGAGTGGTAGATTGGAATCGATCTGTGAAGAGATTTAAATGCCAAACACAGAACTTTATATCTGATCCTAGAGGTAATAGGGAGCCACTAGAGTTTGTTGAGTAGTAGGAGGACATGATTAGAACTGAGTTCTAGGAAAATCACTTTGGCATCTCTAGGGAGATGAATTGGAGTGAGGAGAATCTTAAGTTAGGGAAAGACCAAATTGAAGTTGATTTTTGATTCAATAAACAGAAAGTGCCTACTATGTACCAGGAACTGTGCTAAGTTCTGGGAATGCGCACACCTTGCGCACACACACACACACACACACACACACAGAGAGAGAGAGAGAGAGAGAGAGAGAGAGAGAGAGAGTCCCTGCTTCCTTGCCCTCAAGGCATTTACAATCTAATGGGGGTAGAAGATAATACAGAAAAGGAAACTGAAAAACTAGGGGAAGAGAGGGAAGTGGTAGCCAAGACGTGGGTAAGGGGCATGGTGTTGCCTGGAGTTAAAGACAAGCGAGTAAATGAGGTAAAATGGAGTTGCCTGGAAGGTTGTGAACCCTTTTTATAAGGAAAGGATTTGGGAGGTGTTGTATGATCCTCCAATCAGAGGGAAAAGGCAAGAGAGGGTGAATTAAGAAAGTCTTGAGTATCAAAACCTGAATCAATCTGCATGGTTTATGGAATTTCAGATGATCATTTTATACTGGGGCAAGCTGTGATATTCCTAGGAGTTGACAAACGGAGCTGATGATGGAAAGTTGATTGTAGTAGTCTCAAAGAGAATCTTATCTAAACTCTTTTATCTTCTTTTGCATAAAGTAAGGCATTCTACTTAAATGTTTGTGGAGAATTTATTAAATAATGTTGTCCCTCATTACCATCTTCCTAGACCATTATGACTACCTCCTAAAAGGTCTTTTTGGTTCTATTTTTTCTTTTTCCAATCTACTCTTCACATTATTGCCATGTTAATCTTTATGTATGGATTTGTTGTCATTCTCCAGATCAAAAACTTTAAATTACTTTCTGTTGCCCACTGAATAAAATCCAGGTTCCTCAATCTTACATTCAAAGCTCATCTTGGGTCTTTTGGCTTGCTCTCTTTTGGCCTTATCTTTTCTACTCTGTTAAATAATAGATATGTAGACTGTTAGATATAGTGATGGCAAACCTTTTAGAGACTGAGTGCCCAAACTGCAGCCCTCATGTCTCCTGTGAGCTACCCTGCCTTACCCCAGACAGAGGAGGAAGGACGTGTTCCCATTGGGCTGCTGTGCAGAGGGGCAGGTCATGTGAGAAGTATGCTCAGGCATGCATGAAGAGGGGGAGAGGAGCAGCTCCCATGCATGCCATAGATTTGCCAAATTGTCTCTAGTCCAACCACAACATTTTATGGCTAGCCCAGGGAAGGGAAATGACTTTTTCTCAAGATTGTGCAATTAATTGATTTCACCTTAAATCCTGAGACTAAAGCTGAAACCTTAATATTCTGACTTCCTCAGGGATGTTTTGAAACCTTTTTAGCCCCAACTGAGTAGAAGCTATCTGAGTAGTAGAATTCTTTTTTTTTCCTTTCTGGGAATAAAGTAATTGTGGTCATAACAAGGCTCTTATTTAATTTATATAGGGGATTTTCTGCAACTTGGAGTCCTGAAATTATGTGGGGGCACTGAAAGATTAAGTAACAGCCTGTTACTATGTCATAGCCTGAACTTGAATTATATTATTTTCACTCTGATGCTTGCTTTCTATTTACTGTACCATGCTTCCCCTCACATAGGTAGCTATACTCAATAGCTAGGAATATATTATAGAATGTTAAACAATTTAAAAGGAACTTGGGTCTTCTAGTCCAATATCCTCATTTTACAGATAGGGAAACTGAGGTCTTCAAAGGGCAAGAAGCTTATTGAAGATTGCTTGATTAGTTGTAGAACTGGAACTAGAATTCAAGTCTCTTGAGGCTAATTCTAGCAGTCGTTTAATACCACTGTGTTGCTTTCTTCCAGGGTCTGTGAAGGCTTACTACTATGAAATACCCTTTTGCAGGACCTAGCCAATTTGTTCTGTAATTGGTGAGCTTTTGACCACTTCCTTGGGGAGCAGTCCTATGATCTAGACATTGCTGCTGCTGCCAGGAATTTTTCCCTAATGTTCATTGTGCATTTCTTTTCTTTTACTTGTTCCCTTGACTCCTTGTTATATTCCTTTGTACAATGCAAAAGTGTTCATTTTTGTCTGTGGTGTTTATACCTTTGGAATTTGGTATCCTGTTATTATGCCCCAGTTAGTCATCATTTCACCAAATTATACTGTTTAATCCTTTTGCATTTTCTTCCTGACTCAGTCTTTTCATCTCGTCTACCAATTTGATGCCTTTTCTAAACTCCCTTGATTTATTTAGAGCTCTTTATCCCAGGGGAGCTCAAATCCCAAATGCTGATGTTTGGCTTCTGCTTTACTAAAGCTTTATAGGGAAAGATATCCCTTCCCCATCATACATGAGAGAAATGAATATACCTTTGTTTATTCAGTGAACCTTGTCTGGGATACTAGGGAAGGTGTGGTATAACAGAAAGAATATTGGACTTGGGTCAGGAAATTTGAATTATATACCTGACCCTTGATATTTAGTAGCCGTGAATCTTAGGAAACTCTGAGCCTCAGTTTACCCACCTGCAAAAATGGGGATATTGATAATTGTATTATCTACTTCACATAGTAGTTGTGAAGAAATTACTTGGTAAACCTTAAATTGCCCATAGCAATACGAGCTATTGTTAGTTATGCAATTGTAAAATCATGTACAGAGCAGCCTTAGTGGATTTGGTCCCTGGAATCTTCCCACCTCCATCTATAATACTAACCATTCCCATCTCTTTCTCTCTGTTGAGACAGTCAGATTTTCTGTTTTATCAATTATCTGGCTAACATTGATCACAATTCTCACCCAACTTCCATCACTATATTGATCATAACTACTTTCCTGAAATAGCTTGAACTAGATGGTTCTGTCCAATTGTCAGAGTTCTCTGAAGTACTTAGCATCCATGCTTTTTACAGCTCATTTCTTTTATTCTTTATTATTCCTGCTCTTTAAGTCTCGTGATGCCTAGGTATCCTGTTCAGTGTTTATAAGATCATGTTATTTAGAGTTATAAGGGATCTTAATTTTCTAATCCATTCTTCTCATTTTACATATGAGGAAATAAAAACATTTGTTGCTGTTGTTCAGTCATCTTTCAGTCATGTTCCATTCTTTGGGACCTCATTAGGGGTTTTCTTGGCAAAGACACTGGAGCAGTTTGCCATTTCCTCCTCCAGCTCATTTTACAGATGAGGAAACTGAGACAAAACAGGGTTAAGTGACT
Organism: Monodelphis domestica; assembly: GCF_027887165.1. Taxonomy (NCBI): domain Eukaryota; kingdom Metazoa; phylum Chordata; class Mammalia; order Didelphimorphia; family Didelphidae; genus Monodelphis; species Monodelphis domestica. The sequence continues at coordinate 398,046,888 of NC_077227.1, forward strand.
TGTCCAGGGTCATACAGCTAGAAGTGTCTGTGGTCATATTTAAATTTAGGAAAATGAGTTTTTCTGACTCTGGACCTGGCTTTCTATCCACTGTGCCAATCAAGTTAAAGAGGAAATGACATCTAAACCTCAGGTACTTCGTAGCAGAGGCAGGATGTGAATTTATGCCATCTGATTGCAAATTCAAATGTTCATTTACAAATCTTGCTAATATGGATGTGGTAAAAAAGAAGACATTTTATCTATTTATCAAATTTTCAGAGAGGAATAGCTAATATATTGGAAGGTAGAATTGGGACCCAAAAGCATCTTGAGAGGCCAAAGTGATGAGCTGAATCTAACATGATAAAATGTTGAACAGTCAAGGTAGATATTTAAAAGTCCATGTACTTTTTGCACAGCTAAATACTTCAGCCCCTCATTCAGAGCCTGTTATTTCATAATTTATACACAGATATAACAAGCTTGTTTATTGGATTTCCAAGCCTATATTTAGGAAGTAAGGAAAGGGGGAAATTCCTAGCTGATGGGGAGAAGACAGAAAAGTATAAAAAGCAGACATAAGAAGTCAACTAGCTTAGAAGTCTGAGGCTATTTGTTGTAGAGGTAAAGAACCTTTTCATATCTCAGTATGGAAAGATCATCACTATTTCACAGCTTAAGATAGTCTTTATTATTTATCATGATGATTCTGAATTCAGAAAAGTTAACTATTCAGTGTCTTTACGCTCATTTTAAGAAGGCAGAGAAGTATATAATCATAGCCAGCATTTATATAGTACTTTTAAGGCTTATCCAATTTTATCCTCACAACCCTGCAAAGTAGGTGCTATTGTTATCCCCATAAGGATAATGTATATTATTATAAACCACAACAACATATTATTATTATTATTATTTTCCCAATATAGATGGGGAAACTGAGGCTGAGAAGTTTCTTGTCTAGAGTCACACAGCTAAGTTAAGTGTATTTTGTGTTTTAGAGAAGTTTTCTATTCTGATTTGTCGAAGAAAAGGTTTTGTGCTTAGACTGGAAAGCCCTTGGCTGTCTGGAAAACTACTCTCCTGATAACTCATTCCCTTAAGGCTTTGTAGGACTGAGGTTTCACTAAATTGGCTTTAAAAATGATAGCTAAAATGTTGGAGGTGGAAAGGTATATGCTTAACTTTGGAAAGAAAGAATGATAGAATAGATAAGGAGAAACAAAAAAAGAGGCTGAATAGGAGAGCTCAGGACATACCATATTTAGGTGACATTTTTTTTTCAGAGATCAAGCCATTTAATCTCATGTCCTGACTCAAAGGTAATTTTCGTGGGTCAAATTGAAAACTCACACTAAAGGATGGAGCTTGTCGTTTCCAGACTATTTTACTGTTGATTAATACAGGTATTCGGGAGGTAGAAAATACAAAGCTTGGGTCTCTAGGTTCACAGAGTTTTTGTTCTAACTCAAATTTACAGATGGACATGAAGAAAAAAACCACATAGGGGAGAGGTTGGTTCCAGATGGTCGAGTGTATTGTAGATTATAGCTGTATGTTGAGGGGAAAGCCATGTTTCCCATTTCCCTCTCCTTTTCCCCTTGCTCCTTAACAGATCAGAAGGGCCCTTAGAAATCATTCCATCCATCCTCATCATTTTACAGATAAAACTGAGGCCAGGGAAGATAAGCAATTGGCTTGAGATTCCCTAGAAAGTAAGTAACTATATTCAAAGCCATATCTTAGTATTCCAAATCTAATGCTCTTTCCAGGCTTCTTCCCTTCTTTGTCTTCCATTCGTAATTATTGAGCACCTGCTAGAATGCAGACCACCATTAAGGAAGAAATAGAACTCAAGATGATGCAGTCCCTGCCCTCCAGATGTTTGCATTCTATTAGGATGAATTAAGATATATATATATATATATACACACACACTCATTTATCATAGATGAAAATGCACATCCTTGGTTACCGAGAGACTACTACTACTACTATATACACTGATAAATGTAATGTAGAGTCTGATCACTACACGGCAAAAAGGCAATTTATGAGAGGTTAGAAGATTCATTTCTAGTTAGGCTTACAGGGTTTAGAACCAGAGAATACCTTGGATTTTGTCTAGTCAAACTTCTTCATTTTGCATATGAGCCCCCTTCTCTGGAGCCTGGGGAGGGGAGAAACGTGCCAACCAGTCTCTCATGGTTTAACAATAGATCAAGGATATAAATCTATGCCCTCTGCCCCCCCCCCCCACCAGTCTTGTTCCTACTGTATTGCACCATAATCAAGGCTTCCTGGAGGAGACATTTGAACTGGACCTGGAAGGGCGGTGAAACTCCAACCTGTCAGTTTACTCATAGCAGGCTAGCTTGTGTGCTGTCATTTTCTTTCTTCTTGAGCGGTAGACAGTTGTGATAGTCTTTGATTTTCTTCTTTTTGTCACTTGAATGAAAGAAGATTTGGCAAATGACGCTCTTTTGTTGGAGGGAAGGAATCAAGATTGGTTTAATGTGGTGGTTCTTTGGAGGAAATCAATTCCTAATCTGTTTCTTTAGATTTGTATAATGGTTAGAGTAATGCATTTAGAGGTGTGTTGAAAGCGTAGCAGCTCACATCTGGGTAATTTCAGTGTCTGGGCTTACTTTGTAAGAAATACACAGGGCTGGGCTGAGTTGTGCTTGGAGCTCTCACATGCCTCTTCAGCTTTGGCCTTGAGATTTATGTGGACTCTGAGGGTAGGTTAGGTATGGAAGTTAATGAAGGGAAGCACACTGCCATTAGGGATCCTGAGCTCACTGTAGATTTGGCTGCTTACTATTGGCCAACATTCTGATTTTCCACTTTTGACACTGTTGTATAATGGCAGCATGATGTGGTAGGAAGAGTGTGGACTTGGGTTTGAATCTTAGTTCTAACATTCCCTAGCTGTGTGATCATGGACAAATCATTTAGGCTTTTCAAACCTTGGTTGTTATTGTTGTAACTTTAAACCAGGGAATAATAATACATTCTCATACAGTTTTTCTGAGAGAAGTATCTTGCAAACCTTAAAGGACTACAGAAATGCAAGTTGTTGAATGTTATTGAAAGATCCCTAAATTTGGATTTGGAAGGCCTGGTTTTGAATTCCAATTCTGCTATTGCTTACCTGTAGAAACTTGGGCAGTGTATAGAACATTGGGCTTGGATTCAGGAGGCCTGAGTTTAAATTTGGCCTCAGACATATCCTAGCTATATGACGCTGGACAAGTCATTTAAGCTTTATCTGCCTCAGTTTCTTTATCTGTAAAATGGTACCCACCTCTCAGAGTTTTGTGAGGATCAAATGAGATAATATTTGTAAAACTCTTTGCACAGTGCCTGGCACAAAATAAGTGCTATATAAATGTTTGCTCTTAGTACAGGTATCACTTCCATATCTTGACTTTCCCCGTCATGGTTTCAATATATCACAGGTAAGCCTAAGCAATTAAACAGGAATTTTTTGAGATGTTTGTAGAAGCTGATGACACATGAAGGCAAGGAGATGACACAGGAGAAATTTAGAAACGCAGAAATGCATAAAATATATGTATAGTATTATATGACTTCAATATATTTTTATCTTTTAATACCATGAATATACATATTTTCTTTTATAAAGTTAAAAAATAAATATAAAATAAAAATATAATAAAATTAAAATTAAATAAAATTAAATAAATAAATATGGTAAGTTAAAGTTTGTGAAAAAAAATAGGAAAGCCAGCAGACATCACACAAAGGCTAGAAATGTTAACATTGACCCTACATAGTCTATGACTAAATATACTCCATAAAAGAGAAAGAAAAAATTCAGACTTCTTTGATATGATAAAAGGGCCCCCAAATCTTACTCATTTTCCAAATCACAGGGGGGTATTTTGCCCCTAAAATCCACAATGCAGAAAGGATACCAGTAAAGTGATTTAAAGTTTACAAAGCATTTTCTTTACAACAGCCTCCTGAGGGAGATGATGTTAATGTTATTATCATTGTTCTACATATGAGGAAGCCAAGACTCAGGAGGGCAAAGGGACCAGGTTGAGGTCACTCAGCCAAGATCTGATGGTGAAATCAAACCCAAATCTTCACATCCCAAGCACAGGGTCCTTCCTTCTATTCCAGAGATCTGGATTTTCAGGATAAACATCACAAGGAGTTTGGATTAGTTTTGGAAAGAACAATGGACTTGGAGTCAGAAAGTTTGGACTTAGTCTTATGTGACCTTGGGCAAGTCCTACCTTTGGAACTCAGTTTCATCTGCTGTAGAAAGAGGAGCTGGGATGAAGCCAACTCTAAGGTCCTTATTGGTGGAAACTTGTAAAATAGGCATCATTACTCATCCTATATATAACTCTTCTGGATGGGAGAACATCCCATTGGAGGCACTATAATACACAGGTCACATAAATGACAGAGAAACCACCTCAGAGGTGTGCCAACATAGTATCTTACCCATAGAGGGCACTTAATAAATATTATTCAAATTAAATTGAATTGATTTTCAATCTGTCCTTTACTCTCCTGGTCATTGCTTTTACTAGGTTTTAGGGTTTTATGAGGTGTTCAGGGAGGGCTAACACCTATTGTGTGAGAGCTTCTAGAGCCCCTTTTAGGACTACTTATTCATCTTTGTTGTCTGTCACTCAACTCTCACCTGTGTTTCCAAGAAGCTATAGCATGTGCAGCAGCCACTCCAGTAAAACCATCTTGGCACACAGGCTAAACCTATTGGTGAGTTAAGGTGGCATCTACCTCAAACATGTGACGATTCCCCCATTGGAACGGGCAGATGACAATAATTTGTTTCAGTGGCCATGAATGTAGCTCAAGCAGGTGCTTTGGGGCACTTAGAGCTTGGTTAGACATTGAAGACACCAAAATCATCCATTGCATCCCTGGCCTTTGCCAGTTATTCTGACTTTTGTCTTGCCACTGGACTTGGGTAACTCTGGAAGAGAGAGTGAAAGCTAAGTTTCTACAACTCTGTTTCACTTAAATCCAATTCAAAAGTAAGTCAAGACATCACCCACTGATGACATTAGCCCTCTTAGAAAATGAAGGACAAATAGCAACAGCTTTTGCGTAGCTAGAATTCACTTCTTACTTCTGCTTCACCAGAACCTTATTGACTTTTGAGGCTCATCACTTGTGACATCTCGTGAGATCTTCTACAAGAGGCCTTTGAAATTCCTCCAGCTGTCAATTTCTCCTGTTCCCCATCTCCATAAATGTACTTTTCCTATATCTAGTTTTTTAAACTTTTATTTAGTTTTTTGTAAAGAGATTTTATTTTACCAATTAAATGCAATAATTTTCCACATGTGTTTTCTGAAGTTATATGATCAAGGTTGAATCCCTTTCTCCCTTCTCTTCTTCTCAGAGATGGTAAGCAATTTGTATACCTACTTTTTATATACTTATCTGTTTTGTGTTGTTTCTCTCCTAAAGAGGTAAACCCTTCAAGGTTAGGAGCCTCTCTCTATATATATACTTAATATATTTTATTACTTTTTTGTCTCTAATGTAGCCTAAGGGCCAGGTACTCAATAGCAATTTTAATAAATGCTTATGGAATACAATTGAACCCCAGGCTTGTAGCCTGTGATGAATGAGTTAGAGTGTGGAATGGGACACCGGAGATGAAACTAGACAGAGCAACAGAAGCAAAGTAGAGGAATCTGAGAGTTTAGTTTCTGCCTTCTATAAAGGGAGGGATTGGGAGGAGTTCAGTAGTCCTCTCCAAGCAAAAGGGAGAGGAGACTGAGGAAAATTAAGTCAGTCAAGCCTCGAGTTAGCAGCATGATGATGAGTTTAGAAGTGATGAGCTAATCCAGGAAGGGGCATCTTGTTCCATGGAGTTGAAATCAGGTAAGGCAGCAGATGCAAAGTGGTTATCTGGAGGATTGTTCAGAGCTGGGCACAGTATTTTAGGAAGTACATTGGCAGGCTAAAGGAAGTTGACCAGAATGGTAAAAAGTCTAGAGTCCAAGCCTTATAAGAATGGGTTAAAGAAATTAGGGATGTTTAATCTTGGGAAGAGAAGATTTGAGCTGGAGTGGGAAGAGGGAGAGCATGATAGTTATCTTCAAGTATCTGAGGTTGTCTTATGTGGAGGAAGGATTAATTTCATTTCTACCTTGGCTTTATAGGGTAGAAGTTTAAGGGAAACATTTATGCTTCCTTTAAGAAAGGACTTTCTGACACTTACAGTCACCTAGCAATAGAATTAGATGACCCATGAGATAGTGAGGTCTCCATCACTGGAGGTATGTAAGCTATATTTATAGGCATAATACTTGTCAATAGTCTTTATAGTTTACTAGAAATCTGCTATTATCTGTGGAGAGAACAATAGCTGCTTGGCTTTATGTGAAAAGTTATATCATCTTGCTGTAAATTCCAGCTATGGAATAAAATCAGGCACAAAGATATCAATTTCAAAAGGAAGATTTTTTTTTTTGTTGTTTTGTTGCACAGCTCTTGTTTAATTACATCACTATGTCTCTGGCCTTGCCGTTTAGAATGCAGGAATAGCCGTATTAGCATGCTAATGTACCAATAATAATCAGCAGTGTCTATGTAAATAAGGAACATCTGTGCAATATTTATGACCCATAAAACACAGTGATATTCTGTAATGCTCCTCTAATCCCAAGTAGGTCATTGCAGTAGCATCACAATCTGAGAACTTTCCCTGAGTCCTTCTGCTCTATTCTCTGAGGTCTATGCCAGGCAGTCCAGATGTGAATGGACAACACCACATGGCAGCCAAATCAAATTAGACTCCAGAAGGCTCTTTAGCCATTAGAGCAAAAAATCAGTTGTCCTTTGCTTACTCCACACCCTTCCCCCCTCCCCTCAAAAAGCACTTTCTCAAATATAGTCTTACTCTCAAGTTTGAGCCTGAGTATTGTCCACTTCGTGTATTATGCAAATCACATTCTAAATCCCAAACAGACTTTCCCCAGATATTCACTGAGAGTGTTTCAGAGCTACATTCCCCTACCGCTAGCAAGAAATGCACACGAATGTTCCTATTAGCCAAAGAAAATGGAAGTAGGGAGCAAAGTTAGATATATTAAAAAACCAGACAGTAGGGTATACTATAAAAGACTTTGGGATTATCCATGCCAGTGATTTCCTTATCCATGCTTGTGATCTCTTCTTTTGTTGGCCCAGGTGACTGAGACCTGACTCTTCTCTTTTTAATGCTGCTAACTGGGGATTTATCCATTAGTCCTCTCTTAGCATCTGAGACCCTGAATCTAAGGCTTGACAATAGCCAGGTGACCATGGATGCTCTCAGACTCCACTTCCTTATATGTAAAATGGGGATAGAATCACTGCTCTCTCCCTCCCACTGTTGTTGTAAGGGCAACACCTGGTGGACCTTTAAAGGGCCCCAGCACTGTGAATTGTTGTGATTACTTCTCATTTGTCAGCCAGCAGTTTGGGTTTCCAGCCCTGTTCAGTATCAAACTGGATATGTTTTTTTCAGAGTGAATGGAATGGTCTGATGTCCCTCCTGAGTCTGCTGCCCGACTTAGGTTTTGCCAGAACTGCAGACAAATGGCTGTTATAGGAGTTTTCTGGCACGGGAATCACTTAGGCTATTTTGTATTCTTCCTTCTCATTAGCACTCAAACACTGGGCTCCCTCACTCAGAGGATCCTGCCAGTGTCCTGGGCTTATTTTATAAGGCAGATTTTTTTTTTTTGCACAACTTGACATTTTGTCTTTTTTTTTTTCAATCTTTCAGTTAAAAAATTGTTTTAGGTGTTTGAAGAGTCACTTTCTATCAGTCCATTCCCCTAAAGTGAGTGTCCCAGGAATCATAGGGCCATTGATTTGGATCTGGAAGGTTCATTAGAGATCATTTAGTTGAACTCTGTCATTTTTCAGATTGACTAAGAGAGGTCAAGTGACTTGCCTAGGGTCACATAGCCATTAAATATCTGAGGTGGGATTTGAATTTAGATCTTTGTCACTCTAAGTCTAACACTTTATCTTTTTACAAATTTTTAATTTTTTTTATTTGGAAATTTTTTTTTAATTCATTTAGAACATTTTCCCATAGTTACAAGATTCATGTTCTTTCCCACCTCTCCCCGACCCTCTCCTGTCGCCGATACTCAATTCCACTGGGTTTTATATAACATCTTTCTTTTTCTTCTTTTCCAGTAAGCTATTCCTTCTAACAAAGAAATTAAAAAAAAAAAGATTTTGGAGAGTGGAAAGTCATTCAGCAAAACAAATCATCACATTAAGTTTGACAGTGTATACAACATTTCATATCCCCAACCTCTGATTTTTTTTTTTAAAGAAAGGGAGATGTCTTTTCTCAGCCTTTCTCCAGAGCTATTGTTCTTTGTTAACTTTATAGTTTTAGTTCTTTCTTTCCTTCTGTTTTCTATTGTGATGATTTTTCTAGTCATTCTGTAATTTGTTTTCCTAATTCTGCTTATTTAATTTTTTGCTAGTTCATATAAGTCTTCTCACGATTTTCTGAATTCTTCCCTTTTGTTTCTTATGGCCCAGTAATATTCCATTACTTTTGTTTGCTGTAATTTCACCATCCCCCAACTTATGGCTATCTACTTTGTTTCTAATTTTTTGCTATTGTGAAAAGTGGTGTTATGAATTTTTTGTTCTATATGCAATTTTTCTTTATATCTTTGACTTCCTTATGGTATATGCCTAGCAGTGAGATCTCTGAGTCTAACTTTAGTCAATTTTTATGCCATAATTTCAAATTGCTTTCCAGAGCAGACCAATTCACAATCCCTCCAACACTGAAATGCTTTGCCCATTTTTTTTCTCGTAGCAAAGACATCCATTTCAGGGAGCTCAATTTGGGAATATGGTGTTTATCTGGTTGAACCTGAAAATTTTCAACTTAGTAGCTCTATAGTTATAATTCTGTCCTGTGTTCTTTTGAAAGGAACCTCTTCCACCTCTCCTTTTTAAAGAATTTCCAGGGGGTTATTAGAAGTGTTGAAGACTTATAATCACCTTAAGAAAGAAACTGTGAAATAGAAGTATGCCCTTTAACTTCTTTTTTGGACAAATCTATTATAAAATCTACCCAAAGTACATTCGTCGAATTCTTTTTACATTTGTATGGAACATAAAGATGCATATGGATAGTCTATAGGTTATCTTATCATTCTTGTTACATGATTGCTATGCCTTTTTTTCCCAGTCATAAGGTTCTTTGATAAAACAAAGCTAAACCATTGTTTCTATGAAATGAGACAGCTGAAAGGGGACTAAGTTTCATATATAGGTAAGATTTTTATGCCAAGGGCATTTTTCCAATCAGAAGATTTATACATGATGTCCAAATGAAAAATATATAAATTTATGTTGCAAAAACTTAGCTTGAAGGAAAAACATTGTTATTGAGAATGTTCATTGCTTGCTTTAAGAGTCACTGAGGAAACATGCCAAATGTCCCTTACTAAAGAGGAAGTAAAGTACAGTGGAAAAGTTACTTTTTTGGGGAGCATATATGATTTTTCTGGTTTATGGAATTCCCGATGAAGAAATTCTTTTGCTAATGGAGATTAGTAACTGCTTTGCAATTTAGTTTCAGAGTTGTCTAGAGCCACTGAGAAATTAATTGATTTGCCCTGATCACATACTCTTTATGAAAAATCAGAGGCACGATTTGAACCTAGGTCTTCCAGACACTGTGGTTAGCTTTCTGTCATCTTTGCCATGCTTCCTATCAGTACTTTCCATTCAGTAGGTACTTAATTAATGTCTAGATATTTATTGTTTCCTTAGAGCTCTAAAATTTTATCATTCCTGCACTTTAATAGAGAGGACATATGTCAGCCACATGGGATTTTGTTGAAGTCCTGTTTGTGGGTAGGAGGATAGAGAGAATGTTTGTAAGGAAAAATTGCTGAATATGGGATCCCAAGATCTGAATCCATATCCTAGCTCTTTACTTCTACCTGGTGAATCTGAATAGGCCACTTAACCACTATGGGCTCCTTTGAGGGAGTTGGACTAGATAACCTCTGAGGTTACTTCTAGCTTTAGATCTGTGATTTCTGACCATGATGGACTGGTTGTAATTCAGTGTTCATGTCAAGGCCATTCAAAACTTCTTTCTCAAACTGTTTCTGTAGCAGTCTTACAGAGTTGAAATGAGAAGAACTCAGTAGCCACTCAGTCCTCATTAAGCATACAAGAAAAGGTGGCACCATGGAGTATATCAAGGTGTATATATAATATCAAAGTATATTAGGGATCTCTGTCTTTAGAATTGAGCATTGTGCCCAATCCCTATTTTTTGGCAGGTGAGAATGAGAAGCATTTGAGTGATAAAGTGTCCACCACAGAGTGGCCAAGTAACTTTTTCAGAAAATGCCTTAGCAATTGAATGGATTCCCCCATTTGAATGTGTTTCTCAAGGGTAGGAACTATTTTTACCTTTCTTTATACTCTGCCAAAAACACACCTGGAAAATGGTAAGTTATTTTAAAAAATTAATTAATTCATTTGTTACATTTAAATACTTAATCCCTCCCCCACTCTAGATGCATATAAAACCATGTCTTATTTCTAATTATCAGTTTTTTCTCTGGAGGTGGATATACACAAGTCATTCTTCAAACTATTTCTATTGCTGTATATAATGCTCTATTGGTTCTGCTTGTTTCACTCTTCACAATTTCATGTACGTCTTTCCATGTTTTTTCAAAATTGACCTGTTTGTCATTTCTTAAGGGGCAGTAGTACGTTCTTAATAAATATTGATTGAACAATTGATTATACTTTCAGTATGGTGTTCCCTCTGTTGGTTCACATTAGAGCCTATCCATTCTTCCTTATCATCTGTGATTCTCATTTATATCTTATTGTAAAGGCTCCATGACAGGCTAATTAATGTGTTGAAGGTCTAGTTCAAGTCATCAGATGTTTATTAAAAGTCTACTATGTGCTAGGCATCATGGAGGATATGAAGGCAGACAGACAGCTTAAGTTTTACTATGGACTTACCCTGAAACAGCTTAAGTTATATTATCTACATATTCACAGATACTTATACAAGACAAAGTGTGATAAGGACAAAAGACATAGCCAAACAAAGTGACTGTAGGAAAATTTAGCAAAGGAGAGAACACTTCAAGGATCAGAGAAGGTTTCTGGGAGGAGTTAACACCTGATCTGAATTTTAAAGGAAGAAGATTACAAATTTCAGAATAATTTTGCTTCCAGTCAGGTGCCCTGAGGCTTCATCTTGGGATGAAGATGTGTGGAGATGAAACCTGCCAATTGTTTCTTCTCATGCTATGGCCACATCTATTTAAGACTCACAAAGACTGTTGCCATCAGTGTCTTTGACTTCAACTTCAGAAATCAATGATTTTACCAGTGGAAATGACATTAAAGAAAAGGCTTTACCATCTGCTTTCTGTTATCCCTTAAGGACCATGGGACCTGTCCATATGACTTGCAGTTGAAACTTTCCATATGTGTTGTTTCCCCCATTAGAAAGTGAGCTACTTAAGATGGACAGTTTCATTTCCATTTGTATCCCCAACACTTAATATAGTGCTTGAGACACACAGCAAGTACTTAATAAATACTCCATTCAGGAAATGTATCCTATAAAATGAGGATGATCTGTGTGAATATGTGGTACCAGAAGCTGGCATGTCAAGTTCAGGGATCAAGTAGTTTAAAAAATATTTTGTGGGTACGGTATAATAGGTGGGTCATCTTTCTATTATATGTGACCTATATATTCTCCTTTTTAAAATGTATTTTACATCACTTTGTCCAAGTTGTCCTTGGGAATATGCTGCAGCCTGTTTACATCTGCCATGGGTCTTTCTTGCCCTGTCATTGTAATTCTTCTAATATAGTGGTGTTTTCATGATTCACAACCAGAAAGCATTAAAATATTTCTCCCTTCCTCCCCCACCTCTTCCCCAGTCTCTTTCTGGAAACACCATCCTTTGTTTACCCCCATGATAATGGGTCTATAATTTTTTTTTCTGGCAAGAATAGCTTACATTTCCATGATTCTTTATAGTTCAGAAAACACTGTCATAGACTTTATCTCATTTGGATCCTCATAACGATCCTTTGAGGCAAGGAGTGTAGCAATTATTATACTATCCTCATTTACTCAGGAAGAGGCTCATAGGGGTTAAGTGATTTGCTCAAGGTCACATGGATGGTAAGTGGTTGTGCTGTGATTCAAATACAGATCTCCTGACTCCAGTGTTCTTGACATTACACCACATTTTTCCTTTGTGTTTTTCCTCTTGTGTTTATGTTTTGTAATGATTGATTGCCACCTAGACCGTTTAAAAATGAGGCATGGTGTTATTTTTATTTTTGTATCTCTGTGTGTGTGTGTGTGTGTATACTCTTGTGAAATGCACTTAATAAATATGTAAGCCTCCCCAAGTCCTCAAGCAATAAAGGTATCCAGATTTATGTACGTACTCCCTTAAATCCTCTTAGTGACTACACAAGCCAAGAGGAAACTAGAGGAGAGATGAAGCTGAGGCAAAGGGTAAAATCAAGCTAATGCTTCAGGTAAGAAAATCTCCAAGGAAGGGTATAAGCCATTGCAGGTTTCAGAGCCGAATGCCAAGTACAGAATGTTAAATGGGACATTTCCAGAGCTTTGGAGAAGTTTGATATATGGTGTGTAATTAAGAGACTGAGAGGGGAGCCATTTTTTATATCCCCAACTTGTCAGTTCTGCAGATTTGATTTCAAATATGATTTTTGAGGTTACAAGGGTAATTAATTGCCTAGTCTCTTCCAGGAAACTAGAAGATGTCAAAATTGTTACCTGGGTAGCATCATCTGCATTGATAGACCCAGACCTGGAGTAGTACTAAGGGGAGGTATTAGAAGGTTAGATTAGGTAACACTAAAGCATATTCTAGATTCAGAGAGCTGTAGGAGATATCATATTTTCTGATTCCCTTCCTGCAGGCAGATGAATTTTCAAAACATCTTGAACTGAATGTAATTCTTTCTCGATGATCTCCAGGAAAAGGGAGACCAATCCATTTTCAACACCACCCTATTGAAAAATTTTGCCTTTGTGGAACTTTTTTACCCTGATCTTCATTCTGCTCCCTCGGACTTCATGGAACAAATCTGTTTCCTCTTAAATTACAAGGCATTTTTAGGCATAGTGGAATGAGCACTGGATTTGAAATTTGAAGAACCGAGTTCAGATTTTGGTACTGATACCAGTAGCTGTATGACCACGAGTGATTCGTTTATCCTCTTTGGACCTCAGTTTCCTCATTTGTAAAATGATGGTTTTGGACTAGTTAATCTCAGAGGCACCTTCCAACTCTAACTCTATGATCCTATGAATCCTTCAGATTTTTGGCCACAATGATAATTCAATAGTAGAGGTAGGCTTCCTCATTTATTGAGTTCAGTGTCATGGGAAATTATTAAATGATGACTAATTATTTCACAAACATTATTTAAAAGCAACTTTGTCCAAAACTCTGTGCAAGAAATTGAATGGAGGATGGTGTTGGATACAAAAATGAACAATACTTGGTCCTGTAGGGGAAATTTTACACACACACACAAACACACACACACACACACACACACAATTTAAGCTCAAAACTGAACTGAGATAATTGGGATAATCTGTATATATATGTATTTGTGTGTATATACACATGCTTATGTATAAACACACATATGTAGCGAAATAGAATGAGTGTGATAAACAGTATAAACAATGCCCTGAGAGTTCAGAAACTGGTGAAGTTTGGGGAGACGAGGGAAATCTTCATGGAAGAGGTGCAGTTGAGCCAAGGGATGTTGAAGGATAAATAGAATTTAGAGAGGAAGATGCGAATAAAGGATTACATGGGGTTAGAAAAAGTTTGGCAAGTCATTTGCCAGTGATGTCATAGAAATAGTTCCTGCATTCCTACTTAACAGGCATCTTGGAATAGTGAAGAGGAGAATATTGGCTTAGAGTCAGGAAGACTGAGTTCTCATCTCCCTGTAGAGGTTTATTAGTTCTGTGACACTGACAGATTAGTTAACTTCTTTCATCCTTAGTTTCCTCATCTATAAAATGGGGATAATAATAGTGCCTACTTCACAGGGCCATTGCATGTCTCAAATGAGATAATAAATGTAAAGTGTTTTCCAAACCTTAAAATACCATTTAAATGTTTGATGGTGATGATTATTGATGATATTGATGATGTAGAGGTAGAAAACTGACTGGGTAATTTCTTAGCCCACTCAGAACACTTAAGAATCTATGGTTCTATTACATGAGTACAAGAATTTGTTTTAAATTGTTAATTTTGTGTTAGTTATGCAGATTTTCTAGGCATCAGTTGTCTCATATATAGAATAAGAATATTGAGTGGATGATTTCCAAAATCCTTCATCTCTAATATTATCTTATTTTATCTTCATAGCACCCTTTTATATAGGTAGGACAGATTTGTAAAAAAAATGCCCATTTTATGGCTGAGGATACTGAGGTTCAGAGAGGTGGAATAACTGGGTCCAAAGCTACACAGCTAGTTAAGTGTCAGAGCTACAACTCAAACTCTAGTTTTCTTACTTTTATGGATGACACATTTATCATTAAACTAAACTGCTTGTGCATTGTAGCATATAAATGCTATCTAGATTGTAGTCTTCTTGAGGGCAGAGATGATTTCTATAGTTGCATAATATTAATTTTCAAAGTTTTATTGGTGCCTTTTGTTTTTATATTACTATCATTTCTAGATGTGTCCCTTGTATGAAGCTTCATTTGTAACAAAACAAAAAAAGTAAGCAAAACAAACAGGCATTCCACACACACATTTTTCTAGTTTCCTACTTGAAAGGGGAGAGGGAGATTATTTCCTCATCTCTCCTCTGGAGATAATTGGTCTTTTTATATTGTTCAGTTTGGCTTTTTTTATTCTTTTGTTCTTTTTATTTGCATTGTTGCAACCTCTGTTTTCCTGGTAGTTCTGAACTTATTTTGTTTTTTTTTTTTGGAGATCACACCCTCAAATCTGAAATAGTTTTAGAAAGAAATGAATACTTTGTATTAATTTACACAAGCCTTCATGTATTTCACTGCAATCCAAATATATGCTATTGATGAGAATTACTCTAGGACTTGAGATAAAGTTGAAGCCACGTTTGGAAGTGCATATAGAGGCTGGCATAGCCTCTATAAATGTTAATTTTTGTGACAGCCAAGTTTATCCCACTTAAGTAAAAAGAAATAACAAATATTTACTGATTTTCATTTTATTAAAATATAATGCACAGATAACAGTTTGCCTTGGAGATGATAAATAATTTCCTTTTAAAGGAGTCCCAGGGAGAAGCTAGTTGTTGCCCAAGACTTTAAAATTACATACCATAATTACAATTGCACAAATCAAACATGAGCATTATTTGTAATTACATCTCTAATAGATGTAATTACATGAGAAAGACAATTAAAGAGCAATGCATTCCAATAAGAACATGAATCAGGAGTTTTTTTCTCCCCCTTCTTTTCCCTAGCCACATTTCTATATTAATTAGTCTTGGAGGAGTTAAGAATATTACACCAACATGTTTCTCAACATCCTTCACTTACCTGGGAGACTTTAAAGATTCCTTTAGCTCAGGGTATACTTGTGGTTTGCAATCTCAAAGGTGAAAATGAAACCAGGCTCATTTTCTCATTTTTGCTGACTTGTTTTTCTAGCTTAGGAGAAAGCAGCCGACATGGTTGAATTTTGTATTGCCCTAACTGTACAGGATCACAGTGACTGAGCCTTCAGAGTTATTCTGCATTAGACATTTTCTTCTTAAGGAAAAAAAAATTGGTCCATGAATTCCATAATCTGACCTCCAAAAATAGTGAATCTCAGCTTGGAAGTGATGGAGCAAGCAAAAATTAAACATTCAACCAAGACCATACTTTCTTTAAAGGAATGCTAGGGCTTATATGTAATTAAATTTGATAGAATCCTTGAATATTATGGCTGGAAGAGACTTTGAGATCCTCTGGCTCAAATCTCTTATTTTATAGATGAATAAATCAAAGACCAAAGAGGTAAAAAGACTTGTTCCAAATAATAATTCATTTTTCTTAAATAGAGAAAATAAATAAAGACATGCTTATACTTTATCTTTTTGTGGGGTGGAGGAGATGCATGATTTTCAGTGGCATAAAGCAGTATTTCTGCTTCTTAAACTGTGCTTCAAGGAATAATGAAAAACCAGGTTTGTTGTTGAGCACTTAATGCAGTGCCTAGATAATTTTTATTCACTGACTGACTTAAATGAAGCTTATGATAGTTTTTTGGAAGATGCTCTACAAGTTCTGCCAAAGTTTTGTTTAAACTGAAGGGTTTTACCACTATGGATCCAGTGACATAGAAAATTCCCAGTGAAGAATCTCCCAAACGCAAGTCAGCATTGACCCTGCAATTTAGAGAGTTGCTTGGGGTTTTGAAAGATAAAGTGACTTGAATAGAGGTAACTTTCTGACTCTGAGGTCAGCTTTCTCTCTATGATGCTATGTGGTCTTTCTCATATTTTGCTTTAAAATTCAGAAACTACTGATTTAAAGGAATATTTTGATCAATTCTTATGAAGGAGCAGATGATACTTCTATGAGGGAAATCATTTAAGTTCTTTCCCACTGATTAGTGCAGTTCCCACTCAGAGATCCTCACTTTCCCAGAAAAATAAAGAAAGATGTGTTTCACTGGCTCAATCTTGTAGGGATATATCCATAGAGAAGTAGAGCAAGTCACAGAGCAAGAAAGGAACAGACCTTAAAGACCTGTAGGTGAAATAGTTCTGTTTGTTTCACACCTGCAAAACAGCAAAACAACAGGAATTTGTGGTTTTTAAACAGTTGACTAGATTTATATCACCAGTGTCAAGATATCACTTGTCCTGTTTCCTATAGATCAAGCAGACTATCTTTATCAGTGAAACATCAACTGATAAGAAATTTTAGCTTAGGGTCTGTTCTTATCTTGTACACTTAGGTGGTGATGTACTCTCAATTTCTTCTTGCTTTCTAGCCAACTGCTAACCATATTTACATGGTCTTTGGTCACTGAGAGTAGAGTTTCATTTTGGATGACAGTGCTTTTTAAAAAAATTAATTTATTTAGTCAATTTAGAATGTTATTCCTTGATTACAAGAATCATATTATTTCTCTCCCTCCCCTCCCCTCACCGTTCCTGTAGCTGACATGCAATTTCCTTGTTGTTGGTGTTTGCATTAGGATGTTCATTTAGAGTTTACATCCCCAGCCATTTCCCTTTGACCCATGTAATCAAGCAATTGTTTTTCTTCTGTGTTTCTACTCCCACAGTTTTTTCTCTGGATGTGGATAGTGATCTTTCTCATAGATCCCTTCAAGTTGTTCAGGATCACTGCATTGCCACTAATGGAGAAGTCCATTACATTCAATTGTGCCACAGCGTATCGGTCTCTGTGTACAATGTTCTCCTGATTTTGCTCCTTTCTCTCTTCATCCATTCCTGGAGGTCCTCCCACTTTACATAGAATTCCTCCACTTTATTATTCCTTTGAGCACAATAGTATTCCATCACCAACAAATACCACAACTTGTTCAGCCATTCCCCAACTGAAGGGCATCCCCTCATTTTCCATTTTTTGCCACCACAAAGAGTGCAGCTATGAGTATTCTTGTACAGGTCTTTTTCCTTATTATCTCTTTGGGGTACAAACCCAGCAGTGCTATGGCTGGATCAAAGGGCAGACAGTCTTTTAGCACCCTTTGGGCATAGTTCCAAATTGCCCTCCAGAATGGTTGGATCAATTCACAACTCCACCAGCAATGCATTAAAATGATAGTGGTTCTTGAATTAGAATGGCAGGCAAAGGTATTTGCAAATCAAAATTAAAGGATTTCTGAGACAAAATGGGAGGCAATGGTGTGCAGGATAGTTTGGAGGGTGGAAACCCCAAAGGAAGGGGGACAGACCACTTACAGGATCACATTAGTTTAATTGCTAAGTAATGAAGGCTTGTATAAGGGTGAAAGTAATGTAAATAGAGTAAAAAAATGCATTTGGGAGAAATTATGGAAATAGTCAGTAAACATTTATTAAACTATACTATATACTAGGCACCATGCTAAGTACTGGGATATAAAGAAGAACTTTAAGTTCTCAAGGAGCTTGAAGTTGAATGGGGGAGACAACATATAAATTACTATATACAAACAAGCTGTATACAGGGTAAATTGGAACTGATCAACAGAGAGAAGGCATAAGAATTATGGGGGATTGGAAAAGGCTTCCTGGATCCCTGACAGGATTTAGCAACTGAATGGTTAAGGAATAGCAGTCTACAGGGCTTTGTTAAGCACCATGTTCTATGGTACCATGTTAAATGCTAGGAATACAAAGAAATGAAAAAGACAGGCTCTGCCCTTAAGAAGCTCATGGTTTAATGGATATGAAGGAAAAAGAAAAAGCTTAAAGGCTTGGCACTTGGCAAAGCACTGGTGGCAATAACAGAAATAGGGAAGTTTTAAGGAAGAACAAGACTGAGGGAAAGATGAGTTTGGTTTTAACCATGCTAGAATCTGAGATATTATAGGATATCCAGGAGATCCCTACAGAGGCTGTTTGGAATTCAGATCTGTAGCTCAAGAGAGAAGTTGGGGTCAGGGCTATTAAAAATGGAATGAGAATGCCTTGAGAATTGATGGTGGGCTCCTCCTATTTAGAGGTCTGGAAAAAGAGACTTTCAATCCTTGTGGAGTATATTATAGTGGGAATTCCTTTTCTGCACAGGTTGGATTACATGGTGACTGAATCCTTTTCCAAGTCTCAAATTTTGTGATTGTGGGTAGATTTGGAAGTTATGTATACAGGTCATGGTTGAAATCATGGGAATGGATGAGTTCTCAAAAGAATGTTGAGAGAAAAGTAGAGATTCAGTCAAGGCCTGGGGAATACTTGTATTAAGGGATCAGGATAACAAGAGCCAAAAAAGAAGGCAGACAAGTGGTCAGATAAGAAGAATCAGAGTAATGAAGTGTGAAAGAAGTAAAGAGAATAGAGTATATTACAAAAGTGGTACTAGTCAAAAGTGTCAGGTGTTACAGGAACATCAGAGAAGATTATAAGGAAAAGACTTTGGGTATGGCAAATTGGAAGTCATTTGCTGCTTTTGGGAAATCAGTTTAGTAGAGAGGTACAGATGATAGATAAATCTAAATAGTAGTGAATGAATTAGAAGGAAGTTGTAGGGATACCAAATTCAGATTATTCTTCTTGAGAATTTGCCAGTAAGAGAGTAGAGGCACACATTATAGGGTCGAGAAAGGTCAAGGGAAGATTTTTTTTCTTTAAAAGGATCAAGGACATCTGAGCATATTTGTAGGAAAAGGGGAAGGAGCCAATGGAGAGGGAAAAATTAAAGATGTAAAAGGAGAAGGGAATATAATGATAGGTATAGCTGGGTCCTAGAGAAGGGCAGAGACATGATCAAGTATAAAGTAAAGGTTTTAACGTTGAGAACAAAGATCTTTCTCTGAGATAGGAGTAGAAGAAAGAATGAATGAGAGAGAGATATGGGGTGCAGAGGAGAAGAGTTGAGAGATAATGTGGTCTTAATAAAATGAGGTCATGAGTATCTTCTGAGAAGTAAGGAAAAGAGCAGGTCTTGGCATGAAAAGTGAAACTTTGAAGTAGATGTTTTGGGGGGTGTGATAGTGAATCATTATGAGGTGAATGGCAGGATTCCTGAGCAGCACTAGGGGACCAACCAAGGTTAGAGAGCATGAATCCATAGAGCCAGCTGGCCCCATTTCAGGACTTTCTTTAGCCATGCTCAGTGGATTGAGCATGGGAGCCAGATGGTAGGCACTACCCAGGGCTGGGGATTGTTTTGAATCAGTTGTGAAGTAAGCTACTCTCTTTCATTTGCAACCAATTTGTTCCTCCATACCAAGAGAGTAAAATGGTCTATGTGTTTTTAATCCAACATTGTAGGGGGTCAGGCTTTATTTTATTTTTTGGTGATATGAACGAAAACCTGCATGCTTGACCACTTGCTGAGTTGTTCCAGGGTATTTCTTACTGAGTAAGCTTGGTTCCTTTTGATTTCAGATTTATCTCTCCCCCCTTCAAATGACAAGTGCTAACTCTTTACATATTGTTCCTTTTACACTCTGGATGGTTGTTATTCAGGGCACTAATTCCCAGACTGTCCCTGACTTGCTAAATTTCAGTTTGTATGTCTTTCGTCAAATATTTGGCTTTGCTGAGCTACTTGGCATATCATGTTAACTCAAACTGATTTATTGTCTCAGCGTCAGCTACTCAGTACAGAGAAGTAATATTTAGTATGTCAGTGGGGATTATGTTGTAATCTCAAGAAAAATATAGGAAGTTTGGTGAAAAAGGAAAAACAACACAGGGAAGAAACAGGTGGTTTATTCAAATATGTCCTTGCCTAATATATATCCATTTGCTGAGAGTTACAGCCTTGACCAAAAGTTCTAATTTATATTAATTCAACTACTATTTATCAGGAGTTAATTATGTGTAGGGCCTTGTGCTATTGGCTATGCAAAAATAAATAAGACACATCCCCTACTCTCATGTAGCATCCCATTTAGTTGGGATTATAGGAAAATCTTATAGATAATTCTAACATACTTGGAAACCCATCAATTTGGGGAATTCCCCACATGAAAATGATCACCTATGAAGACTCTAATCTAGCTAATAATACTATCAGGTAGCATTTATATGGTACCTATGTGTCAAGACTATGCTCAGAGCTTTATGAATAACATCTCATTTGATCTTCACACAACCCTGAAAAGTAGATGCTATTATATCCCTATTTTGCAATTGAGGAAATTGAAGCAAATGTAGGCAAAGTGACTTGCTGAAGGTTGCAGCTAATAAGTATCTGAGGCTAGATTTGAACTCAGATCTACCCATCTCCAGCATTCTATCCACTGTGGCAACTAGCTCCCTCATTTATCTGACTTAGTATATCAATCTTAGGTATTTGAGATGCATAGCTGAGTGAATTTTCCAGGATCACAGAGTGAATAATTGTCACAGATCAGTCAGTCAATAAACATTATTAAACATCTAATATGTGCCAAGCACTGTGCTGAGTGCTAGGATTTCAAAAAAGAGGCAAAAAAGAGGCTCTACCTTCAAGGAGCTCACAACCTAATAGAGGAAGTAATACACAAGCAAATATGTACAAATAAGCAGTAGACAGGATAAATAAGAGAATTAAAGGAAGGAAGATCCTAGAAGTAAGAGGGGTGAGAAAGAGCTCCTTGTAGAAGATGAGATTTTAGTTGAGGCTTAAAGGAAGACAGGAAAGCCAATTAGCAGATATCAGGAAGAGCCTTTCAGGTGTGGAGGACAGCCAGAGAAAATTCCTGGAGTTAAAAGATGGACTGTCTTCTTCATAGAACAGCTAAGAGGTCTGTGTCACTGCTTCCAAGAATAGGTGGAAGAAGATTGGGAAGGTGAGAGGAGGATAGGTTAAGGACAGTTATGAAGGACTTTGAATGCCAAAGGAGTTTTGTGTTTGATCTTAGAGGCAATAGGGAGCCATTGGAATTTATTGAGTATGTGTGTGGGGGAGGTAGGAGAAGGGATGTGACAGTGTCATACCAATATTTTAGGAAAATCATTTCTGTGGCAAAATGAAGGATTGATTACAGTCAGAAGAGATTTGAGTCAGGCAAATCCATTGTTAGACTATTGCAAAAATCCAGGTATTAGGTGATGAAGGCCTGCGGTAGAGTGGTGACAGTGTCAGAGGACAGAAGAGGGCATATAGGAGAGCTATTGAAAAGTGAAATTGACAGACCTTGACAATAAATTGTCTATTGGGAATGAGAGACAGTGAGGAATAGAGGATGACACTTAGAAAATAAACTGGAGGGACTTGAGAGCATTGTGTTGCTTTTGACAATAATCTAGAATTTAGGAGGGGGCTAGGTTTAAGAGGAAAGATAATGAGCAACATGATTCTCATCCCAGGATGATATTTTTTGTATCCTATTGCCTCAATAAATATTTGTAATACAAAACAAATGAGTGACTAAAAACAAAACACTACCTGAAATCTATTACTTCAGCTTGGGAATGAGATGAGAAAATCAAGAAGACCTCATGGGGGAAGTGGCATGGGAGTTAGGCCTTGAAGGATCTGTAAGATTTAAACAAAATTTTAAAAGTTTTAAAAGTCTCAGTAGCAGTAACTATTGGGGGGATTTTAGAGTGAGACCCCAATAATAGATTCTAAAATCTAGTCTTGACAAATGATTTTTAATCAACAGTCTCTGCTACTTTATGTAATAGAAGTCACTGAACAATGATGGGTTGTAAGTCACTGACAAGGGGCTATTTGTTATAAGAATTTCTACAGAAGGTAAAAGTAATTGACAGCTACAATTAGGCATCTTGTGAAATGAAGGATCACAAGGAGACTTATTCTTGTTTCATGTGGGGATTCTGATAATACCATCTTGTAAAGACTCTATTTTTCTGGCCATCCTATTCGTCCACTCCTATCCATTTAGTCTCTTTAATTTCTGTTCCTATTTCTTTCTTCCTCTGTGAAGTTTTTTTTTTATCCTTGAAGTTTAGTTCTCTATGCTTTTTTGTTGCCTGAGAGTTGGACAGGATTTCAGAGGTCATTTAAGTCCAACCATTATGCAAAACATCAATTCCCTGTGTAAAATGAAAATAAATGTAATAATTAAAATGCTATATGAAATATTTAGAAATTGGTTTTCTTAAATAATATTATTTTTAAAATTGTTGTGGTCATTGTTTATAAAATTAACTCTTAAGTCACGAAGATGATGGTAGCTTTTAACAATTTAATTTAATATAAACATAGTATAAGAAAGAAATAAGGAAGGAAGGAAGTAGAAAATTATTTCCTAGCCTACCACCCTAAAGTCTGATTTGTAGAATTTCAGCTTGATCCCTGACAAGGTTCCGATCTCCATGTGGAAGTCTGGCAGTCTCTTCGAGCAAGAGCCTTAGCAACCCATGAGGGTGTCTTCTGCCCGAGCCACTAACGCTGAATGGAGTAGAAGAATCAATTCCAGAAAATTCATGTCAAAGACTTCAATTTCCTCTATGGTCTCATCTTTTATAACCCTTTTCTCCACATTACTTCCTGTCTCTCTGAGCTGGTCTATCACATTTCAGGAACCATTCAAAGTCTCTCTGACCCAGACTTGTAATCCTTAGTTCTGGGTCATGTTCCTAGGGCTCTTAACCTGTGACTTCTGTTTGGAGCATTCCAGCCATGCTAATGGGATGGGTCCCACAGGAAGAAAGTTCACAACCCTTGGAGGAAGGGGTTCCCTTTACACACCTGCACATAAGGACTATTTTAAAGGAGACACTCACAGCATAGGAGCTTAATGAATGTTTTTGGATTTTTGAATCCTTCCCTTTATAGCATCCCCCAAAAGTGTTTACTTGACTTATATTTAAAGAACTTCAGTGGTGAGAAACATCACTTCCTGAGGCACTTCTTCAATATTTAGACTGCCCAAATGGTTAGGAAGTTCAGTTAGGAGTAGGAGTCAGGAAAACTAAGTTCATATTCCAGCTCTGCCAATTGGGAGATTGAACATGGAAAAGTCATTTATTCTTTTTGGGCTTTTTTTTCTTTTTTCTTTTTTTTTTTTTTTAAATATATTTTATTTGATCATTTCCAAGCATTATTCGTTAAAGACATAGATCATTTTCTTTTCCTCCCCCCACCCCCCATAGCCGACGCGTAAGTCCACTGGGCATTAGATGTTTTCTTGATTTGAACCCATTGCTTTGTTGTTAGTATTTGCATTAGAGTGTTCATTTAAAGTCTATCCTCTGTCATGTCCCCTCAACCTCTGTATTCAGGCAGTTGCTTTTTCTCGGTGTTTCCACTCCCATAGTTTATCCTTTGCTTATGAATGGTGTTTTTTTTTTTCTCCTGGATCCCTGAAAGTTGTTCAGGGACATTACACCGCCCCTAATGTAGAAGTCCATTACGTTCGATTATACCACAGTGTATTAGTCTCTGTGTACAATGTTCTCCTGGTTCTGCTCCTCTCGCTCTGCATCACTTCCTGGAGGTTGTTCCAGTCTCCATGGAACTTCTCCACTTTATTATTCCTTTGAGCACAATAGTATTCCATCACCAACATATACCACAGTTTGTTCAGCCATTCCCCAATTGATGGGCATCCCCTCGTTTTCCAGTTTTGGGCCACCACAAAGAGCGCAGCTATGAATATTTTTGTACAAGTCTTTGTGTCCATTATCTCTTTGGGGTACAGACCCAGCAGTGCTATGGCTGGGTCAAAGGGTAGATATTCTTTTGTCGCCCTTTGGGCATAGTTCCAAATTGCCCTCCAGAATGGTTGGATCAGTTCACAGCTCCACCAGCAATGAATTAATGTCCCTACTTTGCCACATCCCCTCCAGCATTCATTACTTTCCTTTGCTGTTATGTTAGCCAATCTGCTAGGTGTGAGGTGATACCTCAGAGTTGTTTTGATTTGCATCTCTCTGATTATAAGAGATGTAGAACACTTCTTCATGTGCTTGTTAATAGTTTTGATTTCTTTATCTGAGAACTGCCTATCCATTTCCCTTGCCCATTTATCAATTGGAGAATGGCTTGATTTTTTGTACAATTGATTTAGCTCATTATAAATATGAGTAATTAAACCTTTGTCAGAGGTTTCTATGAAGATTTTTTCCCAATTTGTTGTTTTCCTTCTGATTTTAGTTATATTGGTTTTGTTTGTACAAAAGCTTTTTAGTTTGATGTAGTCAAAATTATTTATTTTACATTTTGTGATTCTTTCTATATCTTGCTTGGTTTTAAAGCCTTTCCCCTCCCAAAGGTCTGACATGTATACTATTCTGTGTTTACCCAATTTACTTATGGTTTCCTTCTTTATGTTTAAGTCACTCACCCATTTTGAATTTATCTTGGTGTAGGGTGTGAGGTGTTGATCTATTCCTAATCTCTCCCACACTGTCTTCCAATTTTCCCAGCAGTTTTTATCGAATAGTGGATTTTTGTCCCAAAAGCTGGGATCTTTGGGTTTATCGTATACTGTCTTGCTGAGGTCGTTTTCCCCCAGTCTATTCCACTGATCTTCCTTTCTGTTTCTTAGCCAGTACCAAATTGTTTTGATGACTGCTGCTTTGTAATATAGTTTGAGGTCTGGGACTGCAAGGCCCCCATCATATGTGTTTTTTTTCATTATTTCCCTGGATATCCTTGATCTTTTGTTCTTCCAAATGAACTTTGTTATGGTTTTTTCTAAATCAGTGAAGAAGTATTTTGGTAGTTCAATGGGTATGGCACTAAATAGATAAATAAGTTTGGGTAGGATGGTCATTTTTATTATATTGGCTCGTCCTATCCATGAGCAGTTAATGTTTTTCCAATTGTTCAAGTCTAGTTTTAGTTGTGTGGCGAGTGTTTTGTAGTTGTGTTCATATAGTTCCTGTGTTTGTCTTGGGAGATAGATTCCTAGGTATTTTATTTTGTCTAAGGTGATTTTGAATGGGATTTCTCTTTCTAGTTCTTGCTGCTGAGCTGTGTTGGAGATATATAGAAAAGCTGATGATTTATGTGGGTTTATTTTGTATCCTGCAACTTTGCTAAAGTTGTTGATTATTTCAATTAGCTTTTTGGTTGAATCTCTAGGATTCTTTAAGTAGACCATCATGTCATCCGCAAAGAGTGATAACTTGGTCTCCTCCTTGCCTATTCTGATGCCTTCAATTTCTTTATCTTCTCTAATTGCTACTGCTAGTGTTTCTAGTACAATGTCAAATAGTAGAGGTGATAATGGGCATCCTTGTTTCACTCCTGATCTTATTGGGAATGCATCTAGTTTATCCCCATTGCAGATGATATTAGCTGTTGGTTTTAGATATATACTGTTTATTATTTTTAGGAATGACCCTTCTATTCCTATGCTTTCTAGTGTTTTTAATAGGAATGGGTGTTGTATTTTATCAAAGGCTTTTTCTGCATCTATTGAGATAATCATGTGGTTCTTGCTAGTTTGCTTGTTGATGTGGTCAATTATGTGGATGGTTTTCCTAATGTTGAACCAGCCCTGCATCCCTGGTATGAATCCTACTTGATCATGGTGAATGATCCTTCTGATCACTTGCTGGAGTCTTTTTGCTAGTATCCTATTTAAAATTTTTGCATCTATATTCATTAGGGAGATTGGTCTATAGTTTTCTTTCTCTGTTTTTGACCTGCCTGGTTTTGGAATCAGTACCATGTTTGTGTCGTAAAAGGAGTTTGGTAGAACTCCCTCTTTGCTTATTATGTCAAATAGTTTGTATAGTATTGGGGTTAACTGTTCTCTGAATGTTTGATAGAATTCACAGGTGAATCCATCAGGCCCTGGGGATTTTTTCTTAGGAAGTTCTTTGATGGCTTGATGGATTTCAATTTCTGATATGGGATTATTTAAGAATTCTATTTCCTCTTCTGTTAGTCTAGGCAGTTTGTATTTTTGTATATATTCATCCATTTCTCCTAAATTGGTGTATTTATTGCCATATAATTGGGCAAAGTAATTTCTAATGATTGCCTTAATTTCCTCCTCATTGGAGGTGCTGTCCCCCTTTTCATCTTTAATGCTGTGAATTTGCTTTTCTTCCTTCCTTTTTTTAATTAGATTGACCAGTACTTTGTCTATTTTGTTTGTTTTTTCAAAGTACCAGCTTCTTGTCTTATTTATTAAATCAATAGTTCTATCACTTTCGATTTTATTAATTTCTCCCTTAATTTTTAGGATTTCTAATTTGGTTTTCTGCTGGGGGTTTTTAATTTGATCGCTTTCGAGTTTTTTCAATTGCATTTCCAATTGATTGATCTCTGCTCTCCCTTGTTTGTTAATATGAGCTTTCAGGGATATGAATTTGCCTCTGATTACCGCTTTGGCTGCATCCCAAAAGGTTTGAAAGGATGTTTCGCCATTGTCATTTTCCTTGATGAAATTATTAATTGTTTCTATGATTTCTTCTTTAGCTAAACGGTTTTGGAGTATCATATTGTTTAATTTCCAATTGGTTTTAGATTTGGTTTTCCCTGTACCATTACTAATCATTATTTTTATTGCCTTGTGATCTGAGAAGGCTGCATTCATTATTTCTGCTTTTTTGCATTTGTGTGCTATGTTTCTGTGACCTAATGTATGGTCAATTTTTGTGAATGTGCCATGTGGTGCTGAGAAGAAGGTGTATTCCTTTTTATCCCTATTTATTTTTCTCCATATGTCTATTAATTCTAATTTTTCTAAGATTTCATTCACTTCTTTTACCTCTTTCTTATTTATTTTTTGATTTGATTTATCTAAATTTGATAATGGTTGGTTTAAGTCTCCCACTAGTATGGTTTTATTGTCTATTTCTTCCTTCAATTCTCCTAGTTTCTCCATTAGAAATTTGGGTGCTATATTATTTGGTGCATACATGTTGATTAATGATATTTCCTCATTGTCTAGAGTCCCTTTTAACAAAATATAATTACCTTCCCTATCCCTTTTGATCAGGTCTATTTTTGCATTGGCTTTATCAGATATCATGATTACCACTCCTGCCTTCTTTCTATCAGTTGAGGCCCAGAAGGTCTTACTCCATCCTTTAATTCTGACCTTGTGGGTGTCAACCCGCCTCATGTGTGTTTCTTGAAGACAACATATGGTAGGGTTTTGGATTCTAATCCATTCAGCTATTCGTCTACGTTTTATGGGTGAGTTCATCCCATTCACGTTCAAAGTTATGATTGTCATTTGTGGACTCCCTGGCATTTTGATTGCCTTCCCTAATTCTAACCTTTTCTTCTTCGGCTCTACCTTTTAGTCCAGTGATTTACTTTGAATCAGTCCCCCTTGTCCCCTCCCTTGATGTTTCCCTTTTTAGTCCCTCCCTTTTTGTTCCCTCCCCCTCCCCCCTCTCTTTCCCTCCCTTTTTGTTCTCCCTCCCCCCCTCCCCCCCTTGGTTTTCCCTTCTCCTTACCCTTGTTGGGTAAGATAGAATTCAAGATCCCAATGGATCTGGATGTTTTTCCCTCTCAGAGTTGATTTCCCTGAGATTGAGGTTTAAGTAAACACCCCCCCCCCTCTCTTCCTCTCCTTCTTATAGGAGTTTTCTTCCCCTCCCCTTCCCCTGTGAATCTTTGTGTGAGAACCATTATTCTATTTGGTCTTTCTTTACCCCCTATTTATACATTACATTTTCCCCACATATTAGTATACATAGGTTGATATAAATGTAGTCCTTATAGAAGAGAGTTTGAGTAAAAGAAGATAACATTTTTCCCCTTTCCTTAATATTTACCTTTTCAGGTATTCCTTGCTCTTTGATTTTCGGTATCAAACTTTCCACAGAGCTCTGGTCTTTTCTTTGCAAAAAGTTGGAAGTCTTCTATTTTGTTGAATGCCCATACTTTCCCTTGGAAGTATATAGTCAGTTTTGCTGGGTAGCTGATTCTTGGTTGGAGACCCAGCTCTCTTGCCTTTCTGAAGATCATGTTCCATGCCTTACGATCATTCAGCGTAGAACTTGCAAGGTCTTGTGTGACCCTGATTGGCATTCCTTTATATCTAAATTGTCTTTTTCTGGCTTCCTGTAGGATTTTTTCTTTTGTTTGATAGCTTTGGAATTTGGCAATTACATTCCTGGGAGTTGTCTTTTGGGGGTTTAGTGTAGAAGGTGTTCTGTGAGCTCTGTCAGTGGCTGTATTGCCCCCTTGTTCTAGAATCTCTGGGCAATTTTCTTTGATTATATCTTGTATCACCATGTCCAGTTTGGTGTTTATTTCTGGCTTTTCTGGGAGTCCAATTATTCTTAAATTTTCTCTTCTCCCCCTGTTTTCCAGATCTATCACCTTGTCGGTGAGATATTTTATGTTCTCTTCTAATTTCTTGGTGTTTTGGCTTTGCTTTATTAGTTCTTGCTTTAAAGCCTGGTTTTCTTTTACAGTTTGGTCAAACTGGTTTTGTAGATGCGTGAATTTCTTTTGCATCATTTCCCACTTTTCCTCCCAGAGGGCTTCCATCTTTTTGGTCCTTTCTGATTCAAATTCTTCATGTGTTTGTGGAGAGTTTCTATTTCCTTTGGAAGATTTTGGAGAATTTTCTTGTATATCTTCTTCTATCTGCTCTGTATTTTGTATTTTGGCTCCATAGAATGTGTCCAGAGTCGCCCCTTTCTTCTTATTTTTCTTGGTATTTTGGGGCTTCTGTGCTTCTGTGGATTTTGTCATCTCTGAACGTGGAGGATTGGCTTTTCTTGTCTTTGTCTGGTGATCAGAGGCTTTAGTCCTGGGCAGATGGTTCTATGACTTTCCCTGGGTTAAACTGAATATGCCTCACTGGAACTGGAATGGAAGGGTCGGACCACAAGGCCACACTCTCCCCCTGGCTCGATTTCCGGAAGTTGCCTTCAGAATCCCTGGCCGTGAGGCTGTTTCGTCGGCCTGCGGGGGGATGGGCTGCCGCTTCCCCAAGCTCCGAGAGCACAGACTTTCACTGAGACTTGGATAGCAGGATCCAGCCCGTGAGGCTGTCTTGCCTGCCCTGAGGGTTGCTGTTGTTTTGACCAGCTCTCTGCAGCGGAGGCCCCAGGCAGTAACTTTCACCCGGACCGACCAGCTCTTTGCAGCGGAGGCCCCAGGCAGTAACTTTCACCCGGACCGACTGGCTCTCTGCAGCGGAAGCCCCAGGCAGTAACTTTCACCCGGACTGGGACTTGGGTAGAAGACCCTGAGGGTTGTTGTTCCTCAGACCCTGCTCTCTGAGCCCGGCTCCGGGAGCCTTGGACTCTGCGCTCCTACCCCTGAGGTCCGAGGGATCTCGGGTTCTGGCTTTTAAGGGGAGCCGTACCTTTTGAACCGGGTCCAGGTCCAGGAGGAGGGTTCCCAGGGTCTGTGCTGTTGATCGTTTTGAATTTCGGCGCCTTAGGAGCTTCTAGTTTGAGATCGGTCGGGAAGGGTTTTCCGGAGATCTGAACTTCAGCTTTCTCTAAGCCGCCATCTTAACCGGAAGTCTGGGCTTTTTTTTTTCTTTAAAAGGAGAGGCATTGTTTTATTCTGGACTAGATTTTAAAGTTCTCTTCCAGTTTTAGCAAACCATCTATAATGCCACCTTATAGATTGTTTTGAGGATTAAATGAGATAATATATGTGTGATACTATATAAACTTTAAGGCACTATAGAAGTATAACAGATTATTATCTTGATCTAGGCAACAGACTTGAGACAGTAATTTGTGTGCAAGGACACAGAATAGGAAATAATTATAGGAATTGTATGGAAATTTATAACTGGTCAATTTTTTTGCCCAAAATATAGATTTTTGCTCCTCTATATGCCTTGGAGATGGTTGCCATTTTGTTTTAGAACTATCTAATAACCTGGTATGATTATGAGAACTGGTATTTTCTTTCCTTTCCTGAAAGATCCTGAATCTATGGCCAGTCTCAATAAAAAAAAAATCCCCAAACAATTGGGTTCTGCAAGCAAGCCCATATGTTTTATTTATTTTTGGTAAATATTTTAAAAACTCTAGGATTAAGTTAGTTACCCTGCTAGTTCTTTACATGTTACTAGAAACAAAAACTGGAGGACCACTTAATTTTATATTAGATAAATATATTGAAGCCTCTATGAAAAGATAAAGAAAGGGAAATTGTAGGGAAGATAACAATTAGGCCCACTTGACTTAGAGGGAACTAGAGTGAAAGAAGGGAAATTATTAAGGAAAAAAGGTCAGGGGCAAAGAGATGAGAATGGTTGTCACCATTGTAATAAAGTATTCTTCATTCCTGAGCAGCACAAGAAAATGTGGTTAGAAACTGAAGTATAGATGTGAGTGGGGCCTAGGAACTTATTTTTATTTAACACATTCATCCAAGCCCTTTGGTATTACTCAGTTAGCCAGAGACTCTAGTATGCTTCAGTCTTGAAAAGACAGTGTGGTATACAGAAACACCTGTGGATGTGGATTTGGGAAAATCAGATTTTAAAATCCTGATTTTATTGCTTAATGACTGGATGAGTTAAGGCAAATCACTTAGTCTTCTCAACCCTGGGTTTCCTAATACCTTTTCTGACTATCTCACAAGGCATTGGTGATATTCAACAGTTTGTAAGTTGAGGAACCTAGGCCATCTGGTCTCCTATCATTGAGAGCTTTTCCCTCATTGTACTTCAATGTCATGTTCATTTAAACCTCCCTGATTCCCTCTGCAGGTAGATTTGGCTCTAAGAAATGACTAAAAAGGGAAGTTAGATGGTACAGTGGATAGAACACCAGGTCGGGAGTTGGGAGGATGTGGGTTCCAAAATGGCCTTAGATACTATTTAGCTTTGTGATCCTGGGCAAGTCGCTATTGCCTTTCTCTTAAGCTCTTCTGTCTTATAAGTAATTCTAAGACAGATGGTAAGGGTTAAAAAAAGGAAATGACTAAAAGATGTTCAGAAAGAAGTCTGAATAGAGTGGGTGATCACACTTGGAAATGCCACTCTTGGTAAAGAATGAGGTATGACTTTACATTAGTAAGACTGATTTTCTCCTAGAACTTGCTAGCCTACTCTAAAGGCAATTTCCACAAAGAGGAGTTTCCTAAATACTCTGATCAATGGCAGCATCACACTATACCAGGTACATAGAATCCCAGCGTGACTACTTTTGAAGAGCAACACTTATTTGGAGAGATAAGTTCAGTGCATTTAAAATTCTTATTTTCTGGTAATACATTTTATATAAGATAATACATGTGAAAGCTGTGAAAACTATAAAATCTTATATAGTTAACTCTCTTTCTCTCCCTCTCCTTCCTTCCCTCTTTCCCCTCTCAGTCTCCCTACGCACATGTATCTCTTCTATATCATAGCATCACAGATTGGGGGTGGGTGTTTTGAGGGGTGTCAACCTCCCATGATCTGGAAAATCCAAATAAAATGTTTTGGCTTTCCAGTTCTTTTCACAAACTTTTAACTTTAAAAAATTAATTTTAACTTTAAAAAAGAAATTGGGTATATTTATGATTTTAAAAGATAAAATATGGTGATATCTAATATTATACATATATTTTATGCATTTCTGAATTTCTAAAATTTCCCCCCTCATGACATCTGCTGGCCTTTGTGTATCATTTGCAGCTTCTGCAAAAATTTCTCCAAAATTTCCATTTAATTTCTTATGCCAACATGAAATATATGAAAATTACAATTGAGAAATTGTAATATGGAAGGAAATACCTGTATATGTATACAGATATATGTGTGTATGTATATGTATATGTATATACATACACTCACATTTAATATGCTTGGTCAGGGGAGAAGATGAAGAAGATAGAGTAGAAATAACTCATGAATTTTGACTAAAATCTCAGAGTGTAACTACAGGTGAATTTTTGCTCTTTTGCTTCTGCCATGGTATAGTGGGGATTTCTTTCATCTTGGTCTCTTCCATTTGTGAAGATATGATGTATTCAAAATAGTATAAGATTTTTGAGGCAGAGGACTCATACTCACATCCTAATTCTTTTTTTTATCTATGTAAACATGGGCAAGTTGTCTAACCTCTCAGGACCTTGGTTTCCTCTTCTGTAAAATAAAGTATATAGATTAGCTAACTTCTGTGTTAATAGATTATACATTAATAGCTAATATATTAATAGCTTTTCATTCTTACTTTGGATTCCAGTTCCCTCATCTGTTTCATGAGAGATTTGAAATAATTCACATAATGTCATAGATTTTAGGTCTAGAGGTACTAACATGGTGACTTACTGTATAGAATTCCACTTTCCTTTAAAGGCATTTAGGACAAACACTTCTGATTATTTTTAAACTTAAAATCCTGGCTGATATACATACCCATCTTGGCTTTATGCCATGAGGTCATTATCCATGCCTTCTTTCCTCAGGTAACAGTGTGGCATTTGACCTGCCCTTTGCTCTTATTTCATGACCAGGTTACTTTGTCTATACTGCTCTTTCTTTATATCTTTTATGACACTCTTTGTGTGCTATCATTAGCCAAGTGGAAAGAGTTACTAGTGGAATGTGCTCCTCTAGTCCTTTGGCCACTCATATCCCATCCTGGAGAAGGGACATGGTTGCTTACACTGATAGGATGGGCTGTGATAACTCTTTCAGTAAGATGGTGGCCCTGCTTCTAAGTCTGGAGGACCTCTAGGACTTATGTTATTTGACATTATGACTTAAAAAGACTTCCTGACATTGCCATTTCATCTGCTGATGTAGCACATTAAGCTCTAACTGGCTGCTATGCCCTTAATATTGCTAGGCTTTTCTATCTGAAGAGACCTTAGGGGCAATCTAATCCTATTCCACATTTTACTGATGAGAAATTATGAATAATATGGTGGCAAATGTGAAAGGTTTAGATACTACCTAGCTCATCAATGTCCTGGTTAAGCTGGGTCAGCCAGTTCTTTACT
Organism: Monodelphis domestica; assembly: GCF_027887165.1. Classification (NCBI taxonomy): domain Eukaryota; kingdom Metazoa; phylum Chordata; class Mammalia; order Didelphimorphia; family Didelphidae; genus Monodelphis; species Monodelphis domestica. The sequence continues at coordinate 398,080,432 of NC_077227.1, forward strand.
TCTTCAAAGTCTGCAGCATTTGCTGGTGAATAAGCTACAGAGATTTCTGTGGTAGTCTTTATGTTCATGTACAGCATGTACACTGAAAGGCAAGAGGATCAGGCATCCTATGGAATAATGTTTCTTGTTGGGGGGCACAGAAGATATCTTTTTTATATCTCCTTTCAAGAAGAACCCCCAAGTAATGAGATATCCTTTTGTTTATCTGCAACATGTTGGTCTTTTAGTTTCTTTAATAGAAAGAAGCCAGTAGTTATGTAGTTCAGTTCTTCTAATTGTCCAACAAGACATTGAACAGTCTCCTTTAGACTACCTATATTTAAATTAATGTTTATAAGGTATATAAAACTTGTGATTCTTAGTATTTTCTGTTCTATCTTGCCACTGCCATTTGGAAGCAAAAGAGGGCTATATAAAGCTGAGTGCTATTTCATATTTTTCTTTGTTTTGTGATTCTCTATGGCTAAATATTTCATCCCTGGTAGCCAACCTGCTAGTAAGGAAGAATCTCCCTGGATTTGGCTAAGACAGTGATGGTGAACCTATGGCATGGGTGCTAAAGATGGCACACAGAGTGCTCTCTATGGGCATGTGGCTCCCCCCCTCCCCCCGTTTGTTACTAGAAAGGCAGAGGGACTTGGCCAGAGCTACTTCCCTCTCCTTCTCCATTGTGCCTGATGACATTTCTTCATATAACCCCCCTGCCCAGCTGCCTCTGGGAGTGCACAAGGGGGTAAGGTGAGTAGCTCACAGGCTGCAGAGCTGAAGGGGGGGGGCAGAGTGCTTGGGCCACTCCTAGCCTCTCTACACTCACTGAGGACATTCCTCACTTCACCCACCCCTCCACCCATCAGTCCAATGGGAGCATTTCCTTCCTCCTCTGTGTGGGATAAGGGAGGGATGGGGCACATTCAGCATTCCATGGGTGGGTGAGGCACAGCATGTGGTCTCTGGGGGTGGTGGAGTGGGGCATGGTACATGGCTAGGCTATTAATCAGACAACAGGTCTCTCTCTCTCTCTCTCTCTCTCTCTCTCTCTCTCTCTCTCTCTCTCTCTCTCTCTCTCTCTCTCTCCTCTCTCCCTTTATCCTTTTCCCTCACCCACTTACTGTTCCCTAGCTCATGAGAACTTAGTTATCTTCATACCACAAGGAAGCACTGAAAGAACACATTTCATTTTCTCTCCTATAATAAGGTATTCAAACACTGCATTCTGAATGTCTGGTCAGAGCAGAAGACAGTGGAACTATTACATCCACGGTAGTGGACATGAGGCTTGCAATCCTAGACTTTAGAGGTGTATGAATTCACTTTTGAGGCAGTCAAGTAAAACACTCATATAGAGCTTGAAGTCCTTTGAAATCCAAAGGTCTTTTCCATATAATTTGTCTAGCCATACCTCCCATATCTTGTAGTTCTGACTCAAAATGTAGTGCTAGTCATTCCTACTAAATTTCATCCTTTTAGATTTTCTCATCCTAATAGTCTATCCGGGGACCACATGTACATCCAAATATGCAGCTTCAACAGGTACTCTAGGACAAGCAGAATCTAAGACTTTATGATCCAAGAAGTAAGAGATTTAGCCAGAAAAATGGTACCAAACATATTGCTGGCTGTTGGAAGTAATTGACTGATAACTCTAAACTGCTCAAATTCAGCATTGTAAAAGATAATTTCACAGACTGTGCCTCTGTAAGGGTATTAAGCTTCAAAAAGTAAACTGGATTAAGAAAGCCTAGTGAATATGGAACACTGAATAGAAGTATTAATAACCCAACATGTGGACAAAGGCAAGAGTATAAGAAACAACTGAATCAAAGCCAAACAGATTAAGTGGAATGAGATGAGGATTCCCATTTAGTTCTGACATTGTACAACCAGAAAACCTCATCCCATTTACTCAAAAAAAGAAAATCAATAATTTCCATTCTCTCTCTCTCTCTCTCTCTCTCTCTCTCTCTCTCTCTCTCTCTCTCTCTCTCTCTCTCTCTCTCTCTCTCTCTCTCTCCCCCTTTCCCTCTCCCCCCTCCTCCTTGGTTTCTCCCCTTCCTTTCACTCACACACACAGATGAAGAAATTTGCTTATAATTGCATTTTTTCCATCAGTTTTGTGCTTGAACCATAATTTCCGTGGTTGTAAGAAGCAAGAGTATTTTCCTTATTTGTTTTATAAGGTCCCTTGTGATGGCCCTGGATTTTGTGGGTACTTTGGAGGGGCTAGCTTAATTACAAAGCTGTAGACCAGGAAGAAAACAAAGAGAGGATTGTGTGTAGCTAATGGCCTGACATGGATCTTGGAAATGGGAGAAATAAAGCAGGATTGTGTAAAGTTAAGTCTTTCAAGGGAAATATGGAGTAGCTGGAAAATTGTAATGATTTCATACTAGCAAAAGCAATTAGAGAAAATAAGGATTTTTTAATAATCATATCTAGAGAGGGCAATACTAGAGCAAAAAATAGCTCAGATAATAGATATAGAGGGATCCAAAATTACTGATGAATTCAGAAGGGCTGATAATTAGAATTCTTTTGTAGACATATTTTGTAGTAGCGTCTATAGGAGACAGTACGTATCTCTATCTAGTCTTGATAGCAGTGCTCTGACTAGATATTAGATGCATTGGGTAAAAATGGTGGACAATAATAACTAGCATTTATATAATGATTTTGATTTTATAAAATAGTTTAAATAAGTTGTCTTATTTTATCCACACAGCTCTACAAGATGGGTTCTATTATTAGCCCCATATTAAGGAAATTAAGACTTGGAGAGATGAAGTGATTTGCCCAGAATCATATACCTAGTAAATGTCTTAGGCAGGATTTGAACTCCCATCTTCCTGACTTCAAAGTCAGCACTTTGTTCATTGTTCTACTTATCTAACTCAAATACTAATCCACCTTTGAAAAGCTGAAGCAATCTTTTTTCTATTCCCTGTCCAGTCACATTTTGCATTGTATTAAATTTAACAAAGCCCAGATATTCTGCTTAGTGTTGGGGGAGATTCAACATGTAGGTGATACAGACCTTGTCTTCATAGAGTTTACCATCTAGTTCAGGGATGAGATACATAGACAAATAACTATATTATATGAGCTCTTTGGTCAGCCAGGTGGCACAGTGAATAGAGTGCAGGCTTGGAGTCAGGAAGACTCTACTTCCTCAGTTCAAATCTGACCTCAGGCACTTAGTAGCTGTGTGACCCTGGACAAGTCATTTAGTCATGTTTGCCTCCATCTCCTCATCTTTAAAATGAGCTGGAGAAGCAAATGGCAAGCCACTCCAGTAGCTTTGCCAAGGAAATCACAAAGTGCTAAACCCTTTATGGGAACACCCGTAAAGGGCTATAACATGACTGAAATGACTGAACAACAATAACAAAAGAGTTTAGGCTAAAATTTCTCTTCATTTGTTTCTTCATGCTGTGGTCAGAGCCCTGGATTCTTGACTGCCATGCCAGTGTATCCCAAGCTTTGTCAATTCCTACCATGTTGGAAGTGTTTTGTTTGTAACTTATAGGACCAGGGGAGCCCTTTTCAGGAAGACTTTTAACTAGAAGGTCATGATGTTGGACAAGGATGGGAAGGGCACAGAAGCTCATGAGTTGTTTACTAGAACATAAAAGTATTGCTTGGTGGAGACAGCATCAACATGAATTTAAATTGGAGAATTGTAGACTTGGAATGGACCTTGTGGATTATTTAGGACAACTCATAACTGAAAAGGAATTGCAACAATTATGTATTGTAATTTCCACTCACAAGTGGTCATCTAGCCTCTGTTTGAAGACTTCTGGAAAGGGGGGAGTCACCACCTACCTTTCTAGCTTTGGGTCACTCTAATTATTAGGAAGTTTCTTTTGGATTTCGGGCCTAAATTTGCCACAATCCATTCAAAAGCATTCAGGAAGCATTAAATGTGTACTAGATACTATCCTAAGTGATAAATGGAAGAGGCAGGAGATAATTAGAAAGCTATTGTCATAGTCCTAAAGATCAGAGTATATACTGGGGAGGGGAGTAACTTTGTGAGTGTCCTGAAGGTAGAAATGACAAGAATAGGCAATTGATTAAATGCTTTAGGTGAGTGAGACTGAGGAATTAAAAAACGACGCCTACTGAGGTTATTTGTTTGGATGACTGGGAGAATGCTGGTGTTCTTGACTGTACTGAGGAAGTTCAAATTAGGGATGGGTTTGAGTTCTGTTTTGAACTTGCCATCTTCTGGAGCTAAACAGAAGTCTAATACTACTCTTCCACATGGAAGTCCTTTAAAACTTAAAGACAATTCTCATATATCCCTGGAACCTTTGGTTCTCCTGGCTAAGCATGCTCAGTTGACACCATAGAGTCAAGTGTCTTCACTACTCTGATTCACTGCCCTGGTTGCTTGTTTTGGACACTTTTCAGCTTATTAAAGTCCTTGTTAAACTGCAACAGACAGAACTAAATATAATACAAGTCACTTATTCTTGAAGCTGAAAAAATAAACGAATGTATTAGGAAGTTTGTGAACAGAGCAACCAGGCGAGGTGTGATGGGAGAATGCATAATTTACACCCAGAAGGGGAAAAAAAAGTATTCCATCTTTTAGAGTGTCTAATGCCAACTAATAAAACATCCCAAATACTGAGGGGAAGGTTGAACTACTAAATTCCATAGACTTAGTAATCTGGGAGGAGGAAAAGGAATCTCCTCAGAGACATTGGAAGTTCTAAAAGGGAGAGATCCAATATATACAGTGAATGAATTGGGTTGCAGGAATGTGGGGACCATCCATAAGAAGTCACTAAAAAAAGATAAAGTGGAAGGGATCATAAGAGCTTTGGTAGGGGACCCTTTGGGTGGTATACCTAAGATGTAGAGAGCAAGTCAGGGACTAGACCTTTCTTCTTGGTCTTGGAAAAAGTAAAGGCAATTGGTGTCATAGGAGAACGGTAATTGGATTCAGATTAATTAAATGGTGATATTGATTAGATTCCTGTTCTGAGAACTAAAGTTGAAAGGAGAGAGTGATTAGCTTCAAGGACAACAGTTTGAAGAATCAGGTGGCTCAGACCAAGAAAGAGCCAAGTTAAGGACCTTTGACATGTTTTAGTCCTATTTGAGCAATGAGACTATGTGCTTGTGACTTATCTGTTTGTATTCAGAGAGATAAAAGAATATTTTTTTTGCTCACTGCTTTAGAATAGTGAAGGAGCCATTTTTGTCACTTGGTACCCAAGCCCTTTTCCCCCAGTTAGGGTAATCTTTTCCACAATTACTTTGTTTTTGACATATATATATATATATATATATATACATATATATATTTATTTATTTATTTTATATTTGCTTATCTCTGTATATGATGCTTCTCCTTACTAGAATGTAAGCTATTTCAGGGTAGGGACTATTTAATTTTTTTTTTTATCTCCAGAATTTAGCACAGTGCCATATAGGCACCTAATAAATGTTTGTTGAAATGCATTTAATCTAAAGATGAGAGTAATCAAAATTCTAAAAGGGAGGCTACATCCTAATTACCACTGTCATGGTATTATTTCATCAGACTCAGGGATAGAAAGGCAAGAATGAAAAGTCACTCAGAAACATAATCTACTGGCCTTAAACAGAGAAACACAGTTCTGTAGCATAATGAAGTAGAAAGAACAATAGAAATATTCAGAATGCCAGGTTTTGAATCCTGGTTCTTATTTGACTTTGGATAAGTTACTTCCCTAATCTCAACCTTACTTGATGGTAAAATGAAAAAAAAAATTCTTCTAGGTTCTCTCTCAAATTCCTTCTAGCTCCAACTTCTTTGAACATACTTATTTACAATGCATAGTTTTAGCTTAGTACTTTGTTAAAATCTATTTCTAACAAGATACAGTGAGAAAAGAAATGTGGATAATTAGCAGTTGTTGAAAAACTTTTGGAAAAAAAATAAGGATAGGGGCATCCTTTAGAAAGTGTAATAAAAATCTCCCAACTGACAAGTTACAATTTTAACCATGTGATTAGTTTAAATATTGAAAAAAATATTTTAAAATTATGAGGAGCTGGAGGACAGTAATACCATGGATGGTTGTGCTGTCATTCAGGTGAATGTCTGATCCATAAAGTTTCTATTCATAAACTTTATCACTAGTTCCATTCAAGTCAATGTAGAGTAGTGAATGTCCCTCTTTTTTGTGCTCTGAAAGAGTTTCCTTGGCTTCTGGCTAGAATAAGACTGTTAGGAAACTCTAGCATTGTCTTGGATGAGTAATGGAATTGTAGAATTTATTTGTATCACACTTTGATAATGTCAGTAGATAGGGGGCCAAAGTTCTTTTAAAACACAATATAGTGCTTTGCATGTAGTATGTACTTATTAATAAATTCCTATTGAATTAAAATAAAATGATATTAGGTGGTCATCCTTTTTAGATTAATTCATGATCACAATATTTTAGGAAGTCCTTCCACTGGTGTGGATGCCAACCCATTTATTTACTTAGCCATTCTTGCCTGTATTTAGAGAATATATACTATACATGTTGAGGACTTCATCTGGGATTTTGTAACAGTAAAGTACTTAGAATGATTTAAAAAAACAACCAGGAAGACATCAGAAACTACCAGTCTATATGGTAAATGTTCTGATTTATAAAGTGAATGTTGAATTAAATGGTTTCTAGAGTCCCTTCCAATGCTACTGCTCCAAGTTCTGTGGTTCATATCAGCTCTGACATTTTTTGAGTCATTTTCCCTTGTTGGTCCTCAGTTTTATAGAGGATTTGATGATAGATGGGACCTAACAGATTATTAGCTTTCTATGAAGTCAAATCATCAACTTAGAACTATAACTTTAAAACTAGTGGGATGGCTAAACTATTATATACAATCTTTGGAAAATCATGGAGAGCAGAAGAGAAACCACATGATTGGAGAAAAGCATACCTGTTCTGAATTTTTTTTAAGAAGAGACTTTCAAGTGTAGGATTAGATGATGTAGAGGAGATCCATGTTCCCAAGTAGTGGTTGGATTTAGATCATTTTTGAAGTTCTTTCCAAGCTCTCACCATTAGTAGGTGCAAGGAATTGAATAACAAGGGTTGAAAAAAATTACCTTGATAAGGAGATGTAGTAAAAAATACATAGTGGATCACGGGAGATTATGGAGACTAAAGTTGGCTTTTGGGATGGATACAAGACTTTGGATACTGATTATCAAATCCTGAAAACTCTCATAAAGTTTCAAAATAGCATATACCTTTCAAATAAAACCGATTGTTTTTGAGTGGGAACTATATGGCAAGTCAAGGAAATGAGGTGATATTGAAAAGTAACTCAATACATAAAAACCAAGTCTGAAGTGCACATCTACTCTGATTTACATAGAAAAACAGGCAGAATAGTTTGTTCTGTGTGCCTTGAATAGAGACAATGATGCTTAATGTCACGGAACCAGCACCACATAGCTCAGACCTTTGGCAAAACTGTAAACTCTAGCAGAGAATAAAAAACAAAACAAAACAGGGCCAAGGTGAAAGGAATTCCCAACACATGAAGTTTGGGATGAGAAAAAGTAAAAATCACACCCAAAATTAGCAGTACATTGAGATCTGAGTTAAATTCATAGGGAGTTCTTCCATCTTGTCCTCTGTATCCTTTCCATGATAGTGGGATAAGCATGTATGAGTAGATTCTGTTTATGTAAAGCTTGATACTCTTCAGAGAATTCAGGATCTTAAAGTTATGACTATGTAATCAATGAATAGCCATTAATTAAGCACTTGTTCTGTATCAGGCATGGTGCTTTTAAACTAAATACCCTTAGAATGTCTGGAATTTTCCAAGTGCTCTGCAGTTAAACTTCCTTTTATGTATTTTATGTATAAGGATGTTCCTTAAAAGGAAGGATTGTCTTACTTATCCTTAGTACATACAGTCTTTTGTACATTAAGTACTTTGTTATTCATTCAGTGCACTGAATATACCTTTATAGATGAGTGTTGTCCTTCTTAGCAGTCTCCTTGGGGCCAATGACTTATTTCCAGAGTGTTGCCATTGCATAGAACATCTGGGGAGTTCTTTTCTAAATGCTTTTAGTTGTGGGTGGTTAAATTCTCAGGAGAAAATAATTTCTTGTGTTTTGGAGTCATTCCTTATTTTTGACCAAAAGTAGCATTATCCATTTAGATTACTTACCTTTCCTTTTTTTTTTATTACACTTGGATTGTGTGTGTGTGTTTTTTTTAAAATTCATTTGTTCAAATAAAATACAACATCCTGGGATGGGGATCTGCCACCATTGAGAAGGCACAAAAGAATAAAATAGTGTGAATAGTGAACTTCTGGAAGACTTTGTTCTAGTCCCAGTTTCTCTATTTGCTAGCTGTTAAAGTAAAAATAAACCTATAAGGGCAGCGTTGGTGAGTATTGGCATAGGTGCTGGCTTCAGCATGGGGGAGCTGCTCCATTCCACCTCTTCCCAGTGCCCAAGGACATTTTTTTTGCATGCTCCTACCCTCTGTCCAGCTGCCCAAATCAAGCATTTCCTCATTGTGTTTTTGGGTAATAGTGGGGAGGGGAGGCTTACAGACAGTTTGAAGTTGCTCTCTGGGCACATGAACTTGAAAACCTTTGCCAACACTGGTCTAGGGAGATGTGAAAAGACTGAGATGAGAGAGAGAGAGAGAGAGAGAGAGAGAGAGAGAGAGAGAGAGAGAGAGAGAGAGAGAGAGAGAGAGAGAGAGAGAGAGAAATGAGTTTCTCCAACTCATCTAGCTAATAATGAGTTGGAGCTGGGATTCAAATCCAGGTTTTCTGAGTACAAGTCTAAGGTGCTATCAGGACACCGCATTACCTCTCAAGGATAGCAGTGTTAGTATGCAACAAAGCTATAGTCTCTGTTTCTTTTTAACTGTACTTGTGAATCATCAGTGTAAGGAGCTTCTAGTAAAACCTTCCCTTTGTCATTGCAGGTCAGTGCCTTCTCTACAGTTTATAGTGGTAGAAAATTGAATTAGAGTGCTGAGAAGTTGGTGAATGCGCATAGTTTTATAGCCAGTATATGTTAGAGGTAGGACCTAAAAAGTGCTCTTCCTGGCTTCCAGGGCTTTAGATGTTTCATTCAGGTATATTTTAGATTGGGAGATGGAATTTAAGCAGTCCCAAAGGAGAATGAATGAATTAACCCAGGAAGTAATGAACTTCTGCTACTAGATGGGGCTGAAGGAGACATTGGAAGACCATTTGTAGTATGTACATGTAGTGCTTTAAAAATTTTCACGTAAGTTTTCTGAAGCTATATGATTCAAATTATTTCGCTAATCCCATTCGTCCCCTGATCCTGGAGCTGATAAGCAATTTGATCTGGGTTATACATATTATAATGCAAAACATATTTCCATATTGTTCATTTTTATCAGAGAATAATTCTGTAAAATCAAAACCCCTCCTCCCCAAACCAAACAAACAAGTGAAAAAATCATGTACTTTGATCTTCAGATAGTGGATAACATTCTTCGTCATAAGTTACTTAGAATTGTCCTGGATCATTGTATTGCTGAGAGTGACCAAGTCTGTTGCAGTTTATTATTCCATAATATTTCTGTTACTATGTACAGTGTTCTCCCAGTTCTGCTTATTTCACTCTGCATCAGTCCATGAAGGTCTTTCCAGCTCTTTCTGAAATCATCCTGTTCATCATTTCTTTGAGCACAGTAATGTTCCATCACCATCAGATACCACAGTTTGCTCAACCATTCCCCAACTGATGGACATCCCTTCAATTTCCAATTCTTTGCCACCACAAAAAGAGCAGATATAAATATTTTTGTATAAGGAGGTCTTCCCCAAACTTTTATTTATCTCACTGGGATACAGACCTAGTAGTGGTATTACTGGATCAAAGGGTATGCATTGTTTTAAAGCCCTTTGAGCATAGTTCCAAATTTCCCTCCAAATGGGTTGGATCAGTCCTCAGCTCCATTAGCAAATGAATATATTCCTGTTCAGATACAGGTTAGGCTAGATGACCTCTGTAAAGATTAAAATTTAGGGAAACTGAGGCAGGAAGAAATTTGTTTCTCTTTGCAAGGAATATTATATTTTTAGAGGTTTATTAAAAGTTAAGGATTAAAGAAATATAGAATAAGAAAACATGTGTCTAGGCCTTTGGCCTAGACAAACTCACCTACATTATGAAAAGAGCCGTCTGCTTACAAGCAGAAACAGGAAAGAAAAGAGGCCCAGAAGCCTTTACAATCAGGTTAAATACCCCATATCGATCTCAGCCCAGGTGAGAATTCAGTGATATTACAAAGCATTCTGGGGAAGTGGAGCAAGGACTTCTGGGGATTGAAGTCCTGGATTCAAGTCTCCATTTTTACACCTACGAGATTCCCTCTTCTTTGACATTGGATGATTACTCCCTTACCTCTTCCTTTGCCTAAGGCAACACTCTAGAGCTAAGAGTGAATTTTTAAGCTAAGTTATCCTTGAAGAAAGCAGCCTGCATAACAGCAGTGTAAGAGACCGAGGCAGATTGTTGGATTGAGAAAACAGTATCTCCTCAGAAGAAAATAAAGTATTAAGGAGTTATATATCTTTGAGAACTCCTGCAAGTGAAACCATTCACTTTTGAGGGAAATTTGGGTTCTCCTACTGTGGAAAGCTCCAGGTAGGGGAAGCTTTCACTTAAAAGGATACGATTCTTTAGTAAGCACTGGAAGGAATCTAAGAAGTCATCTATTCCAAACTCTTTATTTTATTTTATTTTATTTTATTTTATTTTATTTTATTTTATTTTATTTTATTTTATTTTATTTTATTTTATTTTTTAAACCTATACCTTCCATCTTAGAATCAATACTGTAAATTCCAAGGCAGAAGAGTGGTAAGGCCTAGGCAATGGGGGTCAAGTGACTTGCCCAGGGTCACACAACTGGGAAGTGTCTGAGGTCACATTTGAACCTAGGACCTCCCATCTCTAGGGCTGGCTCTCAATCCACTGAGCTACACAGTTGCCCCCCCCCCCCAAAACTCTTCATTTTATATAAAAATTCCAAATTCTCTCCAGTCAGTCCTATTAATTTTGAAAATCAGGAAGCTCATGTGACAAGGTCAAGAGATGACAGTTTAACAGATAATAAGTAGGCAGGATTTGAATTCAAACCTAGGTGTTCTGACTGCAAATCCACTGCTCTTACTGCTATACAATATTGCAATTCAGCTTGTGTTTATTAAGTGCCTCCTCATTGTTAAACATTGGATCTAGTGCTAGGAGAACAAGAAAATTTGATTAGTAATAATACCTGTCCTCATGGAGTTTCCATTTTAGTAAGCATCTTAGTGAAGGGTAGGAAGTTTGGCACAAGAGAAAAGCAATTGTAGATGTGGGGATCAGAGGGGTAAGGGACCTATACACAAGCTGTTCACTTCTTTTATGAATTTGCAGAGGGCCGACCCTGTTTAGGAAGTTTGATATTGATGTTAGGCAGAATAACAATGAATTTAGTGGAAAGCATCTGGGTACTATAGCTTAATCAGCAATAGGCAGTTAGGGTGGGTGGAATGCAATAGGGAAATCTTTTCCAACAGACTTGATGATGTTTGTGTGCAGAATGAAAAAATAGGCAACCAAAGGAAATTCAGTGGAGGCTGCAGATTTAGTCATTAGATATAGTGGCTCATGAATTTTAACACTGGAAATTAATTAATTAGTTTTATTAAGAGCACAATGAAGTACAGTGGTTAGTGGTAGAGAGACAGTCAGTGGGGGCTGGCATTACATCCCTAGGCAGGAGGTGTCTGATGACACCATGGAGGCATTGGGGTAAGGTCTGGTATTATTAACGTCTTCATTAACCAAGTGGAAGAGGGAGCAAACAGTACTGTTAATGAAATCTGTGGATGATAATAAATTAGGAGGTTTGGCAAACACTGCTGAGGACACAGAAATAATAGAATTGGCCCTGGGGAAGTTGGAAATAAAAGGAAGCAAAGAGCAAAGTGAGCTTTGTCTTGAGGGGAGGAATTATTTTTCAGAGGACAAAGGGAGGAGTCATCAAATTTAGGGGACTAAAACTTATACTTGGAGGAGAAACTCTTACTTGGAGAAATGGAGTTCATGCAACTAATTGTGCTAGTAGAAGGGAGAAATCTCAACAGTAAATGTTCATGACTTATTGATATGAGCTTTGGCTAAAAAAAAAAATAAGGGAAAAAGGTCCCAATTAAACATTCCTTTAGCTGGTGTTAAGATTAGTTTATTTTATGCTTGTCTACACATCAACTTACAGTACTTACAATTTACATTTACTATAGGGATAAATATTAGACCTGTGTCTTAATTTATATAGAGAACTTCTAGATGAGTAAACTCCCTTAATCGGTGGAGATTGGAACTTTCTCTATAACTTATAGCTTTATAAAACTTCCTAGGTAGATTATGTGACTTGCCTAGGTTCACACAACCAGTATGTATCAGAGGTAGGACTTGAACCTACTCCTTCCTGATTTTCAGGGAGAGTTCTATATTTATTATATTCCTTGTTCATGATGATGATCCTGAATTATTTACAGTTATACTTTTTATTTACAAATACTTTTTATATACTTTTTCTTCAAAGCATTTCACAATAGGAAGGGAATTCAGAAGCTATCTAGTCATCTATTTTGAACAAGAATATTTCTTAAGCTTATGAAAAAGAATGCAATCCACATTGAGAGAAAGAACTATGGGAGTAGAGATGCAAAGAAAAACATATGACTTATCACTCTTCACTAGTATATATAGTTATATGATTTGGGGTTTTGGCTTTAAAAGATTGCTCTATATCAAAAATGAATAATATGGAAATAGGTATCAAGTGATAACATTTGTACAACCCAGTGGAATTGCTTGTTGGTTCTTGGAGTAGGGAGGGAAAGAAAATGAATCATGGAAACATATTTTTTAAGAAAAGAAATAAAAATAAAGTGAACAAAAGAACATTTCCCAAGGCACTCTGGACAAGCATTCCTGGAGTTAAAGAACTAAGGGGGAACCCATTATCTCTGGAGTTAAAGCATTCTAATTTTCGTTATTCTCTTTGTTGGGAATGTTTCCTTATGTTGGTTGACCTACATGTGACTTTTTTCAACTGTCACTCATTGCTCCAAAGTTGCTCTTTGGAACTTAGAAGAATGAATCTAATCCTTTTTCCATGTGATAGCTTTTTGAATAAGTAACAATGATGATAATGATAAGAGCTAGCATTTATGTTTCCAAAATACTTTTGCATATTTAATTTTTTAATTTTATTTATTGAAGCTCACAATGACTTTGTGATACAGTTGCTCTTATTATTCCTATGATACAGATGAAGGATTAGTTATTCTATTAGGAGGGCACAACTGGGAGCAAGGGGTAGAATTTGACAAAAGTACAGCAGCTATGTGGCACAGTAGGCTTGGAATCAGTAAGACTCATCTTCCCAAGTTCAAAACCTGCCTTAGGGACTTAATAGTTCTGTGAACTGTAAAGGGTTAAATTATGGTTGAGACTGAAAAAAATCTAAATTTAAGTGGTCTCCAAGGGAAATCCCTATAATAAAATACCCAAGTCAGTTGCCAAATTTTATGGTGGTTTAATTGATATAGAAGAGAAGATTCTAAGAAGAAGGAGGAAGGAAAGGGCTAGTACTGGGCAGGAAGATAAGAGATCTAGAAAGTAAGGGTTTGAGTGTGAAGGAGGAAAGAATCAGCTTGACCTCCAAAGAGGCTTAGCTAAGATGCCCGAACCTGAAATCAGCTCCAGGGCAAACTCACTATCTAACACTCCAAGATGTTGGGATGCTTAGCATGCTGCCAGCTAGAGTCGTCTCTCCAGGGAAAGAGAGAAAGAGGAAGAACCTGATATACCTTATATGGACATTTTTACATCACTTTTCTGCATCTCATCTGTACCAATGAGAACTTAGCTTGACTTAGGACAGCCCAGAGGTCTGTCCTTTTTTTGCACATGTGTTTTGAAGGCCATCTCCTCAGATAATTAAATCTTGAGTTTGATGCAGACCTTTCAAAATCTTGTTAAACTGAGTAGAGTGGAGAATGTGGGTTTTCCAAGACCAGATTCTGTCATTCCAAGCATCTCCATTGTTATTGATCAGGAAGTAGCTAAATCAGATCTTCTAAAGGATGGTCTGATTAGGGTGGAATAGTTTTAAAATTCACAATCTCCCCCTGAGGCCTGAGGAAGAGTAGTCTCTCCGATGGATCTTATAAACATACCAGCTATGAAATTACAATAGTTAGAGATAAGGGGGAAGTAGGGGGGAGAGAGAGAGAGAGAGAGAGAAAAGAGAGAGAGAGAGAGAGAGAGAGAGAGAGAGAGAGAGAGAGAGAGAGAGAGAGAGAGAGAGAGAGAGAGAGAGAGAGAACACCAATGTTTTGCTGGGCACATGACAAAAGCCAATTGGGGGCAGTACCCTATGGCATAAGAGTGTACATTCAAAATAAATGTTCAATCATCCTTCAGTTCAATCAACCACACCTGAAGGTTCATTCTTGATCTTGATGTAATGTAGGTTTTCTGGCATCTTTCTGCAACAGTTCATTCTCTGGATTTAGGAGTTAGCAAACTTCTTCCCTGAAGATCTTTCTTAAACACAAAAACTTTTCAAAATCTTGGATTTTTATTAAAATACACCCCCCCTGAAGTGGGTGTTAAAAAAAAATCCAGTTCAACTCAGGATGCATTGTTGAGTTATGGGGGTATATGAAACAGTTATTAAAAGATTTCAAAAACAATAAAAATAAAACAAACAAAAACAAAACAAAAAATATATATAAAGGGAAAAATATGGAAGAAAGTTAAACTTTTGGGAGAAAGAAAAAATAAAATTCAAAATCAGAATCAAAATGCTAAAATATATGTATATGAAATGTTGATTAAGCAAGAATAAATTCATAATGGGCCTTTGTACAGGTTCAATTTAAAGTAATTTCTATCCCACAAGTCTGTAGGACAGAATGCAGTAATATTTCACTTATTTGCACCATTTGCAGCCTAGACAACAGGAAGTTGCCATACTATAAGAAGGAAAGGAACTAGAATTCTATTTTGATAGGGAAGCATCACTCTCTGGTTTGATTTTAGTCATTCTCAGGGATATAGGGAGCCAGCACGATAGTCAAATTTTGGTACTTGTATGAGTACTTCACAAAGAGTGTAGATACAAGGAAGTCCTATGACTTAATGTATGTCAAGCATTGCAACCTTGAGTCCACATTAGTATTTTCTGTGGGCTCTTTTGACACTATTCAGGTTGTCTGTGCTCCTTGTTTTTAATCCCATTTCCTGGAATCAGACACAAACATTAATCATAGTCCCATAACATTTTATCAATAAATGGCAGGTTCTCACAGTTTGATATTATAGCAAGTATATATATTAAACTTATATTACTGCAGAAAAAGAAAAAATATTTAATTGTATGTAACTTTAGTACAAGAAATGAGGAAAAGGGGAAAAATCAAATATTCTAATCCAAATAAAAGAAAAGCAATAATAAAAAATAAGGGAAAAAGAAGAAAAAAATCAGGAATCCAATGTGTTCTTGAAAAACAGCATCTACTTGTCTGTGGATTATTATCTTCAATGCATGTGATAGGATACAGTCAATCAGTCTCAACAGAAGATGCTCTCTTTACATGTGAGCAATGAATCCAAGAGTCCTTCTCTCCAACCTTTATAGATGTTGGAGTAGTTAACAATATTTGGATTGGTCCCTCCCAGGAAGGCTGAGTTGCTCCTGTATGCTAGAAAGTCTTAGTATACACCTTGTCTCCAGGGTTCATGTTGTGAAGTAAAAAGTGTAGTGGTCTGGGTTGTACTGCAGTTCCGGATTCATGGAGTTCACGCAGTTTGTGCTATAATTCCTGTATATAAGAAGCAATAGTAGTATCTCCCCCTAATAGTGATGTATATGCTGGGGAGAAAGGCTTAGCCTGTATAGGCGGATGTCCAAAAAGCATTTCAAATGGTGAAATGTGTAGGTCTCCTCTATACCTGCTTCTAAGATAAAATAGGGCCAGATGGAGAATTTCAGGCCATTTAAAATGGGTCTCAGTGCATAATTTGCCAAACATAGTTTTAAGTTCTTTATTCATCCTTTCAACTTGGCCTGAGCTCTGGGGATGATATGGAACATGGAATTTGGGAGTTATCCCCAAGCAAGAATATATTTGGTTTAAGACAGAATCAGTAAAATGACTTCCTCTATCTGAATCAATATGTGCTGGCAGGCCAAAGTGAGGAATAATTTCTTTTAAAAGCACCTTAGCAACAAAATCCACTGTGTCTTGTGTCGCAGGAAATGCTTCCAGCCATCTGCTCAGTTATCTACTATGACTAGACAAAATTTATAATGTACAGCCTTTGGCATTGTTATGAAATCTATCTGTAGGCGCTCAAAAGGTTTGTAAGCCAGAGGACACCCACCAAAAGCTTTGCCACAAAAGGCATGTTGGTTATATGTCTGGCAGGTAGAGCAGGCTGAACACATTTTAGAGGCTATGGTAGACATACTGGGGGCTATTCATACTCTCTTAACAGAGTCCATGATGCCCTGGGTACCAAAGTGACCATTTTTATGAACATATTGGCAAATTTGGTGATAGAAACTTCTAGGGAGCAGGGGTTTCCCTTCAGATGACACCCATACTCCGCTAATCTGTTTTGTTTTGAATTTTTGTTTCCATTATTCCACTTCATTTTCATTATAGGAAAGTGATAAATTTAAATCATCAGTGGTTGTTAATGTTAAAATTAATTCAGGCCCTTCTATGGCTGCTAGCTTTGCAGCAGTATCTGCTCGATCATTTCCTCTAGAGACAATGTCAGAGCCACCTGTATGGGCAGAGCAATGAACTACAGCTAGGGCTTCAGGAAGTTTGAGAACAGAAAGAACTTCATTAATAATTTCTGCATTAGCTATGGATTTTTCAGCTGAGGTTAAAAATCCTCTCTGGAGCCATAGCATCCCGACTGAGTGACAAATGCCAAAAGCATATCTACAATCTGTATAAATTGTTGCCTTTTTACCCTTGGCAATTATACAGGTATGTTTCAGAGCTATGAGTTCTGCCCCTTGAGCGCTAATGTTAGAGGGCAGTGAAGCTGACCACTCAGTGGCAAATTCTGTGACTACAGCAGCTCCAGTGTAGCATATACCATCCCTCATAAAAGAAGAACCATTAGTAAATAAGACCAGATCTGAGTTGTTTAAGGGAGAGTCCAAGAGATCATCTTGAGGCTTTTCTGCCATGGCCACTAGTGTTTCACAACTATGTAATGGTTCACCTGAAGTTGGTAAATCTTGAAGCAAGGTGGCAGGGTTAAGGGTTGAACAGCATTTCAAGGTAATGTTTTCATTGTTTAACAAGGTTATTTCATACCTTGTAATTCACTGATTAGAAAATGCCTGTGTTCTATGTCTTAGCAACAATACTTCTACCTCATGTGGGCACATAATTGTTAATGGGCATTCCAATACTAGATCAACAGTTTTTGTCACTAGTAAGGCTGTAGCAGCTACTCCTCTAAGACATGGTGGTGCTCCTGATGCTACTGGGTCCAGTTGGGCAGAGTAATAAGCAATTGGGCGCTGAGAAGGCCCCAAAGTCTGAGTTAAAACACCTGAAGCTTACCCCTCTTCACTCATGTACATACAAAGTAAATGGCTTGTTGTAATCTGGGATGCCTAGAGTGGAGGGAGACAGGATAGCCTTTTATATATCTGATAGAGCTGACAGGTGTTTTGACTCTAATTTTAGGGGCTCAGGGACTGAATCCCTTGTTAGTGCTATAAGGGGTTTAGTAATTTCCCCATAGCAAGGAATCCATTTTCTACAAAACCCTGTTGCTCCTAAAATTGCTCTCAACTGTTTCTTAGTGGTAGGAGTGCTTAAATTTTGAATATTCTCAATTTGTTTGGGAGAAATAAAGCAGGCACCCGCAGTCAGGATGAACCCCAAATATCCTACTTAACCAGCAAGTTACTTAACCACATTTGTCTCAGTTTCTTCACTTGTCAAATGAGCAGGAGATAGAAATGGCAAACCATTCCAATGTTTGTTAAGAAAACCCCAAGTGGAGTCACAGAGAATTAGCAAAACCTGAGATGATTCAACAACAGCAAAATTTAAGTTTGACATCAGGAAAAATCTTCCTAACAATTAGAGTTGTCCAAAAGTGGAATAGGTTTCCTGGGGAAATGCAGACGGGAAGGTCTTTCTTCTCTTTGCTTTTCAGGGAAAGGTGGGACAACTACTTGTCCAGTGTTGTAGTGGGAATGCCTTTTGTTGTCTATGGATTGGATTAACTGGCTGCTTAGGTTTCTTTCAGTCCTCAGATTCTGTGGAATTGAGGCCCAGAAAAGGTTAAGTGATTTGCCCAAGGTCAACACAGCTAGTAAGTATCTGAGGTGGAATTTGAGCACTGGTTTTTCTGAATCCAAGACTTGCTTTCTGGTTACTATTCATGCTACTTAATTGTAGAAGCTGAGATATTCTCCTTCCTACCTTTTTCTTCTGTCACGCCCCTCATTTAGTCTTCTTCAGGCCAAGCATTTCCTTCAACTGAGCCTAGTGTGGAATGAACTTGAAGTCTTTTACTTTCCTTGTTGCCCTTAGCTGGAGATTCTCCAGGCTATCATCTCCTTCACTGTTAGACTCTCACAGCAGATGAGGAAATGGACATTCTAGAAATTCTGACTTGTTTAATGTCACTGCAGAAACAGTCAGAACTGAGTCCTAGGTCTTCTGGCTCCAGAGTCAGCACACTCCTGTACTCTGCTGATACTGGACAGTGGTGAGGGAGATAGGATGAGTAGGTGGTAGGTGACTTAGATGATATTGTATTTCTAGAAGAAAAACAGCCTGACATTTTTAGAAGAATGGGATTTTTCTGTTTTAGCTGGGTTGGGGTGGTGTTTTCTTGAACATTCAGCTTAGCTTAATGGAGGTAGCCTATGTGCATTGTTTTCTAAAAGATGTTATACATACACATACACACACAGATGTGGAAAAACACATGAAACTTTGCCAAAGACTGTAATTTGACTCTATTACAGAGAGACTGAGACTATAACAGAGACCCTAACAAAGTAAAGAGAGAGATTAGAATGACATGCACATTCTGTATTATCTAAAACATTCCAAGTCACAGACAGAAAATGGTTAAGGAAGCATAGAGAAAATAAGTTGTAATTATTATTTTGTTGCGGTGTGTAGTATTTTCTTTATCGAAGCATAAATCATTTCTGGAATTCATGGTTTTATTTGTTATTTTATTCCTTATCTTTTATTTGTTTTTATTTCTTTTTTTGCATGTATTTATTGATTTTATAATAATTTTATTAATTTTATAATAAAACATTTAAGAAAAAGGCCCACGTATGAGTGATTCATCTGAATTGAAAATAATAGCTAATAATTTATATTGTGCTTCAAGGTTGGACAGATATTGTTTTATTTTATACTCATAACACCCTTGTAAGGTAGGTTGTTATTACCACCATTTTACAGATGAGAAAACTGAGAATGAGAGAAGTTGTTACTTGCTTAGAGTCATAATTAGGGTTATGCTGTTCATAATTGTCTTGGACAGATTTTGAACCCAGTTTTCTCAACTCCAAACCCAGTACCTTATCCTACATATCTAGCCACATAATTATAGCTATGATTGTTATTAATAATTTTGTTTGTTTTATAGCTTGCAAAATGCTTCATATTCATTATTTTGATCCTTCAAGTCAACCTGTGAGGTGGATGGTATGAGTATTATTTTCCCTGGCAGATGAGGAAACTGAGTCTCAGTCTTGATGAAAGCAGAGGAGACAGCGTATACTGACACTACTTCCATATGAATCGAATCTAAGCATTTACTTGATCCTATTTATATAGGCAGCCACAGTAACTTGACTGCACATAGCCTTATGTAAGAGAAATAAGTTGGCCTTGATTATCTTTTATTACTTTTCCATCTTAGAAAGTTTGAGGACTTTATTTATGGTATAGAGGAATAAAAAAAACCTAAGTCCAGTGAAAAAACACACCCATACTCATCCTTTTACTAACTTTATTCATCCTATATATATATATATATATATATATATATATATATATATATACCCTAACATTTTTCTTTGCCATGTGGAATGTGGGACTGAAAACATAAGTTCCATTTCTTTCATTAAAACCCTCCCTACTCTTCAACCAGAAGTAATATTCCCCTTTTCTGTATCCAATGTCCTTGTTCATCTTCTTCCTCTTATACACTATTATTCTATTTTGTATCAAATGTGTTTGTGTGCCTTTCTAATCTCCCTTTGAGGTCAGGATTATGACTTAACCTTTATATCTCTCCCAGGGCATATCACAGGACCTTTTATGTAGTGCATACTTCATTACTGTGTTTTGTGAATGAATTAATAAATGAAGGTTGGGTTGGGAGTGGTTGAGGAGGGGAGAAGGAAGGGTGACAGAAAGGCAGAAGGAGTAGTGGTGGGAGTGTTTTAGGAATGACTCAGTGTTTCCACCAAATGCTTGTCTTTTTCATTCTTTCTGATTCTTCTCTTCTCCATCCTAAAACTTTGATTGTGAATAAAGTAAGAGCAGATCCTGGGTAATTCAGATGCCCTTCCTCCATGGCTGCAGGATAGTAATTCTTGTTAACAAGCTTCCCCCGCACCAGTTATCGACTCTCTAGCTCAGCAAACAAGGCTGAGATGAAAAGGAATGCCCTGTGGCTGGATGGCATGCTAGTGTTTTTCTTTCCCCCATGCCCAATCCTGAAACTAGCCTGTGCAAAAGTTTCATTTTAATATGATAAATATTAACACTCTTTGAAATTCTGTATTGTTCATTTTTAACCCATTCTTTGTCATTTTGGTTTTTTACCAAATATAATAGGATAAAAAAAGTTTTTTTTTTTAAAGACTTCCTTCTATTAGCATTACCTGTTGTGAAAGGGGATTTTGGAGCCCTTGGGAAGACCTTTGTCATGAACTTTTAATTGATTAAAGAGCTAGTAAGTGAGTTCAGTGATTGCATTTTGAATTCTTTTATATTAATTATTAAAGGCAAATTATGTTGTTGAAAAGGAAAGCTGTAGAAAGATGGTAATTTAGTGAAATAGGCCAGAGAGTCATTCTGGGCAAGGTAATTGATTTAAAAAGTCAAAGGCATTTGGGAGAAGGTTTGTTGAAGGCAGATTAATGAGACTGAAAACATTGTTTTGTGTGGCTTGGAAATTAAAAGTAACTGTTGGGGGTGTTTGGCAGAGTTTTGAGGCCAATTCTGATGGAAAAGATGGGCTATCTTTGTTCAGAGAGGCGTAAAAAGGACTTGGCTACCCCTGCAGTCATGCCTGATTAAAGATCTCCCACATTACTGTCTTTGTGTAGTTCTGCCTTGTACAGCAGTGAGGTTTTTCACAGTGCTTTCATATATGTTATCTCAGTTTATCCTACCAAAAGCACTGGGAGGGAGGAGGGCAGGACATGAAATAATCATTTGCAGTTTGATGGAAGAGGTGATTGCTAACAAGGAAAGCTGAGACTAGAACTCAGCAGCCCAGGGCTTCTTTCTACCATCTCCAATGGTCTCTTCATGTAATTTCAAGAACTCACATTTGAAGAGAAAAAGAAATCATTTGAATCTTTGAATCTTGGATTTCTCCATTTCATGAAAGGCAATATGAAGCAGAGGTGAACTCTGGATTCAGAATCAAAAGATCAAGGGCACATACCATGATAGATTTAAAGCCGAATGAAGGGATTTGGAGATTACCTAGTTCAACATGTTTATTTTATGAGTGTGAAGACTGAGGCAAAGTGACTCGCCAAAGGCAGTTTCTGGGTATAGGATTTGAACCCAGGACCTAAAACTACAAATCTAGTACTCTTTGCACTGTAGTTATTCTCTACTACTGGGTCCAGGCTGATTCTCTGAAAGACCACATGTCAGAGACAGGGTTAGGCAGAATTCTGGGCCCAGGTAAGAGCTAAATGTCATCACTGTACTTCTTGTAGATTCTGGGATTGTATGAACATTACTGTCTCAGTGATTTGGGATTGTTGTTCAGTTATTTTTCAGTCATGTCTGACTCTTCATCACCCCATTTAGTGTTTTCTTGGTAAAGATACTGGAATGATTTGCCATTTTTTTCTCCAGTTCATTTTACAGATGAGAAACTGAGGCTAACAGGGTTTGTGACTTAGCCCAGAGTAAGGTATCTAGTAGGTGTTTTGCACTGAATTCAAACCCATGAAGATGACTCTTTCTGATTTTAAGCCCAGTGCCTTATCCACTGTGCCACCTGTGGAAATTTAATAGCACATTTCAAATGGCTGTTTCCCTTTTGCCTTGGTAGAACTTTTCAATTCTGGATAGAGAGGGCTGTTATTTTGGAAGGAGGGTCTTTGCTTTAAATTCTTACCTAAAAAAAGCTTTGAATTCTTTTTGACACTTCTCATAAACTTTATGGGGCTTGTGAAAAGAAGTTTTTTTCCTTAGGGCTACAGTGAAACAGTAGAGATTTATCTGGAGGGTGTAGGTAAATGAGGCGCAATCCAGTATCTCATGCTAATTACCCAGAAAATTAATTCTGTGTATTATTCAGTCTGTGTCATGTCCTTTATTGGTAGTAGTCCCATGCCAGTCAAATTCTTCACACAGATTTTAGAGACTTAAATATTCTCTCTATTATATCACTCAAGCTGGGGAACCCACTTTCTTGTTTTGTAGGTATGTAACCCTAACTTTTAAAAAAGAAATTTTGATGGTTTTTGTTTTCATATTGCTTTCATTTCCAAATATGCCTCTCCCCTTTCCTTTCCAGAAAACTATCTCTTATAGCAATAAATAAAAAGGAAAAGAGAAGTTTAGCAAAATTCGTCAACCAATTAAAAAACCTGAAAGTATATGCAAAGGTTTCATACCCATAATTCACCACCTCTGCAAATAAGTGGAGTAGGAGAGTGAATTTTCTCTTCTGTTTTTAAGTTCTAGGTAAGCTTCATTTTAAACTATTCATTTTTTCAATATTAAGCATTTTTACTATGTCTGATGATCTATATTAAGTCATGGAGATTTATCAGAAGATAAATGACACTTGAATTCTGACTTCGGATCTATAAAAGGAAGATAAAATATCTGAGAAATAGAATATGCTTTGGGATCAGGCGAAGGAGAGATCACTTTTGAATCAGGGTGATAGGGAAGAAGATTTAGTTAGAATCCATGGAAGAGAAATGGAATTGGAACTGGGCCTTGAAAGGAGAATTATTTGCCAGGTGTCGGGAGGAAAGAGTATCCTGGGTAGAGGGAATAAATAGCATGAGCCAAAGAAGGAAAACCTAGGCTGAATCCAGGGACAAAGAGTAGTTTGGCTTAGCTGGAACATAATGAATTGAAAGGAGAATCTTGTAAAGCAGCTTTGGAAAGATAGGTTGAAGCCACATTGTAGATGGCCTTGAATGCCAGGCCAAGAGGCTTAGATTTAATTTCAAAGGCAATAGAGAGCTACTGAGATTTTTTGATCAAGGGAGGAAGATCACGGAATCAAAATTATGTACTAGGAAGATCAGTCCAGTTATGTAGAATAGAGTAGAGGGGGGAGTGACTGGCAAATGTAATCCATATTAATTATCTGTATTCAGATTTAATCCTTCTGAGAGATAGTGTGGTTCAGTGGGCATAATGCTGAATTTAGCATTTGCAAAGCCCAATTTGACCTCCATCACTCAAGCTACTGTATGGATTTTGAACATGTTACTTACCTCCCAGAGCCTCAGTTTCTTTACCTGCTAAATAAGGCTAATAATTTCTATCTTACTTTCCTCACAGGGTTGTTTTAAGACTCAAATACAATAATGGGTGTGAAAGGGCTTTGGAATTATCAGGTGCCACAGACATATAGAGAATCATGGAATTTTAGAGCTGGAGAGGATATTGGAGATCATCTGGTCTAATTTCCTCATTTAACAGAGGAGGAAGCAGAATTTGAATGGAAAAAGGGCAGAAGACTCATAAATTTTAATAATAATAATAATAATAGCTATCATTTATATAGTGCTTTAAGTTTTCCAAAGTGCCTTATAAGTATCTCATTTTATCCTCATAATATTCTTGTGATGTAGATGCTATTATGATTCTCGTTATATAGATGATGAAACTGAGGCAGACAGGATTTTCTCAGTCATACAACTAGTAAATGTCAGGAACTGGATATGAATTAATATATTTCTGCCTCTAGGTCCAGCAGCTCTGTTCCCTGCATCACCTAGACAAAAGGAGGGAAGAAGAAAGGAAAAAAGGAAATAAAGAATCATACATTTATTAAATTCTTACTATGTTCCAGGTACTACTAAGGGTAGGAGAAACAAGTAAAAAGAAATACAGCCTCTATCATCAAGGGAAGGGCTTGTGGTGGGGAGGAGAATGAAAGTTCCTGGTATGTAGGCATGGTTTTGAAGTCCAAAGAAACTTAGGAACAGTGCTAGAAGGTAGTGGAAGCAAGTTGGTCTGAACCTTTCCACATGATGGAAGTTGTAGAAAGAACTCAACAGTGGGAGAAGGGGGACAGGTCTTATATAGAGATATAGCATAGTGAACAGGTCATTGGGGGTGGTGAACTGCCTCTAATATAACCTGCTTTAATATTTTTCTTGAGCTTCAGTTCTTGATCAATAACTTCTTTCTGGAAATCTCTGTCTAGGTATCTCATAGATACCTCAAACTCTTAAATGTTTGTGATATCCAAAACTTGGTTATTTTCCTCTTTCATCTGACTTTTCTATTTCTGTTGTTCCCTTTATCCCAAACTTCCTTGTATTTAAAACTACTTTCTCTGTGTATCTATGTACATATGTGAATATGTATTTATTTACTTTTTCATTAGAACGCAATTTTTTATGAGAAGGAATTATTTCATTGCCTGCCCTTTGTATCTATAGCACTTAGCACATTGTCTAGTGTCTAATAAATGCTCAATAAATAAATACTTGTTTGATTGATCAATTGAAGGTATCATCATCATGCCACTCACCTAGGCTCTAAATCTTGAAATCATTTTAGAATATTCCCTTTCTTTTATCCCTAATATCCAGTTTGTTGCCAAGTCTTGTCAATTTTAGTTTCACAATGAGTTTTATCTCAGTCCTCTTCTTTTCCACTTATGAGATTGCTTATCTCTTTGGTAAAGGACTCTTAATTTCATTTTTCCACTTCTAGTTATTTCCTTGGCCAATCTTCCATCTACTCTTCTGCCAAATTGTGTTCTAAAGCACAGTTCAGATCAGCTTACTCACCTGCCTAGGAAAAGTCAATGACTCCCAGATAAAAAAACAAGATTTGTAGAGTGGTTTGTAATGTCCTTTACAGAGTGGTTCCAGCTTATTTTCCCAGACTTCTCCATTTCTTTCTTTCAAGTACCCTGTGTTCTAGTTAAACTGGTCTTCTTACTGCTCCTTATACGTGTTGTTCTATTTCTACCTTCATTACCTCACAATTCTGGAATATATTCTTTATTCACCTTCCCCTCTTATAATCTTTTTTTTTTTAATCCTTACCTTCCATGTTGGAGGCAGAAGAGTGGTAAGGGCTAGGCAATGGCAGTTAAGTGACTTGCCCAGGGTCACACAGTTGGGAAGTGTCTGAGGCCAGATTTGAACCTAGGACCTCTCGTCTCTAGGCCTGACTCTCAATCCACTGAGCTACCCAGCTGCCCCCTCCTCTTATAATCTTTAACACCTTTCAAGGTGCAATTCCAGTTCTGTTGACTACAGAATAGAGAAAAATAAGTGGCATAATAGGTAGAGCACTGGACTTGGAATCAGGAAGATTCATCTTCATTAGTTCAAATCCAGTCTCAGACATTTACTGGTTGTGTGACCCTGCTTGTCTTACTTTCCTCATTTGTGAAATGGAGTAGAGAAGGAAATGACAAACCACTCTAATATCTTTGCCAAGAAAGTTCCAAAATGGGGTCATAAAGAATCAAACATGACTGAAATAATTATACTATACTATATAAATATAACTATACAATAACTATTATAAAAAAGCTCTTCCAGATGTCATTAGTTTTTTTTCCCCTTCAAATTATCTTAGTAACTGTCTATTAAATATTGAATATCCAAGTAGAATATAAGTTCCTAGAAGGCAAGGGCTATGTCTAAATCATTTCTTAAAAGATCTCCATTGCTTTGCCAATAATAAGAAATGTTTGTTGAGTGGAACTGAAAGTTACTTGCCCAAGGTTATACAGTAAGTTGGCATTAGTAGTAAAACCAGGAGTAGAACCCAAGTATTCTAATTCCAAGACTCTTATTCTGTCTACAAATGGAAACCTTGGTAAAGAGGAATCCTAAGCAAACACATTTAAATTTAGACTTCTGTTGTTCTTCCCTTGACAGTGTTGAGATATTCAAAGATGTTTTAAAACCCTGTCTAAATAGTTGTAATTATAGACCTATAAGAGAAGCAAATGTTAAATGTTTCCCCTGAACAACAGAGCCAAATGTTAATTGTTTTGTGTGAATTATTATCATATGGGGTATCTACTGAGTACCCATTGCATAAAAGGAGAAGAGGAAGAAGAATGAGATATGGTTTGCCTTCAAGAGGCTTGTTTTAGCTGATTCTGAGAGTCCTTTATGTTGTGTTGTATAGACTGTACCAAAATGTGGATTCAAACTCTTAAAGTACTTATAACTTCATTTTAAAAACAATATTTGTATGACAGTTAAAAAAAAAAAAGATCCTTGCCTTTCATCCTAGAATCAATACTGTGTATTGGTTCCAAGACAGAGGCCTGGAAGGGTGAGGCAGTGAGGGTTAGTGACTTGTCCAGAGTCACATGGCAAAGAAGTGCCTAATGCCAAATTCGAACCCCTGACTTCTAATCTCTAGTCTTGGCTTTTGATCACTGAGTCAACTAACTGCCTAATGTAACATTTATTTTTAATTTCAGTGATTAATCAGACTCTAGGAGAGACAACATGCCCTCCTGCACCGTGGAAAGAGAACAGGGCCCTGCTCTTGGAGACAGGATTCAAGACTTGAGTTCAAATTTGGATTCCGATATTTATTGGCCATGAGACTCTGGGCAACCTCTGTTTGCTTCAGCTTCCTCATCTGTGAAATGGGGTTAATAATGGCACCTACCTCCCAGGATTTGTGAGGATCAAATGAGATAATATTTGTAATACTCTTAGGATAATGCCTGATACATTGTAGATGCTTAATAAATACTTGTTAAAAAAAGGTGATAGAAAGAGACAGACAGAAAGAAGAAATCAGTAAATTATTTTAGGTCTTTATTTTCTCATCTTTAAAGCAGAAGATTAAAGATATGAACCAAAGAATATTAAAGTTTCTAGAAGAAATTTAAATGATCAACAACCATATGAACAAAAAGATAGTTCCAAATTCCGAAAAAGAAAATAAACAAATTAAAACAACATAATTCTAGACCATTGGCTAGGTTCAAATCCTGCCCTAGGTACTAATGACTGATGTAACTTCTGAGCCTCAATTTCCTTAATTATAAAATGAGAAGGTTGGATTAGATTGTTTTTGAGGGTTTTCATCTGTATTAAACATTATGATCTTAACATCCATAAATTTGACCATAACAAATAAAAGATAGAAACAGTTGAGTTTGGAGAGTTCGTGGGAATACAGACAGACACACTAACGCAGAGTTAGTGAAGATGTGTGTTGCTCAAATGTTCTAGGAAAAAATGGAACTAGTTGAGAAAAGACCATTGTATATTCCTTTCGATCCAGTGATTTTGTTCTTAGACATGTACCCTGAGAAGGTCAATGACAGAGAGAAAGGTCCTGTAGATAATAAAATATTCATAGCAGCATTCCTTATGGTAGCAAAAACCTTGAAACAAAGTGTTCATTCTTGGGAAAGAAATTGTGATATAGCAATGAAATATAATATTTTGAGAAAAAGAAACAATGAATATGAAGAAGGAAGATAAATTTGAGAATATTTGTATGAAGGGAAAGAACAAAAGAAAGTAGAAAGAAGAGAACAATATATAAGATGACTGTAACAATATAAATAAAAACAATCTTGAACCCAGAGAGCAGAGGATGTATCATATAACCCTTATGTTGTTATAGAGGAAGGAGACTATGAATGCAAAATGTGGCATACATTGTCAGATTTGTTTTATTTGTTGTTTGTTTGTACTTAACTGTTACAAGGCAGGGTTCTTTGGGGGCAGGGAGGATATAGAGGGAAATAATTTTGCATCCCATTTTACGGATGATAAAACAGAGGCAGAGAAATTTGGCTAGGATTATACAACTAATAAACATTGGAGACAGGATCTCAAATAAGGTCTTTCTGACTCCAGTTCCAAAACTGGTGACTGTGATAGGGGAAAGCACAAAAGGGATCAATAAAAAAATATAGGAAAAAATAAAGCAGAAAAAAGCTTTAAAAAAAGGAACACTTTGGACTAAATGAGCTCCAAGGTTTCTTTTAAGTGTTCCATTATATCCACATTACCTGGTAGCTACTTGGATTCTTATAGTGAAATAACCTTGTGAAAACACTATTCAAGTCTTGCCTTCATTTTAGAGGTGACTGGCTCAAGGTCAGATGGCTAGTTAAGTGGGAAAGCCTGGACTCAAGCCTAAACCTATTGGTTCTCGACCCAAGGCTCGGAGCTTTAGTTTTCTAATTGGTAGAATTGTAGAAGGCGTGGAATGATACTTGCAGTATCTTCTCTACCTAATTGTGCTTTGAGTTTGGAAAGCTTTGAAAACCTTGAAAAACTGTATGAATGTGAATCATTCATATGCTGTGCTGCTAACCATGCTAGTGAGGAGAGATGTAGAAATAGTAGATAATAGAAAATGGTATTTAACACTACATCACCAATATTTAGTGTCAGACTGAGTTATGATTTTTTTCTTTCTCAGAAGATTATTTCCGTAATTACATTTAGAAGAAGCTAATATTAAAACTAGCTGATGTTCTTTTAGTTCAAATGCTTTGGAAAGAGGAGAGGGCAAGAGAAGGATATATAAAAGCTTGTGACAGTAAAGCAGATTGAAGTTAATATTACCTATAGAAGAAATTTTACACACACACACACACACACACACACACACTGCAGGTATTGTAGGAAGCTTAGTAACATTATGGAGATAGAGCGAGATAGAAAGAGTATGAATTTGGATTTAGGAGATGTGGATTTAAATTTTTGTTTCTGATACTAGCTGCATCGCTGTGGACAAATTACTTTACCTTGCTTCAGTTTTTTTATCTGTTACCTGGGATAATAATACTTACAATATACATCTAGTAGCGTTGTTCTTAGGAGAGTGCTTTATGATTTTACAAAGCAGTATAGAAATATGACATGAATATGCATATCAATATTCATGTTTACACATATTTTGAAAACCTATATTTAAATCTATAATGTATCTATTTATCTTTAAATCCCTCGATTAAATATTTTTTAAACTCATACTATGTTCAGGATGCTGTACTATGTATTAGATGCTCCAGGTAGCCACTATTCTCAAGTACCTTACATTCTCCTGGGAGTGGGGGGAGGCAGGAATATCACATATACATAGGGAATTTGAGGAGGTAATCTAACAGTTGGGAATATCAGGGAACACTTCATGGAAAATGTGTTACCTGAACTGAGTTTGGTTTTTTTTTTACCTTTTTAATTTTTATTAAATTTTATTTAATTGATTAATTTAGAACATTTTTCCAGGATTACAAAAATCATCCTGAACTGAGTTTTGAAAAAAGGTAAGGTCTCTGAAAGATAGAGAATAGAAAAAGAATATATTATAGGAATGTAGGAATGTAGGATACATGACTTATACACATCAACCAGTAAGCAAATATGTCCTTAATGGGGTAATATGTTGGTAGTACACAGAGACCTCCTCAGCTGCAGTGGATGGCCGTGTTGTCTTTTGTGCTCCAACATGCCCTAAGCACTCCACAGTGCTTTGCTGCGTCGCCATCTCAGCCGTTGAACCTTCTTATTGGTTTCTTCCATCTGTTCCGCCGAAGCAGTCTTCATATGCTGGATGAGCAAAGCCATGGTTTACCAGGGGTCGATGACCCGATGGCTACCCTCACAAGGTTTAGCCGGCCCGTCAAAGCCATTGCCCGGGGTATGGCCGCTGCCGCATGCTAGCAGCTACTGAGAGCCACAAGTGAGAGCTCGGTGTCAGGTGGGGGTCATAGGCTGGAGAGCTGTCCTAGGAGGGCACAACAAGCCCTCCATACCAGAGATACTACTCCTCCCTGAGCACCCCATACACCCCGGTAATATGTGCATCATGTTTCAAACCTTTAAGTTCTGTATAAATATTTTTTATTATTGTTGTTGTTATTATTAGGCAGCCATTAGGGATGCAATGCTAAATTTGGAATCGTCTCTGCTCTCAAGGAAGTTAAATTTTATTTTGAGAGTTGGGGCTAGGGTTACTGTATATGTACACAGATGCATATATAAAATAAGTAGAGCAGAGATCAAGGTATTCCTCCTACAAGATGCAGCATTCCAAGTTGAGCTTTTAAAATACGTGTGTATGTGCTTACATAGACCCCCACACATATAATGTTCTTGTTTTTAAAACCTGTACCTTCTATCTTGTAATTAATACTAAGTATTGGTTCCAAGGCAGAAGAACTGTAAGGACTAGGCTACTGGGGTTATGTGACTTGCCCAGGGTCAGACTGCTAGTAAGTATCTGAGGTCATATTTGAACTCTTTCCTGACTCCAGGCCTGACTCTCTATCCCACTAGACCACCTAGTTGCCCCATCCCTTTTTTTTACCCAGTACCAAATCATTTTTAAAATTACTATTCCATGGGGAATTTCAGATGTGATATTCCTAAAGCTACTTCCTTCTCAGTTTTTTATTTCCCTTGTGGTTCTTAAAATAATTATTGATGTGTTTTGTTTTTAGTGTATGAACATTTCCAGATTACTCACATTTTGTAGGACCTCTATTGTAACAAATTAAAATTATTAAGCAAAAATAAAAGTACAGTTTCCACATTTGAAAATGTATGTAACAGTTCATACCTGTAACCTCTTTCCTAATCTCTCCATATTTTTTATTTAAAAAATGAACAGAAATCTTTTTCTCTCTCTTCTCCCATCCCCTCCCATTCCAATGATAAAATAGAGAAAAACCCCACAAGTTTCTTGTAATCAATATACCAGTTTTACAAAGGAAATTCCTTCATTGGATGTGTTAAAAATATCATTGGGCCCCCCAAATTCATCACTTTGGTGATGTGTACCACATTTCATCATTGGTCATTTGCTATCATGGATTGTCATTGCATTGATCATAGTTTTTTACAGCTTTCAAAGTTGTTTTTCATTACAATGTTGTAACTGTATAAATTGTTCTGTAGGTTATTTTTACTTCACTCTAAATCAGTTTACATAAATCTTTCCATATATCTTTGAAATCAACCATTTCCTTATTTTCGACAGCACAATTATATTCTATCACATTCATATGTCACAATTTGTTGAACCATTCTTCAATTGATTCCCTTAGTTTCTAGCTTTTTGCCTCCCCCCCCAAAACTGCTACAAATATTTTTGTACTATAGGACTTTTTCTTCTTTCTTTGATCTCTTTTGGGAAAAGGTCTAGTAGTGGTATTGGTTGGTCACTGTTTAGTAATTTATGATATATTATTCTAAGATGCTTTCCAGAATGGTTGTACCTATTTATGGGTCCACCAACAGTGCATCAATGTGTCTGTTTTCTCACAGTTCCTCCAATATTTGTCATTTTCCTTTTTTTTTTTTGGTCAACTTTGAAAATCTAATAGGCATGAGATAGAATCATGGATTTGCTCTAATTTGTATGTCTCTGATTATTTGTGATTTGGAGCACTTTTTTTCATATGGCTTTAGAAAGCCTGGGTTTTTCGTCCCCACTGGAGAATTGCTTAATTGCCTTAGACTTTGACAATTGGAGAATAGCTATTCTTATAAATTTGAATATTTTCATGTAGAACTTGGACGTAACTTTTATGAGAGAAACTTGATGTCAAGATTCCCCCCAGTTAATTATTTTCCTTTTAATTTTAGTTATATTGTTTTTATTTTACAAAACCTTTTTAATTTCATATAATCAAAATGATCCATTTTCTCTTCTGTGATCTTTATTCTTTCATATTTGGTCATAAGCTGTTCTTTTACCCATAGATCTGATATATCATTTCCCTCCATGTTTGTTTAATTTTCTTATGAAATGATCTTTCACCATCTAGTTCATATATTCATTTTGAGTTTGTCTTTATATTAGGTATGAGTTGTTTGCCTAAATCTAATTTCTTTTATACTACTGTACATTTTCCCTAGTAGTTAAAAAATAAAATAATGAGTCTTTATCACCATAGCTAAAGTCTCTATTTTTGTCAAACACTACGTTATTAGATTCATTTGCTTCTGTATGCTATATACTTAATTTCCCCTACTAATTGATCTCTGCTTTTAAACCAGTACCCTTTGTATTTGATAATAAGGGAAGAGGCCATGACCAGATAGGGGATAGAGAGGATCAGAAAAAGTAAAATAATTTTGATTATATAAAATTAAAAAGGTTTTGCACAAAAAAATTTTAGAAGGAAAACAGTTTGGAAAAAGTCATTGAGGAAAATTTTGGTAACAAAGATCTATTTCCTAAGATATGGGAAGAACTGATTCAAATTTATAAGAAGGGCTATTATTCAATCGCCAGTCAGCTAATAAGTATTTATTATGAATATACAATGTGCTATACACCTGTGATAGGCATTATCAATGCCAAAAAAAGAGAGCAAAGCATTTCCCAGCTCTCAAGGAGCCCACAGTCTAATGGTGGATAAAACATGCAAACCAGCACAATCAAACAAGATATATAAAGAATAAATTAGAGACAATCAACAGAAGGAAGAAACTGATATTAATTCTGGGACTTGATGGAAGCCAGGAGATGTCAATGAGGAGTGACAATTCCAGGTAAAGGGAATAGATCGTGAAAATGTCCAGGGTTGGAGTCAGGAAATACCCCACAATGGTAGGGAAAGAGTCATTATTATTGTTTTATATGGGAGGAAACTGAGGCTTAGAGATGTGGAGTGATCTGATTTTTTACCTGTAAATCTCAGAGCAAAACCTTCTTCCAAAGCAAGATGGAGGCCAGGAGATGAGGAGAGATTGAATTCAAGGCATGGGAACAGCTGGTGAAAATGCCCAGAATTAGTTAAGAAATACAGGGTTATGTGATCCAGGAGACCAGTATCATTGGATTACAGAGTAAATGGAGGAGAAGAAAGTATAAGCAGACACATAATACAGGAAAGAGTCAGATTATAAAGAACTTTTAAAACCAAATGGAGGATTTCATAATTGGTCTTGGAGCTCATAGGAAACCACTAGAGTTTATTGGATGGGAATGTATATGATATGATCAGATTTGGGCTTTAGGAAGATCAGTTTGATAGCTGAGTGGAAAATGAACTATACTGAGGAAAGTCATAAAGTAGGAGACTAACCAGCCGGCTATTGCAGGATTCAGGAAGTGAGTTGATGAAGGCTAACATACTAGTGTGGTGGCAGTTCAGAGGGAAAGAAGGGGGCATATATGAGAAAACTTGAAAACTGATTGGATATAGGTAATGAAAGAGAGTTGACATCATGCTAGGATATGAATAAGCAGTTTTCAAGGGAAGAAATCTAAGTTATCAATAGCCATATAAAAATGCACCAAATCATTAATAAGTAAAGGAATGGATATTAAAGAAACTTTGAGGCTCTACCTCACATCTGCTAGATTTACAAAATTGACAAAAAAGGAAAATGATAAATATTGGATGGGTTATGAGAAAGTAAGCACATTAATGCACTTTTGGTGTACTCACCAACTGTGAATTGGTCCAGCCATTCTGGAAAGCAATTGGGAACTGTGCTTCAAAAGTTATTAACTTGTGTATATCTTTTGATCACTACTAAGCCTATACCCCAATGATATCAATGAAAGATGAAAAGAACCCTATATATGGGAAGGAGAGGAAATAAATGCTTTTAAATTAAAAATTATAAAAATTAAATGAAAAATTAATTGAATTATTTATATATATTATGTATAATATATATTTGATATAAATTTAATTGAAAATAAAAAATGAAGTTAATTTAAAAAATAAAAAAAAATAGAGTCCTTAGTAGGGGAAGAAGACACCATCTTCTTATCAGAGAGTGGACTGGAGTAGAGAATGGAGGATGATGTCATGGGATTTTGAGATGCAGAGAAGGGGAGAAATGGACCAGATTTTGGGAAGAAATGCTAGCAACTAGTAATCAAATATAATCTTTAAAAACTATACACATGTACACACACCATAATCCTTTATTCTGTTCCTAAGATATACATCAGGATAGTGCAGTGGCCAAATTCCAAAGTAAATGTTTTTAAAGAACAAAATAAAACCTCTCTCTGAAAATGTAAGGTTGAAAATAGCTACCACAATCAGCAGTGGAGTCTTCACTGGCTCATTTTTGAATTCTCAGACAACAGCAGCAGAATTTCACACCACAAGGAACTGGCCTTAGAAATATTGGAAACCACTGTAAATTGAAGACATTTTATATAAAATTGTTTGTAAAATGTCTCCCAGAAGCTGCATAAAATGGGGGAATAGTTGGAAAATTGAGGGAAAAGGTATACTTGATTCAACTGGACTGATCCAAAAGAATCTAGTGGGTATTGATCATCACCTTAAGAGGCTAATATGGCTTTGGAGCATAGATTGTTGAATACCTGCAAAATTAAAGTAGCATTAATTGCAACCTTGTAATGACTACTAATATATAAGAAATGGGGTTTGCAATTTTGTCTAGGCATGTTCATTTTGCAGAAAGTTTTTCTTTGAGCATGTAAGATAGGCTATGTTGAGGATAGTAGTTTATTAAGTGGTGCATAAGAAATATTCCTTTGTTTGCTCCTTTAGTGGAAGAGAAAGATAAAATTATTTACATTTCTCTATCCAATGTGCTTCCCTACCCCGACAACAATTCTATGAATTAGGTAAAGAAAGAGTTGTTGTTATTATTGTTTTATGGGGGGGGGCACATGTAACTGAAGTTTAGAGACATTGAGTGATCTGATTTTTTAACCATACACCTGTAAAAACCAAAGTAAGAACTTCAAAGCAAGGTTTCCTATTCTTGATAAGGTGCACCATTCACTCAATTTCATCCCCATTCCAGTCAGGCACAGGGACCAAACAACTATATCTCAATAGTGTAATTATATAACATTCAAAAAGTCCTTGCTCTCAAGGGAATATGAGGAAGAAAAAATGAAGAATAGAGAAAGGAAAAAAGAGAGGGCAGCTCAGGCTCTATAGTGGATGAATATGTATGTATTTAAAAATAAATATAAATTATTCCTATTGTCAAACATTAAAAATTCATTTTTGAAGGCAGGATGTTTATGAAAGTTTCTGTAGTCAATAGCTTGGTTTTGGGAAGTTTACTTTAGAACCTTAGAGGTAGTGGTCAGATGTATATTAACTTTTCAGCTTGAAAATTTCCATGACATTAAAAAAGCTGCCAATTTTGTATTTGAAAGATTAGAACTTCCTCTTTTGATAATGCCTGAAGGATACACTGGAAAATATATTTTTGAGTTTTATTCTTCTATGTCTCTTCCCCTACATTCCAATTAAGGGGAAAATCTCCACCAGTTTTGGACAGTCTAGTTTGGTCCTTTTAGAGATATAAACAAAATAAGAATATTTGAGTGAAAAAGAAAAATCATGGCATCATAGGATTTTTTAACTGGATCTTCAACTTAGAGATGGTTTAGAGTAAATAGGTTAATGCCTTCATTCTGCAGAGAATTGGTCACTGTATAAGAATTTTAGTTTGACTGGAATGTATGTGCCTATGGATTATAAGCCAT
Source organism: Monodelphis domestica (assembly GCF_027887165.1). Classification (NCBI taxonomy): domain Eukaryota; kingdom Metazoa; phylum Chordata; class Mammalia; order Didelphimorphia; family Didelphidae; genus Monodelphis; species Monodelphis domestica. The sequence goes on from NC_077227.1 coordinate 398,116,435, forward strand.
ATACATGTGCTAGAAATTTTTACAAAATCTTGAGAGAAGTCTGTTTTATCTTTCACTTAAGTACCTTCAGGAATGAAGAAACTCCTTACCTCACAAACTAGCCCATTTCATTTTTATATGGCTCTTATTAAAAATAAATTCTTAATTATACTCATCAAGACTTTTAAAAAATTGAATGGAAATTGGCCTCTATATAAGATCTGCTTATTCATCCTAATTTGGTTCAACAAGAATTTTAGCATCTGTTATGTGTCAGTCAGCGTACCCAGGAGCTGAAAAACAAAGATGAAAGTGAAACAGCATTCTGCCTTCAAGAAGCTTCTATCTATTGGGATTAGATGGGGGGGGGGGTTAGAGTCAGAGCAGAGGCATATACTCAGATAAGTAAAAACAGAGTAAATATAAAGTCATTCCATAGGATGGGAAGAGAGAAAGGATCAGGAAAAGCCTTGCCTAGAAAGAAACACCTGAACTGAGCTTTTCTCTAGGTAGAACTGAAGAGGGAAGCCTGGAAGCATGGCATGCCCTTTCAGGCCCAGCAGAACAAATTTAATTTCTCTTCTGCAAGACAGGATGTTTAAATAACCCTATACCATTTTAGTTATTATTTTCTATGGATTAAATGATTTTAGTTCCTTTAACTGATCCTCATGTTGCATATTCCCCAGGCATGTTGTCTTCCTGGTTTTAAATCTAGATCTGGAAGAGACCTTAAAGCCCCTACTTTTCTACTACCTTATCTTACAGTTGAGGAATATGAGATCCAAGGAGGATATATGACTCCCCATGACCCTAAAGGTAGTAAATATCAGAGATTGAGTTTGAACCCAGGACCTTGGACTCGATAGCCATTGGCCTCCTCTAGTCATGTGTACCTTTGTCAATATCCCTTCTAATATGTTTCATCCTGAAAGGAACAAAAAGGTCTAGATTTTAAAAAGGCTGACCAAGAAGGAGCCCAGTGGAGTTGTCACTTTTCTCCTTTTGGGAGACTGAACTTCTATTGATGCAGCTTAAGACCACTTTAGCTTTCTTTGGCTGCCAAATGACTACTGAGGGGCATCACTAAGTAAAGAAAGTTTTGAGGCCTCTCTTGTCACAATAAGTAACCAATTACCTTCCTGGTTTTGTTCAGTAGGAAGAAATACTTTCTGAAAGGAATCATGGGAAAGCAGTATTAGAACCTTAGTGCTGCCATGTCTTGATGAGTTTGACATCTTTACTCATGATTTTATAAAACACTGATATGAAGGCTTTCAAGCTTTGTTTATTTTGTCATGTGAAGAACTTTATTCAGTCAAGGAGTAGCTCTTTGAAACTGTTAACTTGTGACTTGGTTGGTTAGTCTGTAGTGATAATGAAGTCAAAGTTGGACATTTGGCCTTCTACAAAGATCCATTAAATTCACTGTTTGGACTTTCCTTCCACAAGAGATGATATTTTTAGTCAATACTAACGATGTGGTAGAAATCAAAGATTTAAATGTATTTTTAAAATGTTTGTAGGATTTTTATTAATTGCCTGGAACCTGGCCTCCATATCACTTCCAGGCCATTTCCAAACCAGGTGGCAGATAATGCTTTATCTACCCTTTCTACTTTCCTTGTCTCTCTTGTTTAGAAATTAACTGAAGCTATTTTGCTTCTATTTGTATCCCTATTTGTAGCACCATGCTTGATACAGGGTAAGTGCTTAGCAAATGTTTTTACATTCATTCATATGTAAAAGTTCCATTATTGGTTATCAATGAATACTTTTGTGATGATGATATAATAATAGTGAATTTGCTAGTAATTTACATTTATAATGTAGTAGAATTTTCAAAGCATTTATCTGAAAACAACCTTGTGAGATAGGCAGCCCAAGTATTATTGCTGCTATATTAAAGATGAAGAAAGTAAGGCTCAAGTTTGTGACTTTGCTCAAGGACACAAATAGTATAAATGACAGAGCCAGTGTTAAATTTCAAGTGTTCTGACTCCCCAGTTCAGAGCCCTTTCCAATGTACCAGGCTGTATTTGATGTTGGAGAGTATGCCATTAGTTTTGAGGTTGTCATTGAGGAGGACAACTACTTCATTCCATGGTATGTTTTTTGTTGCCTTTGTCAAGAATTGAATAGATGACAGTTCTGACCTAGTGTGACAGTTGTTATTTTAAAAATAAGATTCCTCTAAATATTCTCATGCACAGATTGATAAAAAGTGAGTTTAATAAAAATGTTATTGAATTAAAAGCCAAGCAGGATCTGATGTGTGCTATTCTATAAATAACTTATGAAAAGTGAAAAGATGTTTCTGTTAGCAAATTTAAAATAATCATTAGAATCCTTCAACAGATTGCTGCTAATTGGATTGAGAATTAAACAGCTTTGTATGAGTGCAAAGTTAATTAATAGCCCATTACTTTTTTAATAAGCCAAATTCATTTGGAAATAGAAGAGATGCAGCAGAGTTTATCATGGATGAGATGCTAGATTGGGAATATTATTCATTCCCTTCATGGGGGAAACTGTTTAATTAAAGCCCGAATACATGTCTGCATCCTAGAAGAATTGTGTCTTTATCCCTGGTGTCCAGTGTTTGGAGGGCTGTGTGTGTGTATGTGTGTGTGTATAGAGAGAGAGAGAAAAAAAGTATATGTGTTTGGAGAATTGTGTTTATTTCATATTCTCTTCCATGGTGAGGTTCGTTAGCAAGAGAATGAAAGTTTAATGATTTTTATGTGAATCTCCCCATTCAATTTAGTTCTTTCTAGCTTATAGAAGGGGAAAAAGGGTCCTTCCTCTGAAGTGAAGATTTATCTAGAAGTGTTGAGTTCCCTATTTTCCTATTAAACTGATTTTCTTTTTTAAACAAATATATTTTATAGATAACTTTATTTTTATATTACAAAAGTTTATCCCAGTGTTATTCTCATTCTCTGTCATTTGTTCTTTCTCTCTCTCTCTCTCTCTCTCTCTCTCTCTCTCTCTCTCTCTCTCTGTCTCTGTCTCTGTCTCTGTCTCTGTCTCTCTCTCTGTCTCTCTCTCTGTCTCTCTCTCTCTCTCTCTCTCTCTCTCTCTCTCTCTCTCTGTCTCTCTGTCTCTCTCTCCCCCTCTCTCAGCAAAACCAATTAATACATTGAAGAAATCTGAAAATATATGCTCTGTTCCACCGCACAAAGGGCCTTGGATAGAGATGCCTTCTCATATCTCTTCTTTGAGGCCATGCTTATTCTTTGTGGTTTTGCAACATTCTCTTTTAGTTATATTTTCATTGTTCTTTCTATTTCCATTGTTGTAATCATTATGTATATCGTTTTCTTGACTCTACTTACTTCACTCTGTATCATTTTTTGTAACTTTCCCCATGCCTTTCTATAGCCTTTGTATTATTCACTTCTTATAGCACAGGCACCACAATTTGTTTAGTCATTCCCCCAGTGATAGCCATCTCTTTTGTTTCTAGTTTTTTGTTGCCACAAAAAATGCTGCTGGAAATATTTTGGTGTACATAAAGACTTTTTATAAACGAGTTTCTTGGAATTTGAACTTATTTTCAATCATAGTTCATGAAGATCTAACATCAGCTCCAAGATCATTTTCCCAACTTCATGGCTACCCCCACACTACCTCCTCAATCTAATTTTACTGCTTACTTCTTTATACTTTATCCAACTGCAAATCTTATGATGTCTAGGTTCCTATCCTTTGGCCTAACAATGTCTTTATATTAAAGGGAAACAGAATGGAGTGAAATAAAAAAATTCCCATTTTGGTGTTGAATATATTTTCAATGTGTCATATTGAAATCTTAGTGTTCAGCCTTTGTGGTATCTCATATCTACACAGCTATCCTCTGTTTCCATATAAGTGTTTGCTTATTATACCTTGAATGACACACTTTTTAAGGAGGAGAATGTGTAATCTTTTAGATATGTATGTATAAATGTACCTACATCTATAATGTAAATATCCTATAGCTACAATGTTCCTGTACTCCACTTCTGTGTGGGTGCTCTGTCTACCCATCTAGCTCATAATCCCTCTGTGCTTTGTAAATGGTTTTGAGTTGTGACCAAGAAAAATCATTTTGTCTTCTGGTGACTAGCTTTTCCCTATACAACTAGATCAGTTCTTGCAATACAAATACAATACAAACATCTATATATTTTGAGTTTTGGTCCATTCTGATTTACTTGGTTGTGGGATATTTCTGGTGAAATAGTACTCTCTAGTTATCATATAATCACTAAACATGTACTTCATACCTACTAGGAGCCAGGAAAAAAAAACATTATTCCCAAAGAGGAATAATTCTTTTGGGGAAGACAATATGTAGTTGGTGGAGATAGTATGCAGAATAAGTACACAAAATAAGTACAAGATAGTTGATTACTGTGGGAGGTCCAGCCTCCCACAGGGGATGGGGTTCTTGGAGGTGGGACGGTGTCGATAGAAATATGAATAAGAAGCAATTATTTTTCCAACCTGTAGTCAGACTTCATGAGAAACTGTTCTGTTTCAGGTGTCACAGTAACTGCTCCATCTTGGTCAGGTTTGGCCTTATTTTTATACCTTAACGGTTACATATAAACTTGGCACACAGTTTCATTTTCAGCATACGTTTTCTATAGATCCTAACAACAAACTTGAAGCCTAAGGAGATAATTAACAAAACACTGCTACTAAGTGTGGGGTCAGAGGGTAGGATCAACATGGCCCAGTTTTAGGTCAGAGAAGCTTGTTCTTGGCCTGTACATGGGGGTGGGAAGTTCTGAGCACAGGTTTGCCAGAAGTTTTATGCCTAGAAAAGAGAGTCCTATCTAAGTGGGTACATAAGAATCCTTAGGTTTAATTTTGTAAGTGGGATCTCATGGTGATATTCTGGGAGAATAGAGTGAGAGATCTGTATTAACCCTGCAAGCATGTTGCTCTCATCTATCTTCTCCTGGGGAACAATTCCAATAATAAGGGATATTAGTGAGAGAAGTCACAAAGAGGGGGGCTGAGTGGGCATTTCCATCCTTCCTGGGGGCCACTTTGCAACCCCTGGTTTCCACATGTGATCATGTCAGACAGAGTGGCTTTGATGGCTCCTAACAGTTGACTAATAATTGTAAGGGACCAATAATGGCTTCATAAAAAATGGTACTTAAATTGAGTCTTGAAGGAAGTAAAGGATTTTATGAAGTGGAATTGGGAATGGGAGAGGGAATGCCATGTAAAAGAATTGAGGGTAAGTCCAGTTTGGCTGGAATGTGGAATATAGAAAGGGTGGCTATTTAGAAAGAAACTGGGAAGAAAAGAGGTAGAACTGATAAGACTTGGTACCCAATTGGACATGAAAAGTGAGGGAGAGTGAAAAGTCAAAGATGAGGTTAAGATCCTGGATCTGGATGGTTTGGAAGGATGACAATGGAGCCCTTGACAGAAAGAGAAGTACTGAAAGGGAATTTAGTCTTAATATGGGAGTTCTTAACTTGAGGTCTGTGAACTTAAATATGTGCACGTGTATGTGTAAACAAGTATTTAATTAATGTATTTTAACACAAAATATTCTCAGTATTTATATTTAACATATGTAAACAGTATTTCAATATAATTGCTCTCCTTTTTAATCTAATATGCTTTATTTTATGTTTAAAAACATAACTCTGAGGAGTCCATAGAGGAAGGGAAGGGAAGGAATATTTGCTAAGTACTTGCTGTGCATCAAGCACTCAGCTAAAATCTTTACCAATACTATCTCATTTGTTCCTATAGATGAGGGAACTGAGTAAGAGAGAGGTTAAGTAACTTTCCCAGACCCAAATAACTAATAAGTGCCTGCATCTGAATTTGAACTCAGATCTTTTTGACTTCAGGCCCAACTATATCCACTATACCTCCTACTTTCCTTATATCCATAAATTTTACCAGATTGACAAAGGGGTCCATGAAACAAAAAAGATGGAACCATAAGAGGTATTGTAGTTGGGTACAGTATCGTGAGTTTTCTGGGTAATGTTATTATGGGATCTGTGGGAGGCTGGATTCCTTTGTGTATTGGGCATAGTTTCCTTTCTTATTATGTCCTAAATTAAAACTTTTCTCTTTGAAAAAAAGAAGCAGCAACAGCTCTGGTATATTATAAAAACAAAAACTTGAAGGGGCCAAATACCAAAGGAAAGGCTTCTTTGCTTGAACCAAGAAGACTAAACTAGGAGCCACAGGGAGAAGTTACTGGGAAGCATATTTCAGCACAACATAAGTAATATATGTAGGGGAATCAGCTTCCTTGTGAAGCAGAAATTTCTTAATCTCTAGAGATCTTCAACCAGGGGCCAGACGACCCCTTGTTGGATGATGCTATGGAGAAGATCAATACCTCTGGAAGGAGATTGGACTAGATGACCTCTAATGCCCCTTCCTGTGCTGAGAGTCTACAATCCTGTGATTTTTATGAAATAGCTTCATTCTAAACCTCAGAGCCCAGGTGTCTCAGCCTTCACATCAAATATAAGGGCATCAGTGAGTTCAAGGGTTCTCAGGAAGGAAAATATACAGACCTCTCAGGTTAGCTTCAGCCTAGATTTATTGCAATGAAGAGAGATTTGGACATTCAACAGCTTCCTCAGCAATTGGTAGAAGAGAAACTCTGGTCAGAACTCTCTTTAAATAGTTACTCCTAGTACCCACTTTGGGGGCTTGGAGAATTCTGGGCCCCAATAATGGTCCAGTGAAGGGGAAATAAATGGTAAGACTTAGCTCCCTTATTATGAACCATCCATCTTTCTTTGGCACTGATTGACTGGCCTTAAATTATTAAGACTTGACTAAGAAAAGCTCTCTGAAAGTTTGCTTCATGCCAAGGACTGCAACATGATTACAGTGAAAAGAGTGATGATATTTGGAATCAAAAGGGCCTGAGTTCAAATTCTGATTCTGTCACTATTGATGGGCAAATTGCTTGTCTCCTTTGGGTCTCAGTTTCCTCATCTGTATAATGAGAACATACAGTACAAATTTTTACTTGGTTTAATGACTGATGATCAGGAGAGCCTTTTGGGCTGGCTTATGACGAAGGAAATAAGTATTCTTTTCGTAGTTGGGTTTGAGGAAATCTAGGTGGCAAAGTAGTAGCTGTTGATGATGATGGTAATAATAGATGACAGTAATCTTGTGGTTTAAGAGTTACAAAATATTTTCTACACTTGGTGTCTTTTATTTCATCTAATAAGCCTTTGAGGTAGCTAGCTCTATTACATGTGTTAAAATTCATATTTTCCAGATGGGGAAGCAGATTCAGATCACCTGATGTGCCCAGATTCAGACAGATAGAGAATATCTGAAGCAGAATTTTAACTTGGGATTTCCTGAATCCAAGTCCAACTGCCTAGCTACTGTACAACATTGCTTCTCAACTATTGATGATAAAGTGGGCTTTCGACTGCCATTTTGCCAGAGATAGCATCACTAAGACCTGATTCTGACTTCTCTTGCATTGTAGATGAGTGGACTTACTCCAGTTTGACAAAGAAATGGGATAGGGCTGGAAGGAAGAGTAGAAGTCAAGTTGTGTCTAGGAAAAGAAGTACCTTTTCAAATAAAATAAATACTTATTTTTAATTCTTCGGCGATTATGGTCTTCATGCATCTCTCAGTTCGGAAGCAAGACCTGTAAAGGACAAAAGATAAACCTTTGTTTCTGGGGGAAGTTTGGGATTATTAAAGTAATGTTGCAATTTCCTGAAAGCAGTGTCTTCTTTTATTCTAGACCTGATCTGTATCTTGAAAAGATACAAGACATATTTATTGAAGGATGAACTTCACAGGTTGTTTATCTAACTGCATAACACAAATAATACTTCAAATTTATACATCACTTTAAGGTTCACAAAGCTCTTTGCATAAATAATCATATTTGATTCTTAAAATAATACTGAGGGGGCAACAAGGGGGCTCAGTGGATTGAGAGCTAAGCTTAGAGATGGGAGGTCTTGGGTTCAAATTTAGCCTCATACATTTTCTAGTTGACTAGTTATAAGATCTTCTACAGAACTTTATGTAGTTTTAGGGTTTGTTATAACTAATACAATCTCATTTGCAGATTGCAACAAATGAAGGGCCTTAGCACCTGTAGGGTATCTCTCTTCACTGTAGTCATAGTCTTGATTTTCCATGATTGTAGTAAGTATCTTTGGCAAGCATTCTTTTTTTAGGCCTAATCTGATATGAGAAGATGATTTTCAGAGAAGGTTATCTCTGTTTTTCAGCCAATCAACAGACAGTGATGAAATGCTCATTATGGACCCGACCCTATACAGGCTGCTGGGGATATAAATATAAAGAATGAAATAATCCATAGACACTAAGAAGTTTATAATCTAATTGGGGAATTAACATGTACATATAAAAGCAGATGTGGCTTTTATTATTACAGAATAAATATAGGATATTTAAATTATCAAAATTTAAAGCTGCATTACAACTTTTTTTTTTAAACCCTTACCTTCTGTCTTGGAATTTGTCAAGTGACTTGCTCAGCGTCACACAGCTGGGAAGTGTCTGAGGCCAGATTTAAACCTAGGACCTCCCATCTCTAGGCCTGGCTCTCAATCCACTGAGCCACCCAGCTGCCCCCTGCACTACAACTTTTGAGTTACCTTGTCTAAAGGAAATCAAGAAAGAGTGAGTAAGATGCTTTGAAGAAGAGGGACTACCTTGCCTCAGGTAAGACACTAAAAGACAATTGTACAAAAAACAGTAAATACTTTAAATTTATGTTCAATCCCATCTAGAAAAATACAGTCTTTTTTTTAGAAAAATAATGTGATAAGCTAGAGGTATCCTCCAGTTTAGTTAGAGGTCATTGTCACAGAGGACAGCATATAGAGGGAGAAATTATTCTTTGCAGGATAGAAATCATGCATTTTGGACATTATTACTCAAAAAATATACCTAACTATTTACAAATTCTCCTTTAGCAGCAGAATGATGAGAAGGCATGTCTGAATCATTGAAACTCTTGCTGAACTTCATGTACTTTGCTCTCCTAGTGAAAAGGTGGCTAGCCCAGGAGGTAGTTGAATTCTAGTCCTTGAATCACTGCTGATTGATTAATTTCGTGACCTTGGACAAATCTTTTGAGAACTTAGCTTTATTCTCTAGAAAAAGGGTTTGACTAGATGATCCCCAAGGTTGTTGCTTATCATTGATTGAAATGTGAATTTCTCATCTAAGGTGGAAAGCATCCAAATTATGGAGATATAGCATATGCATGCATCTATTAGAGTTAGAACATTTACTGATACCACTGCTTCAAAGCCCTGTGCTTTCTTCAGTGTGGGTACTCCATCTGCCCACATAGGTCACAGCCCCTCTGCATAAGTGCCTTCTCACTGTTCTGTCTCAGAATTAATAGAGAGAGAGCTGTTCAGCAAAGCTCACATTCAGAGAACAAATGGGCAACAGTACTGAGTGTTTTTGAAGCACTTGTATTGTTATGTGATGTTGGGGTATTGTTTAGGAATAATGCCTGCCCTCTATTTTCCAGGGGCTGCCATCTTAAGAAGGACATCATTTAGCAAAGTTCCCCTTAGGAAAATAAGAAATGGATAGAAGCATGGTTCTAATACTTCAACTTTTGGCTTTTTCGTATGTAAGATAAAGTAGACGATTTTTTACTAATATAGTAAAGTGACTGGGTTTAGCAGAATCGATGTGACAGCCCCAAAGTAGTTTGTTGAAAGCAAAATCCCCACTGGAATTGGTGGCTATTAAAAACAGTTCAGACATACAATTTCAACCATGGCTGTTTCTAGCCAAGGCTACAATTTTTCATTAACAATCATCCATGATGGCCAAACTGTCTTGAACTTCTTTCCCTTTTTCCTCTCCTACAATACCCCAATTACTACTGTTCTACATTGGTGAAAAGGAATTTTCCTTGTTGGGTATTCCTCTTATCAATGAAATGTCTGGTTTAGCTCATGGGAATTAAAAGATCTAGATAAATACAACAGTATAGGAAGTTCATATATGGTTTTAGAATTTATTCAGCTATGGAAACCATACCACTAAATTGACTTATTGCTCCTGAAACTGTCCAATCACAACATTATTCATTTTCTTCTGAAAGTGATTTTTTTCCTTTTATTAACAACTTAAAATATTAAAACAGACAACCAATTTATGTGGATTCAGGAGAGTCCTATTTTCTTGTAAGGCTAAAAAAAAGAAAGACCAAAAAAGCAGTCTCTGCTCTCCAGGAGCTCAGTCTAATGGAGGAAACAATATACAAATAAATATATACACAACTAAAATAAATACACACTAAATTAGAGATAATCTCAGAAGGAGGAATTAACATTAAGATTGAGGAGGAAAGAAAGCTCTTCAGGAAAGTTTTCTTGAAGATGATAGTGTCTTTTGTGTGAGAACAGTAACAGGCTAGTGTCATTGTATTGAAGAATCCATGGAGGTAATAGAGAGTCATTGGATCTTGTGATTTCTCTCTTTATACTCCCTCTCATATCCATTTTTTCCCTTCTTAAATGGTTCCCACCCTAGTGCAGGCCTTTATCTCTGAGCCAGAAGTACTGAAATTGTTTTTCAGTTGGTAGCTTTGTCGGAAGCTTCTCCCCTTTCCAATCTAGCCTCCATGTCACTGAGAAAATATTTTTTCCTGAAGTGCAAACTGACTTTGCTATTCCCTAACTCAGTCAGTGACTCCCTACCATCTCTAGATTCAAATATAAGTAACTCTTATTTTAAAACTTTTAAAACCCTACATAACCTGACCCCAACTTTATTACATATAACTCCATTTCCTGTACTCTTCAGTCTACTTAATTGGCTTTCTTGCTGTTCCTTCTACAATATTTCCAGGTAGTTAGGTTGTTTGGTAGGTAGAGTACTGACTTTGGTGTCAGGAAGATGTGAGTTCAAATCCAGCCTTAGAAGGTTATTGGCTTGTGTGACTCTGGACAAATTACTTAATCTCTCTCAGCCTTAGTTTTCTTATCTTTAAAATGAGGATTAATCAGTAACACTGACCTCTTTTCATTGCAGTGGTGAAGGTCAAATGAGATAATCATAAGTTTACAAATGTAAAGTCCTTTGAAAAGTATATAGGCCATATAAATACTACCTATTATAATTTTCATGGCTATGCTGGCCATCTACCATGCCTGGAATGCTCTTCTATTTCAACCCCACATCTTAGAATCCTTTATTTCAAATACAGTAATCAAAGTAAAAAAAAAGTTTAAAATTATTAAATAATAATTTTTTAAAAAACAATCTTTTATAAAATAAATATTTAACAATAATTCTTTTCCCCTCACAACTTTACTTGTTTCATCTTTTACATGAAAACTTTTTTGATCCTCTGAGCTAACCTCCACCCCCAAATCATTTGTATTTATTTTGTTTATTTTACTTTTCTTCTCACTAATATTGATTTTTTCTCTCCATAGAATGTAAAGTCTTGGAATAGACTTGAGAGCAGACACTGGTTCACTTTGTCTTTGTATCCTCAGTGCCAAGCATATTTCCAGGAACACAGTAGGCACTTAAAAAATGCTTGTTGTTTGATTGATAAACCTTCCCTTTCTCCAAGGTTGTGAAACTAGAGATGGACACAACTTCCTTGGAACTGGAAGAGTCAGGGCTAGAGGGATTCATTGAGGTGATTTATTCCAACCATGGCCCAGAGAAGGGAATTAACTGACTTGCCTAAGTCACAAAACTAGTAATTAGCAGAGTAGGAATTTGAATCCCAGGTCCCTACTTGAGGGATCTCTGTTGGATTTAAACTCATTCAATCTGGCAATTCTCTGCAGACTTCATCCTCTACTTCATACTTGCTTTATGGACTCTTTTCCTATTTTCATCACCCATCTTCCTAAAAACTGCTTCCTCTTAGATTTGAGAGCATCAACCTAGTAGCTGTAATCACCATGTAATGGAGCTTTAGTCTTCTCATGACTTTATTGTATGGTGGAATGGGAAGGAAAACAAGAGATAAAGAGAAATAATAGAAAAAGCTGTAATTCACTGATCTCAGACAACACCTTTAGGTATGACCATTCAAAGAGCCTGTGTTTTGGAATTTAGAGACTTTATCCTTGATTAGTGCTGGAGGCAATGCATTTGGCTAATGCATTTCTTATTACTTTAGAACTTGGAGGAGAAGGATTATTTGCATTTTTAAAGACTTTTTTTTAAATTTAGGATTTCAAAACACCTGTTTCCTTTGTCCCATGGCAAAGAACAGAGTTTTTAGCATTTTGAAATGCTGGTCGGGTTTGATATTTATTTCTTATTTCACATCACTGGATAAAAGTGCCTGTTATTTTATCCATTTTTTTTTCTCTTCAGTGATGAAAGACAGATTTAAAATGCTTTTTTTTTTCAGATGAGGGTTCTGAAATATGATCTTTAGCATGTTATTTAATGGGAAGTGTTCATAAGAGGTAGCAGGAGGAGAGTGAGATTTTGTTCTTACTTTAGCTGTTAATGAACAGCTAGGGAGAGCATTGGATAGAGTGCCCAGCCTAGAGTCGAAAACCAGACCTATGTTCAAATCTTTCCTCAGACATCTAATAGGTATGTGACCTTGGACAAGTCATCCACTCTGCCTACCTTAGTTTACTCATAAGTAAAATGAGTTGGAGAAGGAATGGCAAACAACTCTAATATCTTTGGCAAGAAAACCCAAATGGGTCACAGAGATTTGAATATGATTCAACAACAACTTTAACTGTTTGCCTTTAGATGAGTCAATTCCCTTTTTTTTTCTGGTATCAATTTCCTCAAATGAAAATTGAGGGTCATGATGTAGAATGTCCATAATTTCTCTTTCACCTCTAACATTCTAGGAATCTAAGTTTTGGGAGGAATAACTTCCTTTTCTTTTTAGCTCCTTCCCTAACTAGATTCCTTGATTGAGTTTTCCCCTATATCTAGATTTTCTAGATATCTTATTATGATTATTGAGATGATTCCCAATTTGTAAAGTTTTCTTGTGATAATGGGCCTTTTCTAAAATATGTAGTGATTGCATGTATCTGTGAGCTTGGTCTAGACACAAAAAAAGCATGAAATTTAGGAATCTTAATAAACAGCTTACATTTTTATAACACTCCCAAGTATATTATTTACTAAATTGGTAGTAAAGGATTATTTATACCAATGTCAGAAATGAGAAAACACAGTGGCTGGCTGGGTAGATGGAGTTATTAGTATCACAGCATTTTAAAGCTGGAGAGAATTCTATAGATTGTCAGTTTGATCAGTCTTTTCCCTTTATAAATGAGGAAACTGTTGTTCAGAAAGTTTTTATTGAAAATAAGTGACTAAAGGGCAGTTGGGTAGCACAGTGGATAGAGTGCCAGACCTGGAGTCTGGAGGACCTGAGTTCAAAACTGGTATGAACCTGGGCAAGTCACTTAGATCCATTTGCCTAGCCCTTGCCACTTTTTCCACTCCTAACCCCCTTCCCCAATTTGTCCAAAGTTACATGGCTAAGGAGTGATGGATCTCTCTCCAGATCTAATAATCTCTACTTTGAATCACTGCTTCCAGTATTTTCTTTGTTGTTTCCCCCCCTCTTATTTACTATATTAAAAAAAAGAATTTGAAATTGCAAACCCTTAAAAAATTCCCATCACACTAATTTTTATTTGAAGGGCAGTTTTAACATGTAGGTACTTTAAATTACTTGAGCTTTTTGAAATCAAAGTGTGGATTCATTAATTGGAAAGTCACATGTTTGTGAACATGTAAAAAGCCAGTTTTAACTGGAAAACCCAAGTGTGGGTGTTATGGGGCTGTGACATTTCATAAGATCACATAATAATTGAATGAATAATTGAATGGAAGGAGATGTATAAGTCCTGTAGACCAAATTCCTCATTTTACAGATGAGGGAACTGAAGCCCAGAGAAGGAAGATTTGACCCAGGTAGCAGAGGCAATAAATGGTAAAGCCACAATTTAAACCCATGAACTATGATCTTTAATGCAGTACTCCTTCTGCAATATCACGCTGCCTCTCATCTGATAGAATCTAGTTTATTGAACTTAGAGAATGAGTTTGTAGGCAGGAGGCCTATTTGAAAATCAAAATGCTAATAAGAAGCAGAGCCAAGATTCAACTTACTGCTTTGTAACTGATCATAAAGACCAAGGACTGAGTCATTGAAAGTGATCATCTAACTGGACTTTTTAAAATAAATTTTGAGAGTTAAAGTCTAATTTTTTTGATATTTTGTGTGATTGTGTAGATTGCTGTGAATAATGTTGTGATGGCTCCTAAATAGAGGGTAATTGTTAAGATTATTTGATTATTTTCTATTAGATTGTAAAATTGGATTAGAAGAAAAATACCTGATTAAAATTTTTTTATTTTTAAAATACTTTTATTTTTATTTCATTATTCTTAAAATAGATATTATTGGTATTTTTTGTTTTTAGGTCATCTACATTTCCTGCTACATGCCTCTTTTTAGGGACAAACTTATTTTAAAAATAAATTTGTAATGTTGAATATCAGTTTTATTGTTATTATCATCATTATTTTTTGTGCTGACTCTTCTTTCCATTTTAGGCAGCTAGGCGGTGCAGCAGATAAAATGCTAGGCCTCCTGGAGTCAGAAGGACCTGAGTTAAAGTCTGGCATCAGACACTAGCTGTGTGACCCAGGGAAATCCACTTAACCCCAGTTGCCTTAGTTTCCTCATCTATAAAATGAATTGGAGAAGGAAATGGCAATCCATTCCAGTTATCTTTGCTGAGGAAACACTAATGGGGTCATGAAGAGTTAGACATGTCTAAAAACCTATTGAATACACCCTGTCATTGTGCATATTGTTTTCCTATCTCTGTTTATTTTGCTTCTCATCAGTTCATAGGCCTTTCTATGATTCTGTGGTTTCATTATGTTCATTTTTCTTAAAACACCATACTATTTCATTATATTAAAATACCGTAATTTGTTTAGCCAATGAACATCAACTTACTTCCATTTATTTCCTACCATAAAAAGTGATGTTATAAATATTTTGTTGTATATAGAACCTTTCTGTTTGTTGGTGATCTCCTTGTGACAAATACATTACAGTGAAATCTTGGGGTCAGGAGGTATGGACATTTTAGGCACTTATTTGCATAATTCAAATTGTTTTCCAGAATGGCTTTACCAATTCAAAGCTCTCCCAACAATGTTCTTTGTGTGTGCTTTCCTTTCCATGTCTCCTACAATTTGAATTATTCTGTTATTTCTCACCTTTGCCAATTTGTTAACTGAGGAGGAACTTTAGATTTGCTTTTTGCTTAGTCTTTTCATATGATAGTTTGTAATTCTTTTGAGAACTGTATATTCATAGCCTTCCATTACTTAGGTTATTTTAGTAATAGTAGTCAATTTCTAAAAGTCATTTCTTGTAATACTTGTGTGGGGCATGTATGGCAAGCATTTATTAGGAATAGATTTAGACCATAGATTTAGGGCTCCAGTCGTTATCCTTGGTTCTGACATACACTGGTTGTGTGATGCCTCAGGAAGTCACTTAACCTCCTGGTACTTAAGCCACTCTTCAAGACTCTAGGCTGTAGAGAAGGCCCTCCCTGCATTAGTAAAGGAAGTTTTTTTTTTTTCCATCTGGGAGGTCCCTATTCCACTATGGTTATACTCCTCAGTAACTTTAGGAATCAAAGTACTACTCCACTAAACTGGTCACTACCCCTCTAAATAAGTTGTTTACTCCATTAGAGTGTAAGCTTCTTGAGGACAGGTTCTGTTTTTGAATTTATGCCCTAGCTCCTAGCACAGCATTTATTGTTGTTCAATTATGTCAACTCATTTTACAGATTGGGAAACTAAGGGAAACAGGGTTCATTAACTTATCTGGGGTCACACAGCTAGTAAATGTCTGAGGTTGGATTTGAACTCAGCAAGATGAGTCTTCTTGATTCCATGTCTGGTACTCTATCCACTGAGCCACCTAGTTATCTTCTTATTCCTGAGCTACCTCTGTTTATTTACTCATCTGTAAAATGATTTGGAGAAGGAAATGACAAATCACTTTTCTTTGCTAAGAAAATCTCAAAGGGTTAGAGAGAATTGAACAACAACAAAACATGTAAACATTTTTCTATTAATTCTTTCAGTGAGCTCACAGGCACTATCCCTATCCTCATTATTGTCTTGCTTTACACTTGAGAAAGGAAAGTAAGGTTCAAAAAGGGAAAATATTTTGTTATTGCATAGTCAAAAATTAAAGTCAAGCCTGGAAGCACAAGATCCTAGATTATAGGACTGAGGTGTCTAGTCCAGCCCTCTTATTTTACAGATGAGTAAACTGAGGACCAGGCAGAGTAAGTGATCTAAGTAGGGTCCCTCAAGTACTAAGTGCTGGAGGTATGATTGAAATCCCTATCTTTCACTCCAGAGCAAGTGCTCTTTTTACAACATTGTCTCCTGACTCCAAATTCAGCGTTCTTTCAACTACACTCTTAGCTGCCTTCCCTTATTTTCCTCTAATGGAGATGTGTGTGTCTCATTCATTTGTTACTGTAGTTTCCTAGAATTCTCAA
The DNA here is from genome assembly GCF_027887165.1 of Monodelphis domestica. Lineage (NCBI taxonomy): Eukaryota > Metazoa > Chordata > Mammalia > Didelphimorphia > Didelphidae > Monodelphis > Monodelphis domestica. The sequence continues at coordinate 398,132,997 of NC_077227.1, forward strand.
AATGCAGTAGTGATTTTTCAGAAGAAATTAGTCAAGTGAATTGGTAAATTTATGTTTTTTTTCTATCCTTTTCTGTTTTTTTTTTCTTTTAGCAAACTTTTCTAAAGGTGATGAATAACTAGGAAGATGAAATTTGCACCCTCTGCAGACTAGCTGCCTCCCACACACCTCTAGCTGCATATAAATCTAAGGCCATTTTCTCCTCCACTGTTGCTTGAAGGCTGTTTGATCTTTTATCTGGCATCTTCATTACACTTTAGAAATCTCTAAAAGCAATCTCTACCCTCCCCCTCCAATCCTCCAGCCAATCCCTTAAAAAAAAATCAAAGCTGGGGGAAATCAGGATGAAGGAAAGTTTGCCCTTTTCTTACTTTATCCAAATGAAGTTTTTGCTGAGGATTTAGATTTTTGGCTCCACTGTGACTATTCTTTCTTAAAGACCCATCAATGGAAAAATAGGGAGAGAAATAGGGGCTAGACCTATGATTTCACTGGTATAAGGAAACTCATAGAGGAGGAAATTCCCTCTATTAATGTAGGTTGGCACCTTCTCTGCAAAGTACAATCTTGTTTTGTTTTCTAAACCCTTACCTTCCATCTTAGAATCAGTACTAGGTATCTGTTCTAACTCAGAAGAGTGTTACTGGTTAGGCAAGGGAGGGGGAGGTAAAGTGACTTGCCCAGAGTCATATAAATAGGAAGTGCCAGCTTTGAACCCAGTATCTCCCACCTCTAGGCCTGGCCTTGCATCCATGGATCCACCTAGTTATCCCTGTAAGTAACAATTTTAAAGAAATGCCCGGAGAACTGAGAACTTAAATGATTTGCTCAGGGTCACATGGCTAATATGTGCCAAGGACCTAGGTCTTTTTGGCTTTGAGGTCAGTGATCTAACCACTATTCCTTATGACTTTTCCAATAATAATAATATGAAAATAATAAAATTTATTTCACAATCAAGGAAACTGAGACTCAACAAGTTTAAGTGACTTACCTAAGATCATAAGGCCAACATGTGACAAAACCTTGTTTTTACCCAGTCTCCTCATTCCAAGTCCAATCTTTTTTCTATTATACCTATTATATCATTCTATGGAACCATTTAAAGTTTCCTAGTTTATATTAATAAACACATGAAAAAATGGTCTAAATCTCTTATAATCAGAGAAATATAAATCAGAACAACTCTGAGGTACTACCTCATACCTAGAAGATTGACTAACATGACAGCAAAGGAAAGTAATAACTGTTGGAGGGGATGAGGTAAAATTGGGATATAAATGCTTTCCTGGTGGAGTTGTGAATTGATCCAACTATTCTGGATGACAATTTGGAACTATCCCCAAAGGGCGCTAAAAGACTGTCTGCCCTTTGATCCAGGCATACCACTGCTGGTTTTATACCCCAAAGAGATCATAAGGAAAAAGACTTGTACAAAAATATTCATAGATGTGCTCTTTGTGGTGGCAAAAAATTGGAAAATGAAGAGATGCCCTCCAATTGGGGAATGGCTGAACAAATTGTGGTATTTGTTGGTGATGGAATACTATTGAGCCCAAAGGAATAATGAACTGGAAGAATTCCATGTGAACTGGAACAACCTCTAGGAATTGATGCAGAGTGAGAGGAGCAGAACCAGGAGAACCTCATACACAGAGACGGATACACTGTGGCACAATTGAATGTAATGGACTTCTCTCTTAGTAGCAATGCAATGATCCAAGACAATTTGGAGGGAAGTATGAGGAAAAAAATCCACATTCAGAGGAAGAATTGTGGGAATAGAAACACAGAAGAAAAACAACTGCTTGAGCACATGGGTCGATGGGGATATGATTGGAGATATAGACTCTAAGTGATCACCTTAGTGCAAATATCAATAATATGGAAATAGGTCTTGATCAATGACACATGTAAAACCCAGTGGAATTGTGTGTTGGCTATGGGAGGGGAGTGGGCAGAGGGGAGGGAAAGAACATGAATCTTATAACCATGGGAAAATATTCTAAATTAATTAATTAAATAAAAATTTCCAAATTTAAAATAAATAAATAAAATGAAACAAGTTTTTAAAAGTTTCCTAGTTTATATAATTGCATTTGAACCTTACAGTGATCCAGTGAAGATTGTCCTAGTATTTATTATTAACCTGATTTCGACAAATGCACCTCTCTTCTCCTCCTGACTCCTCTATCTCTTTCTTCATACCATTCATTTCATCGACATTTATTGGAGACAATTAGACTTTGTAATAGGAAAAAACGAGTCTGGAGTCAAGGAGACCTGATGTCCAATTTACCTTTAAACACTTAATAGCTATGTAACCTGTAAGAGAGGAATATGCAAATGAGTGAAATTACAAAAGAGAAAAATCAGATCCAATGGAGCAAGGTGCAGCCCCCTTGGGGGAGGGGCAGAAAGAAGGAGACCAAGGATTCCAGGGAAAGAACAGAGGCTGAGGGGAATTCAGAAACTGACACTTCAACTCTGACTCCTTCAGCTGAGAGCCTGTCAAGAGGATCTCTGAGGCTGGAGGGGTCTCTCTCTGGACACCAACTGCTTCCTAGTGATCCCTGGAAGTCTTTTGCTCATCTGGAACATTGTAGATTGGACTTTGAAAGAAGCCATCTACTGAGAAAATCGAGAAAATCCTCTAGGATTTTCTCCCCAAGGATTTTCTCCATCTCTCTAATCCCAATTTGTCCTGAACTCCAGAAATTTAATCAGATTAGTTTAGGATTAGGGACAACCATCAGCTGACCAGAAGAGGGGTCTGAGATTTGGGGGTGTCAGTCTGCCAGTCTTTAGGGACTCCTGCTACCCACTTTCCTTACCCAACTTTCAATTTCCCTTCCCTGTGTGGTTCTCTATTAAAGTGTTATTAGTTAGATCAAGTCTGCCTACATTCTGACACCAAAGAAGAGGAGTGAAGATTTGGGGAGAACCATACCTCCCCCTAAAGAGGAGAACTAGCTCAAGACCAGGGCTGAGGAGTTAACCCAGATCTTAAAAGGAAAAGTGGTAGTTGGGGTACTGGGAGGATCCAGAGTCAGGAAAATCTATCCTGCCTCTCAACAATAGCTAAGATCAAGAAGGGAGGCAGTGGGTCATTTCCCTAAAGCCAGTCCTTAACCTCTACCTCCCAACCCTATTATCTGAGGAGACATATTCTGTCCTTCAGGGAGACAAACTCTGATTGTCTTCACCAAGGGGAAGACAGGGCAAGATCAACCTCTTGTCCTCTCTCATTCTCTCAGTCCTTTCTCTCCTTCCCAATTCACCAGTGTAGGTGGGTGTAACCTCCCTTACTGGCCCTATTTTACAAACCCTAGGCGAATCACTTATTTTAGAATCTCAATTTTCCCCAACCTGGAGCATTTTTGTTGGCTGTCAACTGTGTCTGGAACCCTCTCCTTCCTCACCTTCATCTCCTGGCCTTCTCCAAGTCTTTGCTGAAGTCCATGCTACTGTTTTTCCTGTGTTGCTTATCTCCAGTTTATTCTGTGTATTTCTTGTTTGCATGCTGTCTTCTCCATTAGACTGTAAGATCCCAAAGAGCAGTTTGTCTTTCGTCTGTCTTTGTAATTCTAACACTTAGCACTGTGCCAGGAACATAGTAGATGCAGTTTCAAAGCCAAGCAATTGACTTAACTTCTCTTAGCCTCAGTTTCTTCACTTGTAAAGTGGTGATATTAAGCCCTTACCTCACTGAGTTGTTGTGAGGATTAAAATGTGATAAGATTTACAAGCCTTAAAGCAATATAAATGCTAGCTGCAATTATTCAATAGGCATTTATAATATGTGAGGCACAGTGGCAGTAGGTGGCACAGAGAATAGATTACAGGACCTGGAGTTAGGAAAACCTAAGATCAAATCTAGCCTCAGATATTCAACTAGCTGTGTGACCTTGGGTAAGTCATTTAAACCTGTTTTTTGCTTGTTTCCTCATCTATGAAATAAATTGGAGAAGGAAATGGCAAACTACTCCAATATCTTTGTCAAAAAACTCCAAATGGGTTATGAAGACTCAGATACAACTGTAAACTTGTAACATGCCCAAGGCACTCTCTTAGATACTAGGTAAAAAAAAACAAACTCAGTATCTGAGAGAGGTCCTCAAGGAGCTTGTATGCTACCGAGAGGGATACTACATGTAAATAGGTAAGCATAATGTGAGGGGGGTAAAGGAAGATCCAGAGAAAGTACACTGAAAAATTTGACGAGAAAATATTTTTAATTGAACGAATCAGGGAAGGCTTTCTGGAGTTGTTGAGCTAAGCCTTGAAGGAAGAGGACTTTGAAATATAGGGATGGGAAAAATACATTCCAGGCATGAAGGATGGCCTATGGGAATGAATACAGGGAGAAAAAATAATTCACCGTTAGTTCACGGAAGCACTGATAGTCTGCTTTGGCTGCAACAAGGGTACATGAAGGAGATTAATGTAAAATAAGGCTGAGAAGGTAAGTTAGAATCAGGTTTTTAAGGGCCTTAAATGCCAAAGTGAGGAGTTTGTATTTTATCTTATCAGCCAGCCACTGTCATAGGATCATAGATTTTTAGTGCTGGAAGGGACCTTAAAGGTCATGTAGACCAGTCCCCTTATTTTACAAATGAGGAGACTCAGGCCTAAAGTTAAGTGACTTAGGCTATTAAAAATAGTCCAGGCAAGACATAATGAAGTCCTTAGCTAAGGTCATGGTAGTTTGAGTAGAAGAAATGGTATAGAGGCCAAAAAATACCCTGAAAGTCTTCAGGGAGAGGTGGCAAAAAGGAGGTAGGCTGTAAGGGAGAGAAGAAAGTTTGGGAAAATTCTCAGGGTTTGAACCTGGGCCACTGGAGCAGGGAGGTACATGAATGAGGAAGTTGGAATGAGGGGGTATTGTAGTACAAATATGCTAAACCTACCTGGACTGTTGAATTGAGCTATATCATAGGCAATGGGAGATGGAAGGATTAGAGGAGATCTCAGGGGGAATTTAGAATGGAGCTTCCTCTATAGGTAAGTGCCTTGTGATCAGGGAGGAACTATTTTCAATATTTCTTTGTAGTCCCAACATAGTACAGAGTCTGCCTTATTGTCAGTGTTTGAGAAATGCTTTTGGATTGTTCAGGACTGGGTATATAGATTGGAGATTCACCTTCTTAAGGTGATAATTGAGTTGATGGGCAATAAATGAACCAGGAGAGAGAGTAGATGAAGATAGTCTAGGATAGAGCTTTGGAGTGGGACAGATGAGAGTAGAAAGATAGTACTTAGGGCACAGGAAGAGAATGAACTATAGAAAACAAGGAAAAAAAAAACAAAGAGGACTAGGAGAGAGCAGCCTTCAGTAAGTGAGCCAGCAGTCAATGCTGAAAGTTTCAGAGTACAGAGATCAAGAAAGATGAGGACTGAGAAAAAGCTTTTGAATTTCACAAAAACAAAGAGATTGATGGATCTTAGAGAAAGCATTTAGTAGAATGGTGGCGTAATAAGTAAATTTGGAAGAAGTTGAGGAGGAGAGGAGGAAGATGCTTTTTTTTTCCCAAGGAGTTTAACAGTGAAAGATAGATGACATATAGATTTATAATTTGAGAAAACAGCAGGGTCAAGATGGTTTTAAAGATGTAGAAGACCCAATGAAGTTTACAGGCAGTGACAATGGAGCCAGGAGAGAAGAAGATATCACAGATGGTTGTGAGGGTGAGGGAGGATTATTTATGGGCAAACTCCTGGAGCAGATGGGGTTAAGAGCACAAAGGAGTTGGCTTTGGTAAAGATAATGGCCACCTTGGAGTGAAGCAAAGAGTGAGGAAAAATATATAGAGAAGTTTTGAAATGTGGAAATTAGGAAGGAGAAAGCTCATTATAGATGACTACTTCTCAGTAAATTTTGGGGTCCTCTGGGAAAGAGATAGTAGAAGGATTGAATAGGTGGTAGAGGCTTAGGGGAAGGAGAACACTTTGGAACAGATACTGGGGAGAATATGTTAGGGAACCAATTAGAAACACATAGAAAGAGTTGATTTTGAGCAATGAAGTCCTAGCTGAAGTCATATAGCATGAATTTGTCTTGGACTCAGTCATTACAGTTGGACTATGAAAGGAGACATAGAAAAGAGTAAGAAGGGATATAGTAGGAGAATAAAGGCAATTTTCTATGAATACCAGATGATGGGTCATAGGAAGGGAATGTTGTTCAGTTGTTTCCATCAAAACTGATTTTTGGAACCCCATTTAGGGTTTTCTTAGTGAAGATACAGGAGTAGTTTGTCACTTTCTTCTCCGGCTCATTTGACAGATGAGGAAACTGAGGCAAATAAGGTTAAGTGACTTGCTAAGAGTCAAATAGCCAGTGAGTATCTGAGGGCAAATTTGAATTTAGTCCTTCCTAATTCCAGGCCAGCCCTTTATCTACTGTGCTACTTGGCTGCCCCAGGAAGGGAACATGATGCCCTTTTAAAAGGCAACTTGGCACAATGGACAGAGCTTTGAATCTCCTGTTAGATGTTTACTGGATGAGTAACCCTGAGCAAGTCCTTTAACCCTTCTGAACTGCAGTTTCTTCTTTTATGAAATGGGGATAATAATAGCACATTTCTCACGTGGGTTTTATTAGGTTCAAATAAGAGAATATATTACAAGTGCTCTGCAAATCTTAAAGTACTGTTCAAATGCTACCTATATCAAGAGACTGCCAAGGTTTGTGAACATGAGAAGATGGATAGAATTCACAAAAAGAGCTTAGGAATCCTAGAAGTAAAGTTTGTTAAGAGGAGAGAGGATTTCTCCAGAGGCTACAGTGTAAAGAGTCATAACAACTTGGAACACTTCATTTAGAACTGTTAGGGAGTATTTGAAAATGTGCAGTTGTGAGAAATCACAAGGATTAGAGAAAGTAGGGATTGATGGCCATTAGGTAGGGAAAATACCAAGGATGGAGAAGCTTGTAGACTCACTGGTCCTTAAGTTCTCATTAGAATGGTGGTGTGAAGGAGCCTCAGGGCACCTTGGTAGCCCAGTGGATAGAGTGCCATCCCTGGAGTCAGGAGGACCTGAGTTCAAATGTGGCCTCAGTCACTTACTAGATGTGATATCCTGGGCAAGTCACTTAATCCTGTTTGTCTTAGTTTCCTCATCTGTAAAATGAGCTGAGGAAGGAAATTGAAATCCCAGATGGAGTCATGAAAAGTCAGACATGACCAAAAGTCAAACTGACCAAAAAAAAAAAAAAGTGAAGGAGCCATCTGGTAGGATTTCCCAGGTGAAATAATCTCAGGTAACTGCAGTGGGAAAGGAGCAGGGTTGGTTTTAATGGCTGCTGGCTAGGGCTTAATGTGAATGGAAAGCTTCTCTGGTGGAGCCCTCTCAGTTTTGCCCCAGGCACTGGGAATAGAAATGTGGAGTGTATCCTGCTCTGAAGGAGCTTACAAATTTGGATGATTATGAATATGTGGACATAACTCCTGCTTAACTTATATAACTCAATTAATTTTCAAATCTTAGTTTCCAAATATTTTAACAAAGCTAATTTTGGCACTCACTTAACAAGACTGTTCTGACTATTAATCATATGCATATTCAAAGAAATTTGAAATTTAGATATGGCTTAACCTTGATTATAATTGGGAATATAAGTGATGAAGTCTTACTGTGACTTTGCTAAGGGTTAGAAGAGCTCATGAGCATTCCGTAGGATGACAGAAAGATGTCGGGGCTATTGGAAGGGGAACCTTTCTGTAGCCCTGATATAAATATTGAGTATCATAAAGCCAAAAGAAACTCAAGCTAAGGATACCACAGGGTTGAATATTTTAAGAGATGGTGTTAGAAATGTTTGTCATATGTAATGTTGCCAATTCCCATCAGACAAAGGTCATGGGGGAAAAATACCACAATTTGAAAACACTTAAAACAGTTTGCATGTGGAGAATTTGACATAAAATTACTGAGTGTGGGCCATACCCTCTAAACCCAATGTAACTGAAGCTCAAAGAGACTCAGTGACTCCTGGGAACTTGGTCTTTTGAGAAGACCCACTGTTTAGCATTTATCCTAGAAGTATTTTTTTAAACATATAATTTGGTTCCCTTCAAACTATAGGGTCAAATTCTAGCAGAATTGATTCAACCTTTTATCCTTTTAAGGACAAATTCCACATGGCTTATTACAAATGCTGGTTTTTAAATGAGATTTTAAGCGCTCACTTTGTGAAGTTAATGAAGACCTTCATGAAATCCAGGGCACTTAAAAAAATAGGCATTTTGATAGATTGGAAAAAGTTTCCATTACCTTATGGTGGCTGGTTTTGCAAAAAAACCAAAAATGTCCTGGATGATTAGAATGCTTGATCTGTAAGAAATTTTAGAAACTGCTTAGACTCAGCCTCTTCTCATACATATGGGGAAACTGAGGCCCAGAGATGGGAAGTGAGTTACTTGTGCCCAGAAAGGCATTGCCCACATTTCTCTACTGATTGTGTTAAGAACATTTTTTCTTTTAAAACTCTATGGGCAAATCCCTTTCCTACAAAATCTGTCAAAGGTCAGTGCTGTCTACCAGAGGTCTTCTTAGTAACAGATAATAGGATGCTGGTCAGGTTGAGGCTCACTAAAGAAATGAAAAATTTCACTTCAAAAAAAGAGGGAGAGAAACTCAAGGATCAGCAAGTATATGACATTCTGGGGGAAATTTCTAAGTCAATAACCAACATAAAAGTCACCGAAAATGACCTCTATAAATTGAGAATATGGGCTTTGCCAGTAAACCTGAAAGTATAAGGTATACAAGCATTCCTATAAGGAAGACAAAAATGGATAACCAATTAATACCCATCTTGGACCCAGTGAGGATTCTCATTTAGTCAGCAAAGAAGAGCAGATGAGTCTGCTGATACCCCGACTCTTCTTGCATCTATTTTACAATCAGGTCTGCCTTTCTAGTTCAATGTTGGCTTATCACAGCCTGTTTCCCTTTTCTGCTAACATGCTTGGTTGGCATGACTCCTACTCACATCATTACTTTTCAGTTGGTCTAAGGACTTAGGAAGAGAATCCTCACTCTTTTTCCAGTTGTCATTATCTCTTGTACTTTCTTCTGGGAAGCTCTGTGGGTTTATTCAAACTAGAAGGGACTCTTTCCTGAAAAATCTAGAGATGCAAAGGCATTTGTTGTCCCAGAGTGAGGGAGATAGGGATAGGGACTTGTACTTGTACATGAGGGAGATCCCTCATGAGAAAAGTCCTAATATGAGTGGGCACTTTTATGGTCTTGGAGATTTGCCTAGAACACCAATAGGTTAAGTGATTGTTTTTGGAGATGCAATTTTCAATAATTTAAAATTTAGTTATTAATAGAATTTATTTCTAGATATAGATACAATTTTTAAAATTGTTTTGGACATTTTCTGATCCATGTTCTCTCCCTTCCTCTCTCCACTTCCCCCCTCCATGAAAGGGCAGGTAATGTAATATATATTTACATATATATTCATAAAGAATTATTTCCATGTTCTTCATGTTGTGAAAGAAGACCTGTTGCTTATATTAGAAAAAAAACTCATGAAGGAAATGAAGAGAAAAATGGTATGCTTAAATGATTTTACCCAGAGAAACAAAGCCCAAATGTGTCAGGATATGTCAGAGACAGGACTTGAGTTCAAGTCTTCTTGGCTCCAAGATCAACTTTCTACTACACCCCTATGAAAGATTTGCAACCCTATAATCTGAACATGGGGTTATGAGGGCTGAACTGGAGAAAAAAATGGAAAAGAGGGGACTTATAGGGGTGAGACTGGAGCAGTAGAATTAATAGGGAATTGGTAGTTTATTAAATGTGAGTGAGAGGGAAGAGGTTGAGCAACTGAGATGAGAGTGATGTCATTAACAAATTAGGCAAGAAGGAATAATGTGTAGCTAGGTGGCACAGTAAATAGAGTGCAGTCTTGGAATCAGAATGACTGTCTTGTCTTCAAATTGACTGTGTGACCCTGGACAAGTCATTTAACTCTGGTTGCCTCAAATTTCCTCATTTGTCAAATGAAGAAGAGAAGGAAATGGAAAACCACTCCAATACCTTTGCTAAGAAGAAGCCCTAAATGGGGTCACAGGGAGTTATTCATAATTGAAACAATGTTTTGAGGAAGAGATGATTTTTTTCTTACAAAACTAACAGCCTTCAGACTCCTTATTTACCACTTTGAAATCTGAGCTGCAGTCACTCAGGTATGTCATCTGAGTCCTGGGATAGGGCTCCAGAAATCCCTCAGGATATCAGACTAGATATGGGGAATGCCTGGAGCTCTTGTAGCCTTATCAAGATTCCTGCAGATGTGCCAGTAGTGGTTTTTCACATAATTTGCCAATAAAATAACAATAAGCTTTCTGCTTTCAACTCCCCACAGGATAGAAAGAAGACCTCCTTGCCTAGAAACTTGATGGGATGAAATTGATATTTGGAGGAATACCAAGGATACATTGTTACAGAAAACAAATATTCTAATAAATGTTGGGATGGGACCCCACAAGCCTCTTCTGAGCACACAGCAGGGGTTTTAATGAGAAGTATATCAAAAACATAGATAAGCATTATTGGCTAATTGGCTTAGAAGTACAAGTTTGCCCCATTCATAGGATTTCTTATTATTCATTTCAGTTTTTCCAAATCTTCCCATATGATATTTAAAGATGGAAAGAACCTTAGAGATTATTTAGATCAACTCCTTCCTTTTACAGACTTGGCTCTGACTTCTATCTGTGATGCCTATAATTGATGAAAGTCAATTAACCCTTTGAACCTCAGGTTCCTCACTTGCAAAATGTTATAGGATTAATAGGACTAACTTTGACGTGTTGCTGAGGCCCCAATGAGAATAAAGTATTTTACAAACCTTAAAGTACTATATAAATGTCAGCTATTACTATAGTCACAGAAACTAAGGTTAGCACAGTACTTGGCACAAAGTAGTCACTGAAAACATGCTTTTTCATGGATTGAGGATCAGAGACTTGTCTGAGACTGCCCACAGCTCTTCTTTTCTTATGTTACCTCCCTTTTAAATTCTTTACATTAGAGTCAAACTGACTGCTTAATGTATTCTGAATCCATCCAAACTTCTTGATCTCTTCAAACTAGGTCCTAAGACAATGGACCAACAAATGCCCTCATTACCTATGGAAATCCTTCTTCCCTAGCTCAGATGCCATCCCAACAAGCTTTTTGATTCTCTTTTCCCAAGAGATTTCTCCTTTTTCTGATATTACTTTGTACCTCTTCTATATACTTCTTTCTCTTCCTTAAACCTCTATGTATTAGGTCCTCAATAAATACTTGTTGAATTGGACTATTCACAATTTTATTTGTACTGTCTTGGCATAATGTCATGGGGATGTCTGTGGTGCATTAGAAAGATCCATGTAGGTGGAGTCAGAAGACTTGGGTTTAAATCTTACCTTTATCATTTACTTATTCCCTATGCAACCTTGAGCAAGGCATTTTCTCATTTGTAAAATTCAGAGGTTAGATTAGATCAGGTGTTTTTAACTTTGAGGTCTATAAATTTTTAACAGTATTAAAGCTGTTTTGATAATTGGATTTCAACATGATTCCCTTTGTAATCCCATATAGTTTATTTTATGCATTTAAAAACATTTCTTCTGAGAAGGGATCTACAGACTTCTCCAGGCTGCCAAAAGAATACATGACAAAAAAACTCCAGAGATCTAGATGATCTCAAAAATCCCTTTTACTTCTGAATTTATGATCCTACAATGCATAATAATTATTATCAGTTTTGACTGATTAATAACTGTTGGGGATGATACTTTGACAAAATAACATTTTAACTCCCTAAACAAACCATCATTTATTTTCCGACATAAATCATAAAGTCTTTCATTTCAGCTCCTTTAAAAAAATGTCAGGGGCCCAAGTCTGCCCAAAGCACATGAGGCTAAATCATATCCCCTTTAGAATCATAACCCATTAGAACTGGAGGAGACCTTAAACATCCTCTAGTCTAGCCTTCACATTTTACAAAAAATGGAAACCTAAGCCCAAAGAGGGGACACAGTTTGATCAAGATCAAGGTTAATAAATGGCAGATACTGGACTTGAATATTCAGCAAACATTTAAGTGCTATTATGCCTACAATATCTGATACTGGAATTAGGGAATAGAAGACTAAAAGGGAAATAATGCATGACTTCCAGGAGCTTACATTCTATGTGGGAATGGTAATATAGCCACAGAGAATTATGAATTCATTTGAGAAGAGAGAGAGTAGTAGGGCTTTCATATGGGAACGAGATAAGAGATTTGAGAGACAGATGAGTAGGAAGTGTATCTGGGCTTGGGACAGGGCATACATCCATGCATAGAGGGGGAGATGATGAATTTGGAGAACTGCTATTGGTCTAGTTAGGCTGGAGTACAGGTGTGTGAAGAGGAGTCAAAGGAGATAAAGCAAGAGACAGATTGTGAAGAGCTGCAATGGAGAGTCACTGAGGGCTTTTGAGCAGGACAACTAAATGGTCAGGTTCATGCCTTTGGAGATTGTTTTGGCTGCCATATGGGAAAAAATTGGAGAGGGGGAGAGTCTGGAAGTAGGATGGATGATAGAGTGGTGATGAAGGTGTTTGGTTGTGTGAACCAACAGAAGGAGATGGGGGTGGGAAATGTTGTCAATATAGAAAAAACTGATGGGAGTTTGGAATAAGCAGAGGAGGCTGTCAAGGATGGTCCTGATGATACACAGCTGGGTGACTGGTGGTGCCCGACTGAAGTAGGGACGTTTGACTTGGATCTCCCAACACGGGCCTCCTGATTTCCAGGCTGGGTTACTCGGTATAACTTCATAATAACAAAAAAGGGACAGGCAAGACAGTCTCCTTGCAGTGAAGTTCATGACACCAGTGGGGAACATGTTACCTTAAATAACATGCTCTAAAAAAATTTTTTTTTTGGACCAAATCAACCTTTGGATTGAACTCTTGTGCTTCTCCTTTGTAGTCACTTTAGGATGTTTGGATGTTTAAAGCTGAGAACAAAACTGATGCTGATTTATCCCATCTGGAAGGAGAACTAATGGCATTCTTCCCCCTCCCCCCTCCCAGTGCTGTCAGGCTTCCTATCGCCAGCCCTGCTTGAGTAAGCATGAGCATTTATTCCTTGTTAATGGCACTGACAAGATGGCTAACCTGCACTTGATGGATCGTCAGCAAGTCTCCCACCCCTTGACTGGCTTCCAATCCCCGCTCTAACATTGGCACCTCAGATGATTTAGGGAATTGTCTGTCCTTGTCTTTGCATCTGGAATAGCTCCATTGGCATTCAGAGCAGGCACGGCTCAGGCTGCCTGCATTTATTCATACAGAGCCATGGAGCTTAGTGGTATGGATCAGGTTGTGGATGTAGGGCAGGCAGGGAAGGAAGGCGGCTGGCTCATTTTCATGGCACCTATGTAGGGAAGCACATTCTTTGTGCACAGAATGTCCACAGGCACGCTATTACTGGAGATGCTTTTCTTGATCGGCTGCCTTGCCACAGCTGTGATATGGCTGACTATTCTTGTGAGCCATTTTCTAATGGGCTTTTCTTTAGTATCTACTGCAAAATCCAGGCTGTTGCTCCTGGGATTGTTGGGCTTTTTTTCAGATGCCATTTAATAGTCAAGATCTTCTAAGGAAAGGATTGACAAACTTCTCTGTTTTGATAGTGGCACAAAGGAAAGGAAAGAAGGGTTAAACTTAAGCTTAAACCCTGAAGTCAGACTTTGGGAAGATTTAGAATAATGATCACAATAACTCACATTTGCAGGCTATCTCACATTTCTGTGGTACTTTAAGGTCTACCAAGAGCAGGTATTATTTTACAGATGTATTCTCTGACGTCATATTAAAAAAAACCTGAGGCTCAGATAGGGTTAAATGTCTTACCCAGAGACATAACAACTAGCACGTGGCAGAAATGGTGTTCAAATCCAAGTGTTACAGATCTCCTTATGCCAAGTCCGGTATTTCCTTACCATGCTCTGCTGCCTCTTCATTCTATGTTTTGGAGAATGAAATTTGCAAGGGAATGCATGTGTTTTCTGCCTGTCTTTAAATGTCATGATATTAATAAATAAATAGGTGTAGAGCTAGAAAGGACTTCAGAGGTCATCTAGTTCAAACCCTTCATTTTACAGATGAGAAAGCAAGGACCAGAGAGAGGAGAGGTCAAATAAGGATCAAATAGCAAAACTACTCAGATCTCTAGACTCTAAGTAGAAGTTTTGTTTCCCCTGCATTGTGCTACTAAGTTTTGCCTTCTAATACTCCATATATGTTGAAAGATATGAGGTCTAGATCCTAAATTCTAAATCACAAATGCTGAGTTCCAGTACCCTGCTTGTCCCCTGCCTCTGACAAGCCTCAGTTTTCTTAGATTTTCAACTGTAAAACAGAAAATAATAACAGGGACTTAACCTTTCTGAGCTAGTGGGGGAAATTACTAATGGAAGGTGACAGGAGTAGAAGTACAAGGTATGATTGTGCCTATATCCACGGTGTAATTACGTAGGCAGTCCACTAGCCAGGAATGCTAAAAAAGTGACTTTGGTTTCATTTGTCCAACTTCTTTTCCAAGTAAGGTCCTATACCTCTGGAAAATTAAGACCATTTGGCATCACACTATCTCCCAGGTTCTAAAGGTAGAAGCTAAATGTCATCACTAAGATTCAATGAAGAGAGTTTCTTATTCATAGTCATGAAATGCTAGAGTTGGAAGGGGCTCTAAATATCATCTAGTGAAGCATCCTTATGCTATAAAAGAAGAAACAGACAAATAGAGAACAATATTCTAAAAGAGCAAACCAATTCTTGGCTATCAGCTGTGGGCTGTTAAATTTTTTTCTCTAGTTGAGCAGAGTTGAATGTAGGCTTTGAGAGAGAGAAATGCTTGCTATACTTTTAAGAGTCCTTTGGCTAGGAAATAATCCTTTATTAATGAAAGTAAGTGAGATTGCATGGTAGAATGAGAACAAAAGCTAGATTTAGGGTCAGAAAACCTGAGTTCAAATTATGGTTTTGTCACTCATTAACCTTGTGAGCTTTGGCAAATCAGGCTCTCTGGTCTTTGGTCCTTCATTTCTTTACTTCTGTATGTGATTCTAAGACTTTCTCTTAGGTTGAAACCTGAAGCATGATCTATTATAGCAGTAAAAAACGTGGTTTTTGCATAAGGGAATAAACAAAACTAAACACATTTTCTGAGTAATATTAGGATGGAAAAAGAATCATCAAGGATTAAAGCTTATAAGGGACCTCAGAGGAACGTGGAGCACAGATAGCCAGAGCTGGCAGGACCCTGTAGGTCAATCTTTTTATGGTAGAGGTGAGGAAACTTAGTTTTACAGACCAGAGGGGAAATTACTTGGTTAAGGATATAAGTAGTTTTGATTCCAAGTCCTGAACCTAGATCCTCTGATTTTAAGTCTTAAACATTCTGTTCTTCCACAAGAATATCCAGAACTCTGTTCTGTCAGTCATGAGTATAGAGAAAGATTGTGTTTCTCTGTCTCTACTTATGTTTGAGCATTTGGGTCAGAGCCAGGAAATATCCAGTCTGCAAATAAAGACTGAAGTGTTCTCTGCTCTCAAGGAGATTATCTTCAAATGAGGAAGACATTGGGCTGAGAAATGAATTAAAAGATAGTTTGGAAGGTTGAGCACTAGCAGGTGGATTACAAGAAGTATATAAAGTCAAGCCTGAGCTGCGTCTTGAAGGAAGAGAAGAATAATTTGAGGTGGTAATGGAGAGGGAGAGCATGGGGGAGAACCAGTGCAAGGCATGGAGACAGGAGATAGAATGTTGTATATGAAGAACTGAAAGAAGTTCAGTTTGACTGGATTGTAGAATTAAGGAGGAGAAGTAATATCTAGGGGCTAGAAACAGGGCTAGAAAGATAGATTAGAGCTTTAAAAGCTAAACAGAGAAGCCTAGAGGGGTCAAGTGGTATGCCTACAATAGTAAATGGCAACTCTAGCATCACAGGCTCCAGGTTGTAGTCCTTCCTTCCTTCCCTCCTTCCTTCCTTCCTTCCTTCCTTCCTTCCTTCCTTCCTTCCTTCCTTCCTTCCTTCCTTCCTTCCTTCCTTCCTTCCTTCCTTCCTTCCTTCCTTCCTTCCTTCCTTCCTTCCTTCCTTCCCCTACTTTGTATTGGTCCTAAGACAGAAGAGTGGTAAGAGCTAAGCAATGGGAGTTAAGTGACTTGCCCAGGGTCACATAGCTAGGCAGTATCTGAGGTCAAATTTGAACTTAGGACCTCCCATCTACATGCATGGCTCTCAATCCACTGAGCCAGCTAGCTGCTCCCTGGTCAATATTCTTAAGAGGTTTGAAGGGGTGTTCATGCAAGCCATATCACCATGTGGTGAAGTTTTACAATGGATACTGGATTTGGATTCAGAAGACTTAAGTGTACATCCTTGTTCTACTTGTGAATTGTGTGTCTTTAGGAAAGTCACTTCACCTCTTTTGACTGTGTTTTTCTCATTTCTAAAACAAGAAGTTTGGATCTCTGAGATCTCTTCCAGCTCTAATTCTTAGGGTTCTGTGACTGCACTCCCTCTTTGTTTTGACCTGTTGAAATCTTCCCTTTCTTTACAGTCCAGTTTAGGTAGCACCTCCTCCCTGCTTTCTTGATGTCCTTAGCTGAAACCTGACCTCTTCCTCCTGAAATTTTCCCAGACACTTTACTTGGATCTTTGTCACTCTCACATTCTTTCTTCTAACATATACATTTGTATACATATCCGATTCCCCTTTATCTCTGTTAGATTATATGCACCTTGAGAATAGGAACTGTGCTTTTTTCTCTCTTGCATACCCAGCACCTAGCTAGGACAGGGGACACCAAGTCCTGCAAATAGAAGGTGCTTATCAAATGTTTGTTGAATACATCCAGGCTGGAGTCCTTCTGGTTACAAAACCTATTGGAAGGAGTGGCTTGTAAACACATTGTTTTTTCTTAGAAGAGTTTATGACTCATGACCACAGAGAAATATGGTAGGGCAGGATAGTTGTGTGATTAGGTGATTTTATTTAAAACCCGAGGTAGTTGGTAGTTTTCAAAGCCTTTCCCATTTAATTTCCCAGTTTATATTAGAACCCTCTGAAATAGTCAAAGTATAAGTATTATTATTATTTCCCCTTTTACCAGGGAGGAAACTGAGGCAGGTGCCTTGACTAGCAAGTGGTGGAGCCAGGAGTAGGATCCAGATGTCTTAAAGAGAACAGGATACTCTCTCCACTAGACCAGCTGTAATTTTGGCCTGCAAAACTCCTACCAGTGAGAATAGAGAGTGGAGGTTAGGTGGAGTAATTAAGTCAGGAGTGCTGAAATACTGGCCTTGTCACTTGTGTGTGTGTGTGCTCTGTTTCATGTTGTTAGTTTACAGCAAGCAGAGTTTTATTTCATCCTTCCTGTTCACTTTCGGAGAAATAAACCAAAATGAAGCATAATTTAATGTTGCTCCCATGCTTGTCTGCCTGTCTTATACTCTCTGAGCAGGGGAGATTCACAGTGCTTGCTGACTGTCAGTTTTAAAACATCAGTAACATTTCATTTGGCAAGAGAAACCTTGGTACGTTTTACTTCGAGTATAGGAAAGTGCATCTGTTTCATGTCTTAGGACAGGTGATTTTTCTGTGTATGTGTATGCTTTGGTACACCCATGCTTGTGATTCCCTGAAGGCTGGGGGAAAAACAGTGGTGGTCAGATTGTAAAAGTGTGTCTTTTGTAAAGAATGAAGGGAATGCAAAAGAGTATTTATGATCTCTGGTGAAGAAATCCAGTGAGACCTGGCCATCTCACGGTTTCAAGCCAAGGATCAACAGATCACTATTTTATTTTCTAGAAATGGAGAAGGCAAACATCTCCCGTCTTTCATGTCCTAGACACTGAATTTTGGTCTCCATTTTTAAAAAGGTTTGATTGAATATTAAAACTTCTGCACTAAGTTTCTTGTTCTTCTCATAATACTCTGTGTTGGACCTTCGATCTTCCTCTTTTGATTTACATAACATAGATTAGGTTATGAACAATGCTACGTGCCCAGCAAATTGATCAGAGCTATAGAACCCTGCCTTGAATGTGCTCTCTGCCTATATTCTCATGTGAGCTTTATACATGCATTATGAGAAACATATTATTAAGGATGATTATCCATCACCTGTTTCACCAACATTCTGTCAACATACATTTGTTAAATTCTTATTATACACAAAGTCCTTTGTTAGGTGCTGAGGTTAAAAAATGGCATAGTTCCTATTCTGAAGGAGGTGATCTAACAAGGGAAATATGACACATCCAGAAATCTACAAAGCAGAATATAATGGATGTAAAGTGGAGATGCAGACAAAATGGCATAAGAAAATTTGGGGTGGATTAAGTTAAGGGCAATATTGGGGAACATCTACTGTTCTAATTGGGCTGTGCTCTGACAGGGCTGGTGTATTGATTTGTTTTGCTTGACTATGCTTATTTAGGAAGGCTCTAGTGGTGCTGGTGAGTCATTGAGACAAGACAGCAATTAAAAAAAGAATATCCAAACATTTCAAAAGAGAAGTGGCATCTTTAATAGGTATTTGATAATACTTGCCCCCACAAGGCAAGCCCATATAGATGGGATCTTCTCCTCCTCCCATCTAACATAAGTAATAATTGAAGGTGGAATAAGAGGATTCTGGATTCATAAGAATTCTCCTGGACCTTTAATTCAGGTGTTTTCGGGGGAAGCTCCTAACTTAACTAAGGAAAAACTATAGAATTCCTTTTGTTTTATTATTTTTTTCTGTTTCTTTTGGTCTGGACCTGCGGATTTCATCAGTGTAAAGTACTCCAGAATGGCAACTGCCTCAGTCAATACATGTTGGCAACTGGCTTGTAATTTATAGTCTTAGAGAATTGCCTGGGGCACTGAGAGATTGAGTGACTTGCTTTTTGTTACATATCTAGTATATATCAGAAGTAGAATTTGAACTTGGATGTTTGTGATTCCGGAGCAGCTAGGTAGTACAGTGGATAAAGTGCCAGGCTGAGAGTCAGGAAGACATCTTCCTGAGTTCAAACCTGACCTCAGACACTTTCTAACTCTTTCATCCTGAACAAGTCATTTAATCCTGTTTGCCTTAATCTATCAAAGGAACTGGAGAAGGAAATGGCAAACTACTCCAACATTTTTGCAAGAAAAACCCAAATGAGGTCATGAAGAGTCAGACATGACTGAAATGATTGAGCAACATTTTATTCTTTTAATGTCATTATTCTGAACTCATGATAAAAAATGCTATCCCCAGTCATAGAAAGAAGTGTTAGAGTCTGAATGCAGATCAAAACATATTGTTTTAACTTCATTTGCTTCATGAGTTTTTTTATTATATGTGAGATGTGTCTTCTTTCATGATTTGCAGAATATGGAAACATTTATTGCATGATGGCACTGGCATAACCTATATTAGTCTATTTTTACCATCTCAGGGAGGGAAAGAAGGAGAGAATGAACCACAAAATGTCAGATAACAATTGTTGAAAATTGTTTCTGAATGTAATTGAAAATTAAAAAAAATTCTTCTTAAAAAAAAAAGACATTTTGAGGAGGGATTCTATAGGTTTTATCAGACTGCCAAAGGGGACAGTGACATAAAAAGTTAAGAACATTAGAGGTAGTCTGACTTCTTCATTTTGTAGAAGAGGAAACTGATGTCATTACAAGCTGCTGAAAAACAGTCTACCTTATGTATATTATTGGATTCTCTCAACACATATCAGCTGCTTAGAAAATAATTATTAAAACATGCATTAAATCTATAGCACAAAAATGTTCAATTAGATGATTCTAAAGGTCCCTTCTAGCTCTGATATTCTAAAATTGAATTGTAGCAAATGGCAGGGTGTTGTAGGAGAAAGAATACTAGATTGGAATTGGAAGATCGAGGTTGAAAGTCAAGTGTTGCTACACTTGCTACTTGGTCTACCTTAGACAAGTCACTTCCTTTCTTGTGACATCAGTTTCCTCTTCTTCACTTAAGTTTCTTGAATCAGTCAAGTAATGGGGTCAGATTTGTGATTTATGAATATTCATTTAGGTAGCCATGTGCAGAATGAAAGAGAAAGGGGTGAGACTGGAGGCACTGAGACCAATTAGGAGGTTAATGTAATAGTACAAGAGAAAAGTGATGAGAGCCTGAATTAGGGTCATTCTGATGTAAACAGAGAGAGAGGGATATAGATGATGGAGATACTGAAAAAGTAAGATCAAGAAAACAGCATATGGGTGAATGAGAGTTAAAAACTTGAGAACTCTGTCTTCTTTGTGATCCCTAGTGACTAAAATAAAGGTGATACCCTCAACAGAAATAGGGATGTTAGGAAGAGGATTAGGTCTAAAGGGAAAGATAATAGGTTGTGTTTTGGACAAATTGAGTCAAAGATGCTTATGGAGCATCCAAGTTGAAATGCCCAGCAGACAATTGGAGCTGTGGGAGCAGAGGGTGATATGTACACCAATTATTAATACAAGGGAAACTTAGGGTAAGTGCAGAGGAGAGGTACAGGAAAAGTTCTGTGAGAAATTTAAAGAGGAAACTGAAGCCCACAGAGGGCAAGTTACCTGCTCAAGTGACAAACCTAGTAAGTGTCAGAGTTAGGGCTTGAATTCAGGTCTTCTGACCCTCTTTCTATTTGTTTCCTACCACATCATTTCTTAGTATGAAATGAAAATGCTATTATATAGAATGTCCTTATTCCATATTGGACTATCTGAGTTGAAGGTCCCCTGACTATCATCACTTATCTGACAGAGGTCTTAGCCATGCCTTGGAATAAGAGTACTGTTTTATATTTGTAGTATTGGGTCCAGTAAGGTTCCAGCTGTGGTTTTCACTTCTGTGACCCTGGGACCACATTTGCAATCACTTTCACCAAGAAATTACTCTTATAGAGTTTAGTATAATAGAATAGTCTTATTTATAAATTAAGCATCCAGAGGAAAGATGCAAACAAAAAATCTAGGTGTGCCATAGGAACTCTGGTTTGAGTATAGTATTGCTCTGTTAGTTCTAAACAAATAGTAGAATAATGGCAGTGACTTGACATTTATAGATCTGTATGCCACATCTGGCATTAGGAAGAAATATAAAAGTTTTTAGTCTTCTTGAGTGTGAAATGTAGTGCCTGCTGCATTCAAGGCAGTTATTATGTATGGAAGATTGAGAGAAAAGTAAAGGGGGAATAGGGCTGGATCTAATAGAAGCTCTTTAGAGAATGGTAGGTCAGCAAAATATAATTGTCCCAATGAGAAAACATCTGGAGTCTTCCCACCCCCACCGCCCCATCTAAGTGCAAGAAGATGTGACTGGGATGGTAAATCCCTGCATTAGGGACTGACTTCTCATGCAGCATTAGGCAAATGTGTTGGGAACCAGGCTGGGGAATAGCACATGAGAGATCAGTATGCAGAAGCAGTCAGAGAAGGTACAGAAGAACTGGACAGGAGCGAGTGCAAACAACTAATGTGGTGGTTAGTAAAAAATCAGACCAGGCATTACAAGAGGAAACCATGTGCCATCAGAGATAGATGAAGTCAGGAGGTAGAAATTTGGATTCTGGGACCCCTGGATCCAGTGGGTCAGAGATGCTGGTCCTTTTAGCAGAGACATTGCTCCCACAGGCTCCAAAGACCTGTTAAACCTTGTTTCTCATAACATTGTTGAATTTGGGTTTGAAAAAATATTTAGAGAACATCTAGCCTAATCCAAAATTTAACAACCAGGAAACCAAGATTCACAGAGATTAAACAATTTGTCTAGAGACATAAGTCCATATAGAACAGATTCAGGATCTGAATCCAGATCTTCTGACTCCAAACTAGTATTCTTTTTACCACATGCTATATCAGTTCATGTTAGTCTTTCCTGGTTTTCTGAAGAGTTTTCTGCTCATCATTTCTTATAACACAATAGTACTCCACCATCATATACCACAACTTGTTCAGCCATTCCCCAATTAATGGACATCCCTTCAATTTTTAATTCTTTGCCACCACAAAAAGAGCTGCTGTAAATATTTTAGGTCCTTTATATAACCAGCCATTATAATGGAAGAGTCTTAATTTTCAGAAGTTTTATTTTATTGAGCTGAAACAAACCCTTCTGAAACTCTCTTCCACTAAGCCATATAGAACAAATACAATTCTTCTTTCACATGACAACTGTTGTAAGCATCCTTAATTCCTTATATTACATGATCTTCAGTCCTTACACCTTCCTTGTCAGTCACTCCTGGAGGTTTTTTCAGTTGTTAACTTCTTCCTTCCTTCCTTCCATCCTTCCTAACAATACTGTGTATTGGTTCCAAGGCAGAAGAGCAGTAAGGGCTAGGCAATGGGGATTAAGGGACTTGCCCAGGGTCACACAACTAGGGAGTGTCTGAGGCCAGATTTGAACCCAGGACCTCCTGTCTCTGGTTCTGGCTCTCAATCCACTAAGCCACCCAGCTGTTCCTGTTAACTTCTTCCTTAAGATGCAGTGCTATATGGTAGAGTCTCATTGCTTATGAGATAGTCAGGTTAGAGAAAACTGATGATAGCATCTCTGATGTGAATTAGCTTAAAGTATGAATTATGTTGAAAAAAGGTCATAGTATGTAATAAGAAAAAGAGTACTTGATTTGGAGTCAAGAGATCTGGATTTTAAAACCTGGTTTTGACATTTCCTATGTATGTAGCTATTGGGGAGTCACATACTCTTTGAGTCTCAGTTTCCTCAGTGGCAAAATGGGATAACCCTTACACTATTGATATTGCAGGGCTTTTGTCAGGAAAGTGCTTTACAGATCTTAATGCACTTTGGAAATATAAGTTATTATTATTTCTTGAATTGAACTCCCAAACACCATGGTTTATTTCCCAGCTTGATGCATTTAACTTAACTGTAGGGCTTGAATGCTTCGTAGAGGGATTAATCTCTGAACAGATGGTGGTTGGACACTATAAATGACTCTTAACTTTTGTTGACACTCCATCCTTTGTTGAATTGTGTTGGGAGTTGGGGAAGATAAGCAATGGGCTCCTTACAGAACTAAGAGTTCTGCCAGAATGGAGAGATGTTTCTAGAGAAGCAAAGTGGCATATGTATTTATATGTATTTTCTGCTACCAGCATGATGATGAGGAAAACAGACATTGGAAAGAAAAACATTCTAGTGATCATTTGGAAGCATAATCCACATTGTTGGCTTAGTTTTTTTTCATCTCTGCCATTCAAAGTTTATAGAGAATTGGATTCCCTTAACAGAAGAACATGATTAAAACTGTGACCAGTTATTGGCGTAACCACCAAATTGATCTTTATATTTTAAAGGGGCAGCCTTTTTATAGTCTATTTCTCCACACACCATTATGTTTACAACCTTAAGCTTGAAAATGTGGTTGGTTTTAAAGTTGAGATTTTATTTTTATTTTTGCCCAGGAAATATATCAACCTTTCCTTCATTCAATTCATTCCAGTAATAACTTACTAAGTGCTAACTATATGTCAGCCACTAGGGAAACAAAGACAGAAATGAAACAGTGTCCTACCCTCAAGGAGCCTGCATTCTGCTGGGTACTTGGTTTGAGTTTTTCACCAGATTTTAGAAAGGGATTGTATTAGAACCAGAAAACATAACATCATTTCTACTTATTTTTGGCTGGAATAATTGCGCAGGGACATTCACGGATGTGTCAGCCTGTGTTTCCTGATGGTTATATTATTATAAAATATAAAGTAATGAATAGTAGATCACACATAAACATCAATTAATAATTAACAATTATCTCTCTGGCACTGTGTCTGAGGGTAGCACAAATGAATAACTAGTTATTTTTAATTGGGGCGGTTGAATCTTTCTTTGATGATTGAGGTTCTTATAGCGAGTGCCTCAGGGTCATCATTTGGTAGTATGAATTCTTATTGTATCATAATCATCATATTTATCTCATGCCTGTGTTTGTGTTTAAGAACTTTGTTCTTGCAAATCATTTGAAAGAGACCCTATGCTAGGTTTATTTTTTCTGAGAATGGTGGCAGTGATCTGGTAGTGGGGAATGGTAGAGTTTGCCTAGGGTACTGGGGAACATCTGGGCTTTAGTATCACTTCTCTGCTTCCATGGGTAGTCTGGAACTTAGAAATGCTTAGAACTTCTACTACTTGACTTTCTTCAGTTTATTTTCTTCTCTCTTTACTCCATCTTCCACACAGTTAAAAATGAGATTTTCCTAAACCACTAGGACCTTTTAGGGTACCATTTGGGACCTTTTAAATGCCTCTGTTTGGCATTTAAAGGCTTTTGAAACGTAGATTCAAACTACCTTTCTAGCATTTCTATAGTACATTACTTGAATTCAATAACTCTATGATCCAATTTGGCGTTCTTGTTGCTTCTCCCATTTCATAGTCCTCTCTCCATGCCTTTGCATAACTTATATTTCAGATCTTAAATTTTTTCTCATAACCACTACTACTAAGAGTTCTTAGCCTCCTTCGAAGCTTAATTTAAAATAAATTAAAAAACCTTTCCTGGTTCCCCTTCTACAAATCACTTTGTATTTATTTATTTTTGTGTTTTATTGTATGGTTATTTATTATGTTAAATATTTTCCAATTACATTTTTGAGTTACTATTTTTATATATAAGATAATATAATATGTGATATAACAATATTATAATATATACTTTGTTATAAATAGGTAATAAATGATCATAAATATGCTTATCAAAGAGAAAAAATTCTTACATTAGCTATGTCCAAAAATCTATGTCTCATTCTTCCCTCCACCTCCTTTCCATTCCTCTCCCTTCCTCAAGATGGCAGGCAATATGATACAGGTGGTACATATAATATAGATTTCACTGTTTTTCATGTTGTGAAACAAAATGCATATTGCTTATAATAGAGAAAAATTCATGGAGGAAATAAAGTGAAGAATGATATGTTTCAATTTGAATCAGGATTCTGTTCCTTCTAGAGGTGAGGTAGATCCTTTTTCGTCATGAATCTTGTGTAATTGTCTGGGATCCTTGCCTTGTTGATAATACTGAAGTCATTCAGAGTTGATCATCATACATTATTTGTTGTTACTGTTTACAGTGTTAACTTGGTTCTGCTCACTTCACTTTGCATCACTAAATATGTTTTTCCCAGTTTTTTCATGATTATTTTCTTTGTCATTTCTTATAGCATGATAGTATTACCACAGGTTGTTCAGCCATTCCTTAAATGATGGATATCCTTCA
Source organism: Monodelphis domestica (assembly GCF_027887165.1). Taxonomy (NCBI): domain Eukaryota; kingdom Metazoa; phylum Chordata; class Mammalia; order Didelphimorphia; family Didelphidae; genus Monodelphis; species Monodelphis domestica. The sequence continues at coordinate 398,158,298 of NC_077227.1, forward strand.
GTTTCCAGTTCCTTGCCACCAAAAAAGAGCTGTTATAAATATTTCAGAAAGTAGAATTTCTTTCCCTTTTCCTTAATCACCTTAGGAAATAAACCTGATAGTGGTATTATTGGGTCAAAAGTTATATACACAATTTTATAACGCTTTAAGTATAATTCTATATTGCTCTCCAAAATGGTTGAATCATTTCCAGTTCCACCAACAATGTATTAGTGTTCCTGTTTTCCACATCTTCAACATTTGCCATTTTGCCATTTTATCATTTTATTAATTTTGATAGGTGTGAAATGATACCACAACCTTGTTTTGATTTGTATTTCTCTAATCAATAATGATTTAGAACATTTCTTCATATAGTTATATTTAACTTTGATTTCTTCATTCAAAAACTATCTGTTCATATCTTTTGATCATTTATCAGTTGGAGAAGGCTCATACTCTTATAATATTTGATGAAGTTCTTTACATATTTTAGATGAGAGACTTCTATCCCAGAAACTTTCTGTAAAAATTCTACCCCCCTGCCTCCAACCAATTGCTTTCCTTCTGATCTTGGCTACATTAGTTTAATTTGTATAAAAACTTTAAAAATTTAAAGTATTCAAAATTGTCCATTTTATATTTCACCATGCTTTCTATCTCTTGTTTATCCATAAATTCTTCTCCTATCCATAAGTCTGATAGGCAGTATCTTCCCTGTTCTTCTAATTTGCCAAATAGTAAATTCTTATTCCAAAAAGTTTAGATCTTTACCTTTGTCAGACATGGGATACTATATTCTTTTCCAACTATATGTTGTATGTCTATTCTGTTCCACTGATCTACTTTCTATTTCTTGCCAGTACCAGATAATTTTGATAATTACTGTGTTAAAATATAGTTAGAAATCTGATACTCCTAGGCCTTTTTCCTTAACAGTTTTCATTATTTTTTATATTCTTGGCCTTTTGTTTTCCAAATGAATTTTGCTATTATATTTATAGTTCAATAAACTAATTTTTTGTTGTTTAATTGAATTTATGTTGTCAAAGTTTTTCTCAATTGATTTTGTGTTCATGTTAACTCCACCAACAGAATATATACTCCTTGAAGGCAGATACTTTCATTGCTTTGGTTGTATTCCTAGCATCTGTCACACAGTAGGTAGATGATTCCCATGTCAATTTTCTGTATGCTAGAAAGAAAGGAAATATTTGCTATCAATTAATCAAGGACCAAACACCTATAGATAATAACCAGAGGGCCACATAGAAGTAAAAAAAGTAACTAGGCTTAGAACCATAGGACTCTGTGACTGAAATAAAGTTGGATCTCATTTAGCCCAAACTCCCCATGCTATAGATAGGCAAACAGAGGCTCAAAAGGGGAAAATGAATTGTTGATTATTTAGCTAGTTAGCAGCAGGTTCAGGAGTAGAGCCCAGATTTCCTTGTTAATCCTTTTCTCTTTCTTATGGTTCACCTACATGAGGACTGAAAATCATCCTGAGAGAAATGTTATTTGGTAGAAAGAACATTGGTTTGGGAGTCCTGGGTTTCAGCCTCAGTCTCAACTTTTACTACACTGTGTATCCTTGAGGGTATCATTACACCTCTTTGATCTTCAGTTTCCTTGTCTATTAAATGGACATCAAATACTTGTATTCACAACTCTCAGGTTGGTTGGAGAGTAAAGCACTCTGTAGACCTTAAAGGACTATAGGAACATGAGCTGCCATTATTATTTTTATTCAGATGAGACTTTGTTTTCCTGGCTGAAGGCAGAGCATAGAGACATTTTAGAATTCTAACACTTTTACTTTTAAATCGACAAATCCAGCTTAAATGCTAATGATTTCCAGTGGCGTAGCACATCTTACTCAGGAGGATCCTGAGGCACATGCAAGCAGGAATTCCTTCGCCACCCTCAAAAGTCAATGACCTGTGAGATGAAACACAGTAAAGGGTTATTAGAGCAGAGAGCAGTGCTGCCTAATGAAGCACAATGGAAATTTCATTGTGTTGAGCATCTTTTCCTTACACTATATCCCAAAACAGGTTATGGCACTGGAACAGGACAGAAAAGCTTCTCTTTCCCTTGTTTCATGTAAGTGGAATGTGGGAAAAGTCATTGGAACATAATTCTCTACCTCCCTAGCTCTTCTGGAGAGTATTCAAATGCAAATGTAACTCTGTATGACTTCTTCCCTCCTTCCCTCCTTTGCTCCCCCCTTCCTTCCTTCCTTCCTTCCTTCCTTCCTTCCTTCCTTCCTTCCTTCCTTCCTTCCTTCCTTCCTTCCTTCCTTCCTTCCTTCCTTCCTTCCTTCCTTCCTTCCTTCCTTCCTTCCTTCCTTCCTTCTTTCCTTCCTTCCTTCCTTCCTTCCTTCCTTCCTTCCTTCCTTCCTTCCTTCCTTCCTTTCTTCCTTCCCTCCTTCCTTCCTTCCTTCCTTCCTTCCTTCCTTCCTTCCTTCCTTCCTTCCTTCCTTCCTTCCTTCCTTCCTTCCTTCCTTCCTTCCTTCCTTCCTTCCTTCCTTCCTTCCTTCCTTCCTTCCTTCCTTCCTTATTTCCTTTTCCCTAGCACTCACTAAGATTTCCAGTCACCTCAAGGAACCAGAGAAGACTGAAGGGGTCAGATGTTTTCTCCTCCAAGAAACTTCCATTGAGGCTAATTAAGTGTTTGCTCCAGGAGTTTTCTGTGGAAAAAAACAGACCTTGTTAATCTAGTTCCAACATACAGATCTATTAATAGCCTCCTGAGTACAACACATGAGGGGCAGTATGGCATAATGGGTACTGAGCTGAGCTTGGAGTCAGGAAGTTCTGAATTTGACTTTTACCTCTGACACATACTGGCTATGTGACCCTGAGCAAATACCTCAATGTCTCAGGGGCTAACTTCCTAAGACTCAGTTTTAGAGATAGTGACTGATTTGATTTAGTTGAGAGAGCTGTTCACTGAGAGTGCCTTTACTGATAAAATCATGTTTTGTTGCACATTTAAAAAAAAAGTCACTGGTTAAAGCTCTGGGGATATAAAATCAAACTAGTCCAGCACTTTTATCCTGAGACCAGCACACATTATGCCCCCTTCCCTCAGATATCTTAGAAGCTAGTCAGTGTGAATGTGTCTAATCTCTTGTCCCCACCCCACCCCCCTTCCTCTAGCCCAATTCTTTTTAAGGCCAGTTAGAAAACTGTGTGATTTTTCTTGGGACTGGTCATGACATACATGTATTAACTCATATGAGCAGCCCACTGGATCTTAAAGAAAGTGGCTTTAAAAAGCACCCTCCTGAACTCTGTTTCAGGTTTTCTCTGGTATATCTTGTCTTGGGACAGATGCCAAAATAATCTAATTAATTTCTGTGGGCTCATTTATTTATTTATCTATTTATTTGTCTATTTATTAATTCATTAATTCATTAATTTATTCATTCATTCATTTATTTATCTATTTATTTATTTTTTGAGAACCATATTTTTACAACACATTAGTAGTTTGAATTATGGAATCTAATTCCCTTCCCCTTTTTCCTACTTCAACTTCCAAAAGTCAGATATCTGGTCAGAAGATAGTGTATATGAAAGGTATAATGAAGGTATAATGAAAGGTGAATTGACTGGGGTGTGTGCATCCCATGGTAGCATGTATATGTGACTTTGGCATGTGTCACTTACCCATCTTGCTTCTCAGTTTCCCCTCCTATAAAAAGTCTCAGGGTAGTTAGATGGCACAGTGGATAGAGTGCCAGGCCTGGAGTTAGGAGGGCCTGGGTTCAAATTTGACCTCGGACACTTCCTGGCTGTGTGACCCTGGGCTGGGCATTTAATCCTATTTCCCTAGCCCTTGCCCTTCTGTCTTAGAGTTGTTAATAGGACAGAAAGTAAGGGGTTAAAAAAGACTATTCAGTTCAAGAGATGTTGATTAAGCAGCTCCTATGTGCTGGGCACTCTATTAGGTGCTAGGGATACAAGGACATTGAAATCATGCTTCCCCTAAAGAAGCTTATAATCTGATGGAGAGAATATGGCATGTACACAAATACACAAGTTGGGGCAGCTAGGTCTCTCAGCTCAGAGAGAGCCAGACCTAGAGATGGGAGGTCCTATGTTAAAATTTGGCCTCACACACTTTTAACTGTGTGTCCTTGGGCAAGTCACTTATGCAAATTACTTAACCTTTACTGCTCTTCTGCCTTAGAATCAATACTTAATACTGATCCTAAGACAAAGAGAAGGTATGAGTTTTACAAAAACAAACAAACAAAAAACAAAAGTATACAAATAAACAATATATACACATATATACAAAGAAATGCTTAAATTACTTCAAGAAGTGAATGCTGAAATCTGTGGGAGTCAGGAAATGTAGGAAATAACATCCACACTCCACTTTGGAGGAAGCTAAGGATTCTAGAGGTTGGGCAAAATGATCTCTAAAGGTCTTTTTGGCTCTGAGGTTCGGTGAAATGATCTCTAAGGGCCCTTCTAGTGCTGCCATTCTGTGGTCTTTCTAGCTTTGATATGCCAGACTTTCCAAACACAATATGGAGCTCTATATGATAATATTTAAAGACATACAGGCTAGGTAAGGGAATGAAGGAAAATATCAGATTGAATTGAAAGCTACATGATCATGCTGTGGTTTCTAAAATATGAATTTTAATACTGTACGGGGACTAACGCTTTGGTAAGGAATCCCATGAGGTCTTCCTTTTCTCGAAACTTTCTTTTAACTAGATAGCAGTCTTATGATGTTGATTCACTGTCTGCATTCAGCTGGAGAGAGCAGGACACTGGCCCAGAGGAAAGCAAAACACTGTTCATTAATGCTTGAATCTACATTGTCGTCATCTTCATCCACACAGAGCTCTCCCCAGAGGCTTTGAATTGTGAACGGGCAGGAATACGACAGCAGGATTGTGTATTTTTTATAGTTCCAATCAGCCTAGGTTTTTTCCTCTGAGTCCTATCTGGGACAGAATGCATCTCCCAGAGCCACAGAGGTAAGAAAACATTTCTTTGGGAAAATGGGGGATGGTGCAGATAGAATTCTTTTCATCTGCCCCTAGGCAGACCTATGAAGAGCTTCCTGTCATGGGGATTATGCCAGCCTATCTATCCTCTTACACCTATGCGTTAGAGAACCAGACTGATGATTTGGAAACATTGAATTGGAAAGGAACTTACTATTAAGTAGCCAAATCTGTCGTGATTCCAAGACTCCTAGGGTCTTGGGGAGGGTGTGTTTCCAAAGCTGAGTTCCACAGAATTACCCCACACTTTTATTCTAGAGATCTGAATTTGGGCAGTCATTATTTAGACCATGAAAGTTGGGGAAAGCATGTCTTGTTAGTCAGATACATGGGATATTATGTGAACTACTCGAAAAGAATGTGAAAACCTATAAAAATGGACTCCTATCATGAAAATAGAGTCCATTATGAAAATCCTAAAAATATAAGGCTCAGAAGAAAAAGAAGATTACCTCTTCTCATACCAGTTGGGCAGACATGAATTTAAGATCATACTAATTTCTTAACTTCTGATGGGGTGGGGTTAAGCAGAGAGAAGGGAGTGAGAAAATGAGAGAGGGATCCAGGGAGAAAGAGAGGGGGTGAGGAAACAGCAAGACAGGGAGAGGAGAAAAAGCAAGAGGAGGAACACTGGGAGAGTGGGACTAAGCCGTTGATTTCTTTATTCATACTGGAGGAAGGAAGATGGGAGCAGAACAAAAGTGTCTGCTCCTTGGTGAAAAGGGAAAAGAAAGAACTGCATAGGATAGGTTCCTGGAGTCATTTCCTCATGGCACTAGCTGGAAGAGAGATCAAGCACCAAACAAAGTCCTGCTTACTGCTACTAGATCGCATATTTTCAGTCTGACCTTTTTTGCAAGAATCCAAGGCAGTATCTCTGAGCTTGACAGAATGGAAATAGTGTAAGGTTTGCTGAGAGTCATTTATAAGTCAAAGATACTTGATCTCATAGAGAGCCACTTCTTCACTTTGGTCTGTATGACTCATTGGGCATCAACTACTGAGATAAAGAAGGTCTTGCCTTATATTCATGATAGGAAGCTCTCTCTCTCCCTTTCTCCATTTTGTAATCCTTTTGAAGGAATATTCCTGTAATAATGAACTAGGTTGGGCAAGGACAGGTTTTTATAATGCCCCTGATTTTCAAACAGCTAGAAGATATCAGGTGTTAACTATGGTATTCTTTTAAATGAGATACTTTATGAAAAGTTATATTATTGCACACTTGCACATACTGTACACATACACACAAACTATGTCAACTGTAATGATGACAGCATAGGGAATAGTGAAATCGGAGACCATGCTACAAGTGAGTTAAAGAAATCAGGCTTATTTTCAGCAGTAATACATTAATTTTATTTGTTTTCTATTCTCAGTTCCCCTACTTCTTGCATAAGTAAGAACATTGACATTCTAGAGTGGAGGAAGATATTTTTTATAATGTAGAACACTCATTGTTATTATAAAAATAATGCTAAATTAATATTGTTTAATTTTCTCCTTTGGTTTGCTTTTATAAGTCATAAAGGAATAGCTAAAAATACCTTTATAATTTATCATTAGAAATTTCCATGATTTCCTTCCATAGTTAAGGATAGACCTTGGAAACTGAAACTTAGAGTTCTGATACCAGCTCCCCATTGGCTGACTGCCATTTACATGACTTAGGCAGGTTATGTAACTTTTCTGAACTTTCGTAGTCTCACCTGTAAAAAATTAGGATAATATCTTTACTGGTTACTTCATGTTGTGAGGAATCATCTTTACAAATAGTACAATGTTACATAAATGGGAGTTGTGATGATGATGACAAATATGACAATTGTGTAATTGGCTGGTTCTGTGTTCCTCTGGAGTGCAGATTGTAGCCCCCTCACATTCATATCCTTATTATGCTATTCTTGTCCAAGTCTATGATCCTCCACACAGCAGTCATTCAACATGCTAGAGCCCATTCTCTAATTCTTCTACTTTCTCAAAGGCAGCAGTTGTGGCACTTAGGCTACCCCTTTGTTATCTTTCATTCTCCATGCCTACCTGTTAGTCCACTTCCTTTTCCAGTCATACATGTCCTTAATGCTAAATTTTCTTCCATTTTTAATATGTCTCTTCAAATATGCTAATGTGCTACCATCTATTTCCTTTTCAATTACTTACAGTTTGAATTCTTTTGTAAGCAATTTTGTGGTTCCATGATCATAGCTATATGGTACCACTGAATGAAAATTGTTAAATAGTTACTATTATTATTACTTTTTTTATTAGCTGATATATAGTTTTGTACAATGTTCAAAGTTTTGATTTTGGAAGTTGGCAAGAAGAAGGAACCATGCTCCCATCTTTCCTTGAATAGGTAGATTGTTGATTTCATTGGGTTCTGCAAATCTAGAGTTCACCAGTTATTTGATCCTTGGGATATAATGTGGCATCTGGTCCATTTTGGAGTGTGGTAGAATCCAGAAAGGAAGTGGGCTTAAGAAGATACACACACTGGAATTAAGTCCTAATTATGTTCTTGGACACAAATCACTTCACAAACTCCACTTAGAGAATTTGTTTAATTGACTGAGGAAATAGTCTGAAGTACAAGAACATTTCTTTTCATTAGTGTTCAAATGAAGTGCAAATTAGAGAACTTTCAGTCCTCCATATTTCCTAAAGATAGAAGCTTTGAAGAAGAGAAGAAAAATTAGGAATGAAAGTTTGTTTAAAACCAGAAAGGAGTGCAGTTTAAATAAAAAAGCTTGGATAATTTTCTACCTGAATGATTTTAGAAGTAACCAGCAAGGGGCTATTGGGAAATAGGTTTGTTTTTTTTCAAGGGACTCTAACTTTTCTTTTATTTATCATTCTGTTTGAAAAAAAAATCTCTCTGGAATAAGGAGATATGTGAGGAATAGAAGGAGGTTTCAGAGCCCTGTAAACCCACATGGAGAAATTAAATGAGTAAAGATAGCACCTGCAATTACACTGCCTGGGATACAATTATAGGGGTTATTAATCTACCTGCTTCGGGGTCTAGGATGACTATCAGGTGGAGGTGGGAACCAATTTCTCCTGCATATTATATTATTGCATAATTATAGCTAATGCATAATTAGGCTATCTCTGAGGTAGCCACATTAATTCTCTACAAGGATTCCTTTGGCTTCTAATTGCCCTAAGTTTTTATTTGAGACCCAGAAACCTTGGTCAGTGGTAGGGGAAAGTACTGTAAATTCCTTTGTTGTGATCCATGGAGAAATGGATACACCTCCAGTATCTGATATTATTTTAAGAAAATATAAAGTTATTGGACCTATTCTGTACATATTAGAGTAATTTTTAAAAGTATTGCTGATGCCATTTATTTTTTTCTTTTTACCTTTGCTATAAGGATAGCAAGGATATAAGGATAATAGGCAAAAATGGATTCAGTGACTGTCGGATGATGTTTCCAACACTCTGTCAGTTTCTGACCTCTTTAATAATAGGAAGTAGTCAAGTTTTGTGGAGATAGCTCAGGATCCAGAACCCAAGAGCCTTGGAAATAGTGACTTCCTTTAGGCTACTGGACCTGATACCAACCTAGCTTCTATAGCCATTATTGAGGGGGAAAATTGTGGAGAAGGGACCCATCTTCTTCGTTACCACCAGCAATATTTTCTGGTCATAAACTGCCACCAAAAGGTAAATAAGTACAGGAATCCTGAGTTATTCCCTTCCCTCAGATCACTAGTCTGTTCTGGCCTAGCTCTCACAGACATTATATGGGGAGGTAACTCCTATGGAAAAAGGTCTGGCCATCTTCACCAATAGCCAACAAACCAACATCTACAGGGCAGGTGAAGTGGCCTTTCAGGGTACTAAGGGAGAGATAGGTGGCAAAATGTGCCAGGAAAGTCGAACTACTAACCACCACTCTTGACTGACCTCTTTTCCCTTATACACTGATAGAGACAGCCTAGTTCCCTTGGACTCAAGAATCTTTGGAATAACAACACTTCTAGCCCAATAGTGAATAGTTCAACAGCAGAAACTAATGTTATTCTCTCCCCTTTAGAATATGAACTTCTTGAGAGCTAGGACTGTTGTATTTTTCTATTTGTAAGCACAGTGTAAAGGCTTAATAATGTGTCATTTATTTATCTAATCATTTATTTATGATTTGCTCTCCTGAACTAGTTTTACTTTTCCTCTTTAATTTGCATTAAAAATCAATTTCAAAAGAACAAAATTGGGGAAACTCAAAGTCTTGATCAAAAATCTTAAGTGTCTCCCAACTGGGAAAAGTCTGAATTCTTTAGACTGGCATTCAAGGCTCTTTAATCAGATTCTAGACTACTTTTTTTTATCTTATTTCTACTTAATTTTCTTTATATACTCTATGCTTCCTATCAAACTAGATGGTCTATTCTTCATACATGTCCAGTGCTTTCTCACCTCTGCAACTTTGTTTATACCTTTCCCCAAGACTGGAATTTTACACTACTGGGCAACAATCAGTCTTTGGGTACTGTGTCATTTAACATTTTTAACAACACATTGATTAAAGGCATTGATGTCATGTTTAGCTGATTTGCAGATGACACAAAACTAGGAGAGAATAACTGGCACATGGGATAACAGGATATAACAAGATAATTTGGTCAGGTTAAAATTTGGGCTTTTTTATTAATTGGTAGGCCAGATTTACAGAGTAGGTCATCATAAGTTGCATTTTGATCTACATTGTTCTTTGGAACATATTCCATTCCCTCTTGCTATTTCTGGTGGTGCAGAATAGTCTTGCATTATTCAAATTTCCTTTTTTGAATACATGAGGGCTTTGCCTTCTCCTGGTAATTAGTCCCGGACAAAAAGTCCTCTGAGCTTTTTGCATAGCCTTAGTTGGATTGTTAAGCTTGTTATGGCTTTTGTTGAGACTCAAGGTTCTTTTGCCTTTATGACAAGCATCACTTATTACAGCTTAAGGGAGCTACTCTTATTAGGCCTGATTCTGGTAGCATCCAATTCTTGGTTCCATAAGCCAAGCAAATATATTTTAAAATTTTTATTTAGAATATTTTCCATGGTTACATGATTCATGATCCCCTGTTCCCTGCTCCCTCCCAAAGCCAACAAGCAGTTCCATTGGCTTATACATGTATCATTGTTCAAAACCTATTTCCGTGTTATTCATATTTGCAGTAGAGCGATCTTTTAACATCAAAACCCTAATCACATTCCTATTGCACTATGTCGTCGATCACATATTTTTCTAATGCATTTCTGTTTCCACGGTTCTTTCCCTGGATGTGGATAGCGTTCTTTCTCCTAAGTTCCTCTGGATTGTCCTGGATCATTGCATTGCTACTAGTAGAGAAGTCCATTACATTAGATTGTGCCACAGTGTATCGGTCTCTGTGTACAATGTTCTCCTGCTTCTGCTTCTCTCACTCTGCATCAATTCCTGGAGTTCTTTCCAGTTCACTCAGCAATCCTCTAGTTCACCATTCTTTTCAGCACAATACAATTGAATTAACTTACAAGAGATTCATTGTAGCTCCAATTGAAACAAAAACTTGGAGTGGGGTACAATCTCTTAAGTTAGTAGTGGGACATATTTGTTTTCTATACACATTCAAATTTCTGGGGCTTCAATTATTATTTTACTTTGATTAGATTATAATAATTTGCTTTGAAAGGAAAAGGCAGGGAAAGGATTATAACACAGTTTGACTTCAGGTAAGAGTCAGGGTTATTAATCAGTCATGTCTTTCCCTTTGAATGGTGGATATAGTTCAATGATCTATCAGACAACTATACCTGAATTCATAACTCTAAATTAATATTAGCTGGCTTTAGCATTGCTTTTTTTTTAATTTAAGAAGAGGATTGGGTTGGGTGGATAATGAGCTTTGTTTTTTGAATGCAGAATTTGAGATGGCTTTTGAGTCACCCTGTTAACACTTGTGTGAAGAGATACTAAGAAGCAGATGATTGAATAGCAGCTGCTCGGTGATGTAGCAGAAGGATGGAAGCAAGAAGGAAGTGAGCCAGAGTCATTACAGAAACAGAATGGCAGCAGCAACAAAGTGAGAAAATCCAGAAAGGAGTCACAACGCATGTAGCCAGTAGCTGTAGAGTAGAACCTTGAGTCATAGAAAGAGAATGAAGAAACATGGGGCAGGGAAACATGGAGTGGAGACATCCCAGAAAAGAAATGCTTCCTGCCCTCAAAGAACATATCCCTGGGGAACATGATTTTAAAAGCATTGATATCTATGTTTCATTATAATTGGTTTCCTTTGTAATGTTATCATGAATTTCAAAACATCCTGAGAAGAGATCATTAGGCTATATTGCCTAGAACATTCATAATACAAAAAAAGTTGAAAACCCCTGAAATCAGGATATAAAAAATGCTCATAGATGTATCCATAAGAAAAAATGATTAGAGAGCAGTCATAAATGATGAGATAGAGAAGACTTCACAGAGAAGGCAGCCTCTTAACTGAGCCTTGAAGTAAGATAAGGACTTTAAGATCCAGAGACAAAAAAGTGAGTACTTCCTCCTGACTAGTTGGCTCCAATGGAGTGTACAATTGCATATAGAAATGACTGATTGAATAGTTAGTGACTTTTGGGAAGAGCTGATGATCTAGATTGGTTTGAATATTGTGTACTTGAGAGATAATGTGGGAAGGGTTGCCTGGAGCCTGATTTTGGAGGGCCTTAAAAATGGACATTTAAGTCCAGGTTGAAGAATTTGTATTTCATCCTAAAGGCTTGAGGAGCCACCGAGGAGGGCAGAACTAATTCTTTTTTTTTTTTTTTTTGCTTCTCATATTTATATCTTTTAGTTACTATCATAAAGGATAGCCCAAGGATGATAACAAATATGATTATGTTATTTAGTATTGCATTTTGAATCTTCACTTATGGTAATTAAATCTGCTCCTGAGGAATCAATTTGCCATTGTACTTGAAATGCCATCACTTTAAGGCACTGTGATATCGCAAAGGGATTTGGTGCTACACATAGAAATGATTATTATAGTAATGTCCAAGTCAGTAAAGTCAATGGTGGAGCCAAGACGGTCTGAATCATAAGAAAATGGTCACTACATTTGCAGACTTCAAAGGCTCAAGAAAAAAAAAATCAAACAACCCCAAACCATTTCTTATATGAAGCTTTTTTCTTATTCTTCCCAGTTGCTTATGTTTCCTGCCCACCAATTTGCCTTAAAAATTTTAAACCCTTACCTTTTGTCTTAGAATCAATACTGTGTATTGGTTCCAAGGCAGAAGAGTGGTAAGAGCTAGGCAATGGGGGTTAAGTGACTTGCCCAGGGTCACAGAACTGGGAAGTGTCTGAGGCCAAATTTGAACCTAGGACTTCCCATTTCTAGAGCTCACTAGGCACTTAACTGTTCTTCATTTATCTTTGTGAATACATATATGCTATCATTATCAGCAAGGTTTTATTATTTACTAGGTGCCAGGCACTGTGGATACAGAAAAGGGCAAAAATATAGTGCCTATCCCAAAAGAACTAATACTTTAATGGAGAACAATATGCAAACAACTATGTATGTATATGATATATACAATGTAAATGGGAGGTAATTTCAGAGGGAAAGAATGAGGGAATGAGCAGAGGACCAAGAAAGGCACCTATATGAGTACATGTTGTCTCCTCCTGATAGATTGTAAGCTCCTTGTCTTTGTATCCTTGGTGCCTACAACAATGCCTGATGCATAAGTAATTATTAACATATGTTTGTTAATGCATAATTTTGAGTATTGATGTTTCTTATTAAAATCCTGGGTATACCACAATAATTTCTTTGTCTCAATTTCCTTTTAAATTAGGATAAAACCTGTATTTGATCCTGCTCTGAGGATTGAATCACATTACTCTCCCAAATACCATTTAGACATGAATTATTAATAAATATACCTAATTTCTATCCTCTCTTATTCTCCCAACATGCCAATATGGCTGATTGAATGAATGATGATGATGATGGTGAAGGTGAAGATGATGTTGTAGTGGTGGTGGTGTGGATTTGTGATTTCTCTGGTGGTTATTATTATCATCTTTCCTTTCAAGTTTTTTTGGGTGGTATTTGTATAGAAATGATCCTGATGCAAGTCATTCCCATGCTATTATTCTTTTATATTCAATATTTAATGTACTATTTCACAGGTAGATAAAATAATGACTTTTTGTAGTTGAATAAAAACTCATGCTCTGCTGTCTCGCTGAAATCCTTGTTGTAGGTAGGATGACAGAGCAGATAGGCACTTCATCTTTTTCCAGTGTGACTTTGATCTGCTATATGACATCTTTATATTTTGAAAGGTTTTTTTTTTGTTGTTTCTGGTAGTTTAGGGATTATGGATATTTATCCTTCACAGCATAGTTCTAGCCTACTTTCCAGTCTTACCATTCTCATACACTCTGTGGTCTAGTCTGATCAATCAATCAACAACCATTTATTAAGCAACAGGCTATCTGTCAAGCCATGTGTGAGGCACTGGGGATACAATGTGAAATAGAGAAAGCCCTCAAGATGCTTATGTCCTAATGGAGGAAACAAAATATAACTTTTGGGATTTGAAACGCATTTACTGATTACCAGGCCAGTGATCTTTTTGCTATTTCACATTGCCTTTCAGAATTCCTTTCATGAAGTTAAGGACTTGCTATAGTTTTCTCTGATTTCTATGTTGCCTTTTTGATTAGTAACTATATTGATTTTAGCTTGAATATCTTCTTATCCCTGATGGGGGGTAGGAGTGGGAATAAAAGAAGCTTCTGTATTCCTTTGATTTATGGAATGAATTATGTAGGTGAGTCTTTTCATGGTTCTTCTAGAAAGAAATTGTGACTGTGTTGTAGGGTCAAATTGTGTGGATTCCAATGATGATTTTTTTCCTTTCAGTGAGAATGAAATTCCCTCTTTCATGGTTGTGTTTGGGAAAATTGTGTGCAGGAAAAAATGCTTCCCTATTGGCTTTTTTTTCTTTCCTTTTCACTGAGGATGAGTTGTACTGTACATACATCATAGATGAAGGGAATTAGCTGTAAACTGACCACAGCTGTGCTCCTGCCCCAGCAAGCTTGCACTGATCTCACCCAAGCAGCTCATCTGCCCCTCTTGAGGGTTATGGGACGCAGGTGTGTGATGTGTGGTCTCTGAGCTGGCAATGGACTGCTCTCCACAAACTTGGCCTATCTCCAGCACACATGTGAAGTTTTTCCTTAGGGACTTGGCCCCCATCTGCAGCAGTGAGGAAGTAGCATAGTAGTATGCCAATTCCTATAATAGCTCTGGCAGGAGATGGGGGTGGCTCTTTTGCCAGGAATGTCCTCTGTACTACCTTCATATTGCACAAAAGTCTTTGGTTGTACACAGTTTGCCATTAATAACAATAACAGTAATAATGATGACAAGCATTTATATGGTACTTTAAAGATTGCAAAACACTTTAAAAGTGTTATGCAATTTTATCTTCACAACAGCTAGGGAAGTTAAGTGCTGTAACATGAGGAAACTGAGGCACATAGTGGTTAATTGACACACCAGGGCTCACACAGCTAGGAAATATCTCAGGCTGGATTTGAATTCTGGTCTAGCACTCTCTCCACTGAACCACCAAGCTGCCATTACATTAAAGTGGAACATATCTTATTTTTAAAAATCACTACACAGTAGCCTTATTTTCCTATGATTGACATTAATTTTTTAGTCAAGCTTTTTTCTTCATTCATTAAGCATGTACTGTGTGCTAGGCATTGTTTTAGGTGTTGGGTGTATAATTACAAAGAATAAAGCAGTTTTTCTTATTGAAGAGCTTTCAGAAGGTAGTCACTAGGGGGGATATTCCCTTTCCCCCCCTTTTTTTTCTGAAGCATCCCATTTAGAATGGATCAGAATTTCTCTTCAATCTGCAATGAAACAAAATTTAATTAAACTTCTACATTGCCTAAGTACTGTGTTGGGCACAAAGGATACAAAGATAAAGTAAGGCACAGAATTGCTGCCCTCATGTGGATTAGGATCTAGGATGTGATAGTAGTACATATACTTGAGGTTATTAATGATAAGCTGGCAGAGTTGGTAGCCTTTTATCAGTCCTAAGTCCTAAGATTGTCATTCTTGGTCACCGAGAGACTACTACTATATATCAGTCCTAATTCTACTTGATTTCTTCACAGTCTGTGACACTCTTTCCTCCACTGGCATTTGTAAAATTGCTCTGTCTTGGTTCTTTGAGCTGCCTGACCATTTGTTCTCAGTTTCCTTTGCAGGATTATCATTTTCTGCTTCCTAACCTTGTGTGTCTCCCAGAGTTGTATCCTGTGATAACCCCCTCTCTTCTTCCTGCACGATCTTTCTTGGTGTTGTCATCATTGATTGAATTGATTGAATCACCCATTGATTGAATGATCTTTACTGAAGATTTGCATATTTGTATAACCAGATCTAATGATTTGTTCTTCATTGCCAATTATCTTTGGAATTCATTTGGATGTTCTATTGACATCTTCAGCTCAATGTACCCTAAATGAGACTCATTATTTTAAATGAAGTCATTTTTTTTCTATAAACTCGTTACTTTTTCCAATTTCTATGTTTGTGTGGAAATCATTATTGTCTTTCAAGTGACTTAGTTTCACAACTGGAGAATCATCCTTGGCTCTTTTCTCTCTCTTTCATTTATGTCCCTATTCCTGTATTTTCAACCAGTTTCCCAAATCTTGTTGATTCTTCCTCTGTAACATGTCTTACATATGTCCCTTTCTGTATACTCTCACACATACCAATCTATTTCATACCTTCATCTCTTTTGGATTTGACTGTTGCAGTATTTTCCTCAATGATTTTTCTTGTTTCTGGTATCTCTCTTCTCAAATCAATTGACCAGAGAGCTACCAAATTAAAATTTGTTAGGTACACAAGTCTGGACATCTCATTTATTTAAAAAAAATTTCAATGCCTCTCTTTTTCCTCAAGGATAAAACATCTTCAGACTGACATTGAAAACTTTTCCCTTTTTGATTCCCACTTATATTTCCCCATTTACTTCATATTACTCTCCTCC
Source organism: Monodelphis domestica (assembly GCF_027887165.1). Lineage (NCBI taxonomy): Eukaryota > Metazoa > Chordata > Mammalia > Didelphimorphia > Didelphidae > Monodelphis > Monodelphis domestica. The sequence goes on from NC_077227.1 coordinate 398,174,391, forward strand.
TTATGCTCCAGCCATACTGGCATATTTGACATTCCACTTTCCTCCTCTGTGTCTTTATATAGGCTGTCTCCCATCCCTGGAATACTTGCACTCCTCTTTCCTGTTTCTTAGTATACTTCTCTTCCTTCAAAAACTTTACCCTACTTCAAAGAGATAATAAGGAAAAAAAGACATGTTCAAAAATATTCATAGCAGCGCTCTTTGTGGTGGCCAAAAATTGGAAAATGAGGGGATGCCCTTCAATTGGGGAATGGCTGAACAAATTGTGGTATATGTTGGTGATGGAATACTACTGTGCTAAAAGGAATAATAAAGTGGAGGAATTCCATGGAGACTGGAACAAGCTCCAGGAAGTGATGCAGAGTGAAAGGAGCAGAAACAGGAGAACATTGTACACAGAGACTGACACACTGTAGTACAATCGAACGTAATGGACTTCTCCATTAGTGGCAATGCAGTGATCCTGAACAACTTGGAGGAATCTATGAGAAAAACCACTATCCACATCCAGAGGAAACACTGTGGGAGTAAAAACATAGAAGAAAAACAACTGCTTGAATACATGGGTTGAAGGGATATGGTTGGGGATGTAGACTCTAAATGAACATCCTAGTACAAACATCAACAGCATGGAAATAGGTTCTGATCAAGGACACAAGTAATACCCAATGAAATTGCACTGTGGGTTGTGGGAAGGGTGGGTGGAGGGAAGGAAGGGAAATTATGTGATTATTGTAACCAAGGAATAATGTTCTAAATTGAATAAATAAACTAATTCAAATGGAAAACAAACAACAAAAACAAAAAACAAAAAAACTTTAGCTTAAATGCTGCCTCCTACAAGAAGCCTTTCATGATCTCCTCTACTTCTTAATGTTTTCTCTCTCTGAAAATTATCTTTTATTTATCTGTGTACCTACTATATTTGCCAGGTAGAATATAAGCTTTCCATTGGCTTTTATTTTTAGATTTAAATGCCTAATGCCTAGTATAATTCCTTTTACATTGTAAGAGCTTTTTCAGTTTATTGAGTCAATTTGAACAAATATGTTTAACAAAAGGGGAATGTGAAAGAGCAAAGGAAAAACCCAGAAAAATTATTCTGGGAAAAGATAAAAAGAAATAGAGCACCTGCCTTAAAGGCAGAGATGAGAAAAGAATGTATTCTAAGGGGCCCACAGGAATTTCTTTGGGAATACCCCTATGTGGCCTCAGAACAGATAGGGGGAAAATCACACATGTATAAGAGGCATAAGTGCCACTATAGTAATATGCTTGCTGGGTCATTTAACAGGATAGTATAGCACCAGCTGTGCCTAATATTCTGGTCATGTAATATGAGTGACAGGCACCTGTTCTGGCATTTTCAGTTCCATTTTTAAAGTGGCATACTGAAACATCAGTCAATTATGTGGTTACTCTTGGTAAGAATGGCTAAACTTGATGGTGTGGGTGGCCCATTTTTACTACAAGAAAGATGACATAGTTAAGAGGTAACACTTTCAGGTTCCTGAAGAGTGTTGACATTTCACTCTTCAGTGTGATCTTTAGCAAGAAAATTTTCTTGTACAAGCAGACTGTCATCCCGAGTATTTCCTTCTTTGAGAGAGGGTCATTTAGTGCCTCACATCTGGACCTTCATTTACTCTGTCAAGTCCTTTATGTAGAGCTTTTAAGGTACACTTTAGTCTAACTGTACACTTTCATATAAATTCAGTCAAGTTGTATGTGTGCATCATGTAATGTCTGTGAATCATAGAATCCTAAAGGTGAAGGACCCATAGATGTCAACAAGTTACCCATTGCCCTACATGTGAACCCCTTCTCCTCCATCATGTACTTAGGGGTATAGTTCAACTTGTTAGTCATTTTTGAAATATGGCTTTTGGAATTCGACATGATATAGATAAATTGTACAAAGACTCTTACTGGAAAGATTACTGCCTTTCTCTGGTACTAAACTCCTGATTGTGGCAAACAAGTTCTTTCCTGGCCCTAATCAACTTTTTACACAGCACAGCACTTCTTTCTCTCATTCCTGGAATACTCTTTCTTCTTACTTTACCTCTTTAGCTTTTCTGACTTCCGTTAAGCCAGCTCAAATCCCACAAATTTTACAGGATGTCTTTTCCAGTTCTCCCAGCCCCTGGTGCCTTCTCTCTGATTCCTCTATATTAATCTTTATTTTGATATATATCTAGTTATTTTTATGTCATCTCCCCTATTAGAAGATAAGCTCCTGATTCAAAGAAGGGACTGTTTTCAGCTTTTTTTTTGTTTCTTTATTGTTTAGTACCCTGTATGTTATAGGATTAATGCTTGTTGACTGACTTAGTTGTTTTCTCATAGTATACCCCTTGCCAGAACAGTTTCTGGCATATAATCAGCATTTAATAAATCTGTGATTGCTTGCTAGATATTCCATATTCCATCTTCCCCACCTTTCAAATCAAACCAGGAGAAACTAGGAAAATCCTTCTGTATTTGAGCTAAGCCTTAAAGAAAGTTAAGAGATACAGGTAAGATAGAAAGAATTCCAGAAAATGGGGAAAGACAGTGAAATGGAATGAAGATGAGAGAATGTTAGATGCAAGGAATAGCCAAAAAGTCAGTGTTGCTTAATTATAGAGTATATGGAGGGAGAATATAAGTATAAGAATGCAGGAAGGTAAAAAGGAGCCCAGTTTTGAAAGGCTTTAAATGTTAAATGATTATATATTTGATCTGGACATAATAGGGAGCTAGTGGAGTTTATTGAATAGGGAGCTTATGTAGATAGAACTGTCCTTTAGGAAAATGACTTTAGTAGCTAAGTAGAGGAGGGGGTAGAATGGAAAGAGAAATGAGGCTTAGAGGACAATTAGAAGGCTATTGTAATAGCTCAGGTATGAAGTGACAAAGGCCTGTACCAGAGTGGTAGCTTCATGAGTGGAGAGAAAGAGATGTATGAGTGATATAGCAAAGGTAGAAATGATAGGAATTGGCAAAAATTTGAATATGTAAATTTCATATGAGAGAAGAATTGAAGATAACACTAAAGGACTTGGGTGATGTGGTGCCCTACGCAATAATAGGGGAAGTTATAAAACAAGAGGGATTAGGATGAAAGGTGAGTTTTATTTTTGATGAGTTTGAAATACATATAGGACTTCAAATTCAACATGTCCAAAAGGCAACTGGTGATGGAAGAGTAAAGCTGAGAGGGAGAGGTGAAGCTTCATATATAGATATGGGAAGCATCTGCTTAGAGAAGTCAATCCATGGAAGAAATAATTGCCAAGTGAATTAGTAGTAGAGAGAAGAGAAATGGGGCTTTAGAGGTTTTTCTTGAATGAAGATCCAGCTAAGGAGATTGAGCAAGTGCCATGAGGAAGAAGAACTAAGAAAGGACTGTGTCATGAAAACCTAGGAAGGAATACACATCCTGGAGAAGTGAACAAATATATAGCATCAAAGGCTATAGAGGTGTCAGGAAGGATAATGACTGAGGAAAGGACACTAAGATTAGATTAGGCAATTAAGAGATCATTGATGACTTAGCTGAGAATAGCTGATACAGTGAACACAAACACTGCCAAAATTTTAGAACTGAGTGAGAGGAGAAAAACTGATTGTAAATGGATTTCTCAAGTAGGTTAGCCAAGAAGAGGAGAGATATAGTATAATATCTAGAATAGTGATAGGAGTAAGTGAGTCTTTTTGTTTGTTTGAGGATGGAAAAAGGTATGGGTATCTTTGTTGGAAGCAGTGAAAAAACTAGAAATAGAGATTGAAGATTATAGGGTAGGGAATGATAGAGTGAGGCACCTATTTGGGGAAATGAGATGGGAGCAAGGATTCATATGTAGAAGGAGTTGCTTTAGCCAGGAGCATTGCATTCATGTAACAATCATTGGTGAAGAAGAAGATAAGGGACTTGTCTAAATAATGTGAGATGAGAAAGGGGGTGCAATAGATGAACCAAGCTCTTTGTGAAAGACCTATTTTTAAAAATGAAGTATAAGGTGATATTCTCAGCTATAAGGATTGAGAGAGAGAATGTTGTTCCTCTCATCTGGGACAATTGTAGGCTTGAGGAGGCATAAAAAGAATTAGCTGTTATGATCAGTATGTGAATCTATTAGGGAAGTACAAAAAGATTGCACTACTCTATATTGAGGACTCAGTTGGACGTATGTAAGATACATTTGCACTTGACCAGTTGGCACAGTTTTCTGACTTTATTGAGCTCTATTTAGTAGTATATGAATAGGAAAAAAAGATGGCAGATGGTGGGAATAATACAAGTTGAGGTTTGGTAGTGTTGATCAGTGTTAGGGCAGGGGAGATTGAGCAAGAGCTTTGAATGTGGAGAACAGGGTAGAGTTGAAATGCTATACCAAGGAAAAAGAGAAGAATGCAGTTAATGCAGGAGGGATGGTCTACATAAAGAATGAAGGACAGAAAAACTGGAGGTCATAGTGAGGATAAAGAATATGGATCTGATGGTAAAATAGAGAAAAAGGTTGAATGATTAAAGGTTATGATAAAATAAAAGAATTTCAGGGTTCTTCAACATGGAAAGTATAACACTTGTGGATAATGACAAGTTCAGTGGTGTGGTTATTTCTGTATAGTTGGGATGGAATGAAGGAGTAGGCTATGAGAAGTGATTACACTGAAGTATTTGGAAACTAGGTATTTGAGAGAGTATCAATATGTATATTGAAGTACTTTAATATGAAGGCAGAAGTTCGGGGTAGAGAGAAAGACTGAGCTAGACCCAACTAATTGTAGGAGAAAGAGATTGTCCTGGGGATCAATAGGTTCAGGACATAAGGATCCAAATTTAGTGATAAATTCCTATGGTATGACCTCAAAAGGGAGAGGACATACTGAGTGGTGATTGTATAAGGAGAGACTGGAAATGACAACGAGGGACAAGAATCACGAGTGACAGTGCAATCAGTTTTGGAAAAGGGAACAGGAAAGCCATGTCATCAGGAAAGAGCCAGGTCTCACTAAGTGACAGAAAATGGAGTGAGAAAGAAAATGTTTTAAGATGAAATCAAACTTGTTAATTATGGAACAGGCACTCCAGAAAGCAGAGTGAAAAGGGATAGCAATAGGACATGTGGGGTATAGGGTTGAGGGGATTGGGAAGTTGGGGTTGGGAAAGGGAATTATACTTCACCTGCTTGGTTCTGAGTTACTGGAATGAGATCTTGATATGATGGTAACATGTTAAACACTGAACAATCAGTGCAGACAGAAGATTGGTAGCTGGGGATGGAAGGGGCCAAAGAGGTTATCTAATTCAACCCACTCATTTTAAAGTAAAGGAACTGAGGCATAGAGAAGGGAATAGATTCCCTAAGGTCACAAAAATATTAACACTGCCTAGATATAAATCCAGGTTTTCTGACTTCAAATCTAGTAATTTTGATGCATAAAAATGAGACTTGAGTTTTTAGTTTTTCTCTTTTCACTTTGTAAGTTTCAGTATTTGTAATCAGTAGCAACATGAGTTTTCTCTGTTACCATGTATTGTTTAGCCATCATTGTTGTCAACAGCATCACTTTCCTCACTTTAAAAAGCACTTTCCTCACAATAGCAGTTCTATACATCAAAAACACAAACTTCTGTAATGTTCTTCCTGGTAGTTTATATTCATTTGCTTCTGCCTTCACTCCTCCTTCCTTTTAAATCAGGGCTGAAATTCCCTGTACCTCTAGCCAATAAATGTTTTTTTCTTCCTCCATTTCTGCCACCTTCAACCAGAAGTGTCCTTGAGTTCTCAACTCCTAAAGTGGCTGTCCTGGATCTTGAAGGATTTGATTACTGAATGACTGGCCATTAGGCTATGAATCACCTATGAGAGATGAAAGTGGGATTTATATCACCTTTGACCTAGTTTTTTTTTCTTCAGACATCTGTTCCCTAAATATTTCTTCTCTAACTAGTGGAGATTCTTCTTCCTTCCTCCATTTGTATATTTTGCAGGAGTTAATGTGTTTTATTAAAATTAGGACTCTTGGTCCTTAGATTTTAATAAAGTTTATTAGGATTACTTGGATAGGTAGAAAATAAGAGAGAGAGTAATAGAAAGGGGGCCCTAATCTAATTTGTTCTGTGTCTCCAATGAGATGCTCAAGGTCATTCAGATAATAAAATAGCAGTAAGAACTCAAATCTGGGCCTTGAAACCCAAATCAGTTGCTCTTTCCACTACATGTACTGTCCTTTATAACTGGCTTACCACCTCTTCTTTACCTCCCCCTCCCCCAGACCCATACCCAAACCCTAGAGCAGCCCAACAGTATAACAAAACCCAACAACAAGTGATTCTGGCCTTGAGGTCTAAGTGGTGGCTTCGGAGCACAGGATAAAGCATTTTGTTATAACAGGCAGCTATATTTGCAGTCCACCACCAGAAACTAAGGCTTTGAACCCTGTCTTCCCTGGGATCAGTTTCCCAGCCATACTGGTGGACAAAGAGAAACTTTTCTAAAGTTTCTCTCCTCTCCTTTGTGACTTGCTTGGGCAAACTTGGACTCTAGGTGTGAGCTATAGGAACAACTTCCTTTGGGAGTTGGAAAGGGAGAGAATCAAGACTGTGGATAGATAAGCGTAGAATCTGAGAGCGTGCTAAAAGGGCACTCAGACAGGCACTCATGGACTCTCATCATTTTATAGAGAGGTGACTGCCTCAAGTTCTTTGGCAGGTAAATATCGGAAGAGTGTAAAGTACTCGAGGACAAGGACTGCTTAATTTTTGTCTTTATATCCCTAGTGCCGACCCTGACACTTACAAGCTCTTGATAAAATGTTATTGATCAGATGAGCAGAGCTGACACTGGAACCCGGATCACCTGATTTCTGTCTTTTATGCTTCCTTTGCTTTAGAGAAGAGGGAGGTGGGACAAAAATGTTAGGTTTAGAGATAGAGAGGGCGATACACTGAGGCTAAATGCAGGGGCTTTCTGCTCACTAGGCCTCAGCAATAGCATTGTCCTACTTTAACTTCTTGCATTGTCTCAACACAGCTCTGAGATTTCTCAGCTTCCTGGGCCGTGCTTCTTAACATTAGCTGTTTCTTCAGAAGACAGTGGAAAATACTGAGCCACAAAGAGCCTGACAGACAGGTGGTGGGTAATTGAAGCATTAAGACAGCAAAGGCCACAGACATGTGAACCTCCTGTCTGGCACAGACAGGTGGCCCTGCACAGAATAAAAGCGACTGACAATATACAGTCTCAAACACGATGCCATTCATTTTAAGAAAACTCTTTTTTCTCCTTTTGTAGGACTTAGGAAATTACTAGTAGAAGAAAGACTATGTGAAGGTTAAGAGGGAAAGAAGTAGGAAAGACACTTCTGTTTGCAATAGCTGCTTTTAGACTGAATCATAATGGTACACGATGAATAAAGATTTGCCCTGCTTAAGTTTGAAGTTAACATGATCCACCTCCCCCTACTATGACTTTTTCAGCTCAGAACTATTCTGTAGTGGTTCATACAGGAATGGGTAGGTGGTCAAAAAGAGAACTTTTTAAGAAATAATTTTAGCCGTTGGAGAAATTACTGTTTCAGAATATATAGAAAACGAAAGCTAGACCTGCAGATTAGATAACAACAACAATAACTGTATGTTTGCAAAGCTGTGGCTCCAGCAGAGGACAAATAGTGTGATAAGTTGGAGCATCTTTTCAAATTTTTAGAGATTCCGAGTTCTTAAGGTCCTGACTACAGAATTAAATAACTGACTTTGAATTTGATGGTTTCTTTCATTTCTCTCTCTACCCCTACAGACTATGTAGTATCATTCCCCACCATTTGCCTGACTCAAGGGCAATAATTGTGGAAAAAATTATTTTCTTTCCACTTTCCTTAAACTGATAAAGGAAATATTCCTGGCATATGTAGGCTAGAAATGGTTTTGGGTTGATTTGAGGGTTTCAGAATTCCAAGTGCTGAAAGAGTATTTAGATCTTTAATTGAACTCTTTTGAAAACTGAAAATTATTCCATCAATACTCCTAAGCAAAAATACTTGAGCTTTCTCCAAATTTTAGCTACCCAAATTCCATTTCTTTGCCCATTATCTTAGTGGAATTATAGAATATCAGAGCTGGGAGGGACTTCAGAAATCATGTAGTTCAACCCTGAAATTTTACAGAGGAGGAAATGGAGGCCTAGGCAGGAAAAATATCTTGCTAGTCTGTGGCAAAGATAAGACCCAGCCCACAGATTCCTAACAGTGTTCATTCACTTATATTTCACTAGCTCCTTTAAGTGCCATCTAGGTATATCAACATTTAGCTGTTTGATCTGGGCCAAATCTTAAATTTGAGGTCTTCTTCTTTGTAGGCTTTCTTGGCCTCTAATCAGGTATTTAGTCCCATCTGCCCCTATGTACTGGCTATATGTGGTCATGCCAAATCATTTCAGCTCTCTGAGACAGTTCTTCACATTTAAAAGAATTACCTCCTCAGAAGACTTGTTTGAACTAAGGCAGAGTTAAGTGAGCAGAATCATAATAATTCATACAAAAACAACAACCTCTAAAGATAAACAACTCTGAAAGACTAAAGAATACTGACCAAAACAATGTCCCACCAAAGCACAAAAGGACAGGTGATTAAGCAGCCTTCCATATCCTTAGAGAAGGTGATGGACTCAGAATGAAGAATGAAACACCTATGTTTGTGCAGAGCCAATGTGGGAATTTTGCTTTACTATGCATATTTGATACAAGGGTTTTTTTTTATAGGAGGGGGAGGTGGAAGGGAGGGAAAATAAATCTTTGGTAATTGAAAAAAATAATAAAATGGGTTGTGAGGCTCAACTGAAGTAATGCATGTAAACTAGATTTGTAGTCATAAGACACTATATAACTGTGAGTTGTTATTGTTATTTTATACACATATAATGTTACTGATATTGCTAAGTTTGCTGCTTGCTGGTTATATTGATAGACTTGGAGGTCACATTACTTTATGCAGAATTACCCAGAATTTTTTCCCCTTCAGCTTTAGGATAATTAATTCCAAATCCAGATGCTACTAAAGACAACCTCCTCCTCCAAAAAAAAAACCCCAAACCAAATCTCAAAACATGTAGAGAAGGATCAGAAAATATAGGAGGTAAATTTGCTCAATTTTTATGTGAAATTCACCAAACCTACATGGCAAATACATTGTAAAATTGCTTTTCTAACCCATAATTCATGCTTGGCATGACATCCTTTTGGAAAAAAAAAGAAATTATTGTTCCCATTTTGCCAGAATTTTTTTTCTAACTTACCACAATAGAGAAATGATACCCAGGTAACCTTAGAGAAGAATACTGTCTATTGAGTTACTTACTTTGAAAATCTGATTTCTTGAGAGGTGAAAGTTAGTAGTGCTCAAATTTAAATTAATATTAAGTGTCAGTTCCATAGAGTATATTCATATATAAATATTAATCCTTCCATCCACTTGCATGATATTTGTCTTGATTGTTTCTTCCAGAATAATATTAAAATGATTGTAAGCCTCCAACTGTCTAATTTTCAGCCAAAGTGTCCATTTGGTAGCATTTTGACCAGATCTATGTTAGCAAAAAAAAGCAAAAACAAAATTGATGCTGTTTATGTCATGGCACCAAGGAATCTCAGAGGGAGTCAGAAGGCTAAGCCACCTATAGGAATCAATTCTCTCAGCTTTCCCAAGTGGCCATCCAGCTTCTATTTGAATAGTCCATGAGGGATAGTTTACAACCTCCAAGGCAGTCCATCCTGCCACTTTCAAGCTCAGATTTTGGTTCCATCTTATATCGAGATGCTGTGATCTGCTTCTTTTCAACTCATAGGTTCTGATGTAGAAGAGCCTCTAATCCTGCTTGTACCACAGTAGTATCTCTAGTCCAGGCTTTATTTCAATTCTTCCCTAGATAAGGAAATTACTAAGGCATTCCATTTTAGGGTAAGTCTAATTATTAGTAAAAGGATGAAAAAGCTTCTACTTCTACTGCCTGGGGACCTAGGACAGTAACTTTTGAAAGGGTATTTAATTATCTGACTATTGCATTAAATATGTTTTGTGGTTTGGATTAACTGGTGACATGTCCCGACTCTCTGCTTCAGAGTTGTAAGTATATTGGTTGATAGATCAACAGCTTTCATCAAATGGAGACAACACCTATCAAGAATAGAATTTGGAATCAGGAAAGCTAGGCATAAATTCCACCTGCATCGCTTACTATCTGTATGACCTTGTGCAAATCACAATTTCTCTGGGACAGAGTACTCTCTTCTGTAAGGCCAGGAAATGATGAAGATGACTTTTCAGATCCCTTCCAACTCTTTATCTATGATCTTATTGTTTTATGATCCTAGTCAGCTGATATCTTGTGTGTGTGTGAATGTGATGTGATAGGAAAGAGAGAGAGAGGGGAGAGAGAGAGAGAGAGAGAGAGAGAGAGAGAGAGAGAGAGAGAGAGAGAGAGAGAGAGAGAGAGAGAGAGACAGAGAGAGAGAGAGAGAGACAGAGAGAGAGAGACAGAGAGACAGAGATAGAGAGAGAGATAGAGAGAGAGAGAGAGAGAGAGAGAGAGAGAGAGAGAGAGAGAGAGAGAGAGAGAGAGAGAGAATGTCCGAGGAAATTATGGACTTTAGTGAGAAAATAGTGAATTTGGAGTTCATTAATTAATTCTGGCTCTACTGATAACTTGATATATGACCTTTGGATATCACCTTCCCTCTCTAGGCTCTAATTAATTCTATGAAACGAGGAATCAGAGAATTGGATTGATAATCTTGACAGTTTCTTTAAGAAAGTAAAATTACATCATTTTTATGTTGCTTAAATTCTCCTTTTATTATTTCCTCTCTCAGAGAGCTATAACAAGGAAACTTTTTGGAAGGAAAGGGGAAGAATAAAAAATCAGCAAAGTCAATCAATTCATTGAAAATAATCTAAAAACATATCCAATGTACTATTCATTTGGATCTCTTACCTCTGCAATGGAGTGGAAGGATCTTTTTCTTCATATCCCTTTTTTAGTGGACCATGCTTGTTCTTTATAATTTTGTGATATCCATTTTTTATTGTTTCGTGATTGCTGTTCTTTCCAATTATATTTCCATTTTGTTTTCTTGTTTTCTTGGCTTTACTTCATTTGTGTCAATTCATGCTAGTTTTTTCCATGCTTCTCTGTATGTACTATATTCAATATTTTTCCCCAGCAGAGAAATATTCCATTATATTCCTTTACACAGTTGGTTTATTAATATCCAAGATATTAGGCATTGACTTCGTTTCTAGTTTTTTGCCACCACAAAAAGAGCTGTGATAAATATTTTCATATAGTGGAGAGCTTTCATTTTTCCAATGACCATCTGGTGGTATTTGACTAAAAATGAAATCTTGAGGTCAAAGGGTATCATTATTTTAGTAACTTTATTTGAATAATTCCAAATTTATTCACAAAATATTCATACTATAAAGTGATCAACTTTGCCTCTCCCATAAGGATCTTACCATTTAAAGCAGGGAAGTGGACATGACCTAAGCTACTATCCTGTCACCTCTCCTGCCCTTCTACATGATCTTAAAGCTTCAGAGAAATAAAGTAGGATTCCATTTTAAATGTCCTATGTCTTACTCATTATAAATACTTAATTTCTTGATATGGTTATGTGTGTATGTGTGTCATTTAGAATATTTGATTGTGTGAGTGTAGGTGGTGGTGTGGTGGTGATGTCTTTCTTAGCTACATACAAGTATTTGAGAAATTTTACATTTATCAGGCCTTTTCCATGGAATTGCTTATACTTTGTATATTATCTGCAAAACCCTAGCAGCATTTGTGTGTCTGGGGTATTAGTGTATGCCTTTCTATTTTTTAATAAAAACACTTATCACAGTTTAATAATATAGTATTTTAAGCTATGGTACATAATTAACCTAAAATAATTCCTTATTTACATCTAACTACTGACCATTAAATTACCTGATAAATGGTATACTGGGCATTTACATTGTCATAATATCATGCAAGTTAATAGGTAATACTTTTTAGTTGTAGGCTGGTTACAGGGAGGCTGCTTTGGGATCATACAGTAGAATAATTTTAAAGTCTGAAAGAGTTTCCCTCTTTATTTAATGTCAGTTCATAAATTCATTATTAATATTCTCGATTTGCTTTTTGCCTAAAAGGTAAAATTCTGTCAGAAAACAATGCTGTTAGGGTTGTGTAGTATAGGACCTAGGTTCAAGACTTAATTTTAGGGGCAGCTAGGTAGCACAATGGATAGAGTTTAGAGTTTGGGGGACCTGGGTTCAGACTCTTCCCTAGCTGTATGACCCTGGGAAAGTCACTTAACCCTTACCACTCTTCTGCTAAAGACAGAGGGTAAAGATTAAGAAAAGACTCAGCTCTTGTTTTTACTAGCTGAGTGACCATAAAGAAATCACCTAACTCCTCTTGTTCTCGTTTTTTTTTTTTTGAAAATAGGGAAAGGGATGCCCTAGGAATTAGTGGGAGGATTCAGTCAATCTGTGAACCCAACCCCATATTCACCATTGCCCAATTGTCTTTAGCCCTCAGACAAAGAGAAAAACAAGAAATCCAAAGAGTATCTACTTTCAACTGCCACTGGAAAGGGTTTTTTTTTTTGGACAGTTTAGCCAGGAAAGCAGTAAATTCACATCCCAATAAATAATTTACTTTGTGGACTAGAATTCTGGCCTTGCTGTTTCAATAGTGCTTGCTGCCTGTGTAATGTATAAAATTCTGATTATGCCAGAGAAGAAGGAAGAATTGAATTCCCCTTTGTTCCCTACTCTGCCCCCATGCCTTTCCTTCTTCCTGTATGTCCACTAACCACCTCTGAATGCTGCCAATCACCCAGTTTTCCTAAAGACAGAGCACAAGCCTGACATCTCTTGACATCTCTCTGGCCGGTTGGTGGCCACTCTACATCTTTGTCTGTCAAAGTGACAAGCAGGAGTCATTTAGTCTGAATCACTTACTGACTGTTATTGTGTTTATGCTAAGGATGGTGAGGATTTTCAGGGTACGTGTTGGGGAAAGGGGAAAGAGAAACCCAAATCACTCAGTTAGCCATGTCTTTAGCAGTGCATAGTTCTTCTCTCTGTTGTCTCAACCAACAAGATCTGAAGAAATCTCAGCCAAGATTACGTGTTTCTTATGTTAGTCTCATTTGGCTTTTTTATATTTAATCCCTTTCATGCTTCTCTGTTGCCCTCTCTCCTGCCTCAAGAGCAGAGCTGCTGGGAACAAATTTTGTTCTTTGTTGTTGGGGTTTGCAGGGGTCTGTGAAACTTTGATGCCATGGATGGTACTAATTAAATCATTAAGATGGTATAGCCTCATCATTTTTAATGGTAGGCCTAAGGTAATATTTAATGAGGCTGAAAAGTATATTAATAAAATTACTTATAATTAAGAAGAAATGATAATGGGAGGTTGATAGGGAGACTTTGGGAATAAGTTATTATTTATCTTGAAGATCACAAATCTTAAATATCAGTAGTCTACCCAACTACAGACAGCACCGTTATCTTTGCTGAGAGATATTTTATCAAATGTTTATTACTGTTTTAGAATCATGTTCAGTTGTTTCAGTCAAGTCTGACTCTCTGTGATCCCATTTTGGGACTTTTTGGGCAAAGATACTGGAGTGTTTTGCTGTTTCCTTCTACAACTCATTTTACAAGTGAGGAAGTGAGGCAAACAGGGATAAGTGACTTGCCCAGCATCCCACAGCTAATGTCTGAGGCTGGATTTGAACTCATGATATATTTTCCTGATTCCAAGCCCAGTGTTCTATCCACTGTTCTACCTGGATAACATTAGGATCATAGATTTGGAGCTCAACTTTTCTTTAGAGACCATCTAGTCTAAATCTCATTTTATAAATGAGGAAACTGAGGCTAAAGTCAATGGCTTATTCAAGTCATATAGAGAATAAGCGTCAGAGGTGGAATTTGAGTCATGTAGCCAGGTCCTCTGACAACAGGGTCAGTGTTGCATAGAGGTTCAGTCTAAATGGTGCCATGACACCATCCATATAGTTGCAGACTCTGGTAGAGGACAAGAAGGGGACTGGGGACCAAACTACAGCTTGTATTCTAAGGGGCCAAGGAGATCTCAGAGGAGAGAGAAGGAAAAAAAAGATGGTGTCAGTGTCAGGGAGGGCCTCTTACAGGTATCTGGACTGGATAGAAGAAAGGACAAAGAGAACACAGCAATAGCATGTGATTTCCCCCCAAAAAAGTCCTTAATTTGGAGTTAAGACATCTAGGTGTTAAAATCTCAATGGATCTTTTTAAAAACCACTTGAATGATTTTAGTACCTTCCTTTCTTTGGTCTTCTTTCTTCCTATGTAAAATGAAGAACTTGGGCCAAATGATTAGCTAAGGTCCCTTCCTTGTCTAAATCTTATAAATGAGAACCTATGCTTGATTTTAACAGTGTAACATGAAAAAAGAATAAAAAATGTACATATTCATATATAATATATATAATCTCTATATACACACCCACATTCATTTTAGAGTTATAGAACACTTGTATATCTTATTTTGTAGTCAGTGGATAGCATATTTATACTAATATTAAAAATAGAAAACTAGAGGTACTTCAGAGTGGCAGTGTGATGCAATGAAGAGTCTTGGACATGGTCCAGGAGATCTAGATTTAAATCCAACTTCCAAGATTTATTAGATGTGTAAAAAAAGACAACTCATTTTTCTCTAGGCCTCAGTTTCCTCATCTTTAAGATGCCTACAATCACAGGTTTGCTATGAAGAAAGTTGAATAGAAATGGGGAACTTTTAAAAGGGTTATGATTTGTTTGGACTTGTGATTTCATTGATGTATGGCTTACTTGGTGAGAAAATTCTCTCTGCTAATGCAGATCAATGTCTCTCTTACAACTTACCATCTAAGGGTAAGTCAGCTGTTAATCAGGAGATGTTTATTAAGAGCTTACTATGTGCCAGATATTTGTAGTAATCATTGGGGATTCAAAGAAAGGCAAAAAGTAGTGAAACATTATATTCATATAGCCCATGATGTCAGAAGTAGTATTTGAATCTAGTTCTTTGTGACCTTAAGACTTGCCTTCTATCTATTACATCAAGCTGCCTATTATTATTGTTAATAATTAAGAAAAAAACTTGTGCCTTTTTTCAAACAGCTACTCAGAAGAGGGTCTTGATCCTAAATCTTTTGGTCCCCAAATCCAGTAATCCTTCCCCTGCACTATGCTGTCTTTTTTTAAACTAAGAAAAAATTATTTGTTACATTAAAAATGCCCAGTTAACTCCCTTCCCATTCCCCACTCAGGAAGGTATCATTCGACAAAAATATATATGTATATATACATATATGTAAAACTGCATTTTACTTATTTCTGTTTATTAATTCTTTCTCTGGAAATGGACATATACAAGTAATTCTTCAAACAATATTTTGTTGCTGCATATGATATTCTCTTGGTTCTGCTTACTTCACTCTTCATAATTTCTGTAGATCTTTTCAAGTTTTTCCAAAATTAACCTGCTCTTACCAAGTCAAACCAAACAAAAAGACCTAATTTCATAACATCCATGTTAAAAATAATTCAATAAATATCCTACTAATAGCAGCTAGCTAAATAGAAGCTTTTCACCTAGAACCTCTTTTGTGTTGTTAATCGCCTGCCATATTCTTGTACCCCAGAAATATCCACGACTTGGCTTGCTGCCCCTCCCCTTTCTTCTCCTACTTCTTTTATTGATTTTTCATGGTGCTGCAACCTTCCCCCCATCTTGATCCTCACCAACCAATTTCCTGCAGAAGAAAACTCAGATGTCCACTTCCCTCCTGTGCTGCCCCTTTCAGTTAAAAATATTTTTGCTGCTAATCACACCAGGAAAATGCACAGGGGTTTTAAAATAACAATATAATGAAAAGTTATTTACAGAATTATACTATCTTATAAGTTTTTAAGAACTAATACTGATCTTCCATTCTATTGTGGAAGAAGGATTAAATGGATCTCTTAAAGTTATATAATAGGAAAAAATATTTAAGACTACCATATACATATTATACAGTATTTTTGTGGGGGAAAGGTTTCATCAGTGTAGGAAACTTCTTTATTTATTAATGAAAATATACATTTGTTTTGTAGCTTCATAGAGTTGCCTGGAGTGTTGAATGTGCCTTTCAGAGATTTTAGAATTCATTAAGTCATAGGTGGGACTTAGACTATGTCTTCCTTATTTGGAGGTAGACGCTAGCCACTCTTCCAAGATACCTTTATACACAGTTATTTATAATGGACAATTTTCCCATTGCTGTAAAGGCTGAGTCATGGTACCACTTTTGAGATATATATATATATATATATATGTATATATATATATGTAAATAATATGAATATATATTTGCCATGACTGACCAAATGAACATTCAATGTACAGCCCTTGATGACTTGATTTACAGAATACTCAGGTTTCCTTGACTGTAGAAATGTCAGTAAAGGCTTTTCCCTAGTAATTAATTTACTCCAGTATTTTACATTAATGCTCCTTCTGTGTTTATCTCTCCTCTTCAGCTTAAACCTCTTTTTGCCAGTGGATTCTACAAAGAACTATGAAAACAGAATCAAAGCAAAGAACAGTGTATGTTTGTATGAACACTTTTCTTGCTAAAGAATGTTAGGGAAGAATTTAGTGGAAGCTAAAGGGCTAAGATGAGTGTGTTAAAGCCCATTAATCTGCCCCTTTTCATTAGAACGTTAAAATATTTTTACAAGATAAATACTTCTATAAATTATTATTTTATGTTATATTTTGAGAAGTGATATTACTTCAAGTACAAAAAAGTAATTTCCTTTCAACTACTTGATTTTTCAAGGATTTTTACATTTTCAAGTATTATTTTTGCAGTCTTGGACAAATACCTTTTATTTGCAAATGACCTACCTCCAGTGTGATGTAGAATAGTAATGAGAAAATAGAATTCAATTACTATAAAATTAAATATTCCATAAACTAAGATGGTACTAAGGGTTACTAGAGTGACTGGGATTGGTCACACACTTCATGAAGGAGGTGAACATAAATTTGAAGGTTGAGAGATTTTTGGTTGATAAAATAATCTGAATGACCTCTGCATTTGAAATTCAGTCCTTGCATTAAAGTTAGGTAGAAATTCACTATGAGTCTTTAAGGTTCTGTAGGTATTTTACTTATTTATTCTTCTATAATATACTCCATGTTAGTAGAGGCAGTCAAATGGTATAGTGGATAGAACTCTGGGTTCTGGATTCAGGCTAGATTCAGGAAGACTTGACCTTCCCTCTTCTCCATTTTTCTCCCTTTCTTTTCCTTCCTATTTGCCTATTCAAAATAGAATTAACTCCAAGGAATTATTCCTGTATTTCAAATGCTTTCCAATTCTACCTGAAACAAGGTATCTCCATTTGAAATGAGCTATGACTCTTTTGCAGTGAATATGATTTATCTTTCTTTTAGCCATTGACCAGCCATCAAAGAATAGAAAAGGAAAGAGGAGTGGCACTGAGAGTCCCAAGACCCAAGTTAAAATTTTTGTTGAGTTGAATATGAGATGAAAAAAAAAATGCCATATCACATCAGTTTGCAGAGTTGGGACTAGCAGCTAGATCTGGCGATTACCAGCTCAAATATTCTTTCCACTGTTTTATTTAACAAAGTGGATATGCAAGATAGCAGATTAAGTGCTCCCTCCTGCCAGCAGATTATCTGAACCTTGTGGTAGTGAAATATTTCCTGTTTGGTAAATGAAACTTTCATTCAAAATATCTTATTACATAATAAAGGTTTACCAGGAGAGAGATAGGAATAGTGGGTAGAGTGCTGAACTTAAAAGGAGGAGATTCAAATTCTGCTTCTGATATGTTAGTTATCTGACCACTGAGTATCAATTAACTTCCATGACCTCAGTTTCCTTATTTTTAAAAGGAAGCTAAAAATACCCATAGTACCTTCTTTTTAAAGTTATTGAGAGACATAAATGAGATCATAAAAATTATGGATTTAGAATGAGAAGAGAACCAGTTGCATACATTCCTTCATTTTATAGAAAAAGAAAGTAAGATGCAGAAGGGAAAAATCCCTGCCCGAGGTCACACTATTAGGATGTGTCAGAACTGGGATTTGGACTTGAGTTCTCTGACTCAAAATTTAGTGCTCTTTCCCTCCCCTTCCTAAGCTTTAAAATTCTATGTAAAAGTCACTTATTATTCTTATAGGAATCCCCTTAGGCACAGAATTCTTCAGTACTTTAGAATTATAGGTCTCTCATCAATGGTATAATCTAGGGTTTAAAACTTAGAGCCAGTCTTCCCTTGGCCCTCTGACTATGGTCCTATCAGTCATACAGCACCTGCAGTTATACATAGGGGAACAATTGTGTTTATAGCTCTGGGTTTACCTGCACTTGTGAAGTGCTTTGAGGTATTTCAATGAAAGATGATAACCAGGCTCCATACTTTGTGCCTGTTTATTAACATCCTCATAGCTCTCTTGGGAAATGCAGCAGAGGAGGTTTTTTTTTTTAGTAGGTGAGAAAGATGATGGTTTGAGCTTAGTGATACCTTTTCATTTCTTTCTCCAGTTCTCTGCTTTCTGTGGATTTGTCTTGGGGGAGGATTATAGATCAGGTCTATGAATCCTCTTCTTTTTCCAGAGAAAGGAATGTGTGTGTGTGTGTGTGTGTGTGTGTGTGTGTGTGTGTGTGTGTGTGTGTGTGTGTGTGTGAGAGAGAGAGGGGGGGGGATCAGAAGTCTGCTACATTGAGACAATTTAGACAAGAAACATGGTCTGTTTTACTGCTGTGAATTTTCAGAGTTAAGAGCTCTCAGACCAAGAAGAAGACTCATCTTCTTTGGCTCACTTGAATGGGAAATTATGGGACAGGAGGGTAGAAGAGGGCAAATAGGGGTGATCACCTCAAAGAAAATCTCACTTGTTGAATATTCAAATCTTGTAAGTCTTATTTCGGGGCACTTGTTTAGGCATCATTTATTGATGCTTATGGATTCATCTGACATTCACATCACTGCTTCATATCAGACACGAGGCATTTGAAGGGAAGAACAAAGAGAAAGATGCTTTCCACACAACAAGAGTGAAGACTTGAGGGCAGAAGGTAACACATTAGCTTAGAGAGAGGTCCCCTTGCTGAAAGGATTCTGTCCATCTGAATGAGCATCTAGGACCTTAAAATGGGGATTGTTGAGAGGGGAAATTTGTATGTCCCACTGTTGGTCAAGTATGTGTATATATTGGCCACTCAATTACTGTCAGATTTTTTAAAAAATCATGAATATGTTACTAGTACTGAATTTCAAATAAAAACAAATTAGCTAGACTGATTTGGAAGGAGGAATACTACTTGAAGCCCATTCCACAAACTCAATCCAGATATAAATGAGTTAATTAAATGGATGATTAATATTTCCTTTCCTTTCTGTTTTTCTGTTCTTTTAATAGTATTGGGAAAGCTTTTAATTCTATTTCTTTAATTCAGGGAGTTACTTTACTATCTGTAAAGCAGATCACCTAACATTTCTGGGCCTCACTGTTCTTTTAAGTAAAAGGAGGGTCAGATTCATAATTTATAGCCTGCCCTTTATTTGTGAGTACCCTGCAGGGTTTTATCCTGTTTTTGTCTTTGTACTTTCAGGGCATTATATATTTTAATTTCTGCCTGGGAATTGGAGTTATGCCTCAATCTTTTTTTTCCACTGGGCATATGATTTCATTGGCATAGGAAGCTACTTTTGGGGAAACTCTCTTGAGAGGGTAGGCAGGGTACTTGCTTTACAATTGATCAGCAGAGTGCGAGAAAAAGAGAAAAAGAAACTGAGATGAAGCCACAGAGATTCACTTAGCCAGTATGTGCTGGAGGTGGGATTTGAACGCTGGTGTTTTGGACTTTGATGGCAACTCTATCTGTTATAGCAGACTAGCTCTTATTGGGAAGTAAGCATCAAATTAAACTTTTCTAAAGAATTAAAAAAAAAAAAGAAAGGGTGGTTTCAGAAGAAGAGAGCCTTTGAATCAAACTTTCTTTCTTCTCTTCCATGACCTGATTTGTTTGGACCTCTCATTGATTCCGTCTGTGTGGGGAACTCTTGGTGAGCAAATTCCCTCTACCAGTGTAGGTCAGCAGCTGTTCAACAACTTGGTCTCAGGAGTTGCCTGGAGGCACAAAGAGTCTCAGAATTAATTTTTTAAATAGCTTGTGTCAATAATCAATTTAAAACAGGAATTTAAATGGAAAACTAAGCAAGGTTCAAGAGATCTTAAACCTGTAGTTTCATGATACAGAGAATCCCCAAGGTGTAGGACAAATACTGCCTCTGGCTTCATTGTGTTTAGCTGGAATTCTTTAATAAAAGCTTAACAGCTACTCACATAAAGATGAAAGGACTAAAACACAGACAAGATAGAAATTTATTGATAAAAGTTGCATTTTTAATTGTCCTTGGAAGCAAAATTGTGGACAAGGGCAGATTCTCAAAGACAGACATTAGATTTTTTTAAAGCAGCTGTTGGGGGGCAGGGATAGTCTCAGTAGGAATTCTCTTAAAGCACTTCTAATTTTTAAAATTTGTGGTATTAATAGAAAAAACCCTGGATGTGGGGTCAAGACCAAAGTTTGAATTCTTGCTCTGCTATTTATTATCCTTTTGACCATGGGCAAATCAGTTAACCTCCAGTTTCCTCATCTATAAAATGGATAATAATTCTTGCACTCCCTACTTGCTAGGATTGCTGTGACCAAAGCACTTTGTAATCTTAAAGCCCGAAAGAATCTGTTATTGGCTAGGATTATTTTCCAAAGAACTTTCTCATTTTTCAATCTCATTAAATTTGATAACCACCTTAGGTAGAGAAGGAATTAACTCAGTTATGGAAATGGGGACACTAAGACTAAGAGTGCTCTTAAGTGACTTGCCTTATGTCACACAGCTAGTAAGTGATGGAGTCCAAACTAGAGTAGGGCAGCTTGGAGGTGTCATAATTATTGCTGATCCTGGAGTCAAGAATAATCATCTTCCTGCATTCAAATCCAGCCTTAGACATTTATATTGTGTGACCCTGGACAAGTAATTTAACCCTGTTTGCCTCAGTTTCCTCATCTGTAAAATAGGCTAGAAAATTAAATAGCAAACCATACCAGTATTTTTGCTAAGAAAACTCCAAAAGGGGCCACAAAGTCTCAGACTTGACTGAAACAATTGAATAGTAACAAATAAAGTGAAACCCATGTGTCCTGATACTCATCCCAGCTTTTCCTGCTACATTTATACTATATATTTTGCCTATATGACTGCATTTTTTTGTATAAACACAGAAAGTAGCTCATATCAAGCCCATCTTTATATCATAAGGCAAAGTTTTGTTATCAGTTGAATGCCTCCAAGTAATTTGGACATACCCAGAATTGTTCACTCTTTGTTTTTATCTCTCTACTCTGCCACTATCTTTCTCCACCAGCTTCCCCCACTTCTTCAACTTCCTTTTATGAATTGTTTTCTCCTATTAGAATAAAAGTTTTTCAAGGAGACGAACTGGCTTTCTTTTTGCTTCTATTAAAATCCCTAGTCTTTAGCATAGTGCCTGAAGCATAGTAAGTGCTTAATAGATGTTTGTTGAGGGACAGCTAGATGACTTAGTGAACAGAGAGCCAGATCTGGAGATGGAAGATCCTGGGTTCAAATTTGATCTCAGAAACTTCCTAGCTGTATGTCCCTGGGCAAGTCACTTAACCCCAATTGCCCAGCCCTTATTGCTTTTCTGCCTTGGAACTGATATTTAGTATCTATCCCAGGATGGAAGGTGTAAAAGTTTAAAAAATGCTTGTTGAAATGAATGCCACTTTTTAATTTTCCAAGATAAGCCAGAAACCAATGATGTACTACAAAAGGGAATCATCTGGTCTTAATCATTTGAAAGAGCCAAAGGTTTGTGATTTCCTCAGTGTAAGATGCTTCTTCCACTGATGCAGATCTGAAGGCATTTACACTTTAAGGCAATCTTTGAGATTTGCTGCAGCCAAACAATTCATTGCCCTGTGGCTAGCCTAAAAACAAAGTTTTCCCAATATAGGTTTTAAGATGGGAGAAACACCATCAGTCTTTGGGATTGCATTGAAAGCCTTACAAACCTGAGAAAACTGAGGTTCAGATAGTCTTTCCCAAGGTCTCCCAATTTTAAGCATTTCTTATAGGCCTTATGCATTCTCTCTTCAAGCCAGATTGGCCTACATTCTGTTCTCTGAATTTGTCATTCAGTCTGCTACTTCTGTATATTGCCTACATTCCCAACTCCCATTTAATTTAATTCTTTCTTACTTTTGCAGAGTCCAATATCCCGTCAGCTTAGTTTTCATCTCTCATAAGAAAAGGCTTTTTTTAAAAACTTCTTTGTTATTTGTGCTTTTCCCCTCCTCAAATTATCTTGTATTTATTTGCCTAATTACATGTTTTATCCTCCAATATAATATAAATTCCTTGGGGTTTAGATTTATTTCATTTTTGTCTGTTTATCTCTAATATCATATACAGAGTAGGAATTAGTAAATGTTTTGTATCCAATATTTATGGTCTTTTCCATTGTGTCATGCTTCTGTCAGTAGTATTTTCTTAGCTTTTTCCTTTGATCTATACTACAAGTTTGCCAAGCACTTTATATACATTATTTTGTTTTTATTTCTCTCAAATCCCATGACATAGATTCTATAGGTATTATTATACCTGTTTTGCAGATAAGGATACTGCTGGTTAAGTGACTGGCCTAGAATCACATAGATAATTAGTATTTGACCTATGTTTTAAATTCAAGTCTTTATGAGCCTATAGTGAGCCTCTAATCCACTATATCAAACTGTTTCTTTTAGAGGTATCCTGATAGGGACTGTTTCTTGTATTTATTTAAAAATGAATCCTTGAGTGGTGATATTTCCAAAGATGATGGCTATGGTACAGTCCTGGTACAGAATAGTTCAAGTTTTTGCCTTTGTACTGAATTGGGATAAAGGAAGAAGTCTATTGCTATTCCCTCTGCATGTTGTAAGATGGTCACATCATCATTTTCTTTAATCATATGTTATCTGAAATGCCACAGTATGGATTAGATTGCTGTGTGAGTATGCAAATGGAAGCATTTGATATGGGTGAATAACTGACCTCTTTCCCTCTGCTCTCTTGAGCTATAGTAGGTACAGTTGCTTTCTAACTTTTGGCTTCATAATCCATGTATGAGCCCATGGACAGTATCTTTTAGATTTAGTTCAAACAACATGAAAACTTCAATTAATTTACATTCTTAGATTTAGGGAATATTATTAAGTTATCCCCTTTTGTCTGCATGGATCATTTCTACTTCTACAGGGGAAAAGCTGAGTCAGTCACTTAGGTTGACAGTTGAGAAGTTATATTCAGTAACAGCCAAGATGTCACTTCTTAGTTTTATTTAATTAAATTTTATAGAAGCAAGCTTGCCTCTGGTAAGCATTGATTGGTGAGGGGAAAAAAATCTCTCCTTGAATCAGGCCTCTTTACTAAGCAATCTTGCCAGTCTTACATTCCGATTAATTTTCTGTGCTAGCTGCTTGCCTAGGGTCCAGATGAAGCCAAGTGTGACAGCTGGTAGGGGCTGAATTGAAGTGCACTGGCAATCATGAGCTGAAGCTGAACCTCCTGGTTTCCTTTATCCATTGGGGCTCCTTTCCATAGCCATGAGGTGCATCTTGGGAGGGTTTTACTGACTTACTGAGAGCAACTAGGATCTGTCTTTGGTCCTGAACCAAGAACCCAAGGGTATGAAAACTCCTCTGCTGACAGCAGGCAAACAGTTACCCATACCTATAACTGAGGATGAATCATAGATAATAGGTTTAAAGCTAGAAGAAACTTTATCCTTCTTATTTTTGTAGAAGAGGAAACTGAGGGTCACAGAGGCACAGAATTTGAGAATTGAAGGGGACCCAAGTGGCTACACAGTCAAATCCATACATGAGAGGAATCCCTGTTAACATGTGTGCAAATGGTTGTGGGGATTTTGCTTGAAGACTGGTTCTGATGAACAAATATAATCCCTCTTCCATGTGATAGCCTCTTAAATACCTGAAGACAGTTATTATGACCACCTTTCCCTAAGTCTTCTTTTCTCCAAGACAAGCAAGCATAGTCCTTTTCCTAAACATCATGATATGAATTTGAGGTCCTTCTGCACCTTGATTGTCTTTCTTTGAACATTCCTTAGTTTATGGATATCATTGAACCATTGTGTCTCAGATTGAACTCAGTATTCCAAATAAAACTTGCCTGAGGGCACAAAGCTAGTAAGTAGCAGAGGTAGGATTTAAATCTAGGTTCTTTGACCTCAAATTCATTTCTCTTTCCACTATACTATTGCTACATAGTTGATGAAACCATACCTACTGACCCCCTTGGTAGAAAGATGTGAGCATAGCTGGTAAGTATCTGAGGTTGGATTTGAACTCAGATCTTTCTGAATCCAATCTCTCTGTTCTATCTACTGTGCCACTTAATTGAAAGTTAATTGTAGCCTACTATTATGCATTTGGGATACCTTGCCTTCTGGTTACATATATCCCATAGTTAATTTTTAAAAGGAGATTCAGATTTCAGCATCCTTTCTTTCTTTGGCCTCCATAGGCTGTGGCAAGGACATGGTTCTTTACAACAAGAACCATCTCGTCTCAAGTTGACCATATTGTTAACAATGAATTTCAAATAGTATTTTGCACCTTTTAACCAAACCTACTTTCAGTTTCAACACCACAGTTTCTGCTTAAATAAAGCATTATTTGGCTTTTAATAAGGAAGTGATTTGGCTCATGTGGGAAGACCCATCTTCCTACTCTACGACCCCAAGAAGACTTAATGCTACCCTTCTGGGGTTCTTTTCTACCCCTTTAAACATATGGGGAAGAATTCACCCAAGATTCACTTCTAATGTTAACACGTTTCAGTGTCTTCCCCTTCCATATGCTACATATGGTGAATGACTCCTAGGTCTGTTAGTAAAATTTAACACAAATTACCTTATTCATCTTCCTTTTGTAAATATCACTATGAGAGAAGCACATCTTACATTCACACTTCTCCTCATTATTATGGTAATGACTTCCAATTTATAACTAATTAATGCTGCTCTATACCTATCCCACACCTCATGAGCAGAAACCAAGGAGAAATTGTGGAGTGAAGGGAAGGCTGCTCTTGGCTTCTGTGCTCAAAGATGAGCTGTTGGGTGAGGCTTGTAAAAGCACATTGTTGGAGGAATTGATGTCAATAGCAACAAAGTACAATGGAGAAAGCAATGGTTACAAGAGTCAAATAACTTGAGTTTAAATAGTGACTTCTGGTTAGTAACTAAATGATTTTAATCTGGACATTTGTCCTCTCTGGACCTCAGTTTCCTCATCCATGAAATGAAAAGATTGGACTATGTGATCTCCAAGGTACCTTGGAACACTAATCAAATCCTTTGATATTTGCTTGTAGTTTCCCTTAGCCCTCATGGGCATCTAACATTTTGTCTTTGTGAGTGGAAGAGAAGAATGGGAGGGTGGGAATTATTTATGGAAGCCTTAGGTTTGGCAGTTAGTCTAATATAGGCCACTTTCCTGAAATGAAATAGATGAGGAGGAGGAGGAGGGAGGGAGAGAAGGAAGGAGGAGAAAGAAACATGATAATAATATGCACAGATGCTCTTTGATCTTGGGTATAATTCAAAGCAGTCAAGTCCCCCCCTCTGCAGGTGGCATTAGATAAGAGCTTCAAATTCCCTCTGTGAACTTTACTGGCACTACAAAGTAATTAGTTTTTGCCTGTTTATAAAGTGAGCATAAACAGGTACAAAAACTGGTTTCCCATCTCCCTTCTGGATTAATTACAGATTTTTCTCCCTCTTGGGTTAATTAGACTTGTCTGCCACTGTTTTCCATGAAGATATTTGGGTGAATGGATGAATGGAAAGAAGAATAACTTAGAATAGAAAAGCTATCCATAGGTAGGATCATAGGATTTAAAGCTAGAAGGGACCTTAGACATCAGCTAGTCCAATCTCCTGCTTTTACAGAGGAGGAAACAGGCCCTAAAAGGGAAATGTTTTATCCAGAGTCATGGAGATAATAATGGAAGGACTAGAGAAATCACAAAAATTACGGCGAGTTCCTCATCTTTGACAGCATTCAAGGTGAGGTCATCACAACTCTGTTATATTGTGGACTATTCTTTGGTATTATGTGAGAGGCAGATCTAGATTCCTTCTATAGCTCTAGGATCCTCTGGTTCTATTCAGAAGATGAAACTATTGAACCTGTGTATAGAGATGTCAAAATTGATTATTTCCAACCACCTGTTGCTAGAGAAGGAAATGGCAACGCACTCCAGTATCTCTGCCAAGAAAACCCAAATGGGGTCACAAAGAATCAGACATGACTGAAAATGATTGAACAACGAGAAAGCCACCTGTTCACAAAGCATTGTTTTTAGAGCACCATTAAGGCTATCACTAGGGACCCTTGCAGAGCTTCATGGAACAGGTGACATATAAAATATTACATGTAGGATATATACTATATTACCTATAACATATACACACATATGCATATGCAAATAAATAATTGTGCTCTCCTTTCTTCAAAGAAAAGAAGTGAGATTTAACTGGAGTTATTTAAGGAAAATGAGTAAACATGAACTATTGCTAGCTTATGTTATACTGGACAGGACCCTATTGCTTTTTTACAGAATTAACTTTAGTAGAGAAAAATTGGGCCAAATAAGCATTCATTGTGCAAAAGCTCATGGTTGTAGCTGCATGGAGATCCTGGAAGTATTCCCTTAAGTTTATACTTCTTTGTGCTCCTTTTGTATCTTGACTCTTGGAGAATGGAGCATAGGGCTATAAGGGAATAGTTGTGTGATGTCTGGTAAAGCCAATGTACTCCTTTAAATAATGTGTATTTTTAAATAATTGACGGAAATGCTAAATTCCATTTAAAGGTTAGTAAAAAATTAAAGAAGCATTTTCTCCCCCATCCAAGTGAACAGACTCTGAAATCCATCTGTGGACCCCTAAGGGGAATCTATGGAGGTTGGGTTCAGATGTTGTTCCAGATCT
This sequence comes from Monodelphis domestica, assembly GCF_027887165.1. NCBI lineage: Eukaryota > Metazoa > Chordata > Mammalia > Didelphimorphia > Didelphidae > Monodelphis > Monodelphis domestica. The sequence goes on from NC_077227.1 coordinate 398,201,579, forward strand.
GGCATTGACTAGTTGTGTGACCATGGAAAAATCATTTTCCTTTTAAGTCTGATTCTCTCAATTAATAAAATGGTGTCACTATCTGAAGTGGCTATCCTATGAAGTTGTTATGATGAAAATGTTAAAAAATATTATGGAAATATTAGGTATGAGAAGCAGTTGTGCTGTGATTGCAATAATAAAAATAACATTTATATTTGTAATTTAAGGTTTGAAAGGACTTCTTCTTCCATATAACAACTCTGTGTTGTCTTAGTCCATCTAAGTGTTGCATGGAAGAGCAGAGAACACTGGGTTTCAATTCAGAATGTCAGTTGTGGCTCTGACACTGAATTCTTGTAAATATGACTCCTACCAAGTAAATTCATTTCTCTGCCTTTCAGTTTTCTCACCTGTAAAATAGGGATACTTCAGCTCTATCTCTTAGAATCTCTCCAGTTGTTGTTGTTCAGTTGTTCTTCAATCATGTCTAATTGTCTAATTTCTTGTACCCCTTTTTGGAGTTTTCTTGGTAAGAATACTGGAGTGGTTTGTCATTTGCCATGTCCTTATATAGTTCATTTTACAAATAAGGAAACTGAATGAAATTACTTGTCTAGGGTCATATAACCAGTTAGTGTCTGAGGCTGGACTTGACCTCAAATCTTCTTGACCCTAGACTTGATACTCCATCAACTGCACCACCTCGCTGCCTTTAGAATCCATAGTTTCCTTCAAAGCTAGAATTAAATACCATTTCCTCTAGGCAGCCTTTCTTTTCTCTTCTTTTCTTTTCTTTTCTTTTCTTTTCTTTTCTTTTCTTTTCTTTTCTTTTCTTTTCTTTTCTTTTCTTTTCTTTTCTTTTCTTTTCTTTTCTTTTCTTTTCTTTTCTTTTCTTTTCTTTTCTTTTCTTTTCTTTTCCTTTTCCTTCCATTTTGGAATCAATACTGTGTATTGGTTCCAAGGCAGAAGAGTGGTAAGGGCTAGGCAATGGGGGTCAAATGACTTGCCCAGGGTCACACAGCTGGGAAGTGTCTGAGGCCAGATTTGAACTAGGACCTCCCATCTCTAGGCCTGGCTCTCAATCCACTGAACCACCCAGCTGCCCACCCAGGGCAGCTTTTTCTGATCCCTCTCATCTGTTAGTTTTCCTTACAAAGTGACTTCTTATTCAATTGTAGTTGTTTTGTTATATGTCTGTGTGTCCATGTTTCCCTTAATAAATTATAAGTTCTCTGAGAACAGAAACTGATTCATTTTTCTTTTTATCTCCATAGTTTAGCATAGTGTTTGGAATGCGGTAGGTGCTTCCTGATCAAGTTATTGTTGTATTTAACTCACAGTATGGTTGTTAGGATCAGGTGAAATAAAGCATAAAAGTAGAAGAGGATAAAAAGAAATAGATCATTACTATGATATCATTTGATCCTCACATAAACAATGAAATTTATAGAACAAGCCATATTACCCTTTTTTTGGTCAGATGAGAAAACTGAGGCTCTGTGGGTATAAATGACTTCATTTAGCTAACAAGCATTTGTTAAATGCCTATTAGACCCTGTGTGAAGCTCTGAGGATAAAGGTAAAAAGGTAAAAAAGCAGCCTATGTTATCAGAGTTCAGATTCAAATGAGGAAGACAACATGCAACACTCCCCACTATATAAGCAAGTATATATGTGTGTGTGTGTGTGTGTGTCTGTGTCTGTGTATACGTACACACGCAAATAAATATATACAGGATAAACTAGGAGCACTCTCAGGGAGAAAACTTGAGATTAAGGAGAACTGGGAAAGGCGCCTTGCAGGAGATAGGACATTAGGTAAGACTTGAAGGAAGCTAGGAGGTATACAGTAAAGGACAACATTCCAGATATGGCAGAAAGGCAGTGAAAATGTGTAGAGCTGGGAATACATGGTATGAGGAACTGTAGAGCCAATATCACTGAATTGCCTCGTACATGGCAGAAGTGGGTGGGTGGGATATAATATATAAGGTAGCAAGAGCCTAATTTATTGAAGGCTTTAGGAGACAGATTTTTCTTTTTGATCTTGAAGATGATAGGGAGCCACTGAAGTTTATTGAACACATGTCTAAGATTATAGAGCAAGCTATTGTTGATCAAGATTCAGATGATTATACTGGAAAGAATATTGGATTTGGAGGCTGAAGGTCTGGGTTGAAATCTTGGTTCTTTTTCTTACTGTGTGACTTTGAGTAAGTTATCTTCTTCATTTAACCCCAGGTTCTTAATGATAAAGTGGAAGGAATGTGGATTCTGGAGTCAGAGAATATTTTTTTCAAATCCTACTTTTGCTGATACTTGTGTGATTTTGGGCAAGTCTCTTCTAGTTCTAGTTCTATAATCCTGTGGTCAGTTACTATTCTATCTAGCCCTTTCTGGTCTACCTAATTGCTAGTGCTTTTCCTTTTTGTATAATATGCATGCCTATTCGTATACATACTAGTTTCCCCAATAGAATGTAAACTCTTTAAGAGCAGAGCTTTTTTTTTTTGCCTTTTCTTTGAATCCCCAGTTCTTAGCACAGTTTCTGGCGCATAGTAAGTGCTTGATAAATGTATGTGGATTGAACTTACTGTGGGCTCTAAACTCTATAAACCAGACATCCAATGCAATGTCCTCTAAAGTGATGCTATACTGGTGCTTATAGCATTGAGGACCTCTTTCAAATGATCCCTGGTTGGAGTATGTAGAAATGGTAAGTAGAGAGAGTTAAGTGCCATATTGATGCAGTCAAGTCCCTTTCTGAAGAATGTGGTCCTTGCTATGTTATTTCAAAGCCTGTGCTGCAGGTGTAAGTAATAATACCATACATTGCTTCTGGATTGTAATAACAGGGTAGTGGCTATTAAGCCACTCAGTGGCCTGCATGCAGAGCTTAGTAATCATTCACTTGGAGTTGGAATGCCGTGGAGAGGTGTGATGAATAGCTGCTTAGTGTAATTTCTGGGCATGTCACTTGTTTTGTGCCTCTGGGACTAGACAGCATGACTGCTGGATGAGGCTTTGAAAAATACCCTTTTGGAGACTGGTTCCAACCAGTTACAAGCTGGAATAAAATGTAATGTAAGTGGAGAAAATAAAAAAGACTAATCTCATTTCTTGGAAAAAATGTTCCTGCATTTATTCAACCATCAGACATTTATTAAGAGCCTACTATGTGTATGGGATGCTGGGGATACAAAACAAAAAACCAAACACTCTGATCTTGAGGTGATGAAATTCTAGGGATGGGAATAAAACCAACTTAGATCTTGGGTGAGAGGAGGAATTGAGACAGACATTTGAAGCTGAGTGAACTAATAGTTTTTATACCTTTGTTCCTTTCCAGGGCCAATGATTGTCAGAAATGGAAGAAATCTTGGAGATTATCTAATCCATCCTCTTCATTTTCCCAAGGAGGAAAATGAGCAGCCCAGAGGTTGTTATTAGTGCAAGGTTACCCATATAGTAAGTAGGAGAGCTAGGACCTTCCCTTAGACCTTCTGATTTTGTCAGGAGTTATTTTTCCATAGATATAAACTATTGTAAATGAACAGCTTCTCCCTTTCTTCTGGACACTTCATATGTTGTTGTGAATGAATTTGGTTCAATGGAGAGTATGCTGGACCAGGAATCAGGAAACCTGTGTTGAGTTCAATTCAACCAACATTGGGTACTGTAAATCTTGAAATCTCTCAGACTTGTGAATGTTAAAAATTTCCCCATCGGGGAATTCTTAATTGGAACAAATTCCCTACTGAGAAACATTCCCCATTTTGGTGTGAGAATTAGCCAGGATCAGAAATGGGAGGACCTCTACTCTACCCGTACTTAAGACTGCTTTAGGAGAGAGAAATCCTTGCTAAACAAAGAAAGTACTTGGATCCATGCTTATGGTAGGGCAAGGAGTTCTTTGAGCCAGGCCTGTTTTTAGAATTGATACAATGGGATGCTAGGTGCTTAAAAGGGCCGGGCAAGTTTTGTCTTAATGAGATTAGTTGACTCAGCTGTGTTTTCACTGGTTCAGACTTACTGAGGAGATTTGTCGACTTAACAGGAATTCAGATGGGCAGTCCTTTGGAAAGCGTCTACAGTGATTGGTAGATGTAGGGACTTAGGGGAGGTGACATGGGAGAAAAACCCCTATATAAGAAAAAGCAGATCCTTTTGGAGATGGCTTTTGGAGAATTCCTTTTGGAGGATCTCTGATGAGGACCGCTTGGGAAGAATCTCTTGAGAGAGGCTCTGGAGAAGGGAAACTCTTGGAGGACAATCTCTAAGGAGGTCTCCCTGGAGCTCCTCTAAGGGAACTCTGTCCCTCTGGAGGCTCTGGAGAGAGGCCCTTTGGAACAGTCTCTGGCTGGAAGGCTCTCTGGTGAAGTCAGCTGATATGGAACTGGCCTGGTGTTACTAGAATCCTTGTTTAGTCAGACTTTGTGGTGAGTGTTAAAAAACTGACTGATTTCTCTCTTAAGACTCAGGTCTAGGCCATATTGGCTTGAGGCCCTTCATACTTATTCCTTTCTTTCTCTCTCTTTCTTTGATTACTCATTGTATTGTTAATTAAAAATCTCTATAAAACCCAATTGACTTGGGTATTTGAATAATTGGGAATATTTCCCTGGCAACCACCTTATATTTGATTTAAAACCCAAGACACTGTAGTGAAACATATTTCTGCAGTCAAAATTTACTCACCCTCTCTTATATCTATCACAATTTATATCTTCCACCATTTTAACTCACTACAGTTTAAGACCTCAACCATTTTAAATCTCACAGTACCTAGTAATGACAATACCTTGCATTTATATTGCACTTTAAAGAGTTTGCAAAACACATTGACTCATTTGATTCTCTTAACAAGTCTATGAGATAGGTGCTATAAGTATGATTAAGCCCATTTAACAAATGAGTAAATTGAGGCTCAGAGGGGTTAAACAATTTATTCATGGGCACAATTTATAAGTCTCAGAGGTGGAATTTATTTCCAATTCTGACTCAAATCAAGTTTTATTAACTGTGATATGCCATCTACTTCTAGATCTGGGTGTACAAAGATGGATATGACCCAAGTCCTGCACTCCAGGAACCTATGGTTGAATGGGGGAAAGGGGAAAGAGAGGACTTGTACACAACTATTTACAAGGCAGTGATGTAAAGACAAAGGAGACATCCAGACAAAGGGTTCAGTGGAATGTTAGGAAGGAGAGTTCATATATTATCTCTTGGCATGAGGAGATCTTCAACCCTGGAACTCGGAAATAAGAGAAACCAATAGTTTATAATTTATTCCCCATCTCCCCCCAGTGATATGGACAGATTTGTACTTTAGGAAGCTTATTTAAGCAGTTGTGTAGAGGATTGGAAAATGGAGAGATGGGAAATCCAGGAGTCCAATTAGGAGGCTGTTGCAATAGTTCAGGAAAGTGGTGAGAAATGAGAACATTAACTAAAGTGTGGAGTGGGTGTGAGTGTAGAGAAGGGTATAAAGTTAAAGAAATGTTGGGGCGATAGAATCAAGGAGACTTGGCAATAATTGAGTATAGGACTGGAGATACAGAGAAGAGCTGAGAATGCCATCAAAACTGTAAACCTTGTATAATCTTAGGTAAGTCATTGATTATCTTAACTTCCCCAGATCCTAAATGGGCTGGTTAGATTATGATGTACAGATGGATGTCAGTATGAGTAATTTATATTTGTAATTTCACCCTAAGTTCCTATTCTCAATATCTCCTCACTTGAATTTCTTAATTTTGTACTTTTGATCCAAGTGTAAGTGAAATAGAGATATCATAGAAAGTCAGTCACTGTGTGTAAATGGTAAGAGCCCTGAATGCTTACCCTATTCGGAGGAATGAATATTTATAGTAACCCTTTATAGTTAGAAAGCTTTTTTGTGAGCTTTTATTGATGTACTTCTCACACCCACCTTATAGAATAGATAGGTCATATATTATTATCCTCAATTTTATGAATAAAGAAACTGAGGCTCCAAGAATTAAAGTGAAGAAGATCATAGGCCCATGATTTTAGAATTGGAAGGGACCTTAGGGTCAGAGTTTATCCCTTTAATTTTTACAGATACATGAGGAAACAAGCTCAGAGAGATACTCAGGGTAATATAGCCAATACAATACAGTCTGAAGCAGGATTCCCAGAATTTTTCAGATTCCAACTTCAGTTCTATACTAACTGTGCCACCTGCTTGAAGTGACTTGCTTATTATGGTTACCCAACCAGTCAATGAGAGAACTAGGATTCAGTCATAGATCTTTCTTCAGAAAAATATTTCCTTCTTGAAGGCAAAACTATTTTGCTTCTGTATTTAGCTACAGAGCTTGGCACATAGTAGGTGCTTACTTATTAAATACTTTGTGAATTATGGATTCTGATGTCAAATTTAGTGGGATTTTTCTCATTACCTTCATGCTAATTGATAGGATGGTAGGTAATATGAATAAGTAAAATATGGGATTCCTACTTGGGATTGTGTCAGTCAGAAGGAATTGAACTCTGCACTCTCTTGTTATAAGATCTTTCCACCATATTGCAGAGCTGTGGACAGTCTGTTTCTTGGAAAGTCCAAGGTAAATTGGTTTAGCACTGAGCTGTGTATTAATGCAAGGGTCTTATTGACCTGCTGCTGATTATGTTTTTCCATCTGGAACATACAGTGGATATTCACTTGGGAAGCTTATTCAGGCCATTAATAGCTATTTCAAAGTCGTGATACAAAATAGGCCACAGCTATTCAAGTAAGAGAAACTGTGAAATAGACTATATTTTTGTATCTGGTTCACTTCAATGATGTAGTCTTTTATTTTCCAATTCATCTGAGAATATAACCTGGAATTTTCCCCAACAACTTCAGCATTCTGTCAGATTACAATCACAATTCACAACCAGACTGAAAGAAAAGTAAGAGAAATAAAAGGAAATAAATATTTATATAGCACCTACTATGTGCCAGACATTGTGCAGAACCCTTTACAAATATTTCATTTGACCATCATAACAACTCTTGAGGGGCTGGTGCATTGTTAACCCCACTTTCAGTTGCAGAAACTGAGGCAAACAGTGGTTAAGTGACTTGTCCAGGGTCATACAGTCAGTCTAACCTACAATGTTCTTTCCCTTCCCTACTCCCACTCACCTCCAGTAGCCAACAAGAAATTCTACTGGGTTTTACATGTGCCAGTGATCAACACCTATTTCTATATTATTAATATTTGCACTGGGGTGATTGTTTAGAGTCTACATCCCCAATGATATTCCCTTCAAACCATGTGATCAAGCAGTTGTTTTTCTTCTGTGTTTCTACTCCCACAGTTCTTTCTCTGGATGTGGATAGTGTTCTTTCTCATGAGTCCCTCAGAATTGTCCTGGATCATTGCATTGCTGCTAGTAGAGAAGTCCCTTACATTCAGCTATACCACAGTGTATCTGTCTCTGTGAATAATGTTCTCCTGGTTCTACTCCTTTCATTCTGCATCAATTCCTAGAGGTTGTTCCAGTTCACATTCCAATTCATCTCCTCCAGTTTTCCTCCAGTTTCATTACTCCACCAGCAATGCATTAATGTCCCGATTTTGCCATATCCCCTCCAACATTTATTACTTTCCTTTGCTATCATATTAGTCAATTTGTTAGGTGTGAGGTTGTACCTCAGAGTTGTTTTGATTTGCATTTCTCTAATTATAAGAGATTTAGAACACTTTTTCATGTGCTTATTGATAGTTTTTATTTCTTTATCTAAAAATTGCCTATTCATGTCCCTTGTCCATTTATCAATTGGAGAATACCTTGCTTTTTTTTTGTACAATTGATTTAGCTCCTTATAAATTTGAATAATTAAACCTTTGTCAGAGGTTTTTGTTATAAAGATTTTTCTTAATTTGTTGCTTCTCTTCAAATTTTGGTTACATTATTTTTGTTTGTACAACCCCCTTTTAATTTAATGAAATCAAAATTATTCATTTTACATTTTGTAATATTCTCTATCTCTTGCTTGGTCTTAAATTTTCTACTTTCTCATAGAGGACAGGCATATTATTCTATGTTCACCTAATTTGCTTATAGTTTCCTTTTTTATATTTAAGTCATTCACCCATTCTGAATTTATCTTGGTGTAGGGTGTGAGATGTTGATCTAAACCCCAGTTTTTAAATTTATATGCCCAATTCATTGACCTCTTCCTTCTCTGATTTGTTATTATTTACTCTCAGGAATATAAATTTTCCCCTGAGTACTGCTTTGTCTGCATCCCATAGGTTTTGATAGGATGATTCCTCATTGTCATTATCTTCAATGAAATTACTAATATTTTTCTATGATTTGTTCTTTAATCAACCAAATTTGGAGAATCATATTTAATTTCTGATTAATTTTTGATTTGCCTCTCCATGTACCTTTACTAATTATTATTTTTATTGCATTATGATCTGAAAAGGTTGCATTTGTTATTTCTGCTTTTTTTGCATTTGTTTGCAATATTTTGTGCACTAGTACATGGCCAATCTTTGTATACCATGTACTTGTAAAAAGAACTTGGTTCAGTTTTCTCCAGATGTTTATTACCTGTAATTTTTTCTAGCATTTAATTTACTTCCCTTACTTCTTTCTTATTTATTTTTGTTTGATTTATCTAGATCTGATAGAGGAATGATCAGGTCTCTCACTAGTGTAGTTTTACTATCTATTTCCTCCTTAAGCTCCAATAGATGCTATACCATTTGGTGCATACATGTTGAGTACTGTTATTTCCTCGTTGTCTATGCTGCCTTTTATCAGGATGTAATTACCTTCCCTATCTCTTTTGACTAGATCTATTTTTACTTTGGCTTTGTCAGATATCATGATTGAGATTCCTGCCTTCTTTTTCTCAGTTGATCCCCAGTAGATTTTGCTCCAACCTCTGACCATTACTCTGTGTGTATCTACCTGCCTCATGTGTTTCTTGTAGACAACATATGGTAGGATTTTGGTTTCTAATCCTCTTTCCTATTTGCTTCCATTTTATGGGTGAGTTCATCCCATTCACATTCAGAGTTATGATTACCACTTTTGTATTCCCTATCATTTTGATTTCCTCTCTTAACTTGCCATTTCTTCTTTCACTATTTCCTTCTATACCAGTGATTTGCTTTTAATTAGTCCCTCTAATCCCCACCCTTATTTTACTTCCCTTTCCACACCCTCCCTTCTTATTCCTCATTTTTTTCACATTCTCATCTCTATAAAGTCTATTAAATTCTCTCTCCACTCTCTTTCCTTCTCTTTTGGTACTCCCTGCCCCACTCCCCTCCTTGATTTTTTCCTCTCAACTTCCCTGTAGGGTAAGATAGAATTTGATACCCCCAATGCTCTTCCCTCTCAGAACTGATTCCACTGAAAGTAAGGTTTATGTATTATCTATTAGCACTCTCTTCCTTTCCTTCTTATGATAGTGTTCTTCCCCTTCCATGTACCTCTTTATGTGTTATAATTTATCCTGTTTTTCTTATTTCTTCAAGTTTCTTTGGCGCCATCTTATATTCCCCCCTTTTCTTTTTTACTTATCATCTTAAACCACTTAGTACCCAAACCTCTACCTATGAATATTTCTTCTAACTACTATGATAGTGAATATAGTTTTTGAGAGTTATAAATATCATTTTCCATATAGAAACATAAACAATTTAACCTTACTGAAGCCTTTAACCCCCCCCTTTCTTGTTTACCTTTTCATATTTCTCTTGAATTTTGTATTTGAACATCAAAATTTCCATTTAGTCCTGATATTTTCTTTGCAAATACTTGGAAATCTTCTATTTTGTTAAATACCCATACTTTCCACTGGGAGAATATAGTCGGTTTTGATGGGTAGGTGATTTTTGGTTGTAGACCCAATTCTCTTGCCTTTCTGTATATCATATTCCAAGCCTTGTGGTCCTTTAGTGTGGAGGCTTCCAGATCCTGTGTAATCCTGATTGGTGCTCCTTGATATTTGAATTGTCTCTTTCTGGATTCTGGTGTAAAAATTAAAATTAATGTGCAATAAAAATATTTTATTTTAAGCAATTCATTAATGATTATTAGAAGTAAAGGAATAAAAAGATAACAAAATAAAAACTATGTGCCCATGGCTAATCAGCCTGTTCAAAGCCCTTGATTACCAACAGCATGCTCGCTGACAGGAAGTCAAAGAAGTGCAGAGCAGGAATGTCCACTGAATTTATCCCCTGTCTACAGGAAGTATGTAATGACAGGAAGTCAGTGGACTCCTGGGAAATGTAGTTTCTTTTTAGGGTAATAGATTTTCAATTATATACTGGCAATATTTTCTCCTTAGCTTGGAAGTTCTTGAATTTGATATTTATTATCCTGGAAGTTGTCTTTTGAGGATTTACTGTAGTAGGTGACCTATGAACTCTTTCAATGTCTATTTTTCCTGCTTGTTGAAGAATATCAGGGCAGTTTTCTTGGATAATTTCTTGTATTATGATGTCAATGTTTCTGTTTATTTCTCTGTTTTCAGATTGTCTCTCCTGGACCTATTTTCCAGGCTAGTTATCTTCTCAATGAAATATTTCATGTTTCCTTCTATTTTGTCATTCTTTTGACTTTACTGTATTGATTCTTGCTGTCTTATGAAATAATTTGCTTCTACTTACCTAATTCTAGTCTTTAAAGACTGTTTTTCAGCCTTGATCTCTTGATTTTCCTTTTCAGTTTCATCTTTCCTGCTTTTCATGGCTTCTAGCAGGTCAATTTTGGTCTCCAATTTGCTTATCATTTCATTTGATTTCTGGGCTTCTTTTTCTAAGTTGGAGATTCTTTCTTTTAAACAATTATTTTCTTTTTGAACTATTTCCCATTTTTCTTGCCAAGTTTCTTCTATCTTTCTTACTTGGGTCTCAAACCCCAGTTTGAGTTCCTGGAGAGCTTGTGACCAATTTCCATGTCTTTTTGGAAAGTTTGGATGTGTTTGCTTGTTGCCCTTTGCTATCTCCTATGTAGTCTGCTGTTTTTCACCATAGAAATTATAGAGGGTTGGACTTTCTTCTCCTCCTTCTCCTTCTCCTTCTCCTTCTCCTTCTCCTTCTCCTTCTCCTTCTCCTTCTCCTTCTCCTTCTCCTTCTCCTTCTCCTTCTCCTTCTCCTTCTCCTTCTCCTTCTCCTTCTCCTTCTCCTTCTCCTTCTCCTTCTCCTTCTCCTTCTCCTTCTCCTTCTCCTTCTCCTTCTCCTTCTCCTTCTCCTCCTCCTCCTCCTCCTCCTCCTCCTCCTCCTCCTTCTCCTTCTCCTCCTCCTCCTCCTCCTCCTCCTCCTCCTCCTCCTCCTCCTCCTCCTCCTCCTCCTTCTCCTTCTCCTTCTCCTTCTCCTTCTCCTTCTCCTTCTCCTTCTCCTTCTCCTTCTCCTTCTCCTTCTCCTTCTCCTTCTCCTTCTCCTTCTCCTTCTCCTTCTCCTTCTCCTTCTCCTTCCCCTCCTCCTCCTCCTCCTCCTCCTCCTCCTCCTCCTCCTCCTCCTGCTTTTGCTTCTGCTTCTTCCTTTGCTTCTGCTTCCTGCTTCCTTCTTCTTTCTTTTCTTTCTCCTTCTTCTGTTTCTTTTTGGTGGTTGTAGATTGTAGTTCTTGGGTGTTGTTGGCCATTGCTGTGTTAGTTTTTCCCCCTTCCTTCCTAGTCAGAAGTTTGAATGAGTAGTGCAGGCTCTCTGTGTCTGGAGCTACACCTCTTCTCTGCCATGTCTTCTGTGGCAGCCCCTCTCTTCTATGTCTGAACTATGTCTGAACCCAAGCTCCATGTTCCTCAGCCTCCTGGAGTCCCAAGTCTCACTGCTCTCAGGGGTAAGTCTGTGGGGTCCTCTGCCACCCCTCCTGACAACCTAAGTATTGATCCACACTTGCTCTGACTCTGGTACTGTGGTTGGAGTGGGGGAGTGGGTGATCAGCTCACACTTTGGTAGGAGTAATATTACCCCCTTATAGCATGGACATGCCCAAACCATGCCTACCTTCAAGGCAGTGCCTTACAGTATAGCCCCTTTGTTCATCTGATTTTGATTTTTGTTCTTTTGAGGTGCTTAATATTGGTCAGTGGTGAAGAGAAAAATATTCTTGCTTCTACTCTGCAGCCATCTTACCCCAGAATTCCCTATCTGCTGACTCTTAAAAGAGTTACTTTCTCTAATTTGCTTACTGAGGAGGTTGGCCATGTAGGTGAAATTGGGAAGGAATTGAGTTCTTCTGTTTCCCAATCTCTGTATCCTAGTTATCTTCACATTCACCCTAGGACCCATCTTATATTGGTGTGAGTGAACTAAGAGAAGGAAGTTGTTTTTGTTGATCCTGATGCCTAGAATCTTCCAGTGTGACTACCCTCCCCCCAGTATTAGCAGTATATTCAACATAAAGATTAATGGGGTGTGAAGTCCCCACATTGATTCTGTAAGGATCTTACCACATAAATTATGCTCAATAGCATCAGCAACAAACTAGACTAAGAGATAGCATGGGATGGTGAATAGGAGTGGCTTATTCAATTCAAGAATTGAGTCTGTGGCTTCACTCATAATTCTGGTGCTGTCCTCTGACTACCAGTCCCTCTAAGCATCATCTCCTCTATTAGACTATCAACTTCTTGGGGGCATGGGCTGCCTCAATTTTATTTTTATATCATTAGCACTTAACTGTGTCTGGTATACAGTACTTAAATGCTTTTTCATCCATCTATCTACCAAGAACTTATTCTAAGTTCAAATCCTGCCTCTGAAACAAAATAGTTTTGTGATTATAGTTGTTAATTTATATTAATGTTCCAGAAACATCAAAGATGATGTTTCAGATGGATTGACATTTAGTGTATGAGAGTTCATATGCTTAAAGTTCACCTTGTTAAAGAACTCACAGGTATAAAACTAATGAGCAGAATAAATATTTTGGCCTTCTATTTTCTTTTTCTGCTGTGAGAAACACTTCTATTGGTAAAGACCCAATTTAGGAATTATATCATTAGCCACTCTTCATTGTTTCTAAATATATCAAGAATATTTCTGTCTTAAGTTCTTTTGATTGACATTGGAAATCCTACATCACTCACTTCAGATTAACTCTTTCAATCTCTTCTCTCATTTGTTGCTTTTAGACAGCTTAAATTATAGCCATACTGGACTGTTGCTGATCCCCAAACATACTTTTTCCCTTTAGCCTTTTTGTTCATGCCATCCCCCTCTTCCTAGAATGCTAATTTCCCTCCTCTTTCCATATTGTTTCTTCACTTGTAAAAATTTCTACCCATTTTTCAAGCCTAGTTCAAATGCCATTTTCTCTATGAAGTCTTCCTTGGTCCCTTCAACCAACTGTGATCTTCCCTTCCACTTCTAGATATAGTTCTTTATTTGTCCCCTTCTTTGGATTCTTCACATATTCTATTTGTATTAAATTCATTTGTTTGTCTGTTATGAGCCTTCAAGATATGGAGGTCATGCTGAGTTCTTGAAGGCTATGCCAACAGAATAGATGATTTGGTAGTCTTACTAAATTGAAGAGACTTAGAGTAGTGACCCAATGATGGCTTATGTATTTGTTACTTTAGGACTCATTCAGAGAATTGTGGAGAGACATCATCAGAGGGTTGGCTATAAAATGATTTCCCTTCCCTACAATAATTCAAGAAAACTGTCTACGAAGATATGAAATGGTTGCTATCTGTATTGAAGAAAAGTTCTCTGCTGAAGAAATAATAGATCCTTGAAGTATTGGGTTATAAAGTTGTGGTTTTATGCTGTCTGATAAAATTTCAGTTTCTTGTGATAGCTAAGTGGCATAATGAATAGAACACTGGATTGTAGTTAGGAAGACTTAGGTTTGAATATTGCCTCGGATGCTTGTTAGTTGGATCAGGGCATCATTTAGCCTTTTTAGCTTCAGTTTCTTCATCCATAAAATGAGGAGAATAATAGCACCTTCCTCACAGGTTTGTTGTTGGGGATCAACTAAGTTGATATATGGAAGTCACTTTGCAAACCATTAAGTGCTATGTAAATGGTATCACTTTTCTCTTTTTTTCTGTCTTCCTTCCCCCTTAGACCAAGCTTTGACTGCATATAGTAGGTGCCTATGAGGTATTTGATGAAGAAGCGTTTATATCATCTAATCTACTTATTATGTAATTATTGTATATTGCAGTTCTTTAATTGTCATCACCCTAATTGACTATGTGTTTCATGAGGGTAACAGCTTTGTCTGATCCTCCAGTTTCTAGTAAACTTCTCTGTATGTGTAGGCACTTAATAAATGGATGTCAAATTAGCACAGCACAGGGTAGTAGCATCATTAGATTTGTTGAACTTTCTTTCTAAATAGGGATTTTTGAATAAATGTGGGAAGGAATGAATATATAAAAGATATATACATATATATGTATACAAGGAGAAAGTACTTACTACTATCTGGGTAATGGGATCATAGACATGGAGCTAAAAGGGAACTCAAAGGCTTTCAAGTTTCAATTTACTCATTTTTCAGATGCTGTTCACTACAACAACTTGCCTCAAACTTAAACTCAATCTAAACTTGGGCAAAGTGAAGGACTCTTTAAAGCTGGAGGCTAAGATGACAATGCAATGACTTCTTTATCTTTTTAAGAGTAGACATAGTTGAGGAGACTTTATAGATGAGGCACAAGTTTGGAGAGAACAAAGATGAATCATCTCTTTTTTCCTGATTTCTTTAAAATATTATGTATTTTTTAAGAATGTGTTTCCAAATTTACTCTAATTTTTTTCAATCTAATTCAAACACTCTTTTCTAATCTCTTCTTTCCATCTTCATGGTTTAGCTTACATTGTCTTTCTTCCCTGGAACAAATGACTCTGGTCTTATCTCCACGTTTTGTCATCTCTCCTCTTCCTGAAACAACTCAGGCTATCCCTGTCTTCACACTATCTTCTAGACCTCACTCTCCTCATCCCTCTTTCAGTTGTCAGTGATCTTTCCTTCCTCAGTTTTTTTGTATTTTCTCTTATTTTTCCTTTGTTTTTTTCCCCCTAAACTATCCTTTGAATCACAATTATTTGTATACTTGTTCTTTCTCCCGTTTGATTATGTTTCCTAATAGTAGAGCCATTATCATATATCATTTGAATGCATAGCTTAAGAATGTTAGTTGAATTGAATTGAAATATTGGTTTTAACTTTGCCTTGCTTAAAGCACAAGTAAGAAATAACCTCTTTCATTCCTCACCAGAAACAATGTCACTTTGGTTTGAGGCTTTATGACTTTTTTCTCTTACTGGTCAGTCCATTATTCTCAAGAGATATTCCAGGAGCCTCAAGATAAAATAATTTGAATTCCATTTAATTTGAGACAAGCTTTTACTGTGTTCCAACCAAATTGGCCTACTTGATAGTCTCTGAACTTGACATTCCATTTCCTGCTTCTGCTGCTTTTTTTCTTTCCAGGTATAGCAAGCACAGCCATTTATTTCTTCTCTACAGGAGAAGTGCTTAAAACACTAAAGACCTACAAGCATGCATTGACAAAGACATAAACATGATACAGTAACTTATAAATAAATATTATTTTCTCCCATGTGGTTGATATTTAAAATATCAGGACATGAAGCAATTTGTTGGACTGTTGAAAAGGCATCTCACCTTCTCTATGGATTGCACTATCTCCCTAGAGGTTCATGCCTTCTGATAAGCCAGGCAAGGAGAGTTGGGCTTCTCCTCCTGTCATCACTTCTCTTCTTCAAGAAGTGCTCTAGGCACAGCCACTGTGTCTTTGCACAGGCTCTTTGAACCATACCTTGATTATTCTTCCTCTGTACTTTTGATTCTTGAAATCCTTAATTCATTCCAGCTTTGAAGGACTCTTTTGCAAAAAATCTTTCTCAATCTCCCCAGTTGTTAGTACTCCCTTTAAAACTATTTTGTATTTATATAATGGTAATATATAGAATATATTATAATACACACACACATATGTTGTTTCCCCCAGTGGAATATGAACTTCTTTAAAGGTTAACATAATAGGTACATAATACTTTGAGATCAGTTATCAGAGTTGAGAAGTGAAAGAAAAATGCTGTTTTAAGATTCAGAAAACTCTGCTATTTACTACCTATCTGACTTTGCTAAGTTATTTAGTTTTATATTCTTTATTGTAAAATGAGGGAGTTGGTCTAGTTGCCTCCCATCTCTAAATATATGATCCTATAAATATATTGAAGTGGTCTTGGAATCCCTTGGTAATTAACTTTCTTCTTAAATTAATATCTCCAGAGGGATATACTTACTTCAAATTAGGATTTACATAGGGTTTTCTGAAACTAAGAAGCTCCCTTCTGAACTACTGGACCAGTTATGGGCCTTCCCATATATTAGACCATTTTCTTTAACTCCTGCTTCCTTATGGAGTCAAGAGTAGAAGGTATATCTGTACTACCTGACCCTGGAGAATATTGACATTTAGCTTTCATTTTGGGCCCTTGGAATGAATGCAGGAACTAGTCTCTAGCAAATGGAATTTTCTAAACAGCTTTTCCATTTACCTGTACATCCTGTGATTGAGCACATCTTTCCCTTAATGAGCATCTAGCTTTGCCTTTGGGAACCAAGGCTTTTAGGAATGTGATGAATTAAATGAAAACTTTGGCCAGCATCACTAATTTGGGCATGCCTGGAAAGTGGTCAGAGCTTGTCCCTTCAAACATTGCTCTTGAGAAAAAAATGGGACCTGGCTTTCCTCTCCACTCTTGGCATTTGCAGTCAGCATGTCAATGTTGTGGCAGCAGGTGCAGAGCCAGTGAGTGATACAGAGGTAGGGCATGTGTTCTCAAAAGAGTTAAATAGCAGAATAAAGAACAGTCAAGCATGGCAATGTTGCTTTCTCCCTCTGGCTAAGAACTGTGTGCAGCTCTCAGAAAAAATAATGCTATTGAGGGACTTCAGTGCTGGCTTTATGTGCAATGCTGTGGAAGCTCCTGAGGGCATGCAGGGCTTGGAACTTGGGCATCTGGGATCTGACCTTAAAAATGAACTATTAGCTCAACTCTGCATTCTGTCAGGTGGAGGTGCCCTCTTTAGGATTCATGGGGTTAGGGGGAGTAGGATGGGATACTCCCCTTCTCTCAACTAACATACCCTTTCCCTTTTCTCCTTCTAAGATTCTTAGAGCCCTCTAAGCTGCTGTACACATGGCCCACATGACTGGCCCATGGCTTCTTCTTTTGTTCCCCATCATATTCTGCTTCCTCCTCTCTGGAGTCCTCAAGAATGCCAAGTCAATGAAGTGTTTCTCTTTCAGGAGCCACAAACTGAATAATGTAGGCTACAGTTGTCTATGGTCCTGGAATCAGAAAAAAAGGGGATGGATTGTGATTTGAGAGTATTAAGGCAAGTGGTAGGGTGGTGGGAGTGGATAAGAAATATAGGAGGGCGCAGAGAGATGTCAAGTTCACAGAAACAAATCAGTTGGGTTATTTTGTCAGCTGGAGATTCATAAAAGGGTTATATAACAGTAATAACTCACATTCCTGTAGATCCTCCAGGTTCACAGAATGTTTTCCTTACTATAATCGTGTGATAAAAATAGTGCACATATTAATACCCACATTTTATAGATGAGGAAATTGATTTTCAGAGAAGTTAAGTGGCTTGTCCAAGGTCATGCAGATCATAAAAGTCAAAACCAGGACTCCTAGGATCATAGATATAGTTGGAAGGGATCTCAGAGGCCATCTAGATACACACTTTGTCATTTTAAAGATGAGGAAATTTGATGCCCAGGGTGAGAAAATGATTTCCCCAAGATTACACAGCATTAGAGGCAGGAGTTGAACCAAAATTTTCTAATTTGTGAGACCTTGCCTTTTCCACCATACCAAGATTGCCTCTGACCCCAATTCCAGTTTTCCTTAAGGAAATCTATATTGGAAGCTTTTGTTTTTACATTGGTGACAATTCCCAATATATTTTTCCTCCTCTCCCTATTTCCTTCTCAAGAGTCATCCCTTATGGCAAAGAATTTTTAAAAGGAAAAAAATAGTTAAGCAAACCTACTAGTACATTAATCAAGTCCAATATCATTTGCAGCATTTCAAACCCAGAGATACCTTAATCCTCTCCAAAAAAGAAGAGATAAGCATATTTTCTGATCTCTTGGTCATTATAGTTTTTTTCTTTTAAAACATCTTTCTAAATTAATTTTTTTCATCAATGAAAGTTTACCTTTTCTTTCTTTTCTCTGCATCTTCTCTTCCCCCTTTTTCCATTGAGAAAGAAAAACCAAAACCGAAATCCCTGTTATGAACATGCATAGGCAAATAAAATGGATGTTGATTTTGGGCATGTCCAAAATTTATATTTGTCTCAATTTACACTCTGCATCCCATCACCTCTCTGGTAGGGGGTGTAGAGAATGATTCATTATGAACCCTATGGAATTATGACTGATCATTTTGCATTGATCATAGTTCTGATCATTTTAATTGCATAGCATCAAGTATATTGTTCTTTACATTTTCGTTTTAATAATTATGTATATATTTACCCAGGTCAGCTTAATTCTCTTTGTTCATAGAAGCCTTAATATGCTTTTCTGTATTCATCAAATTGTTGTTTGTCACACATTTATGTGTTACAACTATTCTCCAATTGATGAGCATCTATTTTGTTTCCAAATCTTACCTGCTACAAAAAATATTGCTATAAATAGTTTACTGAATTTAGTCCCATTCTTTTTATAAATTCCCTTCTTGGGGGATTTTAACTAGAAGTAAGATCTCTGGATCAAAAGGTATAGAGACATGAATTACTTTTTAAAAATCATAATTCTAAATTGTGTTCCAGGCTGGTTAGGTCAATTCACAGCTCTACCAAGAGTGCATTCCTGTTTCTGCCTTTCTACAGCCCCTCTAATGTTAATTACTTTCATCTTTTGTCATCTTTGCCAGTTTGTTGGATGTAAGGTGAAATCTTGGGTTGTTTTAATTTGCATTCCTCATATTATTAGTGATTTGGAATATTCATATGTCTGCTAATAGCTTGTAATTCATTTGAAAACTGCTTTTCACATCCTTTGATCACTTACCTCTTGAGAAATGGTTTTTGGCCTCCTATTTCTGGTATTTGCCTGTATATCTTGAATAATAGATCCGTATCCAGTGTTTTGTCTAAAGTTTTCTCCCTGAGTTGATCCAGTTTTATTTCTATTATACTATATTGCTTCCCTCAGAAATGAGTCATGTATTCCACCAACCAATAAATGTTTATTTAGCATCTACGTTTTAGTCACTGTACTAGGTTCTTAGATTATAAAGAATGAAACAATCTCTACATACAAGGAGCTGACTTTTGGTGGGGCAGACAGCAAGGCCATTATATATATATATATACATATATATATATGTATATATACATATATATATATATACAACATTCATGTCAAGTGAATAAATACAAATATATACAAAGTAGCTAATTACAAAGTTGTTTCAGAGGAAGTACATTAACAATTAGGGAGATCAGGAAAAAAATTAATGCAGAAAATGGTGTTTAATTGGTATCTTAAAGAAAGAGAAGGATGCAGTGAAGCAGATGTAAAACGGAGGTGCAGACCAGGCATTAAGGATGGCCCCTGCCATGGCAGAAAAAAAAAACAGAAAGGAGATGGAGCATCATATATGAGAAACAGAGAGGCCAGTTTGACTGGATTTTCAGAACATGGCAGGGAGAATAATATCTAATGAGGCTGGTAAGATAATTTTGAGGCCATGTAGCATAGTGATTTAAGAGATAAATAATTTATATTTTTATTCTGTTTACAATAGGAATTAGTTGAATGGAGTGGGGAGGGAATAAACATTTATACAGTGCCTACTTTGTGTCAAGCACTCTGCTAATTGTTTTACATATATTATCTCATTTGATCCTCAAAACAACTCTGTGAGGTATGTTTTATTGTTTTCTTCATTTCATATTTGAGGAAAATGAGGAAAATGGAGGTAAAGTGACTTGCCCAAGGTCACATAGCTAATAAGTGTCAGGCCATATTTGAACTTGGGTCTTTCTGACTGCAGGCTCAGAGTTCTATCTACTATACTACCTACTTCTTTAGGATAGGGGAGTCTGATCTGCACTCAGGGAAAACTACTTTAGCAGTAATGTGAAGGATGAACTAGATGGGAGATAAATTAGGAGGCTTTTCACAATAATCTAGGTGAGAGATGATGAGGTCCTGAACTAAGATGGCAGGTGTTTGAGTGTGGAAAAGGGGAGATTTTTATTTTTGGAACATCTATTTCTATGTTCAGAGTACTATACCAGGCACATTGGGAGATTCATACACATATAAAGCATAATACTTGCCTCTAAGCAGTTTACTATTTTGGAAGATTTAAGACAGGCACTCAGTATTACTATAACACACATTCATTGTGTTTTGAAAAAATAAGTGGCACAAAAGTCATACAAAATGTGATAGTCCAGTGGAGGGAAAGATCACTCTTGAATAGGTGATGAAAGAAGGTTTTTTGGTGAAGGTGAAATTTAAAGTCTATTTTGGAGGATAGGGAAGGTTTCCATAGGTTCAGTTGGACAGTTTGGATATGTCTGGAAAACTGGGAATGGCTTGACTTAAGGGAACACATATTACAATGCTTGTAGTACAATACATATAGTAAGTGCTTAAAAGAGAAAGCAGCAAGATGTATTTTAAAGTGCACTGGACCTGGAGTGCAAAGGGGATGGGTTTAATCTTGAATCTACTTCTTACTCTGTATATATCTCTTCTCCTGGGGGTTTCCCTTTCCTCAGCCATAAAAACGAGAGGATTGGGCCAGTGGATGTCTACATTCCTTCTCAGCTAATGTCCTTAGGTTTAACCAATATTTATTTGTCCAATGTAATTCAACTGAATGAGACAGCAGTTTTTCATGCCTGGTTGTCCCTTTCTCCTGATCTAGGACTTCTGACAACAGCAGAGAAAGAGAGTGAAGAAGGGCAGAACTGGGAACATAAAAACTGAAGAAATTTTCTATCAAATCTACTTCCTTTGGTTCTTTATTTTGTTTTCTCTCTAACACTCATCTTTCTTTGCTCAGTATGGACAGTTCTGTTCAGAGGAAAGGAGAAACAAGTGAATTATGATGAGTTAGAACAAAATTTGGTGGCCATTAGGGGCAAGGTACTATTTGCAGTAAGGAGAGGGTAGGAAAGTTTAGCTAGTAGGGCAGGAAGACATGGAGGCTGTATCTCTTATTTTGACAGACTAATAGTAGTAGAAATAAATTTCCCTCAGCCAGAATTTAAAATCTATTCCAAGGTCTTTAATCCACAGCTTGGATGATCCCCACTATTCTATTCTAGGATGAGAAACTGTTCTCAGATGTCAGTGTGTGTTGCCTGAAAAGGAATGTGCTTTTAAGTGGATATATTTCTAGTGGGGATGGAAAGCCTTTCTACTTGTCTCCATATATGCTAAAAAAAGAGAGGGATAGATAGGTTATGCTAAATGAAAAGCTGATTTAGAAGAAAAGTGCTCTAGAATTAGGATCAGTTCTTGGAATTGCCAATAACTACCCTTATTTACTTGCCATTGCAATTATTGAGTTTGACATTCAAGGCCTTTTGCAACCTGACTCCAGCCTGCCTTTCTAGCCATATTTCATATTAACCTGCCTCATGTCCTCTGTGCTTTGGAAAACTATATTGTCTACCACTTCCCAAACTCATTCTTCATTTTCCTATCTCTGTGATTGAAACATAGTCTTCATCCTGCTCCAATATGCCTGCCTGTTGTAACATTATCTATCTGCCAATGTTCAACTCATGTGCTATTTTTCTCTAAGAACTCTGTTCAGATTCTCTGTTTAACAAACTTTTCTACACAGAAATGTTCTCTGAGTTCTCAAATCATTTTGTCCTTCTGAAGGATATTTCTAAGTGGCTATCTTATCTCATCAATATATACTCCAAGCACCACAAAGGCAGAGGAGACCCTGTTTTGTTCCCCTTTGTAGTCCACGTAGTACTTACCTAATTGTTGATGTATGGTAAGCTTTTGGTGATTGCTGATGAATTGGATGGTCAAAATAACATTTCTCTCTTGTCCCTTGTCCATCTTAGGAATCTATTTCATTGTTGAAACTTCTTTGGAAGGATGCTTTCTCATCACTCCCTTAACAAAACGTTTCATTGTGTATGTTCCAAGATGGAACCATCTTACTGCAAATTCCCATTTGTGTTCTAGAAAAGTTTGGGAATAATCTTGGGAAAAGTAAAAGGAATTTTTATTTAAATGGATCCATGAAAGAAATCATCACCCATAAACTATATCTCCCCCTCTCTGGGCTTTAATTCCTTACCTGAGAATGAATGGAAATTAGATTGGATGAACTCTCTCTAGTCCTTTCAGCTCTGACATACTTTGAACCTATGAAACAGAATCTTTTGCTTCACTGACTGAACTCAGTTGACTAATGAGATATAGCTCCATAAAAGTATGAGACATTTAATGGAATTTCATCTTTGAATTTTAAAAGATCTTATGCTCCATAACTTTTATTGAGATTCTCCAAGCCAGTATGTGTTCTTCTCTCTAGTATATTCTTCATCCCCTGTACTATTTGACATGCAAAGTATCCTGTTTTAAAACAAATTAGTCTGGAGCTGCCTTTTACCCTTTTTGTTTCTAAAGCCTAGATTTAGAATTTAGGCTGATTAATATGCACAAGCACTACTCTGTTAAGCCTCCTTTAATATCTCTGTGTGCTTTGTAAACAGGGATTACGAAGATGTTTGAGTTTGCATGCCAGATTTTGGAGTATTGTATACATTTGGGTTATTATCCGTAATAAATAACTAACCTCCAAAAGCTGAGAGTTTGGGTATCTATGGAATGGTTGAGTTTGGGGCCTTATTCTCCTCTGTCCTGTGGATACCTTCCTCTTAGGTCTATGTGTTTCTGGAAAACTTATGCTTGCAGTCTTTCAGTATCCACTTGGCAGACATGTTCCAGTGTGAAGATAGAGGAAGGAAACTTCAGTTTGGAACACAAAACTGGACTTGGAGAAACACCATGTTTGCTCAATATTTCAACAAACTGTGACAATTGTAAGGCAAGAGTTACTAGTAGTTTTCCTTGCCAAGTGAGCTGGAAAGTGGACGCTTATCTAATTATATACAGGTAATAGTGATATATTTATAGTAATACATCTGCAGTCATAGCCAGTGGCAAAATGTAATACCAGGTAAGCTTTCCAGGCAGATTGTGTCTTCAGGGAAGACTGTGTTTACAATTTTAAGCAACAAGATGGGCAATGGAGTCTTTTCATGATGCTTTACAGCCATGAGATTCAATCATCTTCATATAAAGCATTGCTGTGTCTTAGAAGATTTCTTATGCTTTCCCTTTTAATATAAGGTATACATTTCACCATTGCTGTGATTTCTAGAAACAGAATCAGTATGACCAAGGTAAGCAGTTTGATGCAGCATTTTAACCCAATTAGATTACTGTTCTGGTTCTGGTTCTAAATGTAATAGAATGATAATTTGACAAGAATCCAGGAAAAGTACAAATTGCTATGAGACCAGAATCACAGGCTTTTAGAATTTATAATTAGAGGTCATCTAATCCAAGCCACTCATTTAGTGGTTAAGGAAACTGAGGCTTCCAGAGTTAAGTCTAATCATTGCCAAGTCTCATAGATTCTTTTTTAACAACATATTTTGCATCCTTACCTTCTCTTCATTCATATGGTCAAACTCCATTTCTTCCCATCTCTCCTGGACTATAGTAATCACTTAGTAAAGATTTTCTGCATCTAGCTTCTCCTTCTATAATGTATCTTCCACATAGTTGCTAAATTGATATTCCTAAAGCATTGTTCTGAGCAGGTCACTCTACCACTCAAGAAAATTTAGTGTCTCCCTGTGGCCTCTTAGATAAAATACAGACATCTCCATTTGGCATTTAAAGCCTTTTATAATCCCAGCTCCAAGTTATCTCTCCAGATTGCTCTCCACATACTATACCAGCCAGACTTGTTTCCCCATACATAACACAGTATCTCCTACAACTGGACTTTGGGGAATGCCCTCCCTCTTTACCTCTGCCTTTTGGACCCTCCAGGTTCTTTCAGGGCTCAGCCTCTGACTCTCCTGTAGAAGCTTAATTTTCCCAGTGCCAAACCTCAGTGACTTTGACAATGACAATGACTTTCACATATTATTCTCCATGTTTTTTTCTAATAGAAAGTACATTTCCGAAGGTTAGGAAATGTTTTATTTTTGTCTTTGTATGCCCAATGTTTTACAGTTCTGAGCATACTGTGGGCACTTAATTATTGAATCGAAATCAGTTGCCCTAGATTACATATTTAGAAATAAAAGAACTGGGATGTCAGCCTAGGTTGTCTGATTCCTGATTCAATGTTTTCCTCATTCAACCCCTAGATTGTGTATGCTTGTTTATGAAAGGATTCATGGAAGAGTAAGCATTTTATCCAAGCTAGAAAAGATGGGTAGAACTTCAATATGAGGCAGAATGTGTCATGAGAGCAAGGGCTGTCAATGTTTGGAAAGAGGTTGATTTGACTTCTGTGTGTAGATGTGGCTGGTATGCTGATGGAATAGGGGTGGATCGATATACGGAGTCCTGAGTTTGTGAATTGAAGCAGAAAGGTATAAATGTTCCTGCCTATTCTCTTCAAATACCCCCAAGTGAGAATTTCCAGTATTGCCACAGACATCATAGAAAAGACAGTCCCTTCTATTGGGAAATGACTTCTGCTTAAGACTTTCTAATTTTACATTTTCTCTGCACCTTTTTGTGTTTTGCCCATTAAGAACAAAATTCAGTGATGACAAAAATGCATTTAAGAGCACTTCTCTCTGTGATGGGTGCAAATTCTTTGTCCCTTGAATCATCTAGACTCCATCCAGATTTTTATATTATTATCTAATAGCTTCAAAGCTATATAATCTAGACGCCAGATTCCTCCAATCCTGATTTTACTCATATGTGTGGCCACTTAAGGAACACAAATAGGAAAAAAAAAACACACCACAAAATCAAGATCAATGTCTTCATTTATGGCATTATTATTTCTGGGTTATAATGAGTACCCTTGGTTATGAGTCATGATGACTTTAGCAAATATGTCTGAAGTATTCTTGTCAATGGATAGGAATAGTTCTTTTTATTTATTTTTTTGAGTAGCATTGAGTTCATTTAGACTTCACTGAAATTGTTTCTATAAATTCTGTTGGCTTTTCCTCCCTTTATGTCTTGATTTAATGAATTACTGAAGAAAAGCAAAATGTTTATCTGAGGAGTCCCACCTGTTTGGGTAGAAATAAAGGTTCTAGTTATTTTTAGATGGAAGGACTATCTTGAAAATCTATACTTTGACTTCCCACAAAACAAAGATTAATTTGGGTGGTGTTAAAATAAATTATTTGAAAGTCTCATTTATTTTAGAGTGAAACAGCAAAGGCTTTGGCTTAATGGGAAGAATGTGGGTCCTACATTGCTTTCATTTTTAGATTTAATAATACATCAACTATAAATCTTGTGTATAGCTGTCCTGTGTTGGATTATCTTTAAAAAAGCAGGAGTAATGATATCCATTCACTTGAATCAGTATTCAGGGAATATTGTTTTTACTCGTCAAAAGATAGGCTTGTATAGAGGAAAGAGCACTTCACTTGGAGTCATTAGATCTAGAATCCCCCAGGTTAGCCTTAATTTCTACATATGTCTAGTAGAATGAGGATAATAATGCTTACACTAGTTAATTTATAAGGCTGCTACAAGAATGAAATGATGTTATATGTATATATAAAATTATTGATAAACTTAAATGTTATATAAGTATTAAATATAATTATTATTGTTATATCCATCTAATTCCCTCTATTTTTAGGCAGAGATATGGTCTCAAAATCATACTCTCAAATACAAGTCTCTCTATACAAGCTGCAAGTTAAATCCAATCAGTGGTTGTTGTGCCTTTGACATATGTATCAGATGTTAAAGGGCTAGACTTCAATAGATCATATACAGAATGAGTTCCCTATAAATCATTTCTCTTAAGGGTAAGGATCTCAACATGAACTCCTCTAGCTAATCTAGAAGATGGTTAGGTTTGGCAAATGAAGCAGAAAAAGAGAGTACAAAAATTTACAGAGAAAATGTGTTGGATTTTGTAAATGCTGTTTATGGCTAGGAAAGGTAGCTTCCATGTAACATAACAGAAGGTATGGGACATGTGTAGAGGTTCATACATTCTGTCATTGTTGCCCTGATATGGGTTCCTCCTGCTGTTATAAGGTACCTGGACAATAAATGACAGCCTTGAATGCATTGCTTTCAAACAGGGATATTGTGACACTGAACAAAGTTATTTTGGTTCTTCTAAATATCCTATCTATAACAATATGCTCTCAGGATGGACCAGGATTATCAGGAGCATATCCTAGGAACACTATCCCCATAGATCAGGGATAAGCAGTACTGGGCTAACTGGTTCTCTAAATGGATATACTACTCCCTGCCATTATTTATTTCTCTTTCCATTATTTCTTCTGAGATCAAAGTTTTTGGGTGAATTTTGTTATTATTTTATCTAGCATATTCTTTCTCCTATGTAGTTGGATTGGCATAATAAATAGTTATAAATTTATTCAGATATTATCAAAATTCTCATTTTATTAGCATGACCTAGCCATGAACACTTGAATATGCTTTCAATTACTTACATTACTTCTTTGAAGTATTTTGTAATTTTAACTATCCAAGTCTTAATTATGCCTAGGATTTGGGAACTATTTGGATGGTCAGATTCAGAGTAGCTGCTAATGGTTCAGTGATAACATGGCAGGCCCTCAATGGAGTACTCCAAGGACTTCTGCTCTTTTCCATTATTATGAATGATTTTGGATAATGGCATGGATGATATGCTCATAAAATTTTCACATGACATAATTCTGTGAGGGATAACCATCACATTGGATGACAAAGCCCAGATCCAAAAGACTAAATGACAGGTGGAGCATTTGACTGAATGAATAAGATGAAGTTCAATAGGGGTCAATGTAAAATCTTAAATTTGGATAAAAATATTGACTTTACAAGCATAAGATGGAGAAGGGATGGTTAGACTACATTTGTTCAGAGAAAGAATTGAACATTTTTGTTGACAGTAAGATCTATGTGAGTTAGCACCTTAAGAGTGGCTATGGGAAAATGGTCAAGGTAGCAAATGGAGTAATTGAAATTGGAGGAAAGAAAGGGAAAATTTAGATTTAATGTGATCTATGTGTGTGTGTGAATGTGTGTATGTGATCCCACTGAAGAGCACTCCCATGAAGGGGAGGAGAAATATTCTATAATGAAATCATGAGACAATACATCTGCCATAAACTGTAGAGATTTGGTGCTCAGAATATTGTGCCAATAAGGATCTTGCACCAAGAGTAGGGGAATTGGAGTAAAGGATAGGAAAGCATAGACCTGAAATGGGATTTCATGACCAATGGGAAAAAATTATAATGGGGAGGACAGAGGATCTAAATCAACTGCTTGGACAAAGGAAAATATTTCTACTAGGGAGCAACAATACTTCTATCCTACATTTTTATCTCCTTTATGACTTGATGCCTCTAAGAGTGAAACATGACAGAAAAAAGGGCAGAGGGAAAAAGATCTATGAAGCAGCAACATAGAATTGAATAGAAAAGTCAGTGCTATGATGTGGCAACTAAAAAGCTAACACTTAAAAAACCCTGTATCAATTCTAAGACAGAAAGGGCTAGGCAATTGGAGTTAAGTGACTTTCCCAAGGTCACACAGCTAGGAAGTATCTGAGGCCAGATTTGAAACCAGAACCTTCTGAAAATTTTGCATTTATTATTTCTTCTTTTCTGCATTTGTTTGCAATGTTTTTATGTCCTAGTATATGGTCAATCTTTGTATGTGTATCATGTGCTGCTGAAAAGAAGGTATATTCCTTTTAATCCCTATTCAATTTTCTCCAATTATCTATTAACTCTAAGCATTTCATTCACTTTCCTTTCTTCTTTCTTATTTATTTTTTTGCTTCTATTTATTTAGTTTGATTGGGGGAAGGTTAAGATCTCCCACTAGTATGATTTTACTATCTATTTCCTCCTTAAGCTCCTTTAGTTTCTCCTTGTTTATAGTATCTTTTAGCAATATGTAATTTCCTTTCTTATCTCTTAATCAGATCAATTTTCACTTTAGCTTTGTCTGATACCATGATTGTTACTCTTGCTTTTTTTTACTTTAGATGATGCATAATAAATTCTGCTCCAGCCTTTTACCTTTAATCTATGTATCATCCTGCCTCAAATCTGTTTCTTGTAAACAACATATAGTAGGATTCTGACTTTTAATCCATTCTGCTATCCACTTCCATTTTATGGGTGAATTCATCCCATTCACATTCACTGTTATGATTACTAACTGTTTATTGTCCTCCATCTTATTTCCCCCTTTTCATCCTGCTCTGTTCCTCCTTACCAGTGTTTTGCTTTTTATCATCCCCACTTACCCCTCCCTTCAATTACCTCCCCTTCCCTTGTCTTATTCCCCTTCTCCTTCTTTATAGGGTAAGATAGAATTCTATATTCCAATGAGTATATTTGCTTTTTTCTCTCTGAGCCAGTTATGATTAGAGTAATCCTCCCCTCCCCATAATGATTTTTCACATCTCCTTTTGTTATATAATTTACCCTGTTCTATCTCTCCCTTTCCTTTTCTTACAGTTTAATTCTCTTTTTTCATCCCTACCATTTTATAGGCAGGCTTTGTCCTCTGGGAGGTTAGGGTACCTTCTTAAATTTCAGTCCTTCCTTGATGCTATCCTTAACTTTATTTCTTAGTTTCTGTCAGTTTCTGTTCTTCCAAGATGGTATGATGACCTGAGGGCTCAGAGCTCTAAGGGCCACCTCCCATGGCTGATTCAATTAACCCTTGAAATGCTGATAGATTAAATTCTCACCTTAGACTTGGGCATAATCTTTTGGTCTCACTGTACTTGATCAGGTCAGGGACTGCTCAAATTCTAGCCTCAGGCTTAGATGTAAGCATTTGGTTTCACTGTGGGCTTGTACTTGCTAGGCACACCATAGATTTCCCTGGCCTGGGGCTCTAACTGGAACTTTTGGCAAGAGCATCAGGAGGGGCCCCCACCCCCCACTTTGGGTCTATCAGTTCCCCCAAACTAGGATCTATGTCCTCACCAACAGGCCCAGACTGGGACTCCTGACTTTGCTGTGGGACCACACAGATCAGGCTGCTTCAGCACAGATTGCCTGGGGCTGGAATTCTGACCTTCACTGCAGGTTTGGAATTTCAAAGGATGTGGGTTAGTTGAACCACTATTTGCTCAGGCAGGGTCTCAGAGTCTGGATGTTTTCTTGGACTTAGGTTCTGAACCTAGAACAACTAATGTGGGGTGGGGGTATGTGGCTTGCTCTTGGCTTGCTCTTCACTGTTTGCTGTAGCCTCCTGCTTTCTGTGATCCCCTCTAACCCCAGTGCTCCAGATGTTCTCTACCTACCTTTTAGGATTGTCTCTTTGTGAAAGTTTTTTCACTCAGTCTCTTTGTTGGTTCTTTCACCCCTATATTTGTTGTAGAGACCAGCTCTACAAATTACTTATTGGTCAACAAACTTGGATGAGAAAAATGATTCTGGGATCACAGGAGGGCCAAACTGACAGACTGACAGACAGACTTGCAGAAATCTTCTTGCTGATCAGTGACAAAGTTTAATGATTTGGGTTACATGTTTTATAGGGAAAATGACATAGGCTAAAGGATTAGGTAAGTCTTTTACAGGAACACTGGTTAGTAATGATTTACAAGATAGAGACAATGGTTTTAGATTATCTCAGTAGTTCTAAACAGAGTTTTCTATAGGTGATAATTCAATATGTCAATGTGTAACCTTCTAACAGAGTTTCTCATTAAATTCCTGCGTCAGTAATTTACTGGCAGCACATTTAGTATTTGGTAAGGAACTGGATTAACTTCTAATGCTGGTTGGGGTTGGAGGTCAAAACTATGTGTCTGACTACTTCTAAACTATGGCTGTGATTTTACTGGGGCCTATTCTCACTACTAGGGGCTACAGTTTGTTTTGTGGCATTATTTTAATGTTGGTTGGAAAAGATTCTCATAGTGACTTTGAGCTTCTCTGCTTCTACTTTGCCATCTTCAAAACCAGAGCCTTCTCTCTCTAGGACTGACTTTATTTACTGAGCCACCTAGCTGCCCTTAATAATTTCTTATATGATATTATTCCTGGTATAGATTCTAGGAGAAGAGAAGTGAGTTTAACTCCCCTCTTGGACTATACCTGATGATCACAACTCATCTGAAAGAATACCTTTAGTTCAAGGCAGCACATTTTCAAAAGGATATTGATAAGCTGCAGAATGTATAGAGCAAAGTAACCAAGATAGTGAAGTATTTTGAGTCTGCTATATGAAGATCAAGTGAAGAACCAAGGGGTATTTAGCCTGGGGAAGAAAAGAATTAGTGAAGACATAACTGGTTTTAAGTGTTTGGAGGGCTGTCACATGGAGGAGGGACTGCAACCCAGATGATGGAATCAAGAGGAGTGTGTTGAAGTTGCAAAGATGTCCATTTAGCCTCAATGTTAGGAAAAACTTTCTTACAGTTAGAGCTGCACCAACGTGGAATAGGACTCCTCTATGGGTAGCAGATTCTCTTTCCTAGAAAGTATTTAAACAGAGGCTAGATGCCTCCTTGTTCATTTTTTGTAGTGAGGAATCCTTTCTTGCTTAGGTTGGTCTAGATAACTGCTAAGACCTCCTCTTATTCTCACATTCTTTGATTAGGATTCTATTTGTTTAGTAGCCCAACTTATACTAGATTTGTATATCTATTTATGTATGTTATCTTTTCATTGTAGTGTAGTGGAAAAAAGAGTCAACTGTGTATTAGTGGTTAAGAGCACTGGGCTTGGAGTCAGATAAACCAGAGTTCAAATATTTCTTCAGACATTTTCCAGCTATCTGATCCTGGGAAGGTCACTTAAATTCTTATTACCTTACAGAGGGATACACTGGAGAAGGAAATGACAAACTACTCTGGTATTCTTGTCAAGAAAACCACATGGTTTTCCACTATGCTCCACAAAGACAGAATTGGACATGTCTGAATGACTAAATAACACAGTGGAAAAAGCCCTGTTTTGGAGTCAGGGGACCTGGATTCATATTACCTCCTCTATTGCTTTTACTACCTGTGTGACCATGAATATTACTTAAATTCCTTAAGACTTGGTTGTCCCATCTATAAAATATTGGATTTGGATTAGATGACCTCTGAGGCCCTTCTAACTCTAGCTCTATGAACCTATGTCCTTATACTTCTTATACTTCATAGTCCACATTAAAGATTGCTTTATTCCCTTGTGAAAGATGTTTTTTTGTTGTCCTGCTTTTTAATAGCTTGTTAATGAAATCATTCTTCTATCAGTCTTGTTGACAGTAGACTTACTACAAGAAGAGAAATGGGGTAGTAAAGAGGTTATACTTTGCTATCTAATGTAATTTTTATTTTCTCCCTCAGCCCTAGCCCTGTCCATTGCAAACAAGACTCTCACTGTATCCTAAACCTGGAGGAAGAGGAGGAGGAAGTAATTTACATCCCTAAATCATGAGAAATTTATCTGTCTCTTCATGAATTATCTCATTGGACCCAAGGAAAAACATCTCAAAGAGAGAGGGGGAAAGAGTGTGAGGTGTGAACAGGGCTTAAAAGTATAAAAACTGAACATGGAGATTTGAGAAGGCCTCTTCAGGGGTAGTGAGTATAAGACACAGAATTCAAACCCAAATCTTCTGACTCCAAATACCTCGTTTTTTCCTCTGTACCATTTATTATTGTTCAGTTGTGTCTGATTCTATGTGACCTCACAGGCTTTTGTTTGTAAGATTTTCTTGGCAAAGTGGTTTGCTATTTTCTTCTCCATATTATAGGTGAGGAACTGAGACAAGTTGGGGTTAAAATGATTTGCCCAGAGCCACAAAGCTAGTAAGTATCTGAAGTTGAATTGGAACTCAGAGCTTCCTGGCTCTAAGCCTGGTGCTGTATCCACTCTACCACCTAGCTGTCCCTCTGTATTATTTAGCCTCTTAAGTTTTCTATTGAATTTGTGATTAGCTTTTTGGGGAATTAAAGAAGAAAACTTATAAAAAGGGTCCAGGGAGGCCTGGTTATTTTTTCTGTCTTCCTTTCTGCTCTTGGTATCCATAAACCTATCATAGTCCATTTCTCATTATTGCCTTTCATCAATTTCTCATCAAAGAATCAAGGCCATGGAGCTGATAATGAGCTGCTACTGAGCTGGGGTCCCCTGGGAACTGAGATGTGCCAAAATGTCTCCAAATATAAGTCATGATTTGTGACACTGCACAGAGGTGCCCCCAAACTGTCTGCTGAGATATGTTTGCAAATCCTTGGAGGGTGAGTGCACCTGACTCTACTCAGTGAAAACACATGTCAGCAGGGAGAGGGCAACAGGTCATTTTGTAGATGACCTCAAAATTTCTATTAAAATTTAGCCTTTCTGGCAATCTCTCCTAACCTAATGAAAGAGGACTACTCTTCAGGGGACTTTAAACCCAGTTCATCTGTTCTCTCCACTGGTGACATTTAAAGTAAAGGAGATATTTTTTTAATGATGACTAAGCTATCATTGAAACACATTGAGATAGTGTGACATAACACTTCTGAAATTGGCAAGAGAATGCAGCTTGTTGCATTTTATAGAGACTTTAATAATGTTTTTGAAATGGAAAGAAAATGAGCCAACAGGAAGTTTAAGAAATATTCTCTGTAAGAAAGATTGAGTTGGCCAGGTTTGGCTTGTAAATGTTGTTTACTTTTGCAATCTGAAGAAGTAATGGAAGCAATAAGAAAGTATTTCCTTAAGCTTCTTAGACTTCAGTTCTAAGAAGTTTGTGATCGATACATATACTTTACCTGTTAGTGGCTACCTGGTGGGACTTAATCAATCAAGCATTTATTAAGCACCTATTATGTCTCTTTCACCCTGAGTACCAGGTTTGGGTTCCATTCCTTTTATCATCACAACTTCTAAAATTGTCCTTTCTTCAGCTAATAGACTAGGTAACTTTAGAATTCATCCAATCTAATCTTATTTTAAAGACAGAGAAATCAAGATTGAGGGAGTAACTTGCCCAAATGACTGGGAGGACTGGGATTCTAAAATAAGTTTTCTGATTCCAAATCCAGTATCATGCTTCATGGAACTGTCATCTCTTCTTCATTTCCCATCCTTTATTTCAGCCTTCATCATTTTATTCAAAAATTGTGAATATCCCAATTGTCCACTCATTGACTTTAATCAGTGTATTATAAGTCCTCAAGAATGGAAAATAGCTTATTAAGTACAGTTTAGCCAATCATAATTAGCCAAGGTGTGAGGAGGTATTTCAGAGTTGTTTTACTCTTTCTCCAATCAGTAATGATAGAGCATTTTTATATGAATATAGCTAGTTTTTATTTCTTCTTCTTAGAACTGTCTGTTCATATCCTTTGACCATTTATCACCTGGAGAATGATTCATATTCTTACAAATTTGCCTCAGTTTTTTATATGTTTGATAAATGAAGCCTTTATCAGAGAAACTTGCTATAAATTACATTCCTATTTCCTGTTTTCCATCTAATCTTGGTTGCATTGGTTTTGTTTTTGCAAAATCTTTTTAATCAAAAGTAATCAAAATTACCCTCTTAATTTCCCATGATCTTCTCTATCTTTTTTGATATAAATTATTCCCTTATCCTTAGATCTGACAGGTAAAAATCTTCTATTCCCCCCTAATGTGCTTATAATCTTTATATTTATATCTATATATAATTTATCTATGTAATTATATCTATATGTAACTTGTATCTAAATTATAAGCCCACTTTGACATTATTTTGGTATGAAGTGTCAGATGTTGGTCTACACCTAGTTCCTGTCAAATTGCTTTCTAGTTTTCCCAGTAATTTTTGTCAAGTAAGTGAAATCTTATCCCAAAGCTTGGATCTTTGGGTTTATCAAACACTTGATTACTATGGTCATTTACTAATATGTATTGTATACATAATCTTTTTCACTGATCTACCACTCTATTTCTTATCCCATACCAAATTCTTTTGATATTAATAATTTGTAATAGTTTGAGATCTGAATTACTAGGCCACCTTCTTTCACATTTTCCCCATTGATTCCCTTGATATTTATAACATTTTGTTCTCTCAAATGAATTTTTAGTTATATAAAATAATTTTTGGATAGTTTGGTAGATTAGTTTATATTGTCTGTAGTTATTTTAAATGACATTCTCTATCTCCTCCTGCTGGATTTTGTTGGCAATATTGGTGATGATTTATGTGGGATTATTTTATATCCTGCAACTCTGCTGAAGTTATTAATTGCTTCAACTAGTTTTTCAGTTGTTTCTTTAGGATTCTCTAAGTATACCATCATATCATCTGTAAGGAGTGGTAGTTTTATTTCCGGATCGTGTATTCTAATTCCTTCAATTTACTTTTATTCTCTTATTGCTAAAGATAGCATTTCTAGTTAAATATCAATAATCTTTGTGATAATGGGCATCTATGATTTGCCCCTTATCTTATGGGGGAAAATTTTAACTTATCCCCATTACAAATAACATTTTAAAGAAAATATTAGCCCATATGCATTAAAAGAGCAGTGGATTTGGGTTCAGAAGTGCTGGTTTCCAATCCATATTTGATGTTTAAGATGGAGAGATTTGAACTCAAGTACTGTTAGATGGTATACTCATCAAGACTATATCTGGAATATTATGTTCATGTCTGGGAAGCACAGGTTAGCAAGGACATTGATAATCTGAAGAATTTCTAGATTTTGAGGAGAATAGTGAAGTTTATTCTTGCTTTATGAGAATTGTTTGAAGGAACTGGGAATGTTTAGCCTGGAGAAGTAGACTCCTTTTTAGGTAAGAGAGAAGAGGAATCATAGATCTCTTTAAGTATATGAAAGTCTATCATGTGAGCGAGACAGTGAATTTAATCTGTTTAGTCTATGGTGCAATACTGGGGGAAAAAAAGAGTGAAAATTATTGTACCAAATATAGGCTGATGTACTAAAGATGAGAGCTAACATGGAGAACTAGCCATGAATCAAATGGACTGCTTTTGAAGGTATTGGATTTTCTCTTAGTGGAAGTCTTCAAGCAAATGCTTGGAAATTATTTGTCAGGAATATTGTAGAAAGGAATCTTTTGGGCGTCTTGTTTGGACTAGGTTACCATCAATATTTCTTCTAAATAAGAAATTATGTAATATGTAAGGCCCAGAGTAAATTGCTTAATCTCTCTGTCTCATTTTCCTCCTCTTAGAAATGGTGGTGGAGAGAGGTGTTGGATTCAATTTTGAAGAATTTCTAAGTCCTATCATCCTATGTTTAAAATATCTAAGGCCACAGTTCTGTCAGCACCATGGCCAGGGACCTGCTTGGAAAGTTAGCAGCTTTCCTTGGAAGATTTAGACCTAGATTTACTGATTACTAAGGATTGAAGGACCTTTAAAAATATCTTAATCCTAGTCCCTCACTTTACAAATAAGGAAACCAAGACTTAAAGAGGTAAAGTTTCTTGCCCAACATCACAGAACTGGAATTAGCACCACAATCCTCTGGTTCCTGATTCTGTGCTTTTTCTACTTTTGCTGCCATGCAAGAAAACCCCCACCTTCTTCTAACTTTCTGGAACCCCCAGGATTTCCATTATGGCTTTAATAGATGATATTAAGACTAAAACAAGGAAAGTCATAGCTTTCAAAGTCTGACAGTCAAACTATGACTTATGGTTGTAAATTTCAGAGAGATGAACTTCAGTTTGAGATAAGAAAAATGTTTGAACTGTTATAGTCATCTCCAAAATGGGATATCTTGGAAAGCAATAAATATAATTGAATTTATGTAGTCAGTTAAAGTTTGCAAAATCTCTGCATATTTTCTTTAATTTTTACATCATATCATTGTAGATTTTCTGTCACAGTCTTAATGATCACTTGCTGGGGATATTGTAGAAGGGATTCCTAGTCAGGTAGTCTCTCTGAGGTTTTTCCAAATCTGAGATTTTATGAACTTAGAATAAGTTTTCTAATAGAAACCATGTTTTCCATGAAGATTAGGTTTCTAGATCAGTCCATGAGAGTCTGTTTAATGCAACTGGATTCCAATTACTATGCATAACCTCAATTTATATGTATAACATTGACTTAATATAGAAAATACAATATGATTCTGAGCAATTAGTAATAGACTCTGAGGGTTTGAAGGTGTATTAGTGACCATATTAGTAAACTATCCTTAGATAACTAGGTGGCACAGTGAGTAGTGCTGGATTAGTGTTAGGACAATCTGTGTTCAAATTTGGCCCAAGACATCTACTAGCTATAGGACCTGGGCAAGAGACTTACCTTCCTCAGTTTCAGTATTCTTATCTGTAAAACAGGAATTATGATAGTCCCTATGTGCAAAGATTGTTTTAAGGATAAAATTATTTGTAAAATGCTAGCTATTATTTATATTGTAAAAGAATATCTACTATCATACATCAGGTATGTCTTCTAGCTTCTGCTCTCCAAGGAGGGGAAATAACCATCTCTTTTGGATAGCTTTAATTGATAGAAGATATTTTCCTGTTAGTAAATCTATATTGTCCTCTTGGCAACTTCTACACTTTTCTTCTGGTTTTGTCCTATGGAACCAAACAGAAGAACTGTAATCTATCTTATACATGATGACTATTCAGATACTCAAAGACATCTAATAGCTATCCCATGAATCTTATCTTCTCCAAACTATGCACCCCTGGTTCTCTGAAATTATTCCAAGCTCTTCTCTATTGTTGTTTTGTTCCTTTGGACTCACACCACCTTTTCGAAGTTCTTTTCATTTACTAAGGATAAATCTGTTAAAGCTCCTTTTTATGCAGATGGGGAGAACTGGTCCAGCAACTTTCTACATTTTAAGTTTTTTTTTTTTTGCTGGTTTTGCTGCCTGACTTTGAGCATATTGCTTTATCTCTTTGAGCCTCAGTTTTCCCATCTATAAAAAATAGACTCATACTTCTGCTCCTTAATTCATGAAGTTGTTAAGAGGTATCACATGGTTTTATAAAGTGTTAAAGTAGTGCAATCTTATCCATTTATGTAGTCATAATTATATATAACTAACTGGTGTTATCTCAGCATAACTAACTGGCTCTATAAGTGTAACTATCACAGTTCAGTTGCATTATGTAATAAGCAAATAGGCTTTTTATGGACTATATCCAGTTGAGTAACTGAGCCCGTTTATAACCAGTATTCATGTTTATTTCTAGGTCTTTATTAAAATCCATCACACCCCTGGCCCAGTGACTTCTATTTAAATATCAGAGTTACTGAAAGTGAAATACAAAAACCAAAAAAAGAAAAAAAAAAGAAAATCCATGTGTAGACATAAAAGGGAAAAAAGTATCAAGATGCGAAGTCTTCTTTGTGCACTTATTGAAACAAGGAAGAAAATACCTTAACTCAGAGAACTATTCAAATTAGGTTTTTGTTTTTGTTTCTATACTAGAAAACACGCATAGCTAAAACATGGTTTTCTTTAGGGATTCTGATATTCCCACTGAGTCCTTTAAATGTAAACAGAAAGCTCAGAATTGCTTAGTTAACACAATACTTTCATTTTCTTCTGTTCACAATGCTTGCCTATATTTTTCTAGTTAAGTGAAGTTTTTAATACTATTTTATCACTCTAAGGATCTTCTGTATTATTTCCTTTTTAACCTTATTCTTGTTTATGTTCTATGGTTTGTTTCAGAGGCTATTTTTTGTTCTCTTCTGGATGTCTTTATACCCTGGTCAAGATTTCATACAGTTCTCATAGCACTGACTATTCAAAGCCCGATGTAGATGTTAAGATTCTTTCAGGCTCAGTTATGCTGATGGATGAGAGTTTACCCCTCTAATTGGACTCTTATACTCTTCCTGTGACCTTGAATGCTTATGATTTCTCCAGTATGGAGATTTCTCTGCCAATTTTAAGTTGGTTAGCTAGGTCTGAAATGGCAATTTGTTTTCTTGAGACATTATCAATCAAAGTATCTGCTAATTTGAAGAAACAGAAGTGGATAATTCCTTGATGGAAGATTCCTTTTCTAAAGTACTTTCCCCAAAGAAATGGAATTTTTTTCTAATTAATACTATTGACTCATTGGGGAAAAATCAATTTAGGAGTGTAAAAGTAAGCTACATAATTCAGTTTAGTTTGATTTGTAGAGATTGATAAACAATATTTGACTCACCTGATACAATTTTCATGTAAGAGCAAAATATTCAACAAAATAACTAAGTATAAGTATACATGTTTTATGCATTTAAAATATATTTATGCACTTCAAAATTCTCTATTGTGACTAGAGGCAGCTAGATAGCACAGTAGATAGAGTATATGAAGTCATAAAGACTCCTCTTCCTGAGTTCAAATCTGGCCTCAGACATTTACTAACTGTGTACCCCAGTCAAGTTACTTAATCCAATTTGCCTCAGTTTCCTCATCTATAAAAAAGCTGGAGAAGGAAATGGCAAACTAGTCCAGTATCTTTACCAAGAAAACTCCAGATGGGGTCACAAAGAGTCAGCCATGACTGAAAATGATGGAACAACAACAAAATTATGTCTAGTCAAAGAAGAAAGGGGTGTGTGTGTGTGTGTGTGTGTGTGTGAGTAAGTAGGGGGATCAGTGGATAGAGAGCCAGGCCTAGATATGGGAGGTCCTAGGTTTAAATCTGACCTCAGAGACTTCCTGTGTGATCATAGGTAAGTCACTTATCTTCAGTTGCCCAGACTTTACTGCTACACTGCCTTGGAAACAAAACTTAGTAATAATTCCAAGACAGAATGTAAGGATTTTTTAAAATTTTTGTTTTGTTTTTAAAGAAGAAAGGTCTGTTGGAGTGGTTGGAGGGAAAAAAATAAGAAACAAAGATAGAGGGAATCAGAAATCAGTGAAGAAGTACATATTGTATAAAATATACTGTTAGCTGTGCTAAGTGTTAGAGATGAAAAAATAATTTTGAAACAGTTTCTGTTTTTAGTGAACTTCAATTCTAATAGGAAAGAAAATATGAATATATGTAAATATCTACCAAATTAATAAAAGCAGTTTGGAGAGGAGGTGCCACTAGCACCTGGGGGAGTTGCATAGGTAGATGTCTCTTGGGATAGAGCAGGTGGTTCTTGGACTGAGTATTCAAGAAAACCAGAGATTAGTGAGGGAGCTGTGCATTCTAAGCATGGGGAGTAGCTAATGCAAAGGCAGGAGATGGACTGATGTGTCTGTGAGATTGCATACAGACCATGTGCAAAGAAAGAAATCAAGAATAAGAAGATTAAAAAGATGGATTGGGAAGAGATTTAAATGCCAAACAGGACAATGTATGTTTGCTCCTATAGGTAATAAGAAGTAATTGGAATTTATTGATTTGGGAAGCCGGTGACATGATCAGACCTGCACTTTAAGAAAATTGCTTTCATGATGAATGGAGGATGGATTAGAATGGGGAGAGAGATAGGTTAGGGAGACCAATTAGAAGCCTGTTGCAAGAGTCCAGGTGAAGGGTCAGGATGTCCTCAACTAGAATGGTGGTTGTGCTAGTGGGTAGGAAATGTATGAAAAAGCTGGTGGGAAGAAAAAACAAACAAGATTTGGCAACTGATTAGATATGATAGGTGAAGGAGAGAGTGAGAAATTTAAGATGATACTGAGGTTGCTTATGCTATTAATAAGTATATGATCAAAGAGGTAGGTTGGAGTATTATTTACTCTATTTTGAACACATTGAATTAAAGATGCTTAGGAGACCACCAGGTGGAAATGTTCAATATCCAGTATTCAATTGGAACTCAGGAGACCAGGGCTACATATATAGATCTACGAGTTATCAGCATAGAGATAGTAATTGACCCATAAACTATTGACATCACCATGTAGAGAATGTAGAGAAAAGAGAGTCCAGGACATACCCTGAAGGGATACCCATGGGTAATGACATGGATAATGAATCAATAAGGAGACTGAAGAGTGGTCCAGTACATAGTAGGAGAACCAAGTGAGATTAGTAATAAAGTCCCCAAAAGGACAGACTATCTTGGAAGAGAAAGTAGCCACCAATGTCAAATATTATGGATATATTAAGAAGTATGAAGATTGAGAACTGACCATTTAATTTAGTAATTAAGAGATCAGTATTAATTTGGGGGGGAGAGGGCAGTTTTATTTGAGTGATAAGGTCAGAAATCAGATAACAGAGGGGTTTTGAAGAGAGTAAGAAAAAAGGAAATGGCAATACCAAGGACAGATGGATTTTTCAGGAAGTTAGGCCGAGATTGGGAAGGTGTAAATATGTGTGTGTTTGTTTTTCAAATTTTTTTTATGTTCAGTTCATGGATGAAGATGGTTTGGGAGGCAAGAGAAATAACACAGAAAGGGGCAAGAGAGAAATGTGTGTCTATATGTATACATATTAATATATATGCATATATGATGCATATATGTGAGAGAGAGAATAATAGATATATACAGAGACATTCAGGATGGACAATTCATAATGAAACAATCACATATTGCCAATAAGATAGATAGACAAAGCAAGAGCTGAAGAAAGATGATGGTTATAAGTACAACCTGTACATTTCATTTTGTACATTTTCATGTCCCACTCTGCCATTCACTTTGACTATGGACCTTGTTATACCTGTTGCTACTGACCTTTGAAAACTAATAACCTCCCTAACAATTTCAAATAATCTACTCTATGATGAGGAATTGCTTTTATGATTGTTTAAGAACCTAGGTTTATTTTTAAAAAGTTTATTTAATCTAAGTTCTCCTAAAAGCTTTACCTATTTAGGAATGAACAATGATAACAAATAATAGCTAACATTCATATAATATCCACTATGTACCAGGCATTACTTCATGCTTGACAAATATTATCTCATTAGATCCTCATAACAACCCTGACAGGTAAAACCCTATCTTCTAGAGGAAGTCTTTCCCAACCCTTCTTAATTCTAGTGCATTCCTTGTTCCTATTTTATTAATTTTTTCATTTTTTCCTTGGGAGTATGGGGTATCTTTTGTCCCTTTTTGTATCACTTGGTCTTACTTAATAAATACTCATTGACTGACTGACTAAAACCTGAAGAGGGAAAGTCATACAGGTAATAAATAGAATTAGGAATTGAACTTAGGTCCATTGATTCTAAATCCATTCCTCTGTTGTACCACACTGCCTACATTCTATCTCCTAAGGAAATTTATTCCCTTCCCAAGTAGCTCTAATTGTTAGGTTTTCCCTTAATTTGATCCAAGGCCTGACTCTAAAGTTTCCACCCAATATTTCTAATGCTGACCCCCTGTAATGTCAATCCAAAAAAGTCTAATTCTATGTTGGTGAAGACATGGCATGTATGCCCCAGCAGTTTGGAGGGGGCTATTCTGTTCCCCCACTCCACCACACCAGATGACATTTTTTACGCGCCCCTCCCTCTATTTAGCTACCCAATGCAAGCACTTCCACCCTCCACTTTCTGGGGTAATGCAGGGGGCTCACAGGTACTTGAAGTTATAGTTTGGGCATGTGATATCTGAAAGGCTTGCCAATACTGGAATCTCTTTCCTAGTTTTTAGAATAGTTTGTTTGTCTTCAGTGTTCATTTTCCCATGAGAAGTATCCTTGGTTCCTTCAACTGCTTTTCACATGGCCTGTATTATAGTCTAATCACCATTTTCATTGCCCTCCCTTAACCCATTCCAAACCATTAACTGTATCAGAAAGATAAAATTTGAAATCAGAAATTCAGAATTTTAAATAGCTTAGCATCATAGGCTGATTCCCTTTCATATCTAAACATCTTGATCTAGATCTCTTTGGGTTCTAATGAGGATAGGTAGTAGGTGCTGAGGTGAAGGGTAGAGAGACTAAGAAAGCTTTCAGTGTACAAACCCTTTAGAAAGAAATGGGTTTAATATTTTAGCCTAAGATTTTGTTCCCTGGTGGTATTTTTTGTGCATATGGATATTCTTAGCCTCACTAGGACCCAATTCCAGTAGATTAAAAAAAGAATTAAATGTTCACATCCTTAATGCCTGATATGATGATTCTCATGCTAGAATCACCCCCAGGCTATTTGACTACTATGTGCTATAATGTATCTCAGGGTGCAGCATGTCAAGAGCAGAAAGGACATTTGTCTCCTGAGTTTACACCCAGACTTTTTTTTATTTGTTCCAAGTGTGATGGAAGATAACAACAGATTGGCAACAACAACAACAACAACAAAAATCCAATGTTACTTTGGATGGTTTCTTACAATGCTTATCTCATTTATTGACAATAATGGATCACTATCATCCAGGATTGATAGTTGAGGTAATTAATAGAGCCTTCTTGAATTTAGTCTTCTTTTGGACCAAAAAAGGATTTCTTTGTTCAACAAATCTTTACTTAGTATTCACCCATGAGTGATATAATCTGCTAGGTGTCAGGGGACATAGGAAAATACGTAAGAGGGGCTTGATCTTGCAAGGATCTTACATTAAATGAGGGGGTGATAAGACATGAAAATTGGTTACTGT
This sequence comes from Monodelphis domestica, assembly GCF_027887165.1. Lineage (NCBI taxonomy): Eukaryota > Metazoa > Chordata > Mammalia > Didelphimorphia > Didelphidae > Monodelphis > Monodelphis domestica. The sequence goes on from NC_077227.1 coordinate 398,244,304, forward strand.
AATTACTATATAATTATCATATTCACCATAATCCAGCACTTAGCACAGTGGCTAGAACACAGTTGGCACTTAATAAATATTGCTCATATTTTTGTGCTTGAAAGGAATAAATATTACTTTAGGACAAGTCTTCTTAATGTGGAGTCCATGAATTTGAGTTGAAAAAAAGGTACTTTGATAATTGCATTTCAGTATATTTGGTTTGTTGTATAATTCAGTGTATTTTATTTCATGCATTTAAAAATACTATTTTGACAATGTTACCAGATTGCCAAAGGAGAACATGGCATAAAAAGAGTTTAAGAATTATGCTTTAAGTGGAAAAAATAGAGTAAAGATTACCAGGGTTTTTAAAAACATTATTTATCATTCCACATTTTGAAATCTCTATTTTCTATTTATTAGATAGAGTTAGTTAAAGTATTATACATGTACTTGTGAGTATTGATCTTCATTCTAGAATATTCCAAAATATGCCCCATTGAGGCTCATCAATTTCCTCTGTTCCTTCTAGATGCAGCTCAGTATATGAAGACTTTACTGATGTCCCGCACTGCTACTACCTTCTCTCCTATTTAATTCTATAGTTATTTGTATTTTTTCTTTTTAGGTTTATCGTACACACATATACATATATTTGTTCTTCTCTTCACCCTTAGAATGTACTATTTACATTAGTAGAGTGAGTTTGGTCACTGGGAGTTCTGATATACCAAAAAAATAACACTGAAGAAATATATACCAAAGAATAGGTCTGCTCCAATGATAATAACAAATATATACGTACACATAAAATTGCATGTGGGATGACAAAAATTCATTTCTTCTTTTAAATTATTTAAGAAGCAGTGTTTTAAAATAGGTAAAATTGTTGTGTATATTAATGCTTTATTTGAGGCTTTTTTCAGGGCCATTTTAGTGGATTTCTAAAATCCTTACTTTCTAATGATTTCCTTTATTTTTCATGTCTTTTTGGAGAGGGGGATTGCCCATGTTTTATAGCATGAGAAATCTGCTTTGAGTATCATTTCCATCTTTTATCTTCATGTGATACTCTTGCTACAAAAAATGGTAGTGTCTAGTTAGACAGGCAAAACCACAGGCAAAAGTTCAATTATTTCCCTTTGGTACCTGTTTCTGTGAGACAGATTTCATGTTGATTACAACTGAAGTTAGTATCTTTTCAAGAAGTAATCAAAGACAATTGGTGCATTCAGGTTGACTAATCCAAGTGAATTTTGGATCAAAGTGGCTTTTATACACTAAGATATATTATGGATTTATGATTATTCATGCTCTCAACATTCATATTAGATCCATGTTCCTAATGTCTATTAGATATATGACTTAGTACATTAACTATTCATTGTTCATTTCTGTAAAATTAAAAATGTTCATGCCCATGAAGGTTAAGGTTTTCAGACATAGAAACCTAAATTGTAAAAATTTTTCTTTTGACTTCTATTTCCCTAAGAATGGCCTCAGTTATAATTTTAAAACACACTCAGGAGTGTGCTTTAGGGGTATGTTGATCCTTCCAAAGTAAAGAACAAGCTTTTTAAGTCAGTATGCCATATTAATATAAGTATATACTGTCCCTGAATGTAAAATATCTCTGCAAGTGAGATTTCTTTGAAGGGAGAAAAAAGTATGCACTGAGAGATAATTATACAAACTATAATATTTAGATATATTCATCATGAAAATTTGATTTTACATTTCTTTCCACTCAGATCAAGATGCTTTTCTAATTTTTATCACTAATATCTAACACTTTCCCCCCCCTCTTACAAAGAACATGATTAAGAGCCTAGGCCAGATTTTAGTGTGAAATGTATAGTCTAAGTTCATAGTAATATGGTAAGTTTTAGGATATATAATTTTGAGTGTTAATGAAGATATTTTTCCCAAGAAAAATCTTAACCTTTGACCAGAGATTCCCTGAATCGAATCTATATTTTAAATGAAGACATGGAGGCAGTAGGAGAAAGAAGAGAGAAGTGAATGGTTTTAACAATTCCTTAAATTTTATTGGAAACATGTAAGCATTCCCCAATTGATTTTTCTATTCTTTTTTTTAGCTTTATTTCTTGCAGGCCAGGTTTTTCATTGCCAGAGAGAGAGACAGAGAGACAGAGAGATAGACAGACAGACAGACAGACAGACAGACAGAATGTCTGTAGTGCCTAGGGCAGCACTGGTGAAGGTTTTCAATTTCTCATGCCCAAACTGCAATTTCAAGCTGCTTGTGAGCCCTTTGCATTACCCCAAAGAGTGGAGGGAGGAGGGAGGAAGTGCTTACTTTGGGTGGCTGGACAGAGTGATGGGACATGCAAAAATGTCCTTTGATGTTGGGAAGAGGGAAAACAGAGCAGCTCCCCAAGTGCCAGCTCTGCATGCGTGCTAATACTTCATCAATGCTGTTCTAGGGTAACTAGAAAAGGTCTTCTGTAGAAGGTGAGATTTGATCTAGGGTTTGAAGTAAGCTAAGGACACTTGGCAGAAGTGAGGAGGAATAACATTCCAGAGATAGCCAGTGGGTTTTTCAGTGAATGGACACAGAATTGGTAGGTGGAAAATTGTGTCCAAGAAATAGCAAAAAAGTCAGTGTCTCTGGAAGACAATAAGTAGAGGGAGGAATAAAGGGTAAGAAGACTTGAAAGGTAGGAAGGGACAAGTTTGTGAAGATCTTTAAATGCTAAGTCATAGCATTTTATATGTGATGCTGGAGGTGCTAGAGAGCAACCAGAGTTTATTGATTAGGGGTAGTGACAAGGTTAGACTTGTGCTTTAGGAAAGTCACTTAGCAGCAGAATAGAGGATACATTATATCGAGGAGAGAAATGATGTTGAGATACCCACCAGAAGACTGTTCCAGTAATTTAGGGGTAAGGTGATGATAACCTGCACCAGGATTATGGTTGTGTGAGTAGAGAGAAGATGGAATGTTTTGAAGGTAGGAGCTTGATAACAGATTGAATATCTGGAAAGGCTTCAAGTCAGCAACTGTAAAAATAACACCAAGGTTATTAGGCTATTAGTCTGATTGACTGGGAGGATCAGAGTGACTTTGACAATAAAAGAAAGAAGGTTATAGTAGGGAAGTCTTCTTTCTTTCTTTCTTTCTTTCTTTCTTTCTTTCTTTCTTTCTTTCTTTCTTTCTTTCTTTCTTTCTTTCTCTCTTTCTCTCTTTCTCTCTTTCTCTCTTTCTCTCTTTCTCTCTTTCTCTCTTTCTCTCTTTCTCTCTTTCTCTCTTTCTTTCTCTCTCTCTCTCTCTCTCTTTCTCTCTCTCTCTCTTTCTCTTTCTCTTTCTCTCTTTCTCTCTTCCTCCTGTTCATCCCTCTTTTCCTTTCTCCTTCCCTCTTCCTCTCTTTCTTTCTCTCTGTTTCTCTCTTTTCTTTATTTCTCTTCTATTTTGGACACATTTGGTTTGTGATGCCTATGGAATATCCAGCTTGAGATGCCCAAAAGGCAATGCCCAAAAGTGGAACTTGTGAGAGAAATTAGGGAGTTATGAATTTATCTGAGAATCATTGGCACAATTGAATTTATCAAGGCTGATGAGATCTCCAAATAAGAAAATATGGAGGAAGAAGACACGAGGGTTTAGGATAGAACCATGGAAAATACTCATAATTAATGGGCATAACTTGGATGAAGATCTAGCAAAGGAAACTTAAGGAACGATAAAACAGATAGAAGGAGAAATAGGAGATAGTAATGTCACAAAAACAGAGAGAAGAGAATATTCAAGAAAGGAAGGTAAGAGAATATTCAAGAAAGGAAAGTAATTGACATTGCCAAAGCCTGCAGAAAAGTCAAGAAGGATTTGAGGAAAAGCCATTAGATTTGACAACTGAGATCTTTGGTAACTTTGGATTTAGTAATTAGAAAACTGGTAGTCAGGCAATTTAGGAGTGAAAAGAATTTATATGGAGTCGTGTGGTGTAGATAGATTTCTCAATGAGTTTAGTCAAGAAGAGGAGAAATATGAGATTCTTATGAGCTAGAATAAATGATTGGATCAAGTCAAGTGGGTTTTCTCTCCTCTCTTGAGAATGGCAGAGGCATAGTCACTTTTATTGTTAGCAGGGAAAGAGCAGGTATAGGAGAGAGAGAGAGAGAGAGAGAGAGAGAGAGAGAGAGAGAGAGAGAGAGAGAGAGAGAGAGAGAGAGAGAGAGAGAGAGACAGAGACAGAGACACAGAGACAGAGAGACAGAGAGACAGAAAGAGACAGAGACAGAGAGACAGAGAGACAGAGAGACAGAGACTGAGAGAGACACAGAAAGAGGGAACAATTTGCTAGAGAAGACAGGATGGGATGACATGGGACCACTTGTGCACTTAGAGGGGTTTGACATGGCAAGGAGAAGGGTTACTATATCTTGTGAGACAAGGGTGAAGGATGTAATAGTGTAGAAAAATGACTTAGTGATGTGAACAGAGGAGGGAGGAAAAGGGGAAGCTCTAGGTGAACATTCTTAATTGTTTTGGTGAAATATGGGGTGAGGTTCTCAGCTGAGAGGTTAGAGGAAGGAAGGAAAAGGAAAAGACAATGAGGTAAGTAGGATAGTGCTCTTAATTATGTAAGTGTAATATAAAATTGTATTCATTCCAATTAGCATGTTTCTATGTTTTTCTCCTGTTCTATTTAGGACCTCATGAATAAGAGTGAAGAAGTTAATGGTGGGAGTAAGCTGGAGTTAAGTTTGATTAGTGATAGGATAAAGGGGCAATGAAGAAGAGTATTTCCAGTGTAAGATTTATGGCCTAGGAAAGAACTGATGAGTGGAGAGAATGGAGCTCATGGTGAACATGAAGAACAAAGTTAGGGGTTATAAAGCAGAGGGAAATATGGAATGAGAAAAGGTTATGACCAAATAAAGGAATTTCGGAGTTCATGAACATGGAATGAAAGTACTGATAGATGATGGCAAGATAAAATGTATAACCATCTATGGATGTAGTTGAGGTGTAATAGAGAGTAGGTCATTGGAATTATTATTAGATTGAGGAATTGAGAAGTCATAATATTTGTGGGAGATTCAACAGGTACCTTGAAGGTCCCCTAGTAGGAGAGCAGGAGTAGAAGTCTAATTATAAGATGGCATTGAACCCATTAAGAGACAGCCCATTTGGGTTTCAAGGTTTGCATGAAGAAAAGAAAGGCAACATTGCTCAGATTTTGGAAGGCTTTGAATTCCAGACAAAGCAGTTTGTGCTTTAGCTTAGTGACAGTTGTGAATTATTAAGGATTTTTGAGTTAAGGAAGAACATCACCACATCTGAAGTGAGATGTTACTTACTGAAGCATGAACTTCTCTGACAACTTCCCTAAACAAATGGTAACTTCTGCAGATACGTCTTCAATTATGGGGAACTCACTGCCTCCTCTTGCAGAACTTTCTCTTGTTGGATAACATAAGGAAGCTTAACTTTATAATGAACTAAAATCTGCTTCCCTTTCCTTTGTATCCTGTGGGATTAGTATGTTCCAAGTGCCCTTTTGCTCTGATTTTATCATCACAGATTGTGTTCTCTCTGAGAGGTTCCACTTAGACTGAATGGTAGAAAAAATATTTAAGAGCAAATGATGAAATGCAGGTTTGGGTTCAACAGACTTCCCTTGTTTTCAAATCTACTGAAAGTTGAAATTGAAAACGGAGTCTGTGTGCCAGACTCATCAGGGCCTTCTAGGGAGCAGCAGCTGTGAACTTGACAGACCTGTGTTTCATGAGCTTTCCCTGAAGTGTTCTAATAGCGTTGAACATCTGTGGCCTACTCCAGGTTGCCAAGTCCTTACAAATCCACGAAGTGAGTGTGTACCAATGAGATTGCCTGCTACGTTGGGTCCCAGCTTGAAGAAGGTATAGTCAACCTGACAGAGCATCCAGACTGTTTGGAGGAGTGATATTGACCTGGAGGTCAGGAATCATGGAATGATTCTTGGCTCTGATCTTGGCTACTGACTTACTGAATAATGGTCTACAAGTTCCTTTCTCTCTCTACAGTAAGGTGTTGGATTAATAATAACCCACAGTTATATAAAACTTTAAAGCTTACAAAGTACTTCCCTTACCACAGAGTGAATTAGTAATAGTAGTACCCCTATTTTGCAGAAGAGGAAAGGCTAAGTGCGATTAAATGACTTAGTCATGTGTTACCACTGAGTAGGTATTAGGTTAGAACTGGAACCCAGGTCCTCTTAATTTCCAAGTCCAGCAGTCTTTCTTCTACATTATGGGTAATCCCAGAATGATTTTGAAGTGCTCTTTCAGTGTGAATTTTTGAAAATATTCTACATTGGAATTTGTAATTATGTTCCCAATGTTTTCTTTCAAAAGTAACTAAAATTATGAGATTATAGAATTTAGACCCCCTTTCAGTATCCAGAAACTGAGACACAAGAGAAAAATAAATATTTAAGAGTGTAGTGTGAGTGTAGTAATGGGAGGTACTTTAGGCCATTGATTTTTTCGTCCAATTACACTCATTCACCCCCCCCCCCCCCGACATTTGCTTACATTCTTATCTTCTTTTTAAAATTAATTAATTACTTTTTCAGTTTCACATAGAAACACTTTTTGACAATTGTTTTCTGACATTTAGGACTTATATTTTCTCCCTCCCAACCCCACCCAAGTCAGTAGTTTTCTATAGATTATACCAGTGTTTTCATGTAATATCTATTTCCATATTTCTCATGCTGTGATAGAAGACACATATCTTATATATAATGAAAAGGGAATAAAGTGAAAGATGGCATATTGTGATCTGCACTCCAACTCCAACAGGTCCTTTGGGCTGTGGTTAGCATTTTTTTTTATCACGAATACCTTGTGATTATCTTGGAAACTTGCCTTCCTGATAATGGTTTAATCCTTTGGAGTTGATCATTGTATAATATTTATATTACCATATAAATTGTATACCTGGTTCTGCTCACTTCATTTTTATCAGTTCATATAAGTTTCTCCAGGTTTTTCTGAACTCAATCCTATTCATCATTCTATTGAATTACATTATAACTACAATTTATTAATCTATTCACCAAGTGATGGAAAACCCCTCAGTTTTCAATTCTTTGCCACTACACAAAGAGCTGATACAAATATTTTTGAACAGGTAGGTCCCTTCCCCTTATCTCTGATCTCTTTGGGATATAGATCTAGTTAGTAGTGATATTCCTGGGTCAAAGTATATGCTCAGGTTTATGACCCTTTGAGCATGATTCCATATTGTTCTATAGAATGGTTGTATCTGTTCACAGTTCCATAAACAGTTTATTAATGTCCCAGTTTTATCACACATCTCCTCCAACATTTATCATTTTACTTTTTGATCTTGTTAGTAAATCTGATAGGTATGAAGTGGTATCTCAGAGTTGTTTTAATTCGCATTTCTCTAACCACTAGTTATTTGGAGCATTCTTTATATGACTATAGATTTAATTTCTTCCTCTGAGAACTGCCTGTTCATATCCTTTTATCATTTTTCAATTGGAAAATGATTTGTATTCTTAGAAATTTGACTTAATTCTCCTTAGATTTAAGAAATGAGGCCTTTGTTGGAGACATTTGCTATGAAATTTTTTTCCTCAAATTTGTTGTTTCACTTCTAATCTTAGTTTTATTGGATTTATTTGTACAAAACCTTTTAAAATTTAGTGTAATCAAAATTATCCATTTAATTTTTTATGTTCTTTCCATCTTTTGCTTATCCAATAAGTCTGACAGGTAAAATATTCCATGTTGCTCTAATTTGTTTATAATGTCACCCTTTATTTCTAGATCAAGTATCCATTTTAAATTTATCCTGGTAAATAGAGTTATGTGTTGCTCTATGCCATACAGTTTTCCAGTTTTCCTAGCAGTTTTTTTCTTTTCCTAAAAGCTTGGTACTTTTAATTTATTAAACACTAAGTTCCTATGTATATCAATTGCTTTGTGTTGATTATCTAATTAATTCTATTGATCCATAATTCTATTTCTTAGTAACAAATTGTTTTGATGATTAGCACTTCATAGTATATAGTTTGAAATCCGTCATATGACTTTGCTTCCTTTTTAAATATTTTTTTCATTGATTCCCTTGATTTTCTTAGCCTATTTTGTTCTTTCAAATGAATTTTATTGGGGACAGCTGGGTGGCTCAGTGGATTGAGAGTCAGGCCCAGAGATGGGAGGTCCTGGGTTCAAATCTGGCTTCAGATACTTCCTAGCTGTGTGACCCTGGACAAGTCATTTAACCCCCATTGCCTAGCCCTTACCACTCTTCTAAGATTGGTTCTAAGATGGAAGGTAAGAGTTTTTTTAAAAGAAAAAATGAATTTTATTGTTATTTTTTCTAGTTCTGTGCAATATTTTTTGGGTAGTTTGATTGGTATGTTTGACCACTGATTGAAAGTATTGTTTCCATTTTTATTGCCCTTTAAGATTGCTAGACAACTTTTCCTCATAGCAGCTCTGTTTGGATAGATGGTATGAGATTATTATTCCTTTAATAAATAATTTGATATTATAAATAATATTTGACAAATAGAAAACCCTGAAGCTTAGGGAATTTAAATGACTTTTTCAAGATCAAATAGCTACTTAGTCTTGGGAGTTGGGTCTTGAACCTCATTTGGTATGGAACCCTAGTCTGATTCTCAAGTTTAGTATTCTTTCTGATCTTTTGGGGAGGGGGCAAGAGTTGGCCCAGTTCTTTGATTTCATTGATATAAGGAACTACTAGTAAAGGACCCCAATCCTTACCAATATAAATGAGTTACTGCTCTTAAAGAATTGCCCTGACCATTGAGAGTCTAAATGACTTGTTGAAGATCACAACAGTAAGTAAATTAGGGGCAGGAACTTGAGCTCAGGTTTCCCTGACTATGAAATCAGTAATGTTTCCATTCAGACATGCTGATTCTTTCTGATTAGTTTTTTTGAAGTGGTGACTCACATATATACAGGGCACCATGCTATGTTCTTGGTCAGAACAGAAGGTTGGGACTGTTTGGGTGTGAAATCTGTATTTGGAAATATTCAGATATACAAATGAACAAAGACCTATGCTGGATATTAGGGAAGATCAAGAGACAAGATAGAGTTCCCACCTTCATGGAATGTAATTATGACAGTTGACCTATCATGCATCATCTCACTTTATCCTCTTCTGTAAAATGGGGAGTATATATTGTTTCTTTTTTTCCAGATCAGAAACTTAAATGTTAGAGAAGTCAACTTGTGAATAGAAAATTCAGCCCCTGAACCTAGATCTTCTGACTCAACATTGCTGACTCTTTCATCTTTACCAGATTGTGTATCAAACAGTGTAGGACCTTCTTCCTTGGAAAGGATTAAGAACACTATTTCCAGACTCTTCTCTAGTCTTCTATCTTCTCCCTCTCCCCTATAACTGTGTAGAGTAAGATACTTTTCAAAATATGCAAATAATACACTTCATGTTATCATTTTAGAGTCATCTGGAAATTCATAACATTCCTTCAGGAGGAAGCTTCATTCTAACATAGGCATGGCAGAAGTATGTGCAGCAATGATCTCTTTTTAGGTTCTTTCTTACTCTTAGCCTTCTTGAAGTATCCATGAGTTGGTTGCTTGGGCAGCCCCTGGTGTTGAAGGCCTCCCTGGAACTGACCTGGCTTCTGCCCAGAGTCAGGGTTATTGGTTTAATTCCAGATGGCATCCCAAGAGGGAGCTTGTCTCCTTCACCTCCTATTTTCCCTTGACACTTGGTGAGTGATAGTTTTAATAATGTAAAGCGTTTAAGCGATATGGTGATAGGTATTTTATGCCAGAGACAAAAGCATATAATGCAGATTTTATGCACATATTCTTTTAGAAGAGAAAAGCTTTTGCTATGTAGTGGTAGTATGATACAATGGAAAGCACATTGGGTCTAAAGATTGATCAATCTAAGATGAATCAAATTTAATTCCAGGAATCTAGTTCAACATACATTTGTTATGCACCTGTGCTGATGTAATCAAGGCCAGAAGGAGAGAGGACTTATAAGAGAAGATATTGTCTTTACCATTAGTTGTTTCTGAGAGAGGATAATGGGGAGAGATTATCTAATAAGCTTTACTTGGGCTTCTTCAGTTATTCAAGAAATATTGATTAACTACTATGAATTTTTGAAAAAAGAAACAAAAAGAAACCATCCCTCTTCTGGAAGAGCTTACATTCTAATGAGTGCTACAGTAATTACATTAATTTAACTCACCATCATAATAATAACAACTAGCATTCGTATAGTACCCTAGAACTTGCAAAGAGTTTTAAAAAATATTTTATTCTTGCAGCAACTCTGAAAAGTAGATCTTACAGAAGAGGAAACTGAGGTTGAGGTTAAATGTCTTGCCTAGAATCACACAGCTAGTAAATGTCTGAAGCTGAATTTGGATCTAGGTCTTCCTGACTATGTCCAATGCTCTATCCACTGTACCACCTAGTGGTCTTGAGTATATATTCATATTATATATAGAATGATCATAAAGACAATAAAGATGAAAACAAAGTAGTTGGGGAAGGAGGCCAGTCTATAGCAATTTGGGGAATCAGAACAGGCTTTGTCCCTAAGGTGGTACATGAGTTGGAGCTTCAAGAAGGCAGAGGTGCTAAAGGGGTACATTCCAGAGTTGGGGGGGGATAATGATCAGAACAAATGAAGGAGAGGGAGTGCCATGTTGAAGAAACAGAAATAAGGCCAGTTTGTCGGGATGTGCAGGAGGGGAATAACATACAGTATGAGGGGACTGGAAAGATTGGTTGGAGCTAGGTTGTCAAAGGCTTTAGAAACTATACGGAGGAGTTTATATTTTATCCTAGAGATAATCTTCCACCATCTTTTACTGATGCAGACACACCCCCAATATGATGAAAGGCAGGACTCTCAGGATTTTATAGGTTTTGGCTAATAGAGTCTCCACAGAGTTGAATCCCACAAAAATGAAGTAAGAAATTTGATAGAGAAGGGTTTAATGGAAACTCTCATGCATGTGACTCTAGGGGGAATTCTTAGCTCAGTGACAACCCTACTAACCCTGCGTAAATTGAAAGCTATCAAACACTTGGACCATTAGGGGAAATTCCTAGCTCAATACAAGCCTACAGGTCTATCAAAAATGACTCCTATATAATAAAAATAGGATGTTTAATAAAATAATTATTTCTGAAAGGAGCATGGCAATGGATTGCCAACCAATATCTTTCCTAAGCTTGATTCACTGGAGAAAAGTAGAATGGCCATGGGGTGCTCCTTGGTCTGCTAAGGAAAGAGGAAGAACAGAACAGATAGAATTTTATTCCTTTGTCCCTTAAGAAGAGAAAGGAGACAGGATGAGAAATGAGGGACCAAAAGCTTCTGCTCTTTTACTCTGAGTGGAAACTAGTTATCAGTTAATTAAGATATTGCTGAGAATGGTTAGGCAGGCTTATGACATTGGGGATAAAGATAGGAAATGACACTAACCTTGAACTATAAGACAAAGCAGATCTGAGAAATATGAAGTTCTATAATAAGTTTGAGTTTTGAGTTTTGAACTCTGAGTTCAAGATCTTATGCTGCCACCTCTAATCTATGTACCTTTCTCCCCCCCCCTTGTAACTTTAGATAAGTCAATTTATGTCTGAATCCCTTACACTCTTTTACTTTGGAACTGATACTTAGTATTGATTCTAAGAAAGAAGGTAAGGGTTTAAAATTTTTATAAATCTAAGGCTTAGTTTCATCATCTGTAAAATGGGAATAGTAATAAATGACTTACTACTAATACAGGGTTTTTGTGAGGATCAAATTGGAACTTATATATGTATATTGTAACCTCAAGGAATAATTGAAATTTGTGTTATTATTAGATATAGACTATATGATATCCAATGGGCAAAGCCAGCAATACATCATGAACTTCAGTTAAAGGAGAGAAAACCTCATATTATACTCACTTTAAAATATATATTTTTGATCTTCTGAAGAGTCCACTTCTTATCTCTTTGCTTTTACACTGGCTTTTTTCAATGCCTAAAATGCCCTTCCTTTTCTCCATCCCTTTTGACATTGCTGGCTTCAGATTTGTCTCACATACTGCCTATTGGAAGAGGCCTTCCTGATTATCCCTTTTGTCATTGAACCTTCTCTTTTAGGACTTCCTTTCTTCTACTTTGTATGTATCTAGCTCAGATTTCAAATTTAAGCTTGTTGAGGTCAGAAATTGGTTTTATTTTTTGCTTTGTAACCCCAGATCTCAGCTCACTGCCTAGGATATAGTAGGTACTTAATAAATGTTTGTTGATTGATGTGTCTTGGATATAATATCTCCTACATTGAGAAACAAGTTTCCTAAGGGCAGGGACTTACATTTTTTAAAAATATTTTTTCCTTTCATTGTATTCCTAGCAATTGGCACGGTGCCTGGGACAGAGTAAACTTAATGAATGCTAATTAATTGATTGTCCAAATCTTTTAAAAGCTCTGTAATTTTATGGATATAGATCCTTTTTTTCATTGACACATGCGTATCAGAGCTACTCCATACCTTGGCATATGGTATAAATAAATTATTGTGGCCAAAAAACATCACTACTATTGTCTAGCCTGCTAGTAGTTGTCTTTACAGTCCCAAAGGTGTGACCTTAGGTGACATATACATTTATAGGTTGGTAAAATGTTCTAGAGTATATACTGTGCTGGAACACCCTTTAAAAACTAGTCATTTTTATTTACTAATGAAACATCAGAGGAGAACTTTCATGGAGATGTGAGGGAAGCACATGTTTTCATGTAATCATGGAGCTCCTCTCACATTCTCTCTCACTCTGTCTCTCTGTCTCTCTGTCTCTGTCTCTCTCTGTCTCTCTGTCTGTCTGTCTGTCTGTCTCTCTCTCTCTCTCTCTCTCTCTCTCTCTCACACACACACACACACACACACACACACACACACTTTAGTGATTAGTTCAATTCCTTAGTTTTTCAGAGGAGGGAACAAGCTCTGAGAAGTGACTTGTTCACTTAGACTTAGAGGTAGCAGTAGGATATGAATACTTACCACTTGGCTTTCTAAGTTTCTTTACATCATACTAGACTTTTTCCCCAGATTAAATTGCAAATTAAATTTGGTAACATATAAAGTGGTTAATATGCACATTTATTAGAGGATATATAGAATAATACAGTAAGCTGAGCTATATATAATTAGAACAAAAATGGCAATCCAGTGAATATGTTCCTAAGCTCTAGCTTTCCGCTTAATTTAAAGTAATATTTGATAGAAGAAATTCTATTAGCATGAAGTTATTTGCTCTACCCCCTAAAGAATGTTGTCACATTTACAATAATCTAATAAAGTATATCTCAGTTTTAGAGTCCTTAGCAATTGAGTCATTTTGAACAGCTTAAAAAAAAGAGAAAAGACCTCTTTTAAAGACCTTAAAAGAGGAAAAAAACTCTTTTAAAAAGTCCAAATTTTTAAAAATTCAAAACATTTTGAAGGGAAATCTTTCTGCAATGGGTAACACTGCTTAACCTAATACAGAATATAATTTAACTTTCACATAGGTATTAGATAATAGAATTGAAATTCAAACCCAGGCCCCCTGATTCAAATCTAGTGTTCTTTCTCTGACACTGGTTTGCCTCCTTTTAAACTGTAGGTGATGAAGAATTTGTATCAAATGAAAAATACAAGTTTTAGCTTTGGTGCTGAATCAGTTAGGAGGAGCTGGATAAGTTGCTCCTAATGTTTATTAATTATCTATTGTGGACCAGGAACTATGGTGGAGGCTGAAAGCAAAGAGAACAATGAAATATTCTTTTTTTTTTTCATGGGGCATATTATCCACCACTTCAATTGTACCAGAAGAAACCCCTTAATGTTGTACTCAACACTGCCATTTCTAAGGAGATATGTGGTGGGCCAAAAGACCTATTTGGGACCAATATTCTTAACCTTTTTGTATCATGGTTCCTTTGAAAGTCTGCAGCAATCTCTGGGCCATTTCTCAAAATACATAAAATATGTAGAATTAAAAAAAAATTAAATGCATAAAGTACAAGGTTACAAAGGAAAATATATTGAAATGTAGTTGTTAAGATATTTAAAGAAACACAATCATAGATCCCTGCTTTGGGGACTTATGTTTCTGGTGCTCAGTGATTAATAAGGACAGTCTAGAATGTTAAAAATCTTTGGAGACTTTTGACAAATTAGTCTTCAAGAAGGAAAGAAATTACACTTAACCATGGTTCTACTATTATCAAGGAGATCATCTCAGGAGGAAACAATGACTAGTTCATCATTTTGCCTTTTAGTTTCTTAAATAATAATTTATAAAAAACCCTAATATCTTTCAAGTTTCAAGTATAATGCAGAAGAAACTGCATGATCTGCCATTACTATTTCAGTTCCAGCCAACTGGGACCTTGATAGTCCCAGCCATCTTACTTTGATAGTGGAATTAGATCTTATTATACTGGTTTGTTTGGTTTCCTATCTAATTCTGAGATTCTGTGATTCCCTTGAGGGATATATATATATATATATATATATATATATATATATATATATATATATATATATATATATGTAATACCACACCCTAGAGACCATGTGCTGTGTGCCCCTCCCCCCACTGAGTGCCAGGTATGCCTTGCCCCCTTACCTCACAGGAGAGAGAGGGGAAGCACTCCCATTGGGCTGCTGCTGGACTGAGGGTATATGAAAAAATGTCATCAGGGAGCAGCTTCACCAGAGTCCCTCTGCCTTTCTAGTAAAGAACTTTTGGTGGAGGTGTATGGCCTTGTGTCCACAGAGAGTGCTCTACATGCCATCTTTGGCACCCATTCTATAGGTTCGCCATCACTGACCTACAAAGTGGTACTCAATATAGGACACTGATTGCCCATGCACTGAATGACCCCAGATGTCTAAGCTTTGGGAGTTCATTTTTAAAAACAGCTTTCTTTTCTTTTGTTTCCATTTCAAGCTGTGACTGTCATTTCTTACTGCTCTGGGTAGTTATCCCTTTCCCCTTTTTCTAAATTGCTGTATAGCAATTTCTGAATTACTTGATGTTGTTGGAAAATGGAGCTCTCATAATAAGTGAGCATGTCAATGGAATGAGTAGAAAAGGTTATAAGATGGCAAAGCCTTTTGATAGGTGAGCTTTCTTCTTTTCAAGCAATGCTTCAGATAGATGAAGTTATTAGAGGAGCTCCAGAAAGATGAGATTATTAGAGAGTGGCGTTCTAGATAATTGAGTTCCCAATAGACAACCCTGTCAGTGAACAGAGCTTTAGATAGGCAGTATTGCAGGACAGAGTTCCAAATGCACTTTAGTTTTAGAAGGTAGAATTCCAGAAAGATAAATCTGTCATCAGAATTCCAAGAAAAGTAGAATTCAGATTAGGTGAGGTATCACAGCATTTTCATTATTTTATTTCATGTGGAGCCTATTCGAATCCAGCATTTGTAAGTCATAAGTATAAATTTCTAAAGGTCCATAGCCCCTCTTTCCCTAACTAATGTGGAGATGAAGAGAGGCCCTGTCTCTGTGCCAGTCTGTGGCACTGAACTCAAGAAGGTCAGGGGCAAATAACTAGTGGTGCTTTGGTTCCTTAGAACACTCATTCCCTGCTTTTCAATTCCAGTGGGGAGATTTGGAATCCAGAGGCTGACTGTGGTCTGTGCCATTGCCTGAAAAACATCTCCAGGAAAGCAGCCAGCCTGGTTCAGCTCAATGAGCTAATCTAAGAACAGAGGGGTTTGTTGGAATCCTGAGCCAAAAGCTCCACAGAACATCACGGGCTCTTTGAATACTTAGAAATGCCTTATGGGACAGCTGCAGAGGGTTAGTAGGGTGGGAGGAGGGTGAGAAGGAAGGGAGCTGTGGCACCTGCACTGTTTTATTGCAAAAGGCTATGCTGACTGGTGACATTGGATCCAGTGAGCACACCTCATCCTCTGGGGGTGAGCACCTGATTCTTTTGGCTCAACTTCTGGCTCCATTCCTCATTTTCTAGCAAAATAGTTTCATGTTTGCAGTGACAGAATGCTATCTTTTCATTATTCCTTTGCTTTAAGGTAACATTTCTTATTTGTTAAGGGTATTATATTTTCCATTTTTTTCTTTCATTAGTATAAGAGCTTAAGGTTGGAAGGAACATCAGAAATCATCTGCTTTTGATTCATAGACCCCTCTTCTACATTCTTGGGAAGTAATTGTTTTAGCCTCTGCCTCTAACATTTAATGTAGATGAGGAGCTCTCTATATTTTGTGGCAGTTCATTTTACATTTGCATAGTGCTGTTAGCAAGCTTTTCATTATATTGTTTTATTATATTGAAATAAAATGTGCTTCTTGTAACTTTTGTCCACTGGTCCTAGTTTAGCCCCCTGGGCTCAAGCAAAAAAAATCTAATTTCTCTTTCACATAAGACCCAATTATTTGAAAACAGTGTTCATGACTTAGTCTCCCTCATCAACTAAATCTTTTTAAGTTGAAGCTAAGCATTGCTAGTTCCTTCACTCAGATTTCATGGTTTCCATTTCTCATAAGTGATCCAAATTACTGGGCTCTTGTTGGGAATTAAAGCTGATTCTTCATAATGGGCACTATTTAACCCAGACTACTTTAATTTTTCAAAATCTCTGACTTTCTTTTAAAAAATATTTTGTTTTTTTCCAAATAATGTGTAAAAACAATTTGTAACATTTGTTTTAAAATTTTTTGAGTTTCAAGTTCTCTCCCTCCCCCCTCAAGAAGGCAAGCAATTTGATAAAGGTTATTCATGTGCAGTCATACACATGATATTTCCATATTAGTCATATTGTGAAAGAAAACTCAGACCAAACCCCCTCCCCCAAGAAAAATAAAGTAAAAAAAAGTATGCTTCAATCTGTGTTCAGACTCTATCAATAACATTTTCCATCATAAGCCCTTCACAATTGTCTTGGATCATTATACTGCTGAGAATTGCCAAGTCATTCATAGTTGATTATTGTACACTATTTCCATTGCTGTGTACAAGATTTCCTGATTCTGCTCAATTCTCATTGCATCAGTTCATGTAATTGCATCTGTGACTTTCTAGGAGTAGGGCATCATCACAATGGGATCCTTGATTTGGAGCTATAAGATACATTGGAGAACAGAGAGCCCATTTCCTTACTGTTTTACAGATGAGGAAACTGAGGCCCAGGGAAGTCAATTCATTTGCTTAGAATCATTCTGGTATTATACATATGAGGTAGGCCATTTAGTCCAAATCCTTCATTTTATTGTTGAGGAAACTAGGTCTAGGGAATTAATTGCTTTGCCCAAGGTCAAGGGTGCAAAGCATCAGAGGTAGGTTTTGAATGTAGCATCTCTAGTTCTAGAGCTAATGTTCTTTTCTCTATATAGCACTCTGGCTCCTTCTTCTTAGTCTTTATTCACAGTTTGAAATAGATTTTGCTATGCTTTGGGAAGCATGAAAAAATAGGTAGAGAAACAATGTCTGAAGAAAAGGCTAGCTACTGTGTTCAAGATTCTTGTGCCTGGGATTTTATTCTTTGGGCAGCCAATGACAAGCTGTCCTGAGCATATAACCTGTTCTCAGATGACAAATAGGAAGTCCATTCTTGAGTCCCCTATCAATCAAAGGAATCTTACAAACACTGATAAAATGCTTACTCTATGTGTCAGACATTTTGCTAAGGTCTGGGCATGCAAAAGCAAAAAATAAAAGGGCTCCTAGAGAACATGATACCTATGGGTATTTGCTGAACACAATCAAGATGAGTACCAAGTAGTTTTGGGAGGAATACGTCTAATTCCCATTCAAAAGTCTCTCTCCTTGTTGAACCTGAATGAGGTTCAGTTCTGTCTTGCCTTTCACAAACTACCTTCATGCTACAATGAGGCATTGGAGAGTTTATTATATAGAAAAAATGACAATAATTTTTATAGAGCTCTGTGTATGAATTCAGAATGCTTTCAAACATGTAATTTCACTAACAGACGAAAGAGTAGAAAAGTAGTATTCCATTTTGTGGGTGGTAGCATAGGTGTGTATGATTTTGTTTTTAACCTTTTTTTAATTTTTGTGATTTGCTTCAAATTCAATTCCTCTTTAGTGTAGGTGATATCCCTCCCCCAAACTGCCTCAGCAACAAAAACAAATAAAAAGAAGCCTCTCCAAAAGGCTCTAACTTGTAGGATTTTCTGATAGCCTTGTATAGTATTTAAATATTAATCCCAATATCCTTTTCACAGATCTCATCCTCTTTGACCTTCTTAGTAGCTTCTGACATTGTTGACCAGTTCCTCCTCCTGAACACTGATCTCTTTGGTTGTTCTCTTCTTGTCTGATCATTTCTTCTTGGATTCTTTGGTGGGACTATTATCTTCTTCCTTCCCACCTGGTGTGGGCATCTTCCACCACTCTGTCTAGACTATTCTTTCCTCATACTCTCTCCCTTACGTGATTTCAGCCCCAATGGGTTCAATTATTATCTCTATGCAAACGATTTCTAGATTTATTCATACTGCCAAAGTCTCTCCTGACTTAAGGCATTTCAGGCTCAACATGTCCAAAACGCAATTTATCATATAAGTCCCCAGATTGATCCTTCCTCCAAACTTCTCTATTTCTGTGAATGGCCATACTTCCAGCCATCCAGATTTGTGACCTCGGAGTTTTCCTTGATTCTTTTTTCTCATTTAGCCCCCATATCTAATCAGTGGAAAGTTGTTTACTTGTGCAACAACTCTCATATCTATCCCTTTCCTCCTTTATTCTTACTACCTCTTGCTTGGGGTTATCATCATCTTCCTCCTGGATGATTAGAAGAGCATTCTAACTGGTCTTCATGTTTTGAGTCTCTTCCTTTGTGAAACCATTTTTTCCAGTTAGGTATGGTGATACATGTCTAAAATCTCTCCTACTGGGGAGACCGAACCTAGTGGATTCTTTGAGCTTGGGTGTCCTGATCTGAATTAAGGCTAACAATATCAATTGGATGTCTGAAGTAAATCTGGCTTAAATTTGAGCTCTTGGGAGAGGGAGATCATGCTGAAGAAGGGAGTGAACCTTCTCAGGTTGGGAACAGAGCAGATCAAAACTTCCTTGTCAGTCAGTCATCAGTGGGATCAAGTATCTATTGTACTACTAGCCTGGATGATGAGGAGATTCAATCTCAAAAGAAAAAAAGGAAGGGAGGGAGGTAGAAAGGAGGAGAAGAAAAAGGAGGGGAGGGGAATCATGTTACACATAGCTAGCACACTGATAATCCTAAAACAATTCTGTCACATCCTACCTCCCCAATTTTTAATGGTTCCTTCTTGCTTGTAAGTCTGACATTTAAAGCCTTCTACAAATTGGCTCCCACCTACCTTGCCAGACTTATTTTATATTATTACCCTTTAAACACTCTCTTCCACTCAAACTGGACTACTAAGCCGTTTTCTCTTCTAACCATTTTATTTCTTGCTTCTGCACAGATACTTCCCTTTGTCTGGTATGCACACCCTCCTCAGTAGAATCCATACTTTCCTTCAAAGCACAGTTTGCATATCACCTCTTACATGAAGATTTTTTCTGATCCCTCCCAGTTATTTGCATATCCTTTCTTGAAATTACTTTTTTGTTTATACTTTGCACCTGCTTGTGTACGTGTTGGATTCTTCCAATATAATCTCTCTCTGTCTCCCAGCACCTTACCCTCCTTAATAAGATAGTGAGAGAGGCAGGTAGGTAATGGATAGAGAGCCAGGCCTAGAAACAGGAGATTTGGGTCTGAATATGACATTAGATACTTCTTAGATATGTGTTTCTGGGCAAATCACTTAACCCACTTGCCTAGTCCTAATCACTCTTCTGCCTTGGAATAGATACTTAATATTAATTCTTTTTAATCTTTTTTTTTTAAACTCTTACCTTCTGTCTTGGAACCAATACTGTATTGGTTCCAAGGCAGAAGAGTAGTAAGGGCTAGGCAATGGGGGTTAAGTGACTTGCCCAGGGTCACATAGCTGGGAAGTGTCTGAGGCCAGATTTGAACCCAGGACCTCCCAACTCTAGGCCTGGCTCTCAATCCACTGAGCTACCCAGCTGCCCCCACTTAGTATTAATTCTAAGGCAGAAGTTAGAGTTTAAAAAAAAAAGATATGGATAGAATTCAAGAATCCATGAAATCACAGGTATTTTGAAGAAAGAAATAAGTAATAATAATGAGAACTAGAGCTAATCTGGAAGTCGAATATTAGCTAATGGGCAGATTTTTGATTTTGTCATAGTATCCCCAGCATCTTAGCAATGCCTGGAACCTTGGAGTTTAATAAATATTTATTAGTCTGAATATAATTGAGGTTTGGATCTATCTCCCATTAATTCCTGTGAGATCCTTGATGGAAGGTGTGGTGTTTTTGTCTTTATTTCTCTCTCCAGTCCATTAGCACAAGTCAATATATGATAAACACTTAGCAATGATCCTTGATTGATTGATTAGAATCTTTATTTCTTTCATTTAGCCCTTCAGACCATGGTTTCAATCATTTTCATTCCTCTACCTACTGACAATGTCTCACATAAAATTCACTGTTTTGATTCGATAAACATTTGTTCTGCCTACCCTGTGCTAGGTCCTGTGGGAGACACTCTGGGGGAATAAGAGAAGATATATGACACAATCCCTGCCTTCAGGGAGCTTATAGTGAGCATGCTTTGTTTCAACAGAAGGAATGAACTTCTTGATGACAGAGCTCATAAATCTGAAATGATTAATTCATTCATCATCTTAGAAAGAGTATTTATTATGTTAATTTGCTTATTTAATTTGCATTCCAGTTGCCAAGGAGTCATTTGCCTTACTGAACTTCTGAATCAAATTAAACAGTGTTTGAGGGGCAGATATAGACTCTAAGACTTTCTCCTCAAAGGAGAAATACATTTAATAAATGAATGCTTTAAATAAGGAGAGGTCTTTAGCGGAAGTTAAGAACCCCTCGTTAGGCATAATATACTCTTTTTGTATGTAGGTTGCACTGGATGACTGCTGAAGTCCTTTCTGTCAAAATCTGTGGTTCTGGTTGTACTTGGATGTCTGAATCCTACATTGGGCTGTACTTTCTATCCTACAGATCAAGAGATTTGATACCTGAAAGATTGAATAATGAGAATACATTTCACATAAGAACTAAGAGAACAATATAGATAATGACTGTGGTCATATAAATGGTGATCCTAAAAAAATAGTCAAATTCTTATTAATTGTAATTGACAACTACCAAGGAAGCTAGCCTTCCCATCTTACAGTAGAGGGTGAGGGAATTACAGATGTGGAACATGGGATAGAATGCTATAATTGATTGGTTTGACTCAGATGTTTTTTCCTTTATGATTCATTGGGGATGGGGAGAGGAAATTACTCTGTTATAAAGACAAAAGGAAGCAATAAGGCTTTTAAAATATTGCTTTTCATGAATTAGTCAGTTTACATATTTTAATGTCAGGAGGGAGCTAGTCATTTTTCTACCTCAGTTTCTTGTTCAGTAATAGGGATGGGTTGGACCTCATGATTTGTGTGGTCCCTTCCAATTCTGTGAGTATTCAACACTTTGAAACTGTGGATCCTTGATGAATTGAACTTTGTTGGAAGAACAAAATAATGATAATTTATACCTGCTTTAGTTCTTCAGGAGATTTGTAATTAAAGGAGAGAGGCAATGCTATACCAGGTAGAGAATGAGAGCTTTGAAATCAGAGTCCCTGGGTTCAAGGGCTACCTTTGTTATTTACTGCCTGTGTATAACCCTGGGCAAATCACTTATTCTCTCTATATCTCAGTTTCCTAATTTGTAAAATGAGACTTGATGTCCTCTGAGGTCTTTTCCAACTCTAAATCTAGGATCCCACAATCTGTCCACAGTTACAACAGGGTGAAGGTTTGCTAATGTCATGTTTAGTATGCCTTTTCTAATAGTAGGGGGTCTTTGTAAGGTATTGGCTTACTTTGACATGCCATACTGATAGATAGCTTCATTTTGCTTTTCAAACTAGACTCTATTAGGAAAGATCTAGGTTGATTCTCATGCTTCCTGAAATATCTTTCTTATTTTGATAATTTTTTGGATCTGTTATCTCTTCAGTGATCAAGTAGGTTCAGGTAGTTGGTAGAATTATTAGAACCCTGGACCTAAAATTAGGAAAACCTGAATTCTAATGTGTCCTCAGACAGTTGCAAGCTGTGTGACTCTGGGCAAGTCACTGATCTTCTATCTGCCTCAGTTTTCTCAACTGTAAGATGAGGATAATAAGAACATTTGCTTCCTGGGGTTGTTGTGAGGGTCAAATGAAATTATAATTATACAATGCCTGGCATAGAGTCACTTAATAAATGCATGATTCATTTACTTCCCCCATTTCTGCCTTCAGTATGGTTATTTCCTCTTCTGATGAAAACCCCAGTCCATCAGTGCCTTGTGTGATACTTCTCTAATTATTTTCATAAATCCTCCGAATTAAATGAATACCCTACCCGCAATGCTGACATAGGATCGTAGATTTAGAACTGGGAGGGACTTTAGCTGAAGTATCAGGGTTCATATCTTACTTCTGTCACTTGTTCCCTGGGTGAGTTGGGGCAAGTCACTTTATCTCCCTAGGTCATGGTTTCCTCACCTGTCAAATGAGAAGAAGTTGGACTAGATGAATAACCTCTGAGATCCTACAATCCTGTGATCTACTTTGGTCCTCCTTTACAGATGAAGAAATGGAATATTAGAGAGGTTAAAATGACTTCTCTCATGGTCACAGGATAGGTAGTTTTGAACCCAGGCTGGTTAATTCCAAATTTAACATTCCTTTCTGTTATACCATGTTTTTTTTTTGTATAGCCCGTTTGACTATTTCGAAACTCTGTGAACTAGGTACTGTTACTATCCTATTTTTACAGATGAGGAGGTGAAGGGTGAGACAGATTAGGTGACATCATCACATAGTTTATAGGTATTTGAGGTATAACTCAAACCCATATCTTCTTAACTACCCAGGCTATATTTTCTCCATCATACCCTCAAAGGATCTCCCAATTAACTTCTTAATATTTCATGGATCCCCGTATGGCACTTGGATAAAGTCTACATTGGTTACCTCTTTCTTAAGACTGGACTGGTTGATTTTTTTCTTTGTCATAATACCCTTAATGGGTTCTATTAGGAGACTTCCCTTGCATAAGCCACTGATGGTAATGTGCAACAGAAAGGACTTGTTTTGTCGATTGCTGGGAGATAATGTGTTTCAGTTGGAATTATGTTATATTAAAGTTCAGGAAAGCTATCATCTCTGTTTATATTTCAGCTGACAGGCAAGTCAACATCCTTAATCTGTTTGCCCATAGGAGGCAGTAAAGAGAATGGAGTGGCTT
Organism: Monodelphis domestica; assembly: GCF_027887165.1. NCBI lineage: Eukaryota > Metazoa > Chordata > Mammalia > Didelphimorphia > Didelphidae > Monodelphis > Monodelphis domestica. Next base: position 398,267,715 of record NC_077227.1, read on the forward strand.
TTATGTGGGTGATAGTAAATTGATTGGCAATGGAGAACAGAGGCAAACTATTGAAAAGGGGGAAAAGTCATTTCAGAAAAGGAGAAAGGCAGAAACTTGCTTTCTATGAGGAATGTGGGACAATGTAATTTCCCCTTTGTAGGGAAACACTACTTTCTTACAATGTGAAATGTCCCATGTTTTGTCAGAAAAAATACCATTTGGAAATGTCTCATCAGTAGTTGCTACCCTGGCTATTTTTGTTGTCACCTTTCATGGTGACTTCCTGATGGTCATGAATGTTGTTATTTCCACAGACATTTGTTTTGGAAAACTGTCAAAGTTGAAAATTCCTCTTCCCCCAGATATATAATTTCAGCATAGGCTGTTACTTGGAATGTAATTGGTTGCTTCTATTTCTAGTTATATGATAATAATAGCTCATGTTTAGATAGTGCTTTACATAGATTATCTCATTTGATCCTCACAACAACCTTGTGAAAGAGTGTTTCCTATTTTACAAAATTAGAAACTGAGACTATGAAAAGTCATAGACTTTGAAGACTTAGAGTGGGAAGAGATCTCAGAGATCATCCAGTCCATCTCCTTTATTTGACATATGAGGGAATGAAGAATTAAAAAGATGTTCTGCCCAATAAGTTTTAAATTCAATGCTTAAACTCCAGTCCTCTGTCTCTAAATGTAGTCAATTAATCAACAAGTATTTATTAAGTGCCTTCTCTGTGCCAGGCACCACAGTCAGCACTGACAGTACAAAAATACTAAAGTGACAGTCCCTGATAGTAAGTTATATTTTATACTGGGGGTGGGGTGGGGTGGGACAGAAAAGGTAGTATATATTATATTGAAAAGAGCAGCAGGTCTGGAGTCAGAGAACCTGGGTTTAAATTCCATCTCTGCTACTTATCCCCATTTGAACTTGTACTAGTCACTTAACCTCTGTGAATTTCAGTTTCCTTGTTTCTTCTAAAATGAGAGGGTTTGGTTAGATGGCTCTTAAGATCTCTTCTAGTTTCACGTTTGAGATAAATTACTAATGTTATTTTTCAGTTGTATCTGATTCTTTGTGACCCTATAGACTGTATACTGTTTATTGAGTTTTGTTGGCAAAGATATTGGAGTGGTTTAACATTCTCTGTTCCAGTGGATTCAGGTAAATAGAAGTTAAATATCTTGCTCAAGGTCACACAGTTGGTAAGTGTCTAAGGTTGTACTTGAATGTAGGTCTTACTCCAGCCACACTCTCTCTTCGCTGAGTCATCTAGCTACTTCAAGAAATATAGATATAGCCAAAATAAATACAAAGGTATTTTGGGCAACACTTAAAACTAGGAAAATTGTGGAAAGCTTCTTAGAATTGGATAATACTTGATTTGAGCCTTAAAGCTTAAAGGGGTACCAAGAGGAAGAGGTAACAAAAGAGAACATTCAAGGTATGGGGCAGGGAAACCTACACAAAAATACAGAGATTGGAATTGGAATGTTGAGTATGGGAAACAACCAGAAGGCCAGTTTGACTATAGTGTAGATTGTGTGAGGGGGAATAATACATAATCAATCCATAAAGATAGACAGAGGAGTTCTTTTTTTATTTTAGAATCATGAAGAGTCAGTGAACCTTTTTGAATAGGGTAATGACATGGCCACATCTAGGGAGGATGAGTTGGAATATAAAGAAACATGCTGTAGGGAGACAAGAAAGGTCCTTAAACAGGGTGGTCATGGCTGGAATGGAGAGAAAGGCACCAGTAAAAGAAACAGAGAGAAAGAAGAATAGATATGACTTGACAACCAAGTGGATGTGGAAGATGAGTGTTCGTGTATGTAGGTGGCTAGAATAATGATGAAAGAGAAATAGGGAAGTTAAGACAAAGAGAATATGTTTAGAAAGAAAAGACTGTGTTTTGTTTTGGACATATTTATAGTACTACGAGAGGTACCAGATGTTTATGTCCATCAGGTTGTTGGAGATTTTGGACTGGTGCTCAAAAGAGAGATGAGGATGTGATACATAGATCTAGAAGTCAATCAAATATCGATAATAGTTGGATTCATGGGAACTGGTGAGATCATAGAGAGAGTATAGGAAAAGTAGAGGAGATAATTCTGGAAAGAGACACACATAGGAGGCAGTATATAGATGATAATGATTCAGTTGAGATGGAGATTGATCTGTCAGGCCTGTAGAAAGAGAATCAAGATATTGCAGTGTCATGAAACTCCAGGGTTGAGAGAATATCCAGGAGGAGAGAGTGGTCAACCATGTCAAACTCTGCAGAAAAATCTAGAAGGATGAGGACTGAGAAAAGGTTATTGATTTAGCAATAAAGACATAATTGGCAACTTTTAGAGGCTAGTTCCTTTTGAAGGGTAGAGTATAAGCCAGATTTTAGGAGACTGAGAAATGAGTATGAGTTAAGAAAGTAGGAGTAATAAGTATAGGAAACTTTTTTTTAGCAGTTTGTGAAAAGTAGTGCAGCTATTGGAAGATAGCCTGAAGGAATGCTATAGTCAACTGAAGGTGTGAAAGGAAGATTTAACTATGTTTGTAGGTAGTAGGGGAAAAACCTATGTGGACAGAAATAAATTGAGTTGAGATCAAGGGTACAAGAAGAGGAATTGGTATAGGCAAGGAGAAAGGCCATCAAACAGTCATGGCACCATGGAAAGTATGTTGGCCAGATAGTGGAATTTTAGAGTTAAGGATCATGGAAACAGTACTCTAGTTGGTGAAGATAAGATCAAAGGTACGACCATTTCTATATATGGCTTTTTTGGGAAGTGAAAGTATTTTTTTAAACATTATTTTATTTGGTCATTTTCATACATTGTTTATTGGAAACATCATTTTCTTTTCTGCCCCCCAACCCTCCCACCCCCACCCCTTTCCTAGCCGATGCCCGATTTGTCTGGGTATCACATGTGTACTTGCTCTGAACCCATTTCCTTGTTGTTGGTATTTGCATTAGGGTGCTCATTTAGCATCTCTCCTCGATCATGTTCCCTCAACCTCTGTAGTCAAGCAGTTGCTTTTCCTCTGTGGTGTTTTTACTCCCTCAGTTTGTCCTCTGCTTGAGGATAGTTTAGTTTTAGTTTTTTGTTTTTTTCTCATAGATTGCTGCAGGTTGTTCAGGGACATTGTAAAGCCATTACTGGAGAAGTCCATTATGTTCTCTTGTACCACAATGTGTTAGTCTTTGTGTACAATGTTCTCCTGGTTCTGCTCCTCTCACTCTGCATCACTTCCTGGAGGTTGATCCAGTCTCCATGGAATTCCTCCACTTTATTATTCCTTTTAGCACAATAGTATTCCATCACCAACAAATACCACAATTTGTTCAGCCATTCTCCAATTGAAGGGCATCCCCTCATTTTCCAATTTTTGGCTACCACAAAGAGTGCAGCTATGAATATTCTTGCACAAGTCTTTTTCCTTATTATCTCTTTGGGGTACAAACCCAGCAGTGCTATGGCTGGATCAAAGGGCAGACAGTCTTTTATCGCCCTTTGGGCATAGTTCCAAATTGCCCTCCAGAATGGTTGGATCAGTTCACAACTCCACCAGCAATGAATTAATGTCCCTACTTTGCCACATCCCCTCCAGCATTCATTACTTTCCTTTGCTGTCACGTTGAACAATCTGCTAGGTGTGAGGTGATACCTCAAAGTTGTTTTGATTTGCATCTCTCTGATTATAAGAGATCTAGAACACTTTTTCATGTGCTTATTAATAGTCTTGATTTCTTTAACTGAAAATTGCCTATTCATGTCCCTTGCCCATTTTTCAATTGGAGAATGGCTTGATTTTTTGTACAACTGGTTTAGCTCTTTATAGATTTGAGTAATTAGACCTTTATCAGAGGTTTTTGTTATGAAGATTGCTTCCCAATTTGTTGCTTTCCTTCTAATTTTAGTTACATTGGTTTTGTTTGTACAAAAACTTTTTAATTTGATGTAGACAAAATTATTTATTTTGCATTTTGTGACTCTTTCTAAGTCTTGCTTGGTTTTAAAATCTTTCCCTTCCCAAAGTTCTGATATGTATACTATTCTGTGTTCACCTAATTTACTTATAGTTTCCTTCTTTATATTCAAGTCATTCGTCCATTCTGATTTTATCTTGGTGTAGGGTGTGAGGTGTTGATCCAAACCTAATCTCTCCCACACTGTCTTCCAATTTTCCCAGCAGTTTTTATCAAATACTGGATTTTGTCCCAAAAGCTGGGGTCTTTGGGTTTGCCAAAGATTGTCTTACTGAGGTCATTTACCCCAAGTCTATTCCACTGATCCTCCTTTCTGTCTCTTAGCCAGTACCAAATTGTTTTGATGACCGCTGCTTTGTAATATAGTTTGAGATCTGGGACTGCAAGGCCACCTTCCTTTGTATTTTTTTTTCACTATTTCCCTGGATATCCTTGATCCTTTATTCTTCCAAATGAACTTTGTTATGGTTTTCTCTAATTCAGTAAAATAGTTTTTTGGTAGTTCAATGGGTATGGCACTAAATGGATAGATAAGTTTGGGTAAGATGGTCATTTTTATTATGTTAGCTCGTCCCACCCATGAGCAATCAATGTTTTTCCAATTGTTTAGACCTAGTTTTAATTGTGTGGAGAGTGTTTTGTAGTTGTGTTCATATAGTTCCTGTGTTTGTCTTGGCAGATAGATTCCTAAGTATTTTATATTGTCTTGGGTGACTTTAAATGGAATTTCTCTTTCTAATTCTTGCTGCTGAACTGGGTTGGAGATATATAGAAATGCTGATGACTTATGTGGGTTTATTTTGTATCCTGCAACTTTGCTAAAGTTGTTGATTATTTCGATTAGCTTTTTGGTTGATTCCCTGGGATTCTTTAATTAAATCATCATATCATCCACAAAGAGTGACAGCTTGGTCTCCTCATTGCCAATTTTAATACCTTCAATTTCTTTTTCTTCTCTAATTGCTACTGCTAGTGTTTCTAGTACAATATTAAATAATAAAGGTGATAATGGGCATCCTTGTTTGACTCCTGATCTTATTGGGAAGGCTTTGAGTTTTTCCCCATTGCAGATGATGTTTGCTGATGGTTTTAGGTATATACTGTTTATTATTTTTAGGAAAGGCCCTTCTATTCCTATACTTTCTAGTGTTTTCAATAGGTATGGGTGTTGTATTTTGTCAAAGGCTTTTTCTGCGTCTATTGAAATAACCATGTGATTTTTGTCGGTTTGCTTGTTTATATGGTCAATTATGTGGATGGTTTTCCTAATATTGAACCATCCTTGCATTCCTGGAATGAATTCTACCTGATAGTAGTGCATAACCCTTGTGATGACTTGCTGAAGTCTTTTTGCTAGTATCCTATTTAAGATTTTTGCATCTATATTCAATAGGGAGATTGGCCTATAATTTTCTTTCTCTGTTTTTAACCTGCCTGGCTTTGGGATCAGTACCATGTTTGTGTCTTAAAAAGAATTTGGTAGAACCCCTTCTTGGTTTATTCTGTCAAATGGTTTGTATAGGATTGTGGTTAGCTGTTCTTTGAATGTTTGATAGAATTCACTTGTGAATCCATCTGGACCTGGGGATTTTTTCTTAGGGAGTTCTTTGATGGCTTGTTCAATTTCTTTTTCTGATATGGGGTTGTTTAGGTAATTTATTTCTTCTTCTTTTAGTCTAGGCAATTTATATTTTTGTAAGTATTCATCCATATCACTTAGATTGCCATATTTTTTTGCCATATAATTGGGCATAGTAGTTTTTAATGATTGCCTTGATTTCCTCTTCATTAGAGGTGAGGTCTCCCTTTTCATCTTGGATACTGTCAATTTGGTTTTTTTCTTTCCTTTTTTTAATTAGAATGACTAGTACTTTGTTAATTTTATTTGTTTTTTCAAAGTACCAGCTTCTAGTCTTATTTATTAAATCAATAGTTCTTTGACTTCCAATTTTATTAATTCCTCCTTTGATTTTTAGAATCTCTAATTTAGTCTTCATCTGAGGATTTTTAATTTGTTCACTTTCTAGTTTTTTAATTTGCATGCCCAATTCATTGACCTCTGCCCTTCTTAATTTGTTTATATATGAACTCAAGGATATAAATTTCCCCCTAAGTACTGCTTTGGCTGCATCCCATAGGTTTTGAAAGGATGTCTCACCATTGTCATTTTCTTCAATGAAGTTATTAATTGTTTCTGTGATTTGTTCTTTAACTAGCTGGTTTTGGAGAATCATATTGTTTAATTTCCAATTAATTTTTGATTTATCTATCCATGTGCCCTTACTAATTATTATTTTTATTGCACTGTGGTCTGAGAAGGTTGCATTTATTATTTCTGCCCTTTTGCACTTGTTTGCAATGATTTTGTGCCCTAGTACATGGTCAATTTTTGTGAATGTACCATGTACTGCTGAAAAGAAGGTATATTCCTTTTTTTCCCTATTTATTTTTCTCCATATGTCTACTAACTCTAATTTTTCTAAGATTTCATTTGTTTCTCTCACCTCTTTCTTATTTATTTTTTATTTGATTTATCTAGTTCAGATAGGGGAAGGTTCAGATCTCCCACTAGTATAGTTTTTCTATCTATTTCATCCTTGAGCTCCTCTAGTTTCTCCTTTAAAAATTTGGATGCTATGCCATTTGGTGCATACATATTGAGTACAGATATTTCCTCGTTGTCTATACTGCCTATATCAGGATGTAATTACCTTCTCTATCTCTTTTAACTAGATTTATTTTTACTGTGACTTTGTCCGATATCATGATTGCTACTCCTGCCTTCTTTTTATCATTTGATGCCCAATAGGTTTGGCTCCATCCTCTTACTTTCACCCTATGCATATCTACTTTCCTCATGTGTGTTTCTTGCAGACAGCATATGGTAGGGTTTTGGATTCTAATCCACTCTGCTATTTGCTTGCGTTTTATGGGTGAGTTCATTCCATTCATATTCAGAATTGTGATTACTAGCTGTGTATTTCCCAGCATTTTGATTTCTACTCCTGGTCCTGCCTTTTCTTCTTTCACTATTTCCTTCTATACCAATGTTTGTTTATAGTCAGCACCTCACCCCCGTTCCCTCCCTTATTTTACTTCCCTTTCTACCCCCCTCCCTTCTTATTCCCTCCCTTATTTTCCCCTGTAGTCTTTTAAAAATCCCCCCATCCTCTCCCTCCCTTGTACTGCTTCCCTCCCCACCAGTCAGTTTTTTACCCTTCTACTCCCCTATAGGGCGCAGATCTATTGTCTTCCCCAATGGATTGGGTTGTTCTTCCCTCTTTGGGTCAGTTTCAAAGTAAGTAGGAGTTGAGTATTTCCTGTCTCCAACCTCTTTACCCTTCCAGTGTATCGATGTTCTCCCCCCTCCTGCCATGAGCTTCTTTGTGACATATAAATTTACCCCCATTTGTTTCTTTTCCCATTTCTTTTAGTCATAACCTCTTTTCTTTTTTAGCTCTAGTCATGTATATATATATATATATACATACACATATATATGTATTTATGTATGCATATCTCTATATACCTATTTATATCTTGTCCTTTCATCCTATACAGTTTGTCACTGTTCCCTCTGAGTGTAATTCTTCTAGCTGCTCAGGTGATAGCAACAGTTTTTAAGAGTTACCAATGACCTTTTTTCTTATAGGGATACATATCATTTTAACTTATTGAGTCTCTTATAAAATTTTTGTTGTTGTTTTGTTTGTTTTTCCCCCTCTTTTTTAATTACCTTTTGATGATTCTCTTGAGTTCTGTGGTTGGACTTCAAATTTTCTGTTCAAGTCTGGTCTTTTATTTATGAATTCTTGGAACTCTTCTGTTGTGTTGAATGACCATACTTTCCTCTGAAAGAATATAGTCAGTTTTGATGGGTATTTTATTCTTGGTTGTAGAACTAGTTCCCTTGCTTTCCGGAATATCGTATTTCATGCCTTTCAGTCCTTCAGTGTGGATGCAGACAGATCCTGTGTTAACCTCACCGTGTTTCCATGGTATCTGAAGGGCTTCTTCTTGGTAGCTTGTAATATCTTTTCTTTCATCTGATTGTTTTTGAATTTGGCTATAACATTTCTTGGTGTTGTCAGTTGGGGATTAAATACAGGGGGTGATCTGTGGATTCTTTCAATCTCCACTTTCCCCTCTTGTTCTAGGATCTTGGGACAGTTTTCCTGGATAATTTCCTCTAGTATTATGTCCAGGCTTTTTCTTTTGTCGTGGTCTTCTGGTAGTCCAATTATTCTTAAATTGTCTCTTCTTGAATGATTTTCTAAATCATCTGTTTTGTGAATGAGATGCTTCACATTTTCCTCAATTTTTTCATTCTTTTTGTTTTGTTTTATAGTGTCCTGCTGCCTTGTGAGGTCACTTGATTCTAGTTGTTATATTCTGGTTCTTAAAGATTGGATTTCATCTCTGGCTTTTTGGTCGTCTTTTTCCTTCTGGTCTGATTTTCTTTGAAGATAGTCTTTCATCCTCTTTATCTCGTCTTTCATCTCCTTTGCCTCATCTTTCATCTCCTTTGCCTACTTTTCCAGCTGGTTGATTTTGGCTTTCAAGACACTATTTTCTTGTTTTAGTTCAAGTGCCTCTGTTTCCAGATGACTTATCTTAATTTTTACGTTCTTTTCCCAATTGTCTTCAGCCTCTCTTAGTTGTGTTTTGAGTTCTTGCACAGCTTGTATCCAATTTGCTGGGATTTCTGGTTTATCGTTTGCTGATCTCTCCCCCTCTGTTCCATTTGCTGAGTAGTAGCTGTCTATTGTAGTTTCTTTCTTCTTTTTCTGTTGTTTGCTCAAATTCACCCCTTCTTTACTCCCCGTATTTGTCTGTGCTCTTGTTCCTCTCATTTTCTTTGTTTTTTGGGGACTTCTATCAGTCTCCCCTCTTGGAGCTTTAACAGAAGATCTCTTGGTATAGTCTCTGGGGGAGGGTTGTTGGGAGTTTGAGCTTGCCTATCCTCTGGAGGCTTTTGATTGGCTTAAAGTCCAGCAATCAATGAGGATGGGTGGGGAGCTTGGGCTTCCCTGCCCAAAAAAAAGTTCTGGAGACTTTTGATGGGATTAGATTCCTCTGGTTCTTTCAGAAGACTCTGCTTTCTAAGGGGGGAGGGGTCGTGGCCTCCCTGGGCTCTGAGGGCTAATGATGGGATTAGATTCAGCTTGTTTGTACTGAATGAGCCCTAAAGCAAAAAACCTTCTCCTCCACAATCTGTGTTGAATGCTGGGAGACTGGCCCAGGTTACTTTCAAGGTAAGCTCTTCAGAGCAACCCCTTTGCTGGCCCTAAGATTTCTCTCCTTTCAGTAGCTCTGAGGGCTCCTGATGGGATTGGGTTCAGCTGGTGCCCTAAAGCTGGGACCTCCCTTGAGACTCAGTTGGAAGGACCCATCCAGGGGTCTACAGGCTTCCCTCTTCTATGTTTCTCTGCCATCTGTGTTGGGTGTCCCAGAGACTGGCTCAGGTTGCTTTCAAGGTGAATCCTTCAAAATAGCCAGCCCTGGGGCCCTTTTGCCGACCCGGAGCACTCTGGGTTGGGGGGATGGGTCCTGGGACCTTCCTTCTGCCTGCCCCTTAGATCCAAGTGAACTAGGGTTTTGGCTTTTGGGGGGACGTACCTTTTGATCCAGGTCTGGGAGGAAGGTTCCCTGGGTCTGTCCTGTTGTTCAACTTGAATTTTGGTGTCCTAGGAGCTCTCAGTTTGCGATCGGTAAGGAAGGGTTTCTGAGGTCTGAACTTCCGCAGCTTCTAAGCCGCCATCTTGACTGGAAGTTCAATCACTAAACTCGGAAGTGAAAGTATTTGAAGGGACATCAATATATAAATTTACGGTCTGCATTATTAAAGCAGTGTAAAAAGTAAGACTATAAGCCATGCCTAGAATTACTTGAATAAAGGAAAGAGAATGTCTTTAGGGGCCAAGAGAAAGTAGCCACAATGATATTCAATTGAATGATATTGAATGAACCTCCAAGGAAGAGAAGTTAGACCATGGCTTTAGAAAACTGGTGATGAAGCATACTAATGACTTTTTGGTAGAGAGGTGATAAAGAAGAGGTGCAGAATGAGATCTATATTTTCATATAGAATTGATTATGTTTATTCATTTTGCTTGATTTTATTTGTGGCTTACAAGGGACATCTGTTTGTAGTTATAGAGAGCTAAAAGGTGATAATAATGATGTAAAAAATAAGGAAAGGAACAAAGGAGTATCAATGAAATATCTAAAAATACTTAAGAGAAGAAAGTAAGTTTTGGGGATACAGATACAAACAAGGCTGGCTTAAAACTTCTTTGTTAAATTGAATATATGCTTAAAAATAAATGATATAACACAGGTTCACAGTTTTATGTGAAATCTTCTCTTGTTTTTATATATTAAAATGTCCACATTTGTTTGTTTTTTAAGTAAGAGAAATTTTTAAAAAGTGATCAGAGAGGTTGCTGTGTGATGATACTAAGGGGAAAACCTACAAGTGACAATGAGGAGCAATAAGCACGCCTACTTTTCCTGGTCCATTGTGTCAAGAGGCTCTTACCAGAGTCTAGTCCTGGTCAGGGGCTAGAGAGCTGGATATGATGAGGCATGTCAATCTGGGAATTGGCTGCTTATAGATAAGATGTGATTTATTTATACTCCTATCAAAATCCAGGTCCATTCTGCCTCATGGCCACTCTTAGACCTAAAAGGATGATCTCCCTCAGAGTTGGGAAAAGGTAGAGTCCCTGGAGGGTCTGAAGAGGATCTAGCCTTGGGGATGGGCGGTCAGTAGTGGCAAGGCAAATTGAAAGCTCATGAGTCATATAGGTAGTAAGAGCCAAAGGCAGGATTCATACCCAGTTCTTGTGACTGAATTCATCATAATTTTTACTACATTATTTCTACCTTTGTTTATTCTATCAGCTTGGTTTTTAAGATTATAAGATCATAAGTTTAGAATTGAAAGGAACCTCGGAGGCTACATAATTTAACCATTTCAATTTACAAATGAGGAAACAGAAGCCCAGGGAGATTAGATAAATTGTCCAAAGTCACATCGGTTATATTAGGTCCTCTAACTTTAGAAGCAGTTGCCTTTTCATTGAATGATACTACCTTTTTAAGTGATTCTGTTTAAGCCTTTGTCTACCTTATTTCTAAGATACATGAAATGGGTATAATAAATTTGACTGCCTAGTCGGGGAGTTATTAAATCTATGTAGCTAATCACTGTAAAATGTTTTATGTCCTTCGGCCAAAGTACTGGAACTATAAAAATATTTGAATTGCTAAGCCTGGAGGATTGGAGATACTTACTGAAAACTAGTTCAATATAATTTTAACTTCTAAGTAAAAATTATTCATAATAACTTTGAAGACTTATAAGTTGGTTTGTGTTTCATACTGGCATGACCTTTATGTTTTTGAAAATAAATTATTTTGGCTATGTGATTTCAGATCAGTTGAATTTCTCAGTGGAAAGTGGCTTTGGTGCTGTGGATGATTTCAGCATTGAGAATATCTAAAAAGCAGCAACTCATTAGACTTACAACACTATGCAGTTGTACGTTAGGTTAGAACAGTCCTTGGAGGTCATGTAGCTCAGTCTTCCACCCTATATAGGAATACTTTGTACAGTATTAATACCTGGCTATCAAACCTCTCCTTGAAGACCTTTGGTGACAGAAGGCTCATTACCTCACTTGATCATTAGATAGCTCAGATACTAAGTTCTTCCTTCTCTTAGCCCTAAATCTGTCTCTAATCTGACCACAAAGCATTCTACTTTTACATGTCATCACCTTCTAATCAATGACAAGGGTATTGTAAGAAGAGCACTTTAGTATCATAAAATCCAAGTAAAAGTTCCATATATACTGTTTTTTATTAAGGTAGTATCAAGCATAGCCTATACCTTTTCTGAATCTCAGGTTCACTAGCTGGAATTGAGGAGGGTTAAACTGTATGACATATAATTTACCTCTCAGACCCTCCATCTCCCAACTTTGTTCATTTTCATTGCTTGGTATTCCTTTCTTCCTCTCCCTGCCTCCAGGCTTCTCCTAGCTTCCTTTAGTTAAAAGCTCCCCTTCTTTAAGACCCCTTTATCTGGGGCAGCTGGGTGACTCAGTGGATTGAGAGCCAGGCTAGAGACAGGAGATCCTGGGTTCAAATCTGACCTCAGACACTCCCCAGCTGTGTGACCCTGGGCAAGTCACTTGCCCCCCATTGCCTAGCCCTTACCACTCTTCTGCCTTGGAGCCAATACACAGTATTGACTCCAGGTAAGGGTTTAAAAAAAAAGACCCCTTTCTCCATCTCTTGTCTCTTGTAATGTTAATAATGTCTTCCCTCTGAGATGATTTCCAATTTACTTTCAGTATGGCTTATGAGTATATAGCTGCCTATATATTTTCTCCCATACTAAATTGTAAGCACCCTGAAGGCAGGGATGTTTTTATTTTTTCTTTATATCCCCAGAACTTATCACAGTGCCTGGCACATAGTAGGAACTTAATTAATGCTTGTTAGAGTGTCCTAGACTTCTAGCTGTATTTATCTTTTGCCTGAGGCTGCTGCAAAGGTTTCATTTTCTGAGGAGAAAAGGAAAAGAGGGGAAAGAAAACCCAACATCATAGAATACATCACTGTGCTCCCTTGTCTTATCATAGAGCCCATTGGGTATTTGTGTTTTTTCTTTGAATCTTTAGTACCTTGAGCAATGCCTGACATAGAATAGGTGCTTACTCAGTGTTTGTCGAATGTATTTGAATGGAAGATAATAAGGCCAACTTACCTTATTTCTAACATTGATAGATAGACAAGGTGTTCATGAATGGAAGAGCCTGGCACCCTATTTCCTGATGGCTATACTTTGCTATAGGACTTTTGAACTTGCTGTGAGAATATAGGGCTGGAATCCCTATTCTGACCATCAATACCTCTGAGTCCTTGACCAAAGTACTTGAGCCTCAGTTTCATCCCATATAAAATGGAAACAATGATACCTGTACTACGTAGACTCACAAGGCTGTTGTAAGGAAAAGTGTTTTGTAAAATTGTGGCTGCTGTAGAAATGGGAATTGTTAGATGGGAATCTCACGGATGTTTTGAGGCATCGGGGAAACAATAGTTCTTGTTGGCTGTCTCCGTTAGCTTCTCTAGCTTTTGTGGTCTGGGAAACATGACAGAGGAGACAGAGATGCATTCCTAGACTAGGAAGAGTTCTGATTAAATGTTTCAAAAATCTTAGTTCAGTTCAAAGCTATTAAACTTTAAAGCTGCACTAAAACTTTTGGGATACCTAGCTCCTTCTCTGTAACTTTTGTGGGAGAAGTGGGGGAGATCCCAAATGTTCTGGGAATCAAGTAATATGGATCCTCTATTTCTGACTCTTCCATGAACTCATTTCTGCATTTCTCTAGGCTACATATTTGAATTTCTTTTAAGAGGGAAAGGGAGGGAAGAGAAAAGGCGAGGAGAGAATATAGGGCAGAGATGCTGATAGCTGTCCTTAGATATTTGAAGGCTGCCAGGAAGATTGGCTTTGTTTTACAGAACCAGGAGCCATGGGATAGGATAGAAAGGGGAATTATCTAAATACAAAGACTGATTTGACCTCTTTGAGAAAAGATTTCATAACAAATATCTAATAGTGAATTGCACACTCTCAGTGGGAGGTGAGTTCCCTGACACATGAGATATTTTTGCAGAGAGAAACTGGATGACCGTTGAGGGAGACATTGTAGGAAGGATTCAGCTATCAGACAAGGACATGAACTTTTCAGGTGTCTCCCAGAACAAGATTTCATAATTCATTAAATTAAAAGTGGGCATTTATTGAGATCTAACAAAAGGATTCACTCATGACTTTTTGTAGTGTTTGCCAATTGATGCAAAAACTCCATCTCTTTCCTTTGGTTATGTGCAATCCTTATAATCAGTAGTAGAAATGAAATAGAGGGGGCATCTGGGTTGCTCAGTGAATTGAGAGTCAAGCCTAGAGATGGGAGGTTCTAAGTTCAAATCTAGCCTCAGACACTTCCCAGCTGTGTGACCCTGGGCAAGTCACTTGACCCCCATTGCCTAGCCCTTACCACTCTTCTGCCTTGGAACCAATACACAGTATTGATTCTAAGACAGAAGGTGAGGGTTTTTAAAAAAGAAATGAAAGAGAAATGGAGAAATTCTGGAGCAGTTGGTAAATGGGTTACTCTATGGAAAGAACATTGGATTTGGAGTCAAAGACTCCGTAATTCCGAATTCTGTTTGCCACTTAGATCCTGTGTGAATGTGAACAAGTTATTTCCCCATTATGGGCCTCAGTTTCCTCATTTATAAAGTAAAGGTCTTGGACTAACTAACCTCTAAGCTCCAAAGACCTTGTAGCACCAAAACTTTGAACCTGTAATTATGTTCTGAATTTTATCTTTAAGCCAAAATACATTTGGGTATCAGAGATTTTGATGTATACATTTATACATATAGATTTATACACGAGGGAGGAAGAGGAGAACGAGAGATAAAGAGAGAGAGGAGAGGAGATATACACACATATTACACAAACACACTTTGGGATGACTGGAGCCAATACATCTGCTCATCTTTGCTGTAAATGAATGGCTTACTTACAGGATCTCGGGGACTAATAGGCTGTGACTGGCCAGTGGCTTTTGTCTGGAAAGCTGTCCATTTGGCTGCAGAAACTGTCTCTACAGGTTTATTGTCTGGGAGCAGCATCGAATGAAAATTCAAGGGCTTCCCTGGCCCGAGGATGAATGTCTCGTGCTTCACGGGGTATATATTTTCATTTGCTGTCATGAACCTGTCACTTCCTGCTTAATGTATAGCAAGGCTGTGGACAGACGGTTACACCGGGACAGAGAATGTTTGTGCAGGACAGAAAACCAAAGGGAGGTGAAGCCTCATATTTTACCCCTCAAAGCCCCACTCTCCAGGGATGACTTCACTGCCCAATACACAGCAGCAGCCTGTTTCATTTATAGTCTCATCTCTTGATTCCCATCTCACACAGGGCACATTGAACACAAGTACTAAACTTTACATGGGCCTTTCTTAAAACATTGTCAGAGCTGGAGTGGATCATATGGTCCAACCAATTCCCTACCCCCTTCCAACTCCATCGTTTTACAAAGGAGGAAACTGAGGCTGAGAGAGGAAAAAGGATCTTAAAGTCATGGAATGATTCCATTCTTCTATGGTTTTCTATTACCACTGGGATAAAATATAGAACCCTCAATTGGGCCTTTAAAAGAACCCTTTATTCTCTGGCTACAGCCTACCTTTTCAAGCTTATTTTAGATTATCCCCTTCATACACTCATAATTTTAAGTCAAACTTGTTCTCTCTGCTTAGAATTCCATCACCTGCTTCCACCCTTGTACAAGTGTTTCCTTTCCCCTACCTCCCATGTCTGGAATGTTCTTTCTCTTCTCCAATTCACTTTGAAATCCTCAAAATTCTTTAAATCACACCTCAGGGGCTACTTTTACATGAGGGCTTTCCTGGATCCTTTCATTATCACTCCTTCTTTGTCTTATTTTGTATTCCTTTTTTTAAGCCCATATTTTTTGTCTTAGAACAGGCAGAAGATCAGTAAGGGCTAGGCAATTGAGGTTAAATGACTTGTCCAGGGTCACACAGGTAGGAAATGTCTGAGGCCAGATTTGATCCCCAAGTCCTCCTGACTCTAGGTCTGTATCTCTATTCACTGAGCAACCTAACTAAGGCTATATAGAAAGTAAATGGAAGATCAGGAATTTTAATCCAATTAGAAAGATTCCTAGAGATAATTTTTTTCTTTCCTGTATTACTTTTAATATACTTTATTACAGTGTACATAAATGTAGTAAAATGTAACTTTCTTGAGGGCAAAAACTATTTCATTTCTTTCTTTATGTCCTTGGCTTCTAGAACGACGACACTTTGCCCATAGTAAGGACTTAATCAGTGTTGTGATTTTTAAAATGAAATGGTGACACATTACTCTCTGCTCTCTCAAGATCTTTTACTAAAGCATTCAAGGTCATAACTCTACTTATTTTCCTTTCTTTGGAAACATGCTAGTGATCTCAAGAAATTACTCAAAATTTCTCCAACCAGTAAACATTTTATAGTCTCTTGACTATTTTAAATTAAATGTATTGGGTAACACTTGGAAGAGGAGAGGGTAGCATCCTCAACGTAAGCCATAGTTCATAAAATGTCACTGTTCTTTTTTAAGTCTGAAACTTGGAGAGTCCTGGTATCATAGGATGCAGATCTGAGAGAACATCTAGGTCAATACTATTTTATTTGGCAGATCAGGAAATTGAAACCCAGATAGGTTAGGTGACTTGCCTAAGATCATATGAAAAGTAAATGGAAGACCCTGGATTTTAATCCAAGTGGTCTGACTTTCATTCCAACTGGAAAGATTCCTAGAGATAATTTTTTATGCCTTCCCACCTCATAGAGAAATCTCATCTATTGTTTCCCTATCTGGGTGGTCTTGGAGCTTCTGTAGGGGTACTGATATTGACAGAGAGACCTTTTGCTTCCAGGCTGTAGTGTTAAGAGACATCCTTTCTCTGTATGAAGCATCAGTACAGATTTTACTTCAATATAAGATACTGCCATCCCTTTGCAGAGGAAGGTTTGGAAGATAGTTTGAGTAAAGTTGATCTAATATGTTAACATTTGCATAGTACATTTAAGAACCTTAGACATAAAATGTTTACTTTTTAAATGATGATTAATGTCACTGTGGTATGGTTTTATATCATGAGATGAGTTTTTTCTTGTTTCTAGAATATTCTTTGCAATGAAGTAAAAACAGATTTCTATGCAATTTCCATCTTCAGGGCAATATTTTTCTTGTTCAATAACAGCTGCAGGATGAAGGAGCATGGATAACTTAATTTTTAGGGGAACTAAGCCTGAAAGTTTTGTTAAAACCCTTTTTGATGAAATTGTTCTAAAAACAAAGCACACCAAACATGGGAATACAAATACAAGGGAGGTAGGGCAGGGGAAAGATCCTTTTACATTCAATTGTGCCACAGTATATTCATCTCTGTGTACAATGTTCTCCTGGTTCTGCTCCTTTTACTCTGCATCAATTCCTGGAGGTTGTTTCAGTTCACATGAAATTCCTCCAGTTTATTATTCCTTTGAGCACCATCCATTCCATCACCAACATATACCACAATTTGTTCATCCATTCCCCTATTGAAGGGCATCTAGGGGAAAGGTCCTTGAGGGGACCTGAGGAAGAATATCTTTGAGAATCAGGACTAGAGCTTGGAAAGGAATGAAGACATGCCTGGCCTCAGTTCCTTTCTGTAAATGGAAGTTCTGGGAGGAACTAGCCAATCAGAAGAAGGGGCCACAAAGGTGGGATGTATTTCCACTATGAGAAGGCCAGGACCAAGGAAACTTCCCAAATGAAGAAGCTATTGTGTTATAGTAAAAAAAGATGTAGGGAGTCAGGAGAAGAGCCCATAGAGGAGAAAAGACAGCTGGTTTGGGCTCTTTCATTAAAAATATTTTCAATCAAAGCAACAAACATTTGTTAAACATTTAATTTTTAAGCACTTACTATGTGCCTAGCATTGCGCTAAATGATTTCTCTACACTTTGATTTGTTCCCCTATAATATAGGGAAGAAAAGAAGACCACTGTGAAAATCCAGATAGGACACTGGTTGAGAAAACTTCCTTGCTTTACTAGAATCCCCCTTTCTGTCATTTCTTGTCTGTCAGAAATTAAGTTTCTGCATGATGGACAGCAGCAGGTTCCCTAACTATTCCATAGAGTTTTCACTGTCACTCAGCATACAAAGACTTGTCAACTTTTATTTTCTCTCTACATCTAGCTGACTAGTGGCTGAATGGATATTTCTTTTCTTCAGTGAATATGTAGGTATGGAAAGGTGACACTCTCTCCAGAGTGTTCTAGACTGCTTGGTAGAATGAGACACCTTTATTCTTGATGGCAAGGTCTTTCTTTAAATGGGGTATTTGGGCAGATTGAAAGGCAATGTTCCACCCCTGTTGAGTCATGTCCATTCTAGAGTCAGGGAGATCTGTATTTGAATCCTACTTATGATGGTGTTTCTTAGCAACCCATTCTATTGTCTGACAGCTTTGTTTTACCTAAAACAAAGCAGAAATCTGTATCCCACTAGCTTCTACCTATGGATCTTCCTTCTGCCTCCCTGAACATGAGACAGTTTCATAGTCCTAATGTAGGTAACCCAGTTATGCTCAAAAAGTCTCTGTTCCTCAGACTCTCTTCCCCAGTCCTTTGCAATCTGTTAGTCACAGCATTGGTGAGTAACCCAGGATATATTGGAGATGTTTTACACCATATGGAGGCCACCTGATTAATTTCTGAAACATTCACAGCCCAATTTGAATAACAGTACACACGATCAAGCATAAATATGTTCTTCTTTGGAACACTGAATTCAGCATATTAATTAACAGCTATTTTGTATAGAGCCTCTTACTGGGTTCACGGACACCATAATAATAATAATAGTCAAATTGATGTTTATATTGCTCTTTATAGTATGCAAAATATTTCCCATCATTTCTCATATGAGTCTTTATAACAACTTCGAGGCAACAATAGATGGTATTGATATTATTAGACCCTTTTGTAGATGAGGAAACTGACTTTTAAAGAAATGAAGTGACTTGTCCATTACCACATATTCAGTAAGTGTCCAGGGCAGACTTGAATCCAGCTCTTTTTGAATTTGAGCCTAAAGAAGTGGACTGGTAGAGTTTGGATAGGACAGAAAGATAAAAACCAAAAGATAGTTGTTCCCTTTCCTTAAGAATTACATACTCTGAAAGAAGAGAATAAGTTATATTGTAATAACTATAATACAAAATTAAAAATAAAAACTTGAGAAGTATTAACAAAGGTTGTTCGAGGTCAAGGAAAGGATGATTTCAGAATGTTTTTTGAAATGGGGAGAGAGTTTTCATGGAAATGAAAATGTTTCATGGAAATTAATATAGTTGGCCTAGTATTAGGATTAGTCTGGTAAGCAACTGACTCTTCTGATTGTTTTTCTTTCTTTTTTTTTCTTTGAGAGGCATCCTGGCCTGGCCAGCTCTGAAGCAGAGATTGTAGTCATTTAAATGATTTCATTTGGAAATAGAAGCTTGAATAATGATGTTACCATTTATAATTGCTCTGATTAATCGTACCACGTTTTGCAGTTTAGAATAAAAAAAGCCACATTCCTTTTGTGATGTGAATTTTAATCACTCCAGAGAGCTCTCTTTGGAAAGCAGATTCCCATAGAATCACCTGCTTGCTGAGTTCATTCTGGAAAAAGGGAGGCCAAATATTAAATGCCCATGGGATTCCTCTGGGTTACAAGCACAGGGATAGGCATATTATAATTGTTTGATGAACACTTTCAGATCAAGTGGGGGATCATCCAGTAATATCAGAGGTTATTTTGTAGTCAATTCTCTTATTTTGCAGGTGAAGAAACCTAGGTGCATTGATTTGATACAAAGATTCTATAAATGCAATTGGATTGATATTAATTTTTTAAGCCTTTTTTTTAAAATGGAGATAGTATAGACTATGGAAAGAACACTGGCTAGGGAGTCAGGATACTTGACTCGCATCCCACATCTGCTCCAGACATGCTATTGTGACTGTTAGCAAATAAGAAAACAGAGTAATGCAGTGAAGGACAGATAGGTAGCATGGCAGATAGAGAGCCAAGCCTGGAGTAGGAAGGACCTGGATTTAAATCTGTCCTCAGACACTTCCTTGCTGTGGGACCCTGGGCAAGTTTCTTCACTCCAATTGCCTAGTGTTTTATCATTCTTCTGTCTCTGAAGCTTTGCTTAGTACTGATTCTAAGACAGGAGGTAATGGTTAAAAAACAAAACAAAACAACCCAAGATAATGAAATGCACTGGATTGGAATTAGAGAACATAGGTTCAAATCCTGCCCCAACCCCATCCCCCAGATATTTACTGAATAGATGACCCTGGAGGAAATCTCAGCTTCATGGGAAGAAAGAATTTAGTAAGCACCTACTATGTGCCAGGCACTGTTCTAGGCACTTTGCAAATATTATCTGATTTGAGCTTCACAATAACCCTTGGAGGTAGGTACTGCTATTTTCCCCATTTTACTAGAGTCTCACATCTAGTTAGTGTATGGGGCCATATTCAAACTCTAAGTCCTGTGCTCTGTCTACTACACCTAGCTACCTCAGTTTCCTCTTTATCAGAAGGATCTGAACTGTAAGTTCTCTATAGTTAATTTTAGCTATCAGTCTTGTGAATTTCCTTATCTTTATACTGGAGTGGATAATTAACATCTTTCTCTCTTCTGAGCAACAAGACATAGTGAAGATGAAAACCAAGGAGAAACAACATTTAGAAGGCTATTGGACTTGAATCAGGAGCCTTGGATTTAAATCCTGGCTCTGAGACTATTTAGTTTTATCATTTTGAGAAGTTTTATCATTTACCTTCTGGAGCATCAGTTTCTTTCAAGGTAATTGTGAGAAAAGTGCTCTCTTTAAGCCCTTTGTTATATGTTAAAAATTATAAAACATTAATTTTATTAATAGTTCTGTGTTCATTTTAACTATTTTTACCAGATTAAGGACAATATTATTCCTCATCTCTGGTAAGTCTCCACTCATTCCACTGTCATTTTTTTTTTAATAACCTGTACCTTCCGTCTTGGAGTCAATACTGTGTATTGGCTCCAAGGTAGAAGAGTGGTAAGGACTAGGCAATGGGGGTCAAGTGACTTGCCCAGGGTCACACAGCTAGGAAGTGGCTGAGGCCGGATTTGAACCTAGGACCTCCCATCTCTAGGCCTGGTTCTCAATTCACTGAGCTACCCAGCTGCCCCTTCCACTGTCATTTTTATCATGGGTCATCATGATGTGGAAGTGACCATGGTCATTTAAAAATTATGTTACCATGGCCCAATTAATAGAAGATTAAAAGAGATAAAAAAAGATTTTGAGTCTAGACCTGGTCTGTCATAGCTAAATTGGGAGTGACCCATTACCTAGTTTGCTGAGATTATGAAGGGTTTGGGGGTACAGCAACTCAGATGCTATATATTGAATTGTGGAGGGCTTGTGATCTGCCTAGAGAAAGGAAGTACTCAATGGATAAAATTAGAAGTCCTCAAAGTATTGATGTATCTGGTAAACCATGGGATACAACGGAAAAGAGCCATACTTTAAGAGTCAAGAGCTCTGGGTTCTAGTTTCTCTACTGTGTGACCTTGGAAGAATAACTTCCCAATTTGGGTTTAAGCTTCTGCTGATATTGTATAGTTGGAAATTCTTGAACCCCTAAAACTACATTACCCAAAATTCCTTTCTGTATTACCTAGAATCCTTTTCCCGTGTCCTTGCATTTATATGATTATATTTAACTTGCTGTGACTCCTCCCTTGCTCTCTTTTCTTGTGACCCAAGCTGAGTTAGATGTAAGTTTTATTTTAGTTATTATTAATAAATCTGATAAATATAATAGTTGAATTATTGTATATTAATTTAAAAACCCACAACATAAAATGAGCATATTGTACCAGATCAAAGGTTTCTAATTTTTGTGTCCTGGACTTTTTTGACAGTTTAGTTAAACTTCTTAAAATAATGTTTTTACTTATGTTAAATAAGATACCTATTATTACAAAGGAAGCTAAACATATTGAAATATACTTACATATGTGTGTGTGTGTGTGTGTGTGTGTGTGCATAAAAAGCAAGATCATGGACCCTAGGTTAAGAACCCCTAGATTAAATGCCACTAATGTTCCATTTCATCTCTGAAATTCTTTAAGTCAGTGATCACAGGATCCTACATCAAGAATTGGAGGGGATCTCAGATACCACCTAGTTCAATTTCTTGTTAAATTTATGGTTGTGCTGAATATTTGTAATTGGCAGTCGCTAGGGATTTAATTTCTAAAATCCCAAAATGAATTACTAAAGTAGAATGGAATTATGGTAGTTTATATTACAATAGAGGGAAAATATTAAGGAAGAGAGAAAAGGGGAGAGAGAAAGCTCTGGCTTTCTCTAAGCCAGGTAGAAATTCTAAGCACCAGTCAGGGGAAAGGAGTCTCAAGAAGATGGACCTTTCTCAGAGGTTCACACCTCCAGAAAGGCAAGGAAACTAAGTCAGCCTTTCACTCACCATGGTGACTGTCTAAAAGGAAAGCAGTCTGAGGTCTCTTGCAGGAACTCCTCCAGTCCAGTTCCACAGCCAAGTGTCTTTACTCCAAGTCCGAGTGTTTGTCTTCCAGTCTCTCCCCAAGTGTCTGTCTTCTAGTCTCTTCTCTGAGAGACTCTTCACTCCAACTTTGAGTAACTGAATCTTGATTTATCGATTGATCCATCTCTCTCTTTGTGCCTCTGTTTCCTCTATTTAAAGACCTTTTTCTCTTGTGTCACCTCCCCTAAATTTTTATGTCTACCAATCACAGCAGAAGCTCTTCTACAGGATTGCCCACTCAATGTATGAAATGGGTTTTCACACCTTTTGTAGTTAGTTAATACCTTGTTGTGGTTAGTTAACACCTTTTATGTTTAGTTAACACCTTTTTGTTGTTAAAATGGGTAGATCTACTTTAAATACTGAGTTAACACTTTGGGGGTTTAAATCTAAAAATAGACAGGGGATTACAATTTAATATTCACAAAATAAAAGAAGACCTAAGTACCTTCATTGTTATAATCTAGGGAGAGCCAAATCCAATCTTCACATTCTTTACTTTATAGGTGAGAAAACTGAGGCTTCTAAGGAGATTAATGAACTCTCCCATGGTGACATTGAGAGTAAGGGTTAGAGGTGCAATTTGAATTCAAATCCTTTTATTACAGTTATGGATATTTTAATATCTTGCACTTACCTGGAAGAATATTATTCCTTTTAGTGATCTTAATGCCCCCCAGTAAAATTCCTCTTGTTTTCTATAACCCATGTTCACAGATTTCTATTAGATTTCAGATTAGTCAGCATCCTTGGTGAGGAAAGATCACTTCCTTTCATCTGGAAGGGCTGTATGTCCTTGCCTCTAGGACTCATGTCTCGAAAGGAAGCTAGATAATTGGTAGTATCTGCATTAATTTATTCAAACAACAGTTATTTACTAAGTGCCTACTATGTGTAGGCAAATCTTATCCCCTTGCTCTTAGTAGTTAGGAAAAAGAATTGAGTGAGGAAAGGTTGAGTGGAATCTCCTTTTACTATTGATGGGCAATAATGGGTAAGGGTAAAAAAGCTTAACTTCTCCCAGTCTGTTGCCTAAGTGGTCATTCTCCTAATTCTCTAGAGTTGTATGTGCTGTACTTATATCAGCTTTTAGCAGAAATAGTCTCAGTTCAAGGAGCCATTGAAGAGGGGAAGGAAATTCATCTGGGACATTATAGATTCAGTGTGGAGTGAGCTGGTTGTGAGTGTGTGTGGGTGGGGGGTGTTTCTATATATTCATGTGTATATATTCACAGTGCTTGCCACTATTTCTCTATGTATGCATTTGTGTTATATGTATTTGCATTTAGCTTGTTACTTCTATTTATTTGTATGTGTGAGAAAATCAGGGTTTCGAAAAAGTAAGGGGTGTTAGGAGAAAGCAGACAAAATGACACCTCTTCTAATCCATTCTTTCTTCAACAGTTTTTTTTACATTGACCCACAATAAAGGACTCCTCTCTGTTCAACTTTGAATCAAGAAAAGCGGAAAAGATAGTATATTCTTATCGTTATTACGCTTTGGCAAATTCTCTGAGGTCAGAAATTGTGTTGCTCTTTGTGTCAGAAGTCTTTTCCAATCCTTAATTTTGCTGCTTTCTGAGATTATCTCCACTTTATCTTCTTTATCTTTCCTGTTTGTACATAGTTTCTTTGAATGTTGTCCCCCTTCCCACTCATTTTGCCCCACTTTAGTCATATTAGGTCCTTAAGAGCTAGACCTATTTTATTTTTGGCTGTTTGAACAGGTCAGTCTGTTTAGAAACTGTTTAGGGGAATTTAATTTGTTACTCTTCCATTTTGGGCAATCCATATTTAGATCTTTCTGGTAATTCCAACTAAGCTACATCCTAAACCTACTTCCCTAAAGCTAGAAAACTCATAGCTCTTACAGAAAAAACAAAACCAAATATGTTCTAAGCACCATTTTTACCCCACCTTGAAATGCTGTTGACAGGTATGCTTTACTTTTAATCTCTGAAGTCACAGCTATTCAATTCCTCATTCAAGTGATAAAAGCTTAGGGCAAAGATCTGTAGAAAAAGATTAGGAAAACTGTGAAAGCTCTTTAAACAGGCTGTTTGACAGCTTTTCAAAACACAAATAAATGAATTTGCTCTATAACATCCTCAACAAGTTGATCATCTAGCTTTTTCGAAACAACTTGTTATGTGAAACTCACCATTTCATTAGGCAGCCCTTTGGAATTCACACCTGTTCCTTTCTAAATTCACCTATCCATAGGACCCACTTCTGAAGATAAAGTTGTTGAGGCAAATTGAAACTAATTGTAAAAACAACTGAGCCCTATACCCTAGTTCTGATTTTATAGGACCATAGATCTAGAGCTAGAAAGGATTCTAGTCTAACCTTTTTTTAGAGATGAGAATACTGAGTTTTATGTAAGTTAGCATAATTATCTATAGTAAAATTTGAAACCAGGACCTCTGACTGCAAAGCTAGTATATTTCTACTACCATAATTGCCTCCTTTCTTCCTTTCTTTTTATAGCTTTCTTTCTCTTCCCCCTTTCTCTTTCCCCTTCTCCTTTCCTCTTCCTCTTTGTCTTCCCCTTCACCCTCTTTCCCTCTCCCATTTCCCTCTTCCATGTCCCTTCTTATTCTTCTGTGTCTCTCTCTACATCTCTTTTTGTTTCTACTTTTAGCTTTCTCTGATAGCCTAACACAAGACTTCCTTCTTAACAAAGAAAAAAAAATGCAACATAGTGACCCATCTAATTTTTTCAAGGAAAGTAAAGGAGATTATCTTCATCTCTTCTTGCCGGCCAAGATTGATCATTATAATTACACAGCCTTGGCTGAGTTTTAGTGTTTTCATTGACATGTTCTTTTTCTGGTTCTGCTTTTGCATTCTGAATCAGTTCATATAGTCTTCTCCATTTGTCCATGGATTCTTCACATTCATAGTTTCTCGGAATAATGAGACTCTGGATTTACTCTCTCAATCCACATATGCACTAATGATCTGGTCCTCTGACTCAGTTGGTTACATCTCCCCAGTCCGGGTTCTGGAGATTCACCTGTAGGAAAGTGGAATTCTTCTAATACTATCACTTTGAGTCCCCATTCTCTTTATCTCTACATTATTTCCTGTTAGTGTCTTCTTGCTTTAATTGGACAGGTTGATAATCTCCTTATATCCACAAAAAACAGTTAATACCAATTCACATTTGCAAACAGATATTTATTGATAAAATTTAGTAAAACCCCAAATGTCAAAACATCCCCTCAAACTGGGTCAATCTTTTTTCCCTACCAACTTGGTTCCCTAGGGGAGTGGGTTCAACCCTGAAGTGATCATTATTAGCATTTCTATTAGGGCTTAAAGCAATGGACATATTATATTCTTGCTTGCAAAGCATGATGTTTCAACAGCCAGGTCATTCCACTGATAGGCTGGGTCAAGCAGTAACAGATGCATCTCTCTGATGGCTCCTCTGAGCTTTCAAACCTCACAAAATTGTGACTTAAGCCATTCCATCTCTGATTCTCATTCACCTAAGATTAGGGAAGCAGAAAAACAATAGCAGAAGAAACATAAGCATCATGTGTTCAAACTCTTAGGTGGTCAAGGTGGGAAGAGGAAGTTGTTATATTCTTTCCCACCCAAAGTTTTATCCAGTTCTTACTGATTATTAGGGGAAATAAATCAAATTTCTAGGTGGGAGCTTTATATGAGTTCCTCATCTTAGTTCAATAGCCAGTTAAAAAGCTTTTTTTTCACCTACAAATAGAGTCCCTACAAATTCTGTGAATCAAGAACTTTATGAGTCACCCTCCATTTCAGAAGTAGGTCCAAGTGAACTGGCAGCAAATAAACTTTTTTTGCACACTCCAAGGACTGGACCCCACTGGCCAGTCCCTCCTTTCTTATCTTCATATTTTTTTCTTCTTTGTTTAGTCATATGCAACTCTTTGTGACACCTTTTGGTGTTTTTTTTTTTTTTTGCCAAAGACACTGGAGTAGTTTGCCATTTTTCCTTTATCAACTCATTTTTCAGATGAGAAAACTGAGGCAGAGTCCAGTGATTTACTCAGGGTCTCATAGTAAGTGTCTGATGTCACATTTGAACTCAGATCTTCCTGATTCTACTGCACCACCTAGTTTCCCCACTCTCTTACTTTATTCCATAATAATATTCCATTATGTATATGTACAACAATTTGCTTCACTATTCCCTAACTATAGTAACTTAGTTTTCTGTTCTTTGCTATTCCCCAAATTGCTCCAGTAAATATTTTGGTGTACATAGGACCCTTCTGGTTCTGACTTTAACTCCTTTGAAGACACAGATAGGTGGAGAAAATGCTGAACCTGGAGGCAGGAAGAACTGAACTCAAATATGACCTTGAACTTTTTTGCATTGTGTGATGCTGGGCAAGTCTTTTTGCCTCAATTTCCTTAACTGTAAAAAATGGATCATAATAGTATTGTTGTGAGTTTTAAATGAGATATTTATAAGCCAATTATCACAGTGTCTGGCACATAGTAGGAACTAATAAATGCTTGTTTCTTTCTTTCCTTTCTTCCTTGGGGCACAAACCAACCAATGGAATGCTAGGTTTCTTTATTTAGGTAACAAACAGACTTCCTTTTAAATGCACAGTTATACTAAATTAAAATTGCAATCCTTTTCTGCCTAAGAGTACAGGGAAAGAACTCTCATTGAGACAAAAATCTACATAATTGAGGAAAGCTGCTTTTTTCTGGTCTTTATTACTTTTTAATGTACTATTTGGTTTCCCTCAGATCCCCAACTCTTCCTCCTCTTTTTCCTTTTCTCTGGTCATTTCCTGTTTGCTGGAGAGACTGGCAAAATCCATTTAAACTAAGAATACCCTGGAGTAGATTGACAAGTGATAAGAAGTGATTAGCTTGCCTGCCTCTAAGGACCAACAGGCATTTAGCCCTATAGTAGCTTTCTGTAGATTAGAGATTTGGACAAACATTGTCTTGAGTTTATTTTAAAGAAATGACTTTTTAAAAAACGACTATAGAAAGCTTGAGCATGCAAGTCCTTTTAGTGCCTCTTTTCCTTCTCTACTTGCCCCTCCAAGGGGAAAAACTTTAACTCCCTCTTTTCCTTCCCCCTTTCCAAATGAAAAGTGCCATTTATAATTTTTAGTCCTTCATTCAATAAACTTTTATTAAGTACTTACTATGTCTCACCTGCATTAAAGAGTTCCTTTTCATATAGCAATATCACTTCAGCTTTTGGAACTTTGCTCTAACAGCTAAATGCTCTCAAAGGTAGGTAATGTCATAGAAAATTGACAACTTCAGTGGGGATGAATTACTTCATCTCTATGCTGTCACTATCACTTAAATGCATATCACCTGTAGGACCTGCCTATGGAAGCATGTAATGAAGTGAGGGAAGGAAATCTTCTTTCTGTTGTCCAGCTCTGCTTTTTGCCTAGTAACTGCCCTTCATGGTTCTTCTTTTTCATTATCTATTATTTTCTTCTTCATCATCCATCATTTTTGTCTTCATCATTGTCTTCACTAATAGTTCTAGTTCTAAGACTTTAAGGTTTTTTTCATCATTCACAGTGAACCAAAAGAAAATTGATAGTATAGATATGATCATCCTCTTTATGCAGAGGAGTAAATTCGGGGGCAAGTGTGAATAAAATGATGTACACTTCAACGAACAGATGAAAAAATATTTGGTGTTTATTATATGCCAAATACTCTGCTAAGTGCTGAAGAGAGGGAAGGATACAAAAACAAAAAAGAACCTGGTTTCTGCCCTCATAGATTCTAATTGCCATTTGAATCGGGTGAGACAACACATCAGAGGGTCATATAGGAAGGGGGTGTTTTGGTTTGGAAAATAAAGGCATGGTGAATGAAGCCAAAGAGAAGAAGATGTATCAATTTCAATAACCATGGCAATACTAATTTGATGGCAGTTTCAGAACTGGAAAGTATTAGTTCAGGGGAGGGAGGAAAGGAAGGGTGAGAAGACAGTTGTGAAAGTCCTCCAAAGTTTGGTCTTTAATAAAAAGCTGTGGGATGAGGTAGGGGACAAGACATCAAGGAGTTGGTGGTTGCCTAAAATGAAGCATGGTTGGAGCAGTCAACCTGATATAATTATACATCTGGTGTCAGAGCTGGGATTTGAACCCAGGAACTTCAAAATTCAGTGAATTCTTTCCATTACACCATGCTTCCTCCTTGATCTCATTCCCAGTCATTGTTAGTTTCAGACTCTGACAGCACTCAGAATGACCTACTGAAGTAGTTACAAACAGTAGAGATTAGCTCCCTGCCTTTAAAGAGTTGGGAAGCATTGAGCTATATTATACTATACTTATCTGCAGGGTAGAGGAGAAAGCTCTTTCAGTACTATGTAAAGAGCAAAGTAGACTTCTTAGATCTATGATGGCAAACCTATGGCATATGTGCCTGTAATGGTTAAAATAGTTGGATGTCATAAACCGTAGTGATTAAAATAGTGGAAGATTTAAATTGTAGTAGATATAAGAGTGGATGAGTAAATTATGACCACAGAAAATGTTTTCACTACAGTGTCTTGTTTCAAATCAAATATAAGGTGGTCGCCAGGGAAATATTCCCAATTATGAATATACCCAAGTCAACTGGGTTTTATAGAGAATTTAATTAATAATACAATGAGGAATTAAAGAAAGAGAGAAAGAGAGAAAAAGGAAATAATGAGAAAAGGATAGGCTGGCCCAGGGCAGCCCTGGCCTACCCAGGCCTAAGCCCTAAAAGAAAGATCAGTCAGTCCTTAATCACTCACCACAAAATCTGTTCAAGCAAGGATTCTAGTGACACCAGGCCAGCTTCATCTCAGCTGACTCCACCAGCTCAATGCCTGAATCTGAATGTGAATGAGTCTCTGAATGTATCTGAGCTCCTATTTAAAGGGAATTTTCTCCTGTGTCACCTCCCCAAGTCCTTATATCTACCAATCACAGTAGACGTTTTCCAAAGGACAGACCATTCTTAATTCACACCTGAGTATTTTTTGAGTAATTCACACCTGAGTAGACTAGAATCTCTGAGTAAGTTCTCACCTCTTTGCTCCTTGTAAGTTCACAAGTTGCCTGACCTTTATAGGTACTTAGCACCCTTTTGTATTAGTCCTAAAATAGGGATAGCTTAAAAACTTTTTGCCTTATTATAAGTATGGGTTTAAGTACTTTTCATTGTTCAGCAAAGAGTTTACAACTTTATCTTCCCCTAAGGCATGCTTAAGTATGGTGAAGTAGAGTTCTCACATTCCTGATCTAAGTAGCTTCACTGCCCAAATGGGGAATGGTCCCAATGGGGAATGGTATTAACCCAACCTTATGAAGTAGTGTCTGGGAATTTTTTTAAGGTTTACAATCCTAACCTTATGAAGTAGGGTCTGAGAATTTTTAAGGTTCACATGCCAAAGATGGCATGCAGAGACCTCTGTGTGGGCGTGTGTGCCATCACCCTTCAGAGTTAGTTAATAGAAAGGCAGAGGGACTCAAGTAAATTTGCTCCTCTCCCCCTCTCTACCACACCTTCCTGCCTCTCTGCCTAGCAGCTGAGCTCCCTCCCCTGAGTAAATGCTTGGGCCACTCCCTCCCCTGTCTCAGGTAAAGAGCAGGGCAGGGAATGGCACATAGTTGGGGGCAGTTTCTAAAAGATTCACCACCACTGTCTTAGATAGTTAGAACTGGAAAAAAACCCCAGAGATTGTTTAATTTGATCCTTTTATTGTACAAATAAGGAAACTGAGGTCTAAGGAATTTAATCTGACTAGATGAGAAATTATTTGATTTGTCCAGGAATCATGTTTTATTCATCTTTGTATCTATGTTAGGGCTGCACACAGGACAAGACATTACATAAAATAGGGATTCAATATATAATTTTTGGTCGAGTAACTGAATGAATATTAAGTGATTTGTTTAGACCTTAGAAGACTTCCTTCAGATCCCTGTGTGGCACTGGGCTAGGAGTCAGGAGATCTTGGTTCTCAGCTTACTTACTGTGTGACCTTGAACTAGTCACTTAATACCTTGATGGACAAGAGCTGTTACTATCACAGAGAGATGCCCAGAATCCCAGTTGACAGCACACTTAATTTGAACTGCCTTTTATAACAGAACAATTCTAGTGTCACACAACAATTTGGACAGTACTTTTGAGATGAAATCTCCACTTTGCCTGTTGTTGGTGATAGAGACACAGGTGAGGAAATGAAATACCTTTCTTGGTGTTCTTCATTCTCATCAAAACTGGTTCTAGGGCTGCTTTTTTCTATGGCTCCAGGGAAAACAAAATGAATAGATCAATTCCTGAATTTATGAGTTGCTTTGCTGTAACTTTTGTCCTCAAGTAAAATTTTCTTTGCCCTATCATCACAACCTTAAAAATATTGACTTTCACCACATATACTTGGCAAGATGGAAACTCCCCATTCCTCTTGTGTCATTAGCAGATCTAAGAGAGTGAGTCATGCCACCCTAGTGGCCTTGCTTTTTTACACATCCTTGTGAAGGATGGGGAAAGGAAGCCTGTGGGAATCTTTTCCTCCGTACTTTTAGATGAAGTGTCTTTCTTGTTGAAACTTCTGTTTTTGCTGATTGTAAGAGGAGAAGGAGGAGGGCAGTAAAAGAGAGGAGAAAATAGATAATCTGAAAAGGGAGGAGAAAAGAAGATTTTTTTTTTCCTTGAGGCAAGAGTACTTGTGACACTCCATTAACAAGAAGTGACATCTTCCTCCATTTAGGAGAAATCAACAGAATACTCAAATTAACCATTCGTAGAAGACCATAGAAAGAACTTGTCAGTTTCTATCCCATCACTGCTTTAATGCAAACAGGGAGACAAATTTCATCTCAAAGAAAGTGCTTTCTAACAATTAGGGCTGCTCAAAAAGTGGAAGAGATGGTAATGAATTCCTGGTAACTGAAGATATTTAAGTAGAGTTTGAACCCGTAACTAGTTTTTAAGCCATGTTGTAAAGATGATTCATGAGTCGCGTAGGGTGGTCTTTGAGATTTCTTGTGATTCTTTAATTTTGCAAGTTAATGAAATATAATGATCTTTGAGTTCCACTGGAAAAAAATCAGTCACTCCTTAAATGTGCTAATATGTGATATACATCATAGCCCTATTAGATAATATGTCAAAATATTTATTGATTATACTAACCCACCATCAGCTTCTGATTATCTGAATGTAGATCATTCATGTCCCTTATACCTTAGCACATGTTAAGCTGTGTCAAAGAACTACTTCCTTAGGTGCTTTAGGAAAGAATGGTTCAAGTAATCCAGCAAGTTCTTCTATGCCCATAAATTTCTATCATATCACTAAGCATCCCTGTATTTTCCTTTTTATAAAATAGACATGAAACTTTCAGTTATCTCTTTTATTCATAAGATTTTAAAATTATGGAAACAAGACTTGATTATGGGGTAGCTACATGGCTCAGTGGATAGAGTGCAGGATCTGGAGATGGGAAGCCTCCTTTTTCTGAGTTCAAATTTGGCCTCAGACACTTACTAGTTGGGTGACCCTAGGCAAGTCACTTAACCCAGTTTGCCCCAGATTCCTCATCTTTAAAATGAACTAAAGAAGGAAATGTCAAACCATTCTAGAATCTTGGCTAAGAAAACCCCAAATGGAGTCTAGAAGAGTCAGACAAGACTGAAAAATGACTACAATAACAAGACTCAATTCTAAGGGGCCCTGTAGAGAAGTTCAGCAACTACATAGCTAGGTAAATAATCACATTGATTCCTAGGATTTAGACCTTAGAGATCATAGTCAGAGGATCAAAAATCTAGAGCCTGCAAGGCTCAGAGGCCATATAGTCCAGCCCCTCTCATGATGAGAAAGCATAATAAGTACAGGGAACTTAAATGACTTACCCCAATTCACACAGATGATAAGCATTAGAGGCAGAATTTTGAACCTATGTTCTCTGACCCCAAGTCTTATATTTTATTATATCACTTGAATTTGTTTTGCTTGCTGCAATCTTCTTCATTTTTCTTCATGTTGCTCACCTATAGCAGAAAATAGAAGACAACATAGCTCTGCTGTTTCCATCCTTGATTATATACTCATATGTGGCACTTGGTTGCCATTAATGTTGCCATGATTCTAGAAGTAACTTGCTTGATTAATAGGAGGGAGATGATTGTCATTGGACTGGAGGATCTTTCCAGATTCTTTTTCATTTCCAGTCATTGATTAGCATGTTCTAACTGGTGTCCCCTTCCTTCCTCACTGTTTCCTCTCGAGGCTCCATACTCTGTGAAGAGGGAATGTTTGAGAGGTGTTAGATGTTGGCCTGATGTTATCTCAACTTCTGTTTTGGGACCAAATGAGGCACTCCTAAATCATGGATTTGTTAACAAAAGGAAGTTTACTTTGTTCTAACACAGCAGGGATGTGCAGTAAGTATACAGTGGCACTTGGCTTTTGGTAAGAGGACAGGATATGGTGATTCAGGTGGTTTTCAGACATTCATGGTGGCAGTTGGGCTAAGACTCCACATGGAAAGGACTTTTTATTCCTGTAGGTGATTGGTAAACTGTGTCAAGGAGACAGGAGCCCAACAGGTCCTGGTGAAAACACTGTTAATCCTTTAGGAAAACTAATTCTTGCCGTAGCTACAGGGGACAAAAGCCTTTTTGATACTCCCAGCCCTCAACTGCTACAGGTTTCAGTGAGAAAATGTGGACCATGGCCATAGGGTTCAGTTGATAATAAAAACGGAGTCTATTTTATTTAAGGAATTTTTTATAAGTTTTATTGATTTTGTGCTTGTTTTTATATCAGAGTCACTCCTGGATATAAGCTTTCCACTCCTTCCAAACAAAATTATTCTTACAGCAGAAAAACAGTTAAGGAAAAACAACCTACAAAGTGACAGTGTGATACATAGGCACCATTTTGTACCCATAGTCCCCCACATCTGCCAAGAGCAGAGAGGTAGGCATCATTGTTTCTTTTCCTGTATCAAAACTGGCTGTTATAATTACTCAGAGTTTGACTTCTTTGTACTGTTTTTTCAACTTTCAATGACTATATTCACCTTGTATATTGTTGTTTTGGGTCAGCTTATTTATTTAACAATATTAGTTCATACAAATTTTGACATATTTTTCTGAATTCTTCAGATAGCTAGCTAGCATTTATCAGTCCCCTCCTATGTGGCAGGTTCTGCACATTGTGCTTAACTCATCATTTCTTACTGCATATAATATTATTTTGGTACATTCCTATACATTGGTTAGCCATTTCCTAATGAAGTCTCTAACATATGGCACTTTATAGCTCTTTTTTTCCACAACTTTTGAAAGAGCTTTTTGAAAGATGGGACAGCTAAGTAGTTCAGTGGGAAGAACCCCAAGACTAGAGATAAGAGGCCCTGAATTCAAATGTGATCTCAGACACTTCCTGGCTGTGTGTCCCTGGGCAAGCCACTTAACTCCAATTAGTATCAAATTTAAGACAGAGGTTTAGGGTTATTTAGAAAGAAAGAAAAAGAAAAAGAAATGAAGAAAGAAAGGAAGAAAGAAAGAAAGAAAGAAAGAAAGGAAGAAAGAAAGAAAGAAAGAAAGAAAGAAAGAAAGAAAGAAAGAAAAAGAAAGGAAGAAGGAAAGAAAGAGAAAGAAAGAAAGAAAAAGAAGCTAATTGATTTCAAACAAACTAGTTCTGTGCATTAGAATATATGTTGGAATTGACTTTGATTTCGTTAGCCATGTAGAAATAAAATGAGAATAGATAAAATCCTTCCAGTTTTCTGTGCCACATTAAATGATATTTACAGTTCATAGAATTGGTTACAATGTAAAGGTTTTCCTTTTTAGCATTAGACCCAATTTTAAAATGAGGAATACTGTCATAGGGAAATAGCTAACTCTTCATGACCCCATTTTGAGATCTTCCTGGCCACACAGGATATATGTAATAAATGTTTGCTGCAATGGATTGAAGCAATTTGTTCCATTCTTACTATTTTTGTTGGAACCACCGTATCTGCCACTTTACCATTTAGTTGCTAGGTTATTTTGAATAAGTTTTTTGATTTTACTAGGCTTAAGGGAGCAAAGTGGTATATTGGACCTATAATCAAGAAGAAATGAATTCAAATTTGGCTTCAAATACTTCCTAATTGTTTAGCACTGGGAAAGTCACATAACCTTTGCCTGCCTCTATTTTCCTTATGTAAAATGTGAATAAATATAGCACCTACCTCCTCAACCTGTTTTTGAGAATAAAATGAGATAGTATTTGTAAAATGTTTAGCTAGCTACTTGTCAATTAAATTTCTCATCTGTAAAGTGAAGATACTGGGCTATATCAGTGGTGTCAGACTCAAATAAGAACAGAGGCCACTAATCCATACCTAAGGATCTCTTTGGTCATAATTAATTTAGTTTAAAATGTGTTATCATATATTTTTTACTTATTTTTAAAAACCCTTATCTTTTCTCTTAGAATTGATACTGAGTATCGGTTTATTGTATTTGTCTTGTTAAATATTTCTCAGTTATGTTTTAATCTGGTTCAGGCTATGTTCAAGCATACTATGAGCTCTGTGTTTGATCCTTCTGTGCTAGACAGTCCCTAAGCTCCCTCCCAGCTCCAGCATCACATGTTCTTAGGGTCTTTTCAGCTCTCACATTCAATATTCTATGTCTGAAGTGCTTTCCTAGCTCTGACCTTCTATGTTCTAACATTTTTTTTGGTTCTGACATTCTATAACTCTGCCCTCTCTGTTCTACTAAATTCTCTGTTGTGTTTCTCAGAGTGGAAACTCCATCATTGTCCTCATCCTAGCCATCATCAATCTATATTTACTGATTATTCAGACTAATATTGAACTGAATTAAGACAGAGAGGACATGACAGTGAAAGAGTTTACAATCTGATGTTCAATCTCGAGTAGGCACATACATAGTTGTTTTTTAAATAAGTTTCATCTGAGTAACATGTAATTTATATGCCTTCCTCATCAGTATGCAGCCCTTGTGATTAGTGGTGAACTCTTCTTAGGTCACTTGCATGAATGATTATATTAAATGAGGTGCCATTTAAGAGCTTATGATATGAAGATTGTAAGTATTGGGTTGAATGTACAAAATATTAATTGATAAAAAAGTAATTAATGAAAAACTAATTAAAATAGACAGTCCAAAGCAGAGTTCTCCTAGAACCCTGGACTGGTTTCAATTAATGAATCTCCGATGAGCTTATAATATGCAATTTGTAAGTATTACCCCTAATGTACAGTATTAATACAAAAATTAATTAATGAAAAAGCAAATTAAATCTGAGTTCCCTTAAAAATTTCTAAAGAGCAATGCATTGAACTGAGGCTTCAAGTATTAGGACATGAATTCATGAAAACTGTCCTGATAACAATGACAATAGCCCCAGAGAGACAATAAATATAACATTATACCAGGGAAACTCATCCAGGGAATTTATCTCTGTTGTGTATCAATAGACTTGAACTAGAGAAAAACAATAGAGATAAAGAACTGTGAGGCTGGGGAAGCTGCTTAGTGGGAAAGCAATTGGGACATTTTCAGTGCCCTGAGTAGGAAAAGAAAACATTTTTGGTGTTTAATAAACATAATAATAGTTCACACTTTCTTTTACAGTTTACCAAGTACTTTCCTCTCTGCAACCATGTGAAGAAGATTGTACAAATATTATTATTCATGTTTTACAATTTAGGAAACTCAAGCTTAAAGAGAGAGAATGACTTTGTCCATTCACCTGAATTTAGTTGTGTTGTGACCCTATCTGAGACTTTTTGGGCAAAGATACTGAGTGGAGTGGTTTACCATTTCCTTCTCTCATTCAGTTTAGTGGATGAAGTTAAAAGACTTTCCCATGGTCACACAGGTAGGAAGTGTCTGTGGTCTGGTACCCTATCCACTGTGCCACCTAGCTGAGTAGGCAGAGTCTAAGCCAGAATTCAAGTCTATGTCTTTTTACTCCAAATGTAGAGCTTTTCCTACTATACCCAACTGTCACTGAAAGTTCTTTCCTCCTCCATCATCAAAAAAGGAGTATAGAATTTAGACCTTGAAGAGACCCTATGGAGGTCATATAGTCTAGCATTCTCATTTTGTACATGAGGAAACTAAGTCTTAGAGATGTTGAATGACTTGTCCTAGGTCTCACAATTAATAAAAGACAAAGTCAGGCTTCAGTCCTAGTTGCTATTTCTACTACACTGCACCATTTCTCAAGGGGAAGAAATAAAACCAAACCAGAATTAGCTTTTTTTTTTTGGCCTCCTCTAAGAGAAGCAGACTAGGAAATCAATGTAGATAGAACAGGAGATTAAAAACAAATATACTTTTCAGAAAGCTTTATGAAAAATTAACTTTCTCGTGTAGCTGAAAACCAGTTTTTATAAAATTTTTTGAGGTCTTTAGTGATGTTAGCTTGCTTTGTGGTCCATAGTTTCCATACCATTTGATAAAGCTGGTTTTCTTTATTAATTTACAGTGTTATAGTCTGGGTTGATCATTTTATGTTTTAAATGTATTATTTTAATACTTTGTCATTGTACTTGTTATTGTTCAGTTTTTATTCATTTATGTTTGACTCTTCAAATTGAAGGTTTTCTTGGCAAAGATACTGGAGTAGTTTGCTCTTTTCTTTTCCAGCTTATTTTACAGATGATCAAACTGAGGCAAACAGGGTTAAGTAACTTGCCTAGGTCATATAGCTACTAAGTATTGAGATCACATTTGAACTCAGGAAGATGTCATTTTGACTTCAGGACTGGCATTTTATCCACTATGTCACCTAGCTGCTTTTGAAAACCTTATTCAGTGATGGTGAACCTATGGCATGGGTGCCAAAGATGGCATGCAGAGTTCATTACTAGAAAGGCAGAGACTCGGGCAGAGCTGCTCCCTTCCCCTTCTCCACAGTGCCTGATGACATTTTTTCACATCCCCTACCCCTCTACCCAGTAGCCAATGTGAACGCATAGGGGGTAAGGTGGGTGGCTCACAGACAGCAGAGCTGGAGGGGAGCAGAGTGCTCTAGCCACTCCTATCCCTCTGAAATTCTAGCTGAAGTTTTTTCTCTCCTACAACCTTTTGGACATCTAGCCTGTAATGGAACAACTCTGGTGATGAGAGGGAGTTCATCCTCTCACCAAGCAGCTTACTTTATTGTTTATTTGTTTGTTTTGGTGTGTTTTCATTTTAATCCTCAATGAGGAAAATTATAGGTAACTACACTTTTATGTTGAGAGTTGGCAGGCTCCTCAGTGGTGTTTTTATCTATATACCAAAAAACCTTCACTATAGCATACCTACAAGTGGAGATTCATCCTCTTCTTCAAGACCTCTGTGGAGCCATAATCCATCACCTCTCAATGAAGCCCATTCAACTTTTGAACAAATCTGATTATTAGGAATTTTTTTTATGACATTGAGCCCAAGTTTTCATTTTTGCAGTTTCTACCATTGCTCCTATATATGTCTTCCAGGATTGACCAGAACTAATTTAATCCCTCCCCTGCATGATTCCCTTTCAGATACTTTAATTATAGTTTTCTTGATCTCCATATCCCCAAATGTCATTATACCTAGTTTCTTCTACTCATTCCTTCTGCCCTGTAGCTTCAACCATTTGGTCCTAGTTCTTCTCTCTCCCTTCCAGTCCCAGAGCCATAGAATCCAGGTCAAACTCTATATCAAACCCTGCATTTATGTGAAGGCAAGAATCATATCTTCCTCAGATCTCTATAGGATAATGTCTTTTCCTAAGTTCTTGTACAGTCTCCAGTCCCTTCCTGGTTCCAATCATCCTCCTCTGGATGTGCTAGCTTGTAACCCAGAAGTGACCATATATATATATTGTTCATAATTTAGGAAATGGGGACAGGCATACTTTGGGTACTTACCAGGAAAGATCACCATTAGCAGAAGGAAATGGTAACAATCACATTTTAATCACAGAGGGTAAGGGGGCAGAATGTACAGAAAGGCAGAGACAATTAGCAAAAAGAGGCATGGAGGCAGAGGACAGTGTGGGTACAGGGCATGGGGTGGTAGAAGGCTGTCAGTGTGGGAAAAAGGATGGAAGGGGTTACTTAGGTAACCATGGATTTGAGTTGGGAGCACTTGGGCAGCATGGACCTGATGGAGATAGAAGAATGTTGGGAAGGAGCAGAAGTTTGAGTTATTTTTTATGTATTTTTTTGGTGTGAGGAAACAGATCAACTTCTATCTGTGCCACTTTGGGGTTAGTTCATTAACATACACAAATCATCTCAAATTTTTCAGTGAAACTCTGGTTATCATCTCAAAGTTTTCAGCATCTTTTTGATGATCTGCTGATCTGGAGCTGTGGAGATCTAGATTCTGTCTGGTATTTACAGATCATAAGGACCACAACGTGACAAGCAGCACCTTTCCCCTTATTTAGCACATGTTCCCATGATGTTAATGTTTTGATTTACATGTGAAACAATCTGCAAATTATGCTTCTTTAATCTTTGGAATGGTTTCTATATGACTTCCAGGTTCTTCCTTATAATCTTAATTCCTGCTCTTGCCCCTTATTTTT
Organism: Monodelphis domestica; assembly: GCF_027887165.1. NCBI lineage: Eukaryota > Metazoa > Chordata > Mammalia > Didelphimorphia > Didelphidae > Monodelphis > Monodelphis domestica. The sequence continues at coordinate 398,306,543 of NC_077227.1, forward strand.
ACACTTACTCTACTGACTGGAAGAGGGTAGTGGTGCTTTTCAGGGGGACAGTAAGAACAAGATACAATTTTAACAGACCACTATTCCTGAAGTGTGGTCTTCCTAGTAAGGGACATTAAAAAACAAAACCAAACCTTTTTTTTTTTTGGTCTTGGACAGCTGACTTCTATTTATATTGCTTAAGGTCAGTCAGGATAATGGAATTTTTGTGCCCAGACTATTGTGTTCTGCACTGCTTAGACTCCCATCCAGGGAACTCCAAACTCTTTTTAATTAGAAAGATAGGTGAGAAGTCAGTAACACGGAATGTTTAAAGCAATGGATTTGTTGACTTTCCTAGTATCCTTTTCAAGAATAAAATCTTTTTTCATTTCTTTCAGAAGCAGTGAGTACCTTTTTTTCTTCTTTTCTCCATTTCCTTTCTTTTTCTTTCTCTCACTCTCCCCTTTATACCTTCCATCTTCCTTTCATGCTTTCTAACCGCTATGAATATCCTTACCCTTTTGCCATTTATTATAAATGTAAATTTATGAATAAAGACTGGGAAAAGGCCTTAGTGATCACCTAATCTAACCTCCTCACTTTGAAGATGAGGAAACTGAGCCCCAGAAAAAGAATTCAGAAGCTACATCTTCCAGGAGAAATTAATTCCTTTTTCTATATTATTTTTGTAGAGTCTCTGCCAGAATATAAACTCCATGAGAACAAGGCATTGTTGTTTTCTCCTTTTCTATCGGCCTTCGGTAATGTCTGACACATACAAGTACTTTAAAAATACTCATGGATTAATTTTCAAAATTCCACATTGCTCTCTAGCTCAGGTTTCTCTCTGACTTACATCAAGCTATACATGAGCAGGTAGGTGGCACAGTGTAAGAGCTCTGGGCCTAGAGTTAAGAAGACCTAAATTCAAGAGCAGCTTCTGGCTGGGTGATCCTGGGTAAGTCATTTAACCTCTTTTGGCCTCAGTTTCCTCATTTCTAAAATGAGGATAATAATAGCACCTTTCTCTCAGGGTTTTTGTGAGGATAAAATGATATATTTAAAATGTGATTATCACAGTGCTTGGCACATAGTAGGTGCTATATAAATGTTAGTTATCATCACTATTATAATGTTGTTTTTAGAAATCATCTATTTCAAGCTCCTTATTTTGCAGATGAGGAAGCTAAGGTTTATAGAAGGGAAATGACTTGCTCCGGGTTACAAAAATAGGCAGTAGTAGAGCTACTACTAGATCCTCTAACTGGAGATTTACTATTTCCCCCTACTATATATACCCTCAATGATTAAAGACTGTCCCAAATATACTAATTCTTCTTGGCAACACATGTATGGCATGTATGTGGGTGCAAAAGTAGAGAGTAAAACCACTTTCATGTAATAGAAAGAATTTTGAAATCCGGAGAGGCCAGCTTTAGAGAGACCATAAGTATTGCTACCTTCACCAAGCCAGAAGCTTCTCTAAGTGTTGTCTGTCCTTAGATTTATGATTCCGCCAGGCTGGAAGGCAGACAGAGCCGGAGGCGTAAGAAAACATGCATTTTCTCTCTACTTAGGATACAGTGTCAGTGTTCATCTGGAAAAGATGCAATTACAGGAGACGGATGCTCTCTGCCTAGATCATTCACCATAGAGGTGGGAACTAGCTTGCGTATTACAGCAGACCATGTCTGTGACCTTTCACGAAAGAAACCAGGGTGTAATAGTTGACTCATCACTGTCCTTTACTCTAATATTCTCTCTGTGGATCTGTAATTAAAAAAAAAATTCTGGAAGAAAGCAATCCCAGCACCCCTTAGAACTTTGACCTAATAGCCTGAGGGCTAGAGAGAAAGCTTTAGATGATATTCCTGAAAAGTTGTTGAGTAATCACATTTTAAACAATCAAATCCCATTTTAAATGGGTCCATTTAAAGCAACCATGCAGTGAATCTTTTTGTAAGGGAATTAATTCTTTTGTAATGCAAATAATCACCTAACCTGCTTTGTAAAATTTCATTTATCAGTTTTCTTAAAGTGAGCTATACTCAAATGCTGACCAAATTTGCCAGTTCATTCATCACAGTTGCTCCCATATCTGCTCCTTAGTCTAGCATTCAAGATACACTACAATCTTATTCTTAGAATTATAAGATTTAGAGCTCTGCAGGAATGTGGACAGCATCTAGGTTCGCCCTATCATTCTACAGGTGATGAAAATGAAGGATGGGGACAGTGGGACTTCTCAAAATATGATACTGTGGGAAGGAAATTTACTCTCCCCACTTTCTGGGGATGAGCATACCTGGCATGAGCCTGAACTTGACCCGCAGGTGAGGCCTGTGTGACAAAATCATTGAGTGAATTGGATCACGAGGATAGAATGGCATTTGGAAAAAGGCAGCAATAAAGTCAAGAGATAATGAGACAGGAGCAGGGAGGATGTCCCCTGCACTTCCCCCTGGACTGCCCTCCTGGGCAGCACGGGCAAAGTAGAAAGCCACAATTGGCTCCTGAGGTGTTATATGTGAGAGTTAGTGGGCAGAGAAAAAGGTTTGATAAACTGAGGCAAGAGTAGATTTCATTCCCTTCTCTTCTCTGTTTGTTACTGCCTGGACTTCCCTGTGAGCATGGTTAGGGGGTCCCAATGGTGGCCACAGAATAGCAAGCTAAATGCAGCAATAAGAAAAATAACCTATGTATCTCTCTTCTATTTTCCATCTTTTTCCTCTACTACTTTTGATTTAATGAAATTATTAATTTACAACCAGTTTCATAATTTTTCCTCATACAATATCTTTTCTTCCTTATCTCATACCTCTCATATGCTTTGTGATCTAGTCAAATCAGACTAATTGTACCTCCCACTTCAAGAAAAAGAAACACTCTTTTTTAGTAGTAGTATTTTTCATTAGTATCCCTGGGTAACTGATTTTTCCTTATTTTGTCTCTCTGCATCATCACTATTTCACCATCATAAATTTTTTTTTCTTTATCTCTTTATCGAATTTGATCCTTCCAGCACCCCTATGAGATAGGTACTTCATCTAGGCACATTTGACCATGCCCACAGGAGTCAGATACTTTATCATAGAACATTTGTTTGCATTTTAAAAGTCATCTCATGGAAGTCTGTGCATGGAGAAGACCACCAGTTAATAACACGGTTGCTCATTTAAACTGAGATACAAACAGATTCCTTTCTCTGACCCTCATTTGCTTTTGAATAAAAACAATAATACTTTCCCCACAAAACATGGCCAATGATACTCAATTCCTTTGTGGATTTATTCAAGATTTCAACTCTGGCTGCACATCCTCTATGTTTGTCCACATCACTGTTGTCTGTCATAGGTTCTAAGCCCTTGGACAAGTGGGATAATGTCTGTCTAAATTGCTCCAAACAATATATAGCTCTGCAATTGAGCTCAGCACTACGTATAATTAGTCCCTTAATAACTGCATTTGGATAATGATGCTGTGTGCCTTCAAAATGGCCTGTCAGAGTTTGGCAGGCTCGTACTCTAAAATACCATTACTGAGGAGAGTGATTGTTTAGTTTGGAATCAGTGCTTTCTTCCTCACTTAATCTATATCCTCGTTTTTTTTTTCCTGTGTTCCTATTTCCCTTTGGAAGTTTCCCTCATTTCTGAAATGATGGGGAGTTGTACCACTCGGGCATGGATGAGCTATGATTTGCATTGTCAGAAGAAGTACTCATATAATTGAATCAACAGCCTTGTCAAGCCTTTATTTAGGGCCTTCTATATATAAGGCATCATGCTAAATGCAGGGGTTATAAGAAAGCAAAAACAGTCTTTCTCTGTGAGGAGCTCATAATATAATGGAGGCAGACAACTTGAAAATAATAATGTACAAACAATATAGATAACAGAGTAAATTGCAGATGATCTCATAAGGAAGCTACTATCATTAAGTAAGAAGGCTTCTTTCAGAAGGTTAGATTTTAGCTGAGACTTGAAGGCGTGTGGAAGATGGAGGTGAAGGAGAGAATTTCAGGTGTGAGGAACAGCCAGTGAAAATGCACTGTGAAGAATGCTAGGAATAGTAAGTATTCTTAGATCAGAGTACATGGAAGGGAGTTAAGTGTATGAATAAGAGAAAGGTGGGAGGAAGTCAGGTTGTAAAGAGTTGAGACCTTAGATTCCTTCAACAAAGTATTGAAGGGATTACTCTGTGGTTTCTGTCTAGGATGGGCCCTACTTGAGAACATGATGGTTAGTTCTGAGCACTCCGTTTCATTTTTTAAATGGGTTATTGATAATCTATATATAACTATCAGTTTATCTATCTATCTATCTATCTATCTATCTATCTATCTATCTATCTATCTATCTGTCTGTCTGTCTGTCTGTCTGTCTGTCTGTCTATCTATCTATCTATCTATCTATCTATCTATCTATCTATCTCTATCTATCTATCTATCCATATGTCTATCTATCACTGTCATTTCCCAGCCATTCCCCCTCAAAGAGAACACTGCTTTGCTCCAAGTGAGTACAGTCAAGCAAAACAATTGACATGTTGTCCATGTTTGAAAATATAGGATTATTGAAAACGATGCTGTTGTATTTTCAGAGGAGGGTGACTAGAGTGGAGTGTGTGTGTGGAGTGTGGCTTCATGCCTTACCAGTCAGTATCAGCTGAAGGAATCAGGGTGGTAAAGACTGGAAAAAAGAAAATTTGAGGTTGGAAATGTCATTCCTTCTTTGAACTTTTAAGTAATTGACCCATACAAGAGGGATCACACCTGTCTTGCTTGGCCTCAGGGGGCAGAACTAGTGTAAGTGGGTAGATGTTTTATTATGGCAAATTTCAGTTGGGTATCTAGAAGAGATTGCTAACAAATAGACATGATTCAACAATGAACAAGCAGATGTAGCTAGTATGGTGGGTTCAGGCAAGGGCATACTCCCCCTCCCCCTTGTCCTTATTGAGGATGCTATAGGATCAATAGTTCTTAGGTTTTCTGTGTGTGTTCTGGACCCCTCTGGCAGTTTATTGAAGCCTGTGAACCCCTTCTCAGGACAATGCTTTTAAATGCCAAAAATAAAACACATAGAATTATGTAGTGAAAATAAATATGTAATTTCTTTTCCCTTCCAAGTTCACAGACTTCTAAAGCCTTTCCGCTGATTCTCTCTAAATTTCCTTTCCTCCCTTTTCCACCTTTAAGTTAAGAATCTCTGAAGGAGAAAGAATTTAAATTTCAGGGATGGGTTGCATCACCAAAATTCTTTCTGATTTAAGGATTCCATAATGAGAAAGTCCCTTCTAGCTTTATTTCCATGGTTATATGATTTAACAGTTGCCACTGGACTTTGCATTCTTCCTATATGTGTCAAGGACAAGAATTGTGTTTATAAAAGAGACCGTTCCTGCTAGCTTCTAATATGAGAGTCCTTAAAGGATACTAGAACTATTAGATGTATTCAATGGGAGAGCTTTTTGCAGAGTTGGATCTTTTCAACTTGACATAATGGGATTATTTCTGGGAGAGAGACAGCTTTCTCCCACTAGGAAAGACAAATGAACCCTTCATGTTGTTTTAAACAAGTTTGGCTCCTCGGAACCGTCCCTGGAAATATAGGAGAGCCTCTTTGTTGCTGGAAGGGCAACTTTGGCTAAGGAGTATGGACAACTTGCTTCTGCTGTGGTTCTTGTGGAGTCAATGTTTGTGGCTGAGTTCTTATTGATCAGTTTAACTTTCAATAAGGATCAAGTGTATTGCTTGTCTGTGGGGACAAATGGCTTAATGTATTGTTGGCACTGGGCCCAGGGGCCAACATGAATAGGAAATAGGTAGGCATATTGGTCTCCGTGTTATTAATTCCTCTATTGGCTTGACTGGGCCATCTCTATGGCCTTCCATCTTAGAATATGTTGGGAAGGAATTAAAACTGGAAGAGAATAGTCAGAGAAGATTTTCAAAAAGTAAGTCTTGCTATGTGATCTTAGAGGGAAGGTGGAAGAGAGGAGGAGGATAAAGGAGGGAATAAACATTTTTATAGCACCTTCTATGTACCAGGCGCTGATGCTAGGCACTTTACAAATATCTCATTTGATCCTCACAGCAACCCTGTGAGGTAGGTATTGTTATAATACCCATTTTACAGTTGAGGAAATTGAGGCAAACAGAGATTGTGATTTGCCCAGGAATGAACTCAGGTCTTCCAGATTCCAAGCCTAACACTAACCACAGTGCCACCTGCCTTCTCTTGAATAGATCCTGTATCTCTTTGGACCTCCATTTTCCCACCACTAAAATGAGGGGCTTGGAATTTGATCTTTAAGTTCCTACTAACTGACATTTAATATCCTAAGGCTCCTTCCAGGTGTAACTTTCTATTCTTTAGGCTATGAGGTTTCTCTTAGCTTGAATATACCATATTTTCTATTTTTAAAGGGCCCTTTTAGCTCTTACATTCTGTATGCAAAGGGTCCTTCCAGTGCTAACATTCTATTCTTTCAAGACCTTTCTATCTCTGACACTCTATTGTCAAAGACCCCCTTCCAATACTGGCATTCAGTGTGTAGAGATCTTTTCTATCTCAGATACTCTTCTTCCTGAGAAGCCCCTTCTGGTTCTGAAATTCTGTGTTCTAAGGTCCCCTTCCTCTCTCAAATTCTATAATTCTCTCACCCTGCTATGCTATTTCTCAACAGCCAAAGCCTAGGCAATGGGACAGATGTCAAACTGGATTCAATTCGAATCAGCAAACATTTATTAAATACCTACTATATAATGCTCCACAACAGCCGCATTATGTTCATATTGCTGTGCCAAACACTGCACCCAGCAAATTAAACTGACTTTCCCCTTGCCATTCAAAGGCTTTCATTATAGTATAGACAGTGAACAGAGAGGTAAAGATGAAAATGACCAGGAAGGTGGCTCAGCTTCCCCTTGCTGGCCAGCCGAATTCAAAGCCATTCGCCTTGGCTCTGGCTCTGGGATCAGAATGGACACTTGAAGACCCCAGACTGCAAGCAGGAGGTCTGACATACTTCTTTCTTAAGGGATATTTTAGAGTTATGACAGTATTAGAAGTAGCTTACCTTGTCTAATGATTTAGAGTGAGTGTGTCAATCTCAAATAGAAATGGAAGCTACTAATCTATACAAATATTCCTACTGGCCTAGTATTAGCTTAATTTTAAAAGGGAATATTATCTATGTTGTTTTCTATTTTTATTTATTTTATTAGCAATATCTCAATTAGGTTTTAATCTGGTCCTGCTGCACTGGCACTTAGAAGTGTTGCTGAGAATGTTTTCTTTGGAGCACCTTTCCACTCATTGTTTCCTTTGATGTACATCAGACTCCTGTGAAGATAATGATATGTCATTACATCCATTTTTCAGATGAGAGACTGAGGCTCCAGACAGAGGAAGGAACTTTTCTAAGATGACATAGCAAGAGCCTATTCTTCCTCTCATTTATATCTTTTACCACTGTCATTTCAAAGTATAAGGTGAGAGAGAGAGTTAGAAACTCATATCATGTAGACTATCAGGTGGAAAGTGACCCAAGAGGTCATTTAATCAATCAGTGAGCATTTATTAAGCAATAATGTGCCAGATAATGTGATAAATTCTAGGGATAAAAAAAGAGGCAAAAGACAGTCACTGCCCTCAAAGAGCTCATAATCTAATAATCTAGCTCATCCCCGAAGAAGGAATTCCTTCTGTAGCATCCTTGACAAGGCACTAAATCATTGAAAAATTTACATGGAATCATGAACTTTTGTCAAAGTGAATTAAGATGAATTCAGACTAAGAGTCAAGAGGACTTGGATTCTAAATCCTGGCTCTTATCACCAAATCACTATGTGATCAGGTGACCCAGTTTTCTCCTATGTATGAAGATAGAATGATTTGTAAGGTCCCTTCTAGCTCTAAGTCATGTGATTCTTAAGGACCCCGCAACCCCTGAAACTCAGTGATTCAGAAGGGTAAAATAATTAATGTTCTGATTCATTTTCTCCAGCTGAGAGCTGATCAGAAACGAATTGAACTATAAAGGCAAGAAAAAGATGTTTTAGTTTCATTCACTTGAACAGAAATTGCAAAATAAGAGGTAACAGTGTCAGCTTACCTGACTGGGGAGAAATTATTGATAAATTAATTTTTCAAAGGTTAGGACTAATGATGGTAGTGATAACTGGCATTTACAAACGGCTTTAAGATTCACAAAGCTTACCTAAGTTCACACAGCTACTAAGTGTCAAAAATGGAATGCAAACTCAGGACTTTGTGGACTCCCATTCCAGCCCTCTTTTCCACTATACCAGATGAAATAGATTTATTCGTAACAAGGGAAGATTTTTCACCTTGTGATCTTTGGAACAGCCACAGTCTAAATCTCTAGACTTCTGCCCAGGGGATTCTCACACTACCTTCCTTAGTGTTGCCTCAGAAACAATCATTTATCCTAATCATACCTCCAAGGTCAGAGTTTGGGCCTGATAGATAATAAGGATAGGACGCCAGGGATTCTGTATTCTTCCTATAGACGACGATCATGGTTGCAGTGGCAAGGGCAGTTAGGTGGGGGAGAAGAAGATTCCCAGAACAGCATCCTGAGAAATGTGAGAAGAGGTGACTGGAATGGGAATTAAAGCTGAGATGTACAAGAAGAAAGCAGGAGAGAGGCCTGGCCCCATATAAAGGGAGGATTGATCTTGATACGCTGGCAGAATTTAATATTTCCCTTCCTTTTACTGTAGCACTTCTGTTTCTATAGAAACCACCAGTTTTATAGATAGATCCATTCTCCTAAAAAGGGAGGGGAGTTTAGGTTTGGCAGAAAGTGCAGAGCTCCCAACCCAGGGAATGGGTTTTCTTAATTGCTGGATAACAAGTTCCTTGGAGCCTGAGGTTATGACTACAGAGTTCAAAGAGCACTGGACTGGAAATATGGAGATCTTGTTTTGAATTCAAATTCAGGCTTTCCTACTTACTAGCTAAGTAGGTTTAGGTAAGTCACACCTTTTCTCTGAGACTTCATTTCACATCTGTAAAATGGGGATAATAATATTCAGAACTACCTAATCCATACTATGAGCATCATGTGAAAGCATTTTGTAAATGGAAGTTCTGTGTGAAAATAGGCTTTTGTTGGTAATGCTAAGGTATTAGTGACAGGTTACCTGGAAAGGAAGGAATGACTGACTGACTAAATGAATGAAGCATTTATTAAATGCTTAATATTTGCAAAATTCTGTGTTAAACACTGAAGCTATAAATAGAAAAGAGAGACTTCTCTCAAAGGGCTCACATTCTAATTGAAGGACAACACATAGGGAAGGTTTCAATTGCAGGTCAGATAGGAAGGGCTCATGATTCCTAGAGGGTAGTGGCAAAGCAGATGGTAATGCCTTTGCTTTAACGGCATTTCCATTGACAGAATTATATCTGTTTCCAAAGTTGAGCCATTGGACAGTGTCATTTGATGACAAGAAATTTCTTTTCTGAGTCTTCATTAGCTTTGTAGCCCCTGCAGGAATGTTTACCAGATCATATCATTCTCCATAAGGCTTGCCTCTCAGGATGATGGCTGAGGGCCCTGGGCTATTCCCAATACTTTTAGGTTCAGAGTTCTAGAATGGTCTCTTCCAGGTTGGAGAGAAGAGATTATGTCATTGCTATCCTGAGGAATGGGGAAAGTTCTTGTTCTCCTTGGCCCAAGGAGATACAGTGCTTAGGAGGTTTATATAAGGAAAAACTTCCCAACAATTAAAGCTGTCCCAAAGTAGAACTGTTGGTTGTAGGAGGCCTTTCAAAAGAAGACTGAATGACTCCCTGTTGGGTACATGCTTAGCAAATTCTTACTCAGATAGATAGTGAATTAGATGACTTCTGAGATTATGTTATTAATTTTGTGGTAATGATATATTTTGTTCATAGAACCCCAAATACGGGAGCTCTGAAGTTCAGTAAATATTTTCCTAGAGAGTACACAGATCCTTTCTTAGGGAAAGAATATTTTCTAGTGATTTCATGAGTCTTTCTAGATAACTCAGCAAATTAATAATGATATAATTAATGTAAGTCTTTTAAGGGCAAAAACTTTTTCTTTCCTTGTCTCTTTTCTGTTCCCTACTGAGTTAAATTCAAACTCTCTTATTTGGTGTTCAGGGTGCTTCACAATATGGTACTATCTTATTTCCCCATCCCTATCTTACTCACATCCATGTAGTCACTACTTAAACTTGACTAGATAAGTCTTCACCCTATGACTAGGGTGAAGACTTCCCTCCTCCATGCTTTTACTCTCCTTATCCTCTGTCCTGTTTCCTTTTCTGCCTGTTGAATTGCTGTTTTTGTTGAGTCATTTTCAGTTGTGTCTGACTCTTCATAACTCTATTTGGGGTTTTCTTGGCAAAGACACTAGAATGGTTTGTCATTTCTTTCCCCAGCTCATTTTACAAATGAAGAAACTGAGGCAAGGAGGGTTAAATGGCTTGTCTGGGATCTACAGCTAGTGTCTGAGAATGGATTTGAACTTAGGAAGATGAGCCTTCCTGACTATGCACTGTGCCTCTTAACTGCCCTGTTGGCTTCCTAATCTATTTTTTTTTTTTAGAGTCCAAATTATATGCCACCTCTTCCAGGAACTCTTCCCTGACCTGTTCAGTCATTAATGCCCTTTCACCCAAGACCTCATATAGTGTTTTGTTGTATTTCTCTGATGCACTTATCATGGAGTTGTCAGTCTTGGTGTCTTATTTCCTTCTGTGTATCTCATTTAAACTTTGTAATCTCCACCCCCACATTAAGTGCCTAATAAATGCTTAACAAATTGAATTGGATTTAGCACTCACGTGAGAGGCATGAAACCCCCGTCAGACTTTCAATCAGTTCAGACCACAATTTGAAGTTCATGCATCTAAAACACAGCAGTGTGCCCAATCTGTGATTGCAGGGTTAGCTCTATGGGAGCTAACTAAGGCACAGGGACTTCATTCATGTTAGCCCTCATCATTGTGTCATAGGAGTAAGGATCCTAAAAAGCCTGGGGCTAAGCTAGCTCCCAGGGTGAGGACAGGCAAATGACTACATCTCCAAGGGTCTTCTCTGGATACTGGGAGATTTCTATTGACCATGCTGCCCTCTTTTCTCTGACTAAGATTTTTGAGGGCACCTGATTTTCTTCTCTGCCAGTGGATTGGAGCTGACAGTGTCCAGACGTTACATCAGCACCCGCCACTCCATATCTGTCTCTCTCTCTTCCCCCCAAGGCAGTGCTGACATGCTTAACCAATGTGTTGTCAAAACCCTGACAGGGCGGAGTCTGCTGAGGGAGCACATCTTGCCTGAAGCCAGCACAAAGTGCTAGGACAGTCAGAGTCCATTGCTCCAGATGCCACAGAGCAGGGATACCCGTTTTCCAGGAGGGTTGAGGTAGAGATGGCAGGGGGTTGAGTGTGAGGGTGGTCCCTTTAAGCCATTTTTTCCCCTGAGCCAGAGTGATGGTCCACACAGAGTGATAGAGGTGCCACTTTGTTGGACATTAGAAAGGGAGATTCCTATGTGCATCTCTTTCTGTGATATTTCATTCGAAGTGATAAACGAGGCTGTACATCTGTTCTGTGGCAGATTGGTCCCAGGAGAAGAGGCTGGAGGTTTTTGCAGGGCAACTGAAATATTCTTCCATATCCAGCCTCCAGATCAATAGGGGAAAAGAAGTTAAGGGAAGGAATCTTCCATTTGCCTTAAATGTATGCAGTAGCCTAGAGAGGAAGATATTTATTTCCTTCACCTAGAGTTTCAATAGATGTTAAAATGCATAAAATGACAGGACAAGTCTGCTTATAATATAGAATGGATGGAAGGAGGATTGGATTTGGAATCAGAAGAACACTGACTCTCCAGTCTAAGGATCCAGATTCAAGTCATATCTCTGGTGCCTACAATGTGTCTGTGGGCAAGTCACTTAGCCAGTAAGACCTCAGTTTTTTTTCATCTTCAAAATGGAAGGGAAGGATAAAAAGGCTTCTGGAATCCCTTTCAGTTCTTGAGCTATAATCTAAAATCCTATGACCTGACTAGAGGCCTAGCTTTGCCATGAACAGTGCGATTGTGAGCAATTCAGTGACCTTGTCTGTTTCTTGGTTACTTTTTTTGTTGAATGGGAATAACACTTGCATTACAGACCATCCAAGGTCATCATGAAGAAAGTGCATTGTAAACATTAAAGAGCCATTTCAGAAACAAGAGCCTAATTATAAATTTAAGAAAGAGTTGAAGGCCAATGCTTAGAACCCCTGGACTTTTTTTCAGTTTTGCCACTAATTATACTATTTCAAGGAGGCATGATTTCCTCAGCATAGATACTTTCTTTACCCCTACAGATGGCCACCTCTTCAGGTTTTATCAGAGAGTTTATTTCTTTTTAAAATTAAATTAAAAATTTTATATGTTGCTACAATTTTTAATAATAATTTTCTGATATTTTTCAATCCATGTTCTCTCCCTTCCTTCCTCTCTTCCCATCTTCCTAAAATGGCAGGTAATATGATATAGATTATACATATGTTATCATACAATACCTATTTCCATGTTTGTCATGTTGTGAAAGATGACACATTTCACTTATAAAAAGAAAAAAAAAACTCATTAAAGAGGTAAAGTGAAGAATGGCTTCAATCTGCATCCAGGTTCTATCAGTTTCTTTTTTGGTGGCGGAGAGCCTTTTTTGCCACAAGTTCCTTGGAGTTGTCCTGGATCTTACATTGCCAATAATAGTTAAATTATTGTTCTTTATTGCTGTTACTGTGTATAATGTTCTGCTGGTTCTGCTCACTTCAATTCACATCACTGTTTACAAGTCTTTCCAGGTTTTTTTGGTGATCATCTTATTTGTTATTTCTTATGGCATAATAGTATTTTATCTCAAGCCTATGCAGACAGAATTTCATGAATAGCCACATAGCCTCCAAAAAATCATCACCTAGTAGTCTCTCCACACTTAGCAAAACACAGTTCATGTACAATAGATGCAGAGTCCGTTGTCAGATTTGTGTGCAAAATCTGTGCAGGTTTGTAGCACCTGCCTTGTTTTATATGCTATTGGCATATATTATTGGAACTCAGAGCCACCTGATAGCTCACATTTGCCTAGTGCTTTAGTATTCACAAAATGTTTTCCTCAAAAGTAACCCATTGGAGGAAAATGTTTCAGTGACTTTGGGAAAATAGTCACAGAATTGAGAGTTGTGAATTGGCCCAGTTATTCAAGAAAGTGATATATAACTATATCCAAAAAGTTACTAAAATGTATATATCCTTTGACCCAGATACATCACTCCTAGGACCTATGCTCTGAAGAAATCAAAGAAGAAGGAAGAGGACCTATATGTAAAAAAATTGTATCTAATCTTTTCATACTATCCAAAACTGGAACTTTAGAGAGTGCCTTCCTATTGGGTAATGGATAAAAAAGTTGTGGCATATGGATGTAATGGATTTATTATGCTATAAAAATGATGAAATGGACAATTTCAGAAGAAATTGGGAAGACTTTTTGAAGTGGTGCAGAGTGAAGGGAATGGAATAAGAACAACTTATGCAATTACAACACTAGAGAAAAAACAACTTTGGAAAACTTTAGAACTCTGATCATTGTAATGATGAACCATGAGTGCAAAAGAGAGGTTATTATCCATTTATTTTGTAATAGAGAATTTGTTTTGCTGGGCTGTGAAAGGCTTTATTTTTCAAGTTTGTTTTTTTAATTGGCTCAATGGAGGTGGGGAAAAGGGTGGCAGAATGGACAGATCAATAATAAATTAGTAACATAAATTAAAAATTAGCCAATTAAAACATGTTATACAACTACTATTTATTCCCATTTTACTGCAGAATAGCTAAGTTGTAGAATGGATAGAGCATTGGGCCTGTAGATAAGAAGATCTAAGTTCAAATCCAACTACAGACAATTACTAACTCTGAAACCCTGGGCAAGTCACTTAACCTTGTTTGCCTCAGTTTCTTCATCTATAAAATGAGCTGGTGAAAGAAATAGTAAATCATTTCAGTATCTTTCCTAAGAAAATTCCAAATGGGGTTACCAAGAGTTAACCAAGACTGAAAAATGATTCAACAGCAACAAATTGTAATGACTAATTGGTCAGTAAGTGTTAAGATTTGCTTTTCAAAGTAAAATCTCTGGATTCTAATACCAGTGATCTTTTTTTTTTTTTTTCCTGATAACCCCTCCCTACCTTCTACCTTAAAATCAATACTATGTATTGATTGTCTCTAAGGCAGAAAAGTGGTAATGGGGATTAAGTGACTTATTCAGGTCACACAGCTAGGAAGTATCTGAGGCCAAATTTGAACCCAGGATCTCATATCTCCAGACCTGGTTCTATCCTCTGAGCCACCTAGCTTCGCCTTCCAGTGATCTTTTCACCATACTAGATTTGTCCCTCTTGTGTGATCTTAGGTCATTTACTTCACTTGTCTAGGCCTCAGTTTTTCTCTCTCTGGAGAAGAAGCTGTTTAGACTAGATGAATCCTGGGGTTCTTGTGAAGCCTTTTCCTATTCTGACATTCTGAGTCTATGAAGAAAGAAAAAGAAAGAATTTATTAAGCACTGACTATTTCTGGTATTGGCAAAAGCCTTGCGGAAACCAACATGAAAGTAAGACAATTCCTGACCTTAAGAAATTTGTCTTTTAATAGTTGGAGATTTCACAATAAGGGGAATAGTGGCCATGAAGGGTTATTTTGGTTTAGAAAGTCATGGGACTGGTCAGTGGAGGCACAGGGGAGTTGATTGACAGGTCCCTTCTAGTAGGATTGATTTGATTATAGTTCCAGAACTCCAGAACTGAAAAGCTGAAGTGAGGGGAAAGAAGAAAGGCATTAGTACAATAGCAGGTCACGTAGCAAGCAGGTACCTGGAGAGGAATGTTAAGCTTGTCTGGACTAGCTAGATATAGATAGGCATGGGATTCACCAGTCAGGATAGCATGGACATCCCAGCAGAACTTTCAGAACTGAGAGGGTTAAATTCCTCAGGGCATTGCCTTTTCACCTGAGAGTATAGTCACAGAGGCAGATGGCTAGAAAGTGAATAATAATAATAATAATAGCTAGCATTTATATAAAGAATTTAAAGTTTTCAGAACCCCTATGTAATTTCATTATGTAGTCACAAGAATCCTGGAAAATATAAGTTATTTATTATATCCATTTTTACAGATAAGAAAATTGAGGCAAATAGAAGCTAAGTGATTTGCCCAGGATCACACAGCTAGTAAGTATCTGACCCCAGATTTGAATTTAGGTCTACCTGATTCCAAGTCCTGCACTCTAGCCACTATGCCAGCTTTGTTTTAGTTATTTAAAATTATTTTTCCAGATTTCATATTAATACAATGAACAAAAACAAACTACACATCTTCCATCTTAGAATCAACACCATTTATTGGTTCCAAGGCAGAAGAGTGATAAGGGCTAGGAAATGGGGTTATATGATTTGTATAAGGTTATACAACTAGGAAGTGTCTGAGGCCAGATTTGGAATCTGGAAGATGAGTCTTCCTGACTCCAAGCCTGGTATTCTGTCCACTGCAACATCTAACCACCCATACTATACCTAATAGTTTCTTTTAAGCGTGTAACTATGAAGTATTCCTAAGACTGTTTGGATATAGTGGTCCATCCCATATTTGTTCCTTGGGACTTTTGGACTAAATATTTGCCTTAGAACACTTGGTAATATGTTCTATCCTTGGAAAAGAACTGTTTCAAACTAGAATGACCTGCTTTTTTGAAGTAATGAGTTCCCAAGCACTGGAATATTTCAAACAGAAATGACCACTTGTTATAAAGAGGATTTGACACAAAAAAGTAATCGGGCTAGATTATCTCTCAGATCTCTTTTAACTGAAGATTTATTATTCTATAGGATTAGCATCTCTCTAGAGTTTATAAAGATATAAATAATACTTGTTCAGATATATTATATGTGGCTCCAGAAGGAGCTCTATACTCTTTATGAAAGGGGAAGAAAAGTTGGGGCATAAGACTTAGAGGAGAAGAAGAAACCCAAAGTCTGAATAGGGATCTTCTTTACTATTCTCCACTTGATTTCCTTCCCTGAGAGAGTCACTGGGCTGTGTGGACTTGTAAAGAAATACATAAGGGGAGGAAAAGAAAGGTCAGACTTCTGGAGGTATTGCTCTCTTTCCCACCTTCTTATCTCTAAACTGAGAGCCCTCAGAGTTTTTTGAAAGGGGAAGTACAAGAAAACCTTAATTGTTGCAGTTAGTGGAATTTAAGAAAATGTGACATTAGGTGAAACAATGTTACAGACTATGGGAGACAGTTTCTTTAGAATAGTAATATAAATAAGTGATGACTTAATTGTTTTGAGGGGAATTCACTTGATAGTGAGGTTCTGATGAACTTAGGTAATACAGATTTGATATGTACCAGAGAGGGGGACTCAGTTTTACTATTTGTAAAATAAGGTGAGTTGTATTAGATTATCTCAGAGGTCCTTTCCAGCTCTGACATTCTTTGGGTAAATTGCATCAAGCAAATTATTATATACTAGGTGGCCTTTCAGGTTCCTTCTAGTTCTGAGATGGTGGAATTATATGGATGCACAAGGATGTTATTTGCACCAAAAAAAGAAGCAGCCCGTGTTAAACTTATGGTACTCCCTCATCTTGTTCAGGTGATGCTGAAGGAATGAAGCCTTAAAACACTGATTAATGTGTTGATGTCAGCCTAGTAACAGGTCTCTAGTAGAGCACAATAAAATTATGTTCTTAGCTATTATTTTTAGATAAATATTCTTATCACTGTGCAATGGCACATGAGCAGACCTGATCAGCTTGCCAGCTAATGCATTCTCTCCATATAGAGAATGATAGAATACTTCATTCCAAGAAAATCATGATGAAGTGTAAGAGAAGTAACTTAGAGAGACAGTGTAGTATGTATAGACATTCTGTAAATTGTTCAAAATGATTATGTAGTAAAGGGGAGGCTCTTTGAGCTTCAGAGGCTTTGGAGGTACTCAAAAAGGTCTATTGGTATTTGTATAATTTTCATAAAATCCATGACTTAAAAAATTTTGTTTGAGAAAAATGTCAGGAAAAGAAGCTTGCTAATTCCTTGGATCAAGAAAAATTAACTGTTTAGTGAAAGTGTCATAAAGAAATCTCCATTGCATCAGAAGATCCAGAATGAACTTGGGGATGTAATTGAACTATAGGGGGTTGAATGCATTTATTCTAATGTAAATTCTTATGCCAAAGGGGACTGCCCCCTAATTGACTTTTTATTAATGTGCCTAGCAAACATTAGCTTTGCTTTCTCTCTTCTTTTATTTTCCTCTTATCTCGAACTATTGTAGCTTCCTCTTAGAAAGTACAATATTGTATGTACCTGTAACTAGAAGATATTTAGAGGTATAAGATAGTTATGTTTAAATGATCAATTGGGGAGACTAGTCTCCCAAAGGATCACAGGGGAATTCTGTAATTAGAACCTGTTACCCTAAAAACTACAATTCCCAGCACCTCACTCTCTTCATGTTACATGCTGATGTAGGGAGGATATAAATTTGGTGTAGCCCCACCTCTTGCTCTCTTGTCTTCCTGTTGGGACTTTTCTAGAGTAGACTTTTTAAACAGGCAAGGAGAACTTAGTAATGTGGTCTTAATTTTGTTAAATAATTATGTTTCTTGTATTTCCTTTTTATTCCTTCAACTCAAGTGGTTATTAATAACATTTATAAAATTAATATTTGGAGTTGCTGGATATTAATTTAAGCCCTACACATTAGTCAGTCTTTTTTACCTCAGTTGTTTTGGTGGGATCTCAGGGACATTTGCACATGGCATCTTGGGAGTTTCAAAAGATTGATGGAGTAGACCATTCAGGAGTCAGAGTCGAGGCCATACATGGTAGCCAGTTGTGAAGATTAAATTTACCTCTCCCTTGATTTGTGAAAATTAAATTTACTCCTCTGCCCATTTTTAGATCTAATCACCAAAAGTAGGGAGGTCTGTGATCCACATGTGCAATAGTGATGAATCAGAATCAAACTGACTGCCCCATGGGCCGACCTAAGTAAAGCTTCAACTGTGATTGGTAGATGTAAAATTAGGGGAAGGCACAGGAAGTGACACAAAAGAAAGTGTCTTTAAACGGGAGTTACAACTTCCTGTGGAGAGAATTGCCTGAGTTTTGTGGGGAAATTGTCTGAGCTTCATGGGAGAATTTCTGAGATCTTTAGAGAGTTGAACTTGGACTTCAGTTTCTTCTGAAGTTCTGAGTTCGAGTTGGAGTCTGAAGAAGAATTTGCTGATTGGACCTGAGACCCTGTTCCTGGTGAGACTGTCCTTGAATCTCTCCTTTGGACTGACAAGTGGTGAGTGAAAAAGCTAACTCCTTTCCTGGATTTTCTGAAGAGACTAGCCTCAGGAGAGACCTACCTTTTGAGAGAGACCCCAGGTCCTTTAGGTAAGGACAAACTCTCCCTGCCCGAGTTGAGTCAGGGCCCGGGAGCAACTTACTTAGTGCTTAGGCTAGGTATCTTACCCTATACTCTCTCTGTTTTTCTTACTTCACTCTTTCTATATTTTGTAAATAAATCTCTTTGGAATAAATTAAATTCCTGCAACCCTATTCTTAAATAATTCAGTCCAACCTTTACTATAATTAACCCTTTTTTCACCCTTACACAGTCCAACATCAGTGCCCTGAGGAGTAAGGGACAGCCTTTTGTCAGAATCTACAGTGAAGACTTAGATAGCAGAGATGCCACATTTGGACATGATCTTGGTCAGGCTGATGCTATGTAGCAACTGACCTAAATTGTGGGTCTACTCCCCAATAGGCCTAGGGGACAGAATATTCCATGTCTCCTCCTGTACCTTTTACTATGTGATAGGAAAGAAGAATGTTTATATGTTTGTTTTTGCTAAATAGCTGAGGTAAGTATCCCATAGTTAATTGATATTAAGTGGTTACATGGAACTGGTTTGTTAACACATGCTCTTAACAGTGTAAGGAGGGGAATGTAGCCAACAAGGCCTTAAGCCAATGGTAGTAGAGAATGAAATTACCCCATAAATCTCTCAGGACACCCTAGAATGCAGAGAAAGAGGAATGTGTAGCTAGTCTGGCTCTCAGAATATGGGCTAAGAGGTAAAATAACTTGCCTAAGATAATACAATTAGTGAGCATATTTTATTAAAGATTTAAGTGAAAATATCAAATTTGTTGAAGAAAAAACTGGGCAAGATTGCTAATTCAAGTGATATGGTACAAGGCCTAGAGTTTGGAGGGCCTGAGTTCAGATGTTGTCTCAGACACTAGCTGTGTGACCTTGATCAAGTTACTTAACACTGTTTGCCTCAATCTCTTCATCTATAAAATGAGCTGGAAAAGGAAATAGCCACTCCAATATCTTTGCTAAGAAAATCTCAAATGGGTTCACCAAAATTCAGACATGACTAATCAACTAAACAACAGTAACAACAGCAAAAGGCATAATGTTGGGTTGAGGTGATCAAGATGAAATTTAATTAAGGGGAAATGTAAAATGTCCTGAAGTTTAAAAAAACAACAGTAACAACAATGGCACAAGTACAAGATGGAGGAAAAAA
The DNA here is from genome assembly GCF_027887165.1 of Monodelphis domestica. Classification (NCBI taxonomy): domain Eukaryota; kingdom Metazoa; phylum Chordata; class Mammalia; order Didelphimorphia; family Didelphidae; genus Monodelphis; species Monodelphis domestica. The sequence continues at coordinate 398,326,185 of NC_077227.1, forward strand.
TGATTTGGGATTTTAGTAGATTGTAAGGTCAATATGACTTGATATGATTTGATATGGCAAGCAAATAAAGCTAGTGTCATCTAAAGCTACCATGATGGAAGCATAGGTATTTAGGAGGAGGGAGTCAGTAATCATTTATTTTTCTCTGGCCAGTCAACACCTGGAGTATGATATTCAGATCTGAGCACCACATTTTAGGAATGGCATTTATATACTGGAATATATTCAAAGAATGGAAACCTGGGTGGTGAAGGGGACTCAAACCCATGCCATATGAAAATCAGTTGAAGGAACAATAGATATTTTTTCCTGGAATAGTAGTAACTTCTGTTATAAATTGATGAACCTTTAAAATATCTGAAGGACTATTATGTAGAAAGGGATTATTCCATGTACATCTACAAGGCAGAAATAGTATTATTAGAAATCACAGGGAAGCAAGCTGAGGCTTAATTTAAGGGGGAATTTTCTAACAATAAGAACTCTTCAGAAATGAGATGGGTTGCTTGGTGAAAAAAATGAGTTCCCCATCATTAGATATTTAAACTGAAAATGGTCTTAAAGATAATCTATTTTAGTACCTTTATTTCAAAATACAATGGCACTAAAGACCATAGAGGTTAAGTAACTCGCCTGAGATCACACTATTAAGCAAAGATTGGTTGACTTCTTCTTATAAATATTTCATGGAGAGATTCCAGGTACCAGTTAGGAGGAATGATTAGATGATTTCTATTCATATCATCCAGTTTAATCTGTTGTTGTGGGAAGAAGCACTGGCTAGAAGTTAGAATTGGGTTCTTATCCCAGCCCTTTCAGATGTATAACCTTGGGCTCTGATCCTCAGTTTCCCCTTCTGTAAAATAAAGAGTTTGTGTAATCTTTAGTGCTCTTTTATAGTTTGGGAACATCACTTTTAGTGTTCTTTTATAGTTGGCAATGTCTCTGAGAACCTAACATTTTCTGTCAAAGCAATTTAAAAGCAATTCTTTCCATCCCTATTGACTAAACATAATCCTAAGAATCATATAATATGAGGTCCATGACCATTAGTGGATGAATTATGAAAAAGAGTCAAAATGTATTCTATACAATTTCTTGAAAGGGAATACTACCTTTGGGGAAGAAAAGATATATAGTCATCATTCTCTTTAGCAATAAAATGGGTTTCATCGTTATATAAATCATTTGTCTAATTCTAAGCCTTTGACTCAGTACCCTGATACCCTAAATGGGAGCCTAAATGGGAGTTCACATAAAGGGAATGGCCACTATGACTTTGTGAACCCAAAAGTTGTCCAGCATCACTTAAAATTGGGTTAGAAGGAGGCTGTGAGGTTTCCTAGTGGAAAGGCATTAGGCATGTGGTAAGGGACCATGTTTCTAGTTTCTTCTGTATTGCTTAGTTACTGAGTGACCTTAAAAAAGCCACTTAATAGCTAGCATTTGTAGATAGCTTCAAGCTTTGTAAATTGCTTTATAAGTATGATATCATTGGATTTTCACAACACTAGAAGGTGGGTGCTATTTTCTCCATTTTGGAGAAACTGCATGAAGAAACTGAACTCGAGTGGTTAAATGCCTTGCCCAAGGTCACATAGCCAGTGCCTAAGCAAGATTTGAATTCAGATGTTCCTGACTAAGATTAGCACTCTATTCACTGTGCCACTTAGCCACTTTGCTCTGCCTCGCACAAGGAAGGATTCCTGATATCATAGATTTATATTTGGAACAAACCATAGAGGCCATCTCATCAGTTCCCCCTCTTCAAGTGATGAGGAATTGAGAGCCAAAGAGATCATAAAATTTGTTCAAATTCACACATGTAATTATCAGCAAAACCAGGATTTCAACCCAGGTAATGGGATCATGGGCTTAGACCTGGAAGAGACCCTAGTGGTTCATTGAGACCAACACTCCAACTTTATAGATAAAGAAATTGAGGCTTGGAGAGATTAAGTAACAGAGGTGGGATCTGAACCCAACTCTTCCTGATTCCAAGACCAATAAACTCCATTGTAATACTCTATAATCCATCATTATTTCCAGACTGCCTTGAGCTATGAAAATAAAAGATATTTTATTGATGATATGAGAATCATAGATGTACAGACTGTTTCATCCAAATCTTTCAATTTAAATATGCAGAACTGAGGCTCAGAGAGGTTCAGTGACTTGTCTAGGGTCACACAGAAAGTGAATAGGCAGAACTCAGATTTGAACCTCTGTTTTCTGACTTCAGATCTACCATTTTCCCTACTGTGCTCCCTAAGATTTTGAAAATGAAAGGAAATGAATCCTGTAGTCATTTATAAAGTGATTATATAATCCAGGGATTCTTAACCTTATTTATGTCATGGACCATTTTAGCAGTCTGGTGAAGCCTCTGAACTCCTCAGAATAATGGTTTTTAAATACATGAACAACGTAACTAATTAGATTGAAATAGTTATCAAAGGGTTTTTTAGAAAATTAACTTCTCCAGGTTAATAAGCTCTAACTAGTTTGGCTCTCTGATTTTACAGTTGAAGAAATTGAAGGCTAGAAAAATGATATAATTTACCCCGAGGCCACATAAATTATCAGGAAACAGAGTGGAGATTTGAACTCAAGTCCTTTGACTCCAGTGCTATTTCCATCTGCCATAATGCTTCCATAAGAAGTGCTCAAGAAGCTTTGTTTAAATAAATAGTTGTGTTTATTGCATTTCCTGCATTTATAGGTTGAGTCAAGAGGAGAAATCTGTCTGTTCCAACTACCCCCTCCTCATATTTATTACTATGGCTACAGGGGGTGGTGAGAAATGTCATGAGGGAACACTTGAGAAGAATGTGTTCTTAATTCTGAGACATTGCCCATCTTACAGATGTTTCCCTTTGCTAAACCTAGATTAGCTTGGAAAGCTACCTTGGCCAGGAGTAGCAATTGATGTCCCTTTGAAATTGATGAAATATTTAAGTATTTGCTATCTGGGCTTGTTATGAATCCCCATTTGTGGAAAACTTATTTAATAGGAATTCTGACCCATGAATATTCTCCAGAAGATTTTTGAACCTTTATTCTTTTGGTAGATTACAAGAAGGGATGATGGTATGGGGCGGGGGGTGGGGGGGCAAATGGGTTGATAAAACAGTCTCCAGAGATCAGATGCTAAATGGCTTCTTCAGAGCTTACCTCTTCAGCAACCTTCTATTTAAGCTTCTGGCAGCTTAAATAGAAGATAAGTGCAGGTTAGACCTGAGAAGTTATTATAAATGCTGTTTTTAAGCTGGAGAACTTTATTTTAATTGGCTCCTTTAAAAATTTCTAATGACATAGGAGAAATGCAAATTTGTGATTTCTTTAGACAGAAGAAACTATTGAAAGGGAGAACAAAGAGGCTTTTGACAGAACATAAAATATTTGCCTAACCAGGAGAACACAAAAACCTTCAATGCTTCCCATCTTAATGCCTAAAATGGAAGGCTTTCCACTGACAAGGGACAGAAAAGAATAGAACAGAATGAGTGTTGAGTGTATAGTAGGTGTTTAATACATGTTTATTTAAATTTAGTTGAATTCAGAACAACATATGGTAGTTAGAGAAATAGAACACTAGGAAACATAGATTATCACAGGGGAGGAAGATGGGAGGGAGGGAGGGATCTTTGATATTATTTAGCCTTGCTTGGTTGTTGTCCTTCACAGTTGAAGAGGACCAAAATGACATGAGTATGTTGGGGTTGGGGAACTGTGTGTCCAACTGTGGCTGACCAGCAGACCATTATGAACTTAGGCTCTGCCACAGGTTGGGTGCAAATAGTCTGTATGAACATTTGAAATGGAGATGTCTCTAAATGTGAACATCTCATTTTTTTTTCACTACTCCAATTCTGTTTTGCCCATTTAGCACAATGCCTTCTTTGATGTGGGCATGCCATGTTGGATCATTTTATGTCAGTGTTTCCTATGTCTCATTGACAATACCAAAGTTCTTCAGAGAGACCTTTAAGACACTTTAAGTGTCCTTTATTGCTTCTTCTAACCTCTATGTGAGGATTTGCCCTTTGTGGCTTCTTGGTAAAATAATCTTTTAGGCAAACATGCACTGGCATTTAAGCATATATTGGCATTTAAACAATATGGCCAGATCATTGAAGTATTAATCTCCATAATAGGGTTTGGATAGTCATTTTATCTGGAGAAACAACCTCAATGTTCATTAGAGGAAGTAACTGAGGACTACAGTAGGGGAGTGATTTATTTAAAATCCCAAAGGGATTTATAGGTATATGAGAACTAAAATCTGGTCTCTTGCCTCCCTGAACACTATATAACTTCCATTATCTCTTATTTGATTTTTTTTTTACTAAAAAAGCTATAGAAAAACTCTTCTTTCCAGATATTCTCTCTCTTTCTCAATTCATCTCCCATTGCGTATGGCATTAGAAGTCTAAGTGACTTAACAGGATAAACATGGAAATATGTATCGCATGATAGCACATGTATAACCTATATCATATTGCTGTCTTGGGGAGGGGAAAAGAGTAGAGAGAAGGAGAGAACATAGATTGTAAAATGTCAGAAAATGATTATTAAAATTGTATCTACATGTAGTCTGGACAAAACAATAAAAAGAGAAAATTCTTTTTGAGAAATGAATGGGGATAGAGACAATAATAATAATAGGTAGCATTATATGTAGAGCTTTAAGGCATATAAAGCACATGACTAATATTAATCTCATTAAGATCCTTACAACAACCTGGGAGATAGGTACTAATATTATCCCCATTTTATAGATGTAGAAACTGACGCACATAGAGATTAAATGACTTGATAAGAGCCACACAATTAGTAAGTATCTGAGGAAAGATTTGAACTACGGTCCCCAGCACTCTATTCATTGCACCTGTCAGCAGTTTTAAAAGAAGGAAGACTGTATGAGTCAGCACCCAGGTTCTGATCTCTGATGCTTGCTACCTATGGGATGCTGAGCAAGCTATTTAACCTCCTCAGGCCTCAATTTCCTTATCTGTAAAATGTGGGGGCAATGCCAGGGGAGAGGGACTACAGTTTGGGGAGTTCAATTCAATTAAACAGCTGCTATGTGTGAGGTGATGAGAAATACAAACAAGGATGAAACTGTCTCTGCTCTTAAAAAGCTTGCATTCTCAATGATCCAGGACAATTCTGAAGAACTTATGAGAAAGAACACTATCCATACCAGAGGAAGAACTGTGTGAAAAGAAACACAGAAGAAAAACAACTGCTTGATCACATGGGTTGAGGGGATATGATTGGGGATGCAGATGATCATCCTAGTGCAAACTTCAACAGCATGGAAATAGGTTCTCATCAAGGATACATGTAAAACCCAGTGGAATTGTGCGTCAGCTATGGGAAGCGGTGAGGGAGGGGAGGGAAAGAAAATGATTCTTGTAACCAAGAAATAATGTTCTAAATTGACTAATTAAATAAAATTTTTTTAAAAAAGCTTGCATTCTCCTGGAGAGAATGTATTGGACATTCTGGAAGTGTAAAGAAAGGCAAAGGATAAAGTCCTCAGTTCTGGGAATAAAGTTTCTAACTCAAAGAAATCCAGAGAATTCAGCCAAGGGGAAAAAACCCTTTTGGGAGCCAAAAAGCTGACAGGGCTATTTCTAAGGGCCAAGCAAGGTCACCCCCTTTAGAGACCTTGAGGGAGGTTTTAGTGGCAACACTTGGAGTTATTGGTCCATGGAACCAAAGACAAGGTCAGTCACAGATGTATTCAGAAAACAGAAACAATGTGGCTCCAGTTTTGGAAACCAGTCTGGGAGCTGGTAGGTCCAGGCAAGGTTCCAAATAGTGAAGTTTCAGGGTAGTCTTCGTAAGTTGCTTGGATAAAGTCTGCATTGTTTGGTGCACTTTTGGAACAGTTATATTCCTCAAGAATTTAAAGGACTTTTTGTCTAGATTTCAAATTCTGCCTTAGCCTCTTACTAGCCTTGAACAAGTCACTTAATCTCTTTCTGCCTTATTTTCATCTTCTGTAAAATAAGGAAGTTGGACCCAGTAGCCTCTGAGATCCCAAATCTATTTCCCTAAATCTATGCTTCTCTTTATTTTATTACTATTGGCATTTGATAATTTCTAGAACATTCTAGGATAGCTTAGTTACAGGAGAATCACTGTATGTATACTGCTCATGGACTTACCTTTTGTGTGCAGCAGCAGATGTCAAGACTGAAGATTCTTAGGTGCAGGTCTTGTCTGCAGATGAGGAAAAGGTAGGGATGCTGCCTCTGGCTTGGAGACTTAGTCTTCAATACTGCATTCTGCTTCCTAGATTCAGTCATAGATCACAGAATCTGAGGTTCAAAAAGGGACTGTAAGGCGCATCTGGTCCAACTCTCAACTGAGTAGGGGAAAGTCTTTAATACCCCATCCAGAGCTATCATACAGCTTCCATTTGAATTCAAATTATGACGAGCTCATCTCCTGTTTGTTGGGACATGTACAGTTTGGGGGAAGTGCGTATATCAAGCCGAAATATATCTACTTTGAACTTATGCTCATTGCTCCTTTGAAATGGAACAGAAGAGGTCTAATCCCCCTTCCCTTTGACTGACTTTCAAATGCTTGAGGAAGATATTGTCCCAATCCTCTACCCTCTAAGCTTTCTTAATTTTGGACTATATATCCCTAGAATCTTCAATTTGATCCTTATATAGCATGTTCTCCAGTACCATTATCATTTTGGTCATCCTCCTCTGAATGTGCAGGAGCTTGTCAACATCCTTACTAAAATGAGTCCCATAACTGAATCTAGTCACTGAAAATGTAGTCTGAATAGAGCTAGCTGAATAGGAGGTTATCATCACCTGTGTCCTGGACTTTATTCTTCAATTAAAATGTAACTTGAAAGGGGATTAGCTTTTTTGGATTACCGTTGTCTCACAGTTCATTTATATTGAATTTGCTGTCCTCTAAATACTCATGTCATGAATTTAACTCAAGCATTCATTAATCACATATTATGTTATAGATACTGAGGATGGACCAACCAAAAAATAAAAAATAATTGGAGGTAAGGGTAAATTACAAGAACATATGTAAGTAATGATGAATTATAGAAAAAGGAAATACAAAGCAATCTTCAGAATGAAGGCAGAGGACACTAACAACTAAGAGTGAGTGGGATCCAGAAATGTTTTATGTATGATGTAGCACCTGACCAGAATCTTAAAGCGTTCTAGTAATTCCAAAAGGTAGAGATGAGGAGAACATTCTAGATAAAGGGAAAGGATAGTTTGTATGAAGGCATGGAGGCTGGAAACATGTCATACATGTGTTAGGTATATTTGTGGAATTGCTTTCAAAATATATCTAAAGATGTTTGGATCACATTTGGCTGGGCTGTGGCCCACCTTCTCCAAGAAAGACTGTGATTTCCTCATTTGTGAGGAGCAGAAGGACTGTGTCCAGGTACTTGCTACTTCTTTTATCTATCTTCTGTCTTCAAGAAGGGCATTGGGCTAGATATATTTATTCACCATACCTCAAACATTGTTAGTGTAGGGGTTCAGTACTTTGGGGTGGCCAATAGCCCTTTCTTCAATCACTCTCTAGGGGAAGATGGGTAGCACCTAAATTAAATTTACCAACTTAGCTACCCTCACCAAATGCTGGTTACATAAGAGACCAAAATGTATTTAGCTAGTAAACCTCTTCATCAAAATAAGCAGTAAAAAGAAATTGGAAAAGTTATATAGATTTTAATAGATCAAAGAATACATAAGAGTAATTGAACTCTTTGAGAGCAAAAAAAAAAGATCTTGGCTCAAACCGGGAGAGGTAGCAATCTCACCTGGAGAAAATATTCTTAGGTGTCTCTAGAATTGGAGGGACCAAATATCAAGGAACATGATAGGAGCTTGCCTTTCCCTTCAGTTCTCTGACTCTCTGGGCTACCTGTCACCAGTTATTCAAAAGATCACAACTCTCTTCTCTTAACATCCCTTTTGAATATCTTCTCTGCAGTGTTCTCCAACAATCTCTCCATTGAGGCTCAGTGTGCTCTCTGCTTGTAAGGAGTAATGTCTCCCTTCCGATGCTAATTAAGAGCCCTGGGTCAACCTTCGGAAAACCTGCCCAATTTGTGTGAGTGGAGATGTTATATTTACACTCCTCAGACTGATTATATGGAATATTGTCTAATGATGGATTCCCATACTCTACTTTTGCAGTAGCCTCAAGATGGTATTTGCTGGATTTCTAAGTCTAATAATCTATTTCTATGTATGTCAGTAGGTTGTTTGACAGTGAAGAAGAATCTGGGTCAATTTCCAGTTCTAGATCTCTAGGGAAAATCCAAGACTCCAGCTGAATTTCTACTCAATAGTCCCTGGTATATATTAGTTCACACTTCTTCATATTTATTTTTAGTTTCTTGGAGGTATTGTCCTAGTGTTCCATGCTGTTTGGACAAAGCAGTCTGCAGTGTCTCACTCAATGTCCTGTTTCTGCCAAGCTCAGACAGCTAATATCTATTGAATGACTCTCATAAGGACTTCTGATAATACTTCTCCCCTGATAATTGTAAAGTCAGAAGGAGTATATTCAAGGAAAACTGGATTAATCAGAAAATACTGCCTCCTCACCAGATGACTAAATAAAAATCAGATAATTTTAGAGCTAGAAGGGACCATAGGGACCCTCTAGTTCAATTCCTTTGTTTTACACATAAGGAAATTGAAGCCTAAGGAGAGAAAGTGACTTGCCCTAGGTAAACAGTTTATAAGTAGCAAAACCAGAATTGTGTTTTTTTCCCCCCAAGTACAATGCATTGTCTCCTTCCTTGTGCTGCTACTCTGGTAGCTATTTAGTAAATGTTTGTTGAATTGAACAAATTCTGCCCTAACAATAAGTTTATGCATACTGGGGCTCATCCCTTGTTTTAGGGTTGCAAACTAGGGGGCCATCTTGTGGGCATAACCAGAATTTCAAGAGAGAAATTTCCTGGTGCCTGGCTATAAGATGACCCCATCTTATTCTGGAATGCACTATGTGCCAAATACTCCTATGCTACGGCATCTGTTGTGGTCTTTGCTAATGTTGAAACCCTTCTCAAGAGACAAATTAGATGTTAGGAGAGTATTTGACAAAGTACATCGTGCTATTCTTGTGGTAAAGAGAGAGAGAATAGATCCAATTCAGTGGATTTCAAATTGGTTAAATAAATAGTCATTATTGGTTGGTTTCAGCTTAGAAGGAGGCCTTCAGTGGAGGTCCTAAGAATCTGTGCTTGGCCCAGTGCTCCTTGAGACTTTTATTAATAACTTGGGTAGAATCATGCTTATCGATTTCCTAAGTGACATATAACTGGAAGAGAGAGCTAACATGTTAGATGACAGTATTGGGATTAAAAAAGGACTTGATAGCCTAGAACATTAGGCTGAATGAAGTGAGATGAATTTCTTTTTTTTTTTTTTTAAACTTTTTAAAATTTTTCTTTTTATTGCCATGCAAAACACATTTCCATAATGGTCATTGTTACAAGAGCACCCTCATATGTAACCAAATCCCCCCACATAAAACCATAAATACACTGATATGAAAGACGACTCAGTTTTCTCTTTCTGTAGAGGTGGATAGCATTCCCTGTCATAAATCCTTCAGTATTGTCCCAGATCATTGCACTGCTGAGAATAGCCAAGTTTTCAGAGATAATCATTGTCAAATTTTGCTGTTATTATGTACAATGTTCTCCCATTTCTGCTCATTTTGCTCTGCAAACATTTTATTTTACACTTATTTAGTTTTGAAGATTTTGAATAAATATAAAAATTTTAATTTTATTAAAATAGGGTATCCTTTCATATTATAATGCATGAGCAAATTTTTTCTTAAAAAAAAAACCCTTCCTGCAGATCTTTTCAGCTTTTTCTGAAATCATCTTGCTAGTCGATTCTTATAGCACAATAATATTTCATCACCACCATGTTATGTTGAACTTTTAATAAGAAACATATTACTATTTTAAAATTTTAAATAATTAACCTTTCAAAAATTTTTGATAAATTTATGGCATTTATATTTGCTGTTTTTAAGAGACATTAAATCACTAAAATTGCTTTTGGGACAACCTGTATTTTATTTTATGCATATAAAAACATGATTCTGAGAAAGGTTCTTTTGGCTTAAGCAGACCATCAAAAGGATGGTCCATGACACAAAAATGGTTTAGAACTTCTGATTTACACAGAAGACTCAGGACTATATATGACATTAGAGAAGTTAAATAGACACCTCAAAGCTTGTCTTTTTGAAAGAAGGAAGGAACACATAACCCCTTCTACTCATGAGTTATCATATTGTTAGGTTTAATTAGTTATTAATTAGTTATATAGCATAATTAAAAGTAGAGAGATAGACCAGAGCAAGGATTTTTACCCTACACCCTTTTAATGTAAGGTCAGGGGGAAAATCACTGTGGGCTTTTTTTTTTTTTTAATATATTTTATTTGATTATTTCCAAGCATTATTCGTTAAAGACATAGATAATTTTCTTTTCCTCCCCCCCCCCCCCCGCCCCCCATAGCCAACGCGTAAGTCCACTGGGCATTAGATGTTTTCTTGATTTGAACCCATTGCTTTGTTGATAGTATTTGCATTAGAGTGTTCATTTAGAGTCCATCCTCTGTCATGTCCCCTCAACCTCTGTATTCAGGCAGTTGCTTTTTCTCGGCGTTTACACTCCCATAGTTTATCCTTTCCTTATGAATGGTGTTTTTTTCTCCTGGATCCCTGCAAGTTGTTCAGGGACATTACACCGCCACTAATGGAGAAGTCCATTATGTTCGATTATACCACAGTGTATTAGTCTCTGTGTACAATGTTCTCCTGGTTCTGCTCCTCTCGCTCTGCATCACTTCCTGGAGGTTGTTCCAGTCTCCATGGAACTTCTCCACTTTATTATTCCTTTTAGCACAATAGTATTCCATCACCAACATATACCACAGTTTGTTCAGCCATTCCCCAATTGATGGGCAGCCCCTCGTTTTCCAGTTTTGGGCCACCACAAAGAGCGCAGCTATGAATATTTTTGTACAAGTCTTTGTGTCCATTATCTCTTTGGGGTACAGACCCAGCAGTGCTATGGCTGGGTCAAAGGGTAGATATTCTTTTGTTGCTCTTTGGGCATAGTTCCAAATTGCCCTCCAGAATGGTTAGATCATTTCACAGCTCCACCAGCAATGAATTAATGTCCCTATTTTGCCACATCCCCTCCAGCATTCATTACTTTCCTTTGCTGTTATGTTAGCCAATCTGCTAGGTGTGAGGTGATACCTCAAAGTTGTTTTGATTTGCATCTCTCTGATTATAAGAGATGTAGAACACTTCTTCATGTGCTTGTTAATAGTTTTGATTTCTTTATCTGAGAACTGCCTATCCATTTCCCTTGCCCATTTATCAATTGGAGAATGGCTTGATTTTTTGTACAATTGATTTAGCTCATTATAAATATGAGTAATTAAACCTTTGTCAGAGGTTTCTATGAAGATTTTTTCCCAATTTGTTGTTTCCCTTCTGATTTTAGTTACATTGGTTTTGTTTGTACAAAAGCTTTTTAGTTTGATGTAGTCAAAATTATTTATTTTACATTTTGTGATTCTTTCTATATCTTGCTTGGTTTTAAAGCCTTTCCCCTCCCAAAGGTCTGACATGTATACTATTCTATGTTTACCCAATTTACTTATGGTTTCCTTCTTTATGTTTAAGTCACTCACCCATTTTGAATTTATCTTGGTGTAGGGTGTGAGGTGTTGATCTATTCCTAGTCTCTCCCACACTGTCTTCCAATTTTCCCAGCAGTTTTTATCGAATAGTGGATTTTTGTCCCAAAAGCTGGGATCTTTGGGTTTATCGTATACTGTCTTGCTGAGGTCGCTTTCCCCCAGTCTATTCCACTGATCTTCCTTTCTGTTTCTTAGCCAGTACCAAATTGTTTTGATGACTGCTGCTTTGTAATATAGTTTTTGGTCAGGGACTGCAAGGCCCCCATCATGTGTGTTTTTTTTCATTATTTCCCTGGATATCCTTGATCTTTTGTTCTTCCAAATGAACTTTGTTATAGTTTTTTCTAAATCAGTGAAGAAGTATTTTGGTAGTTCAATGGGTATGGCACTAAATAGATAAATAAGTTTGGGTAGGATGGTCATTTTTATTATATTGGCTCGTCCTATCCATGAGCAGTTAATGTTTTTCCATTTGTTCAAGTCTAGTTTTAGTTGTGTGGCGAGTGTTTTGTAGTTGTGTTCATATAGTTCCTGTGTTTGTCTTGGGAGATAGATTCCTAGGTATTTTATTTTGTCTAAGGTGATTTTGAATGGGATTTCTCTTTCTAGTTCTTGCTGCTGAGCTGTGTTGGAGATATATAGAAAAGCTGATGATTTATGTGGGTTTATTTTGTATCCTGCAACTTTGCTAAAGTTGTTGATTATTTCAATTAGCTTTTTGGTTGAATCTCTAGGATTCTTTAAGTAGACCATCATGTCATCCGCAAAGAGTGATAACTTGGTCTCCTCCTTGCCTATTTTGATGCCTTCAATTCCTTTATCTTCTCTAATTGCTACTGCTAGTGTTTCTAGTACAATGTCAAATAGTAGAGGTGATAATGGGCATCCTTGTTTCACTCCTGATCTTATTGGGAATGCATCTAGTTTATCCCCATTGCAGATGATATTAGCTGTTGGTTTTAGATATATACTGTTTATTATTTTTAGGAATGACCCTTCTATTCCTATGCTTTCTAGTGTTTTTAATAGGAATGGGTGTTGTATTTTATCAAAGGCTTTTTCTGCATCTATTGAGATAATCATGTGGTTCTTGTTGGTTTGCTTGTTAATGTGGTCAATTATGTGGATGGTTTTCCTAATGTTGAACCAGCCCTGCATCCCTGGTATGAATCCTACTTGATCATGGTGAATGATCCTTCTGATCACTTGCTGGAGTCTTTTTGCTAGTATCCTATTTAGGATTTTTGCATCTATATTCATTAGGGAGATTGGCCTATAGTTTTCTTTCTCTGTTTTTGACCTGCCTGGTTTTGGAATCAGTACCATGTTTGTGTCGTAAAAGGAGTTTGGTAGAACTCCCTCTTTGCTTATTATGTCAAATAGTTTGTGTAGTATTGGGATTAACTCTTCTCTGAATGTTTGATAGAATTCACAGGTGAATCCATCAGGCCCTGGGGATTTTTTCTTAGGAAGTTCTTTGATGGCTTGTTGGATTTCAATTTCTGATATGGGATTATTTAGGAATTCTATTTCCTCTTCTGTTAGTCTAGGCAGTTTGTATTTTTGTATATATTCATCCATTTCTCCTAAATTGGTGTATTTATTGCCATATAATTGGGCAAAGTAATTTCTAATGATTGCCTTAATTTCCTCTTCATCAGAGGTGCTGTCCCCCTTTTCATCTTTAATGCTGTGAATTTGCTTTTCTTCCTTCCTTTTTTTAATTAGATTGACCAGTACCTTGTCTATTTTGTTTGTTTTTTCAAAGTACCAGCTTCTTGTCTCATTTATTAAATCAATAGTTCTATCACTTTCGATTTTATTAATTTCTCCCTTAATTTTTAGGATTTCTAATTTGGTTTTCTGCTGGGGGTTTTTAATTTGATCGCTTTCCAGTTTTTTCATTTGCATTTCCAATTGATTGATCTCTGCTCTCCCTTGTTTGTTAATATAAGCATTCAGGGATATGAATTTACCTCTGATTACTGCTTTGGCTGCATCCCAAAAGGTTTGAAAGGATGTTTCGCCATTGTCATTTTCCTCGATGAAATTATTAATTGTTTCTATGATTTCTTCTTTAACTAAACGGTTTTGGAGTATCATATTGTTTAATTTCCAATTGGTTTTAGATTTGGTTTTCCATGTACCATTACTAATCATTATTTTTATTGCCTTGTGATCTGAGAAGGCTGCATTCATTATTTCTGCTTTTCTGCATTTGTGTGCTATGTTTCTGTGACCTAATGTATGGTCAATTTTTGTGAATGTGCCATGTGGTGCTGAGAAGAAGGTGTATTCCTCTTTATCCCTATTTATTTTTCTCCATATGTCTATTAATTCTAATTTTTCTAAGATTTCATTCACTTCTTTTACCTCTTTCTTATTTATTTTTTGATTTGATTTATCTAAATTTGATAATGGTTGGTTTAAGTCTCCCACTAGTATGGTTTTATTGTCTATTTCTTCCTTCAATTCTCCTAGTTTCTCCATTAGAAATTTGGGTGCTATATTATTTGGTGCATACATATTGATTAATGATATTTCCTCATTGTCTATAGTCCCTTTTAACAAAATATAATTACCTTCCCTATCCCTTTTGATCAGGTCTATTTTTGCATTGGCTTTATCGGATATCATGATTACCACTCCTGCCTTCTTTCTATCAGTTGAAGCCCAGAAGGTCTTACTCCATCCTTTAATTCTGACCTTGTGGGTGTCAACCCGCCTCATGTGTGTTTCTTGAAGACAACATATGGTAGGGTTTTGGATTCTAATCCATTCTGCTATTCGTCTACGTTTTATGGGTGAGTTCATCCCATTCACGTTCAAAGTTATGATTGTCATTTGTGGACTCCCTGGCATTTTGATTGCCTTCCCTAATTCTAACCTATTCTTCTTCGGCTCTACCTTTTAGTCCAGTGATTTACTTTGAAACAGTCCCCCTTGTCCCCTCCCTTGATGTTTCCCTTTTTAGTCCCTCCCTTTTTGTTCCCTCCCCTTCCCCCCTCTCTTTCCCTCCCTTTTTGTTCTCCCTCTCCCCCTCCCCCCCTTGGTTTTCCCTTCTCCTTACCCTTGTTGGGTAAGATAGAATTCAAGATCCCAATGGATCTGGATGTTTTTCCCTCTCAGAGTTGATATCCCTGAGATTGAGGTTTAAGTAAATCCCCCCCCCCTCTCTTCCTCTCCTTCTTATAGGAGTTTTCTTCCCCTCCCCTTCCCATATGAATCTTTGTGTGAGAATGATTATTCTATTTGATCTTTCTTTACCCCCTATTTATACATTACATTTTCCCCACATATTAGTATACATAGGTTGATATAAATGTAGTCCTTATAGAAGAGAGTTTGAGTAAAAGAAGAAGATAACATTTTCCCCTTTCCTTAATATTTACCTTTTCAGGTATTCCTTGCTCTTTGATTTTCGGTATCAAACTTTCCACAGAGCTCTGGTCTTTTCTTTGCAAAAAGTTGGAAGTCTTCTATTTTGTTGAATGCCCATACTTTCCCTTGGAAGTATATAGTCAGTTTTGCTGGGTAGCTGATTCTTGGTTGGAGACCCAGCTCTCTTGCCTTTCTGAAGATCATGTTCCATGCCTTACGATCATTCAGAGTAGAACTTGCAAGGTCTTGTGTGACCCTGATTGGCATTCCTTTATATCTAAATTGTCTTTTTCTGGCTTCCTGTAGGATTTTTTCTTTTGTTTGATAGCTTTGGAATTTGGCAATTACATTCCTGGGAGTTGTCTTTTGGGGGTTTAGTGTAGAAGGTGTCCTGTGAGCTCTGTCAGTGGCTGTATTGCCCCCTTGTTCTAGAATCTCTGGGCAATTTTCTTTGATTATATCTTGTATCACCATGTCCAGTTTGGTGTTTATTTCTGGCTTTTCTGGGAGTCCAATTATTCTTAAATTATCCCTTCTCCCCCTATTTTCCAGATCTATCACCTTGTCGGTGAGATATTTTATGTTCTCTTCTAATTTCTTGGTATTTTGGCTTTGCTTTATTGATTCTTGCTCTTTTACACGATCGTTGTCTTCCAGCTGCCTGATTCTGGCCTTTAAAGCCTGGTTTTCTTTTACAGTTTGGTCAAACTGGTTTTGTAGATGCGTGAATTTCTTTTGCATTATTTCCAACTTTTCCTCCCAGAAGGCTTCCATCTTTTTGGTCATTTCTGATTCAAATTCTTCATAGGTTTGTGGAGAGTTTCCATTTCCTTTGGAAGGTTTTGGAGCATTTTCTTTTATATTATCTTCTATCTGCTCTGTATTTTGTATTTTGGCTCCATAGAATGTGTCCAAAGTCGCCCCTTTCTTCTTATTTTTCTTGGTATTTTGGGGCTTCTGTGCTTCTGTGGAGTTTTCCATCTCTGAATGTGGAGGATTGGCTTTTCTTGTCTCTGTCTGGTGTTCAGAGGCTTTAGTCCTGGGCAGATGGTTCTATGACTTTCCCTGGGTTAAACTGAATATGCCTCACTGGAACTGGAATGGAAGGGTCGGACCACGTTGCTTTCAGGAAGTTGCCTTCAGAATCGCTGGCCGTGAGGCTGTTTCGTAGGCCTGCGGGGGGATGGGCTGCAGCTAACCCAAGCTCGGAGAGCAAGGACTTTCACTGAGACTTGGATAGCAGGATCCAGCCCGTGAGGCTGTCTTGCCCGCCCTGAGGGTTGCTGTTGTTTCGACCAGCTCTCTGCAGCGGAAGCCCCAGGCAGTAACTTTCACCGGGACTGTAGAAGGCCCTGAGGGTTCTGCTCTCTGAGCCCAGCCGGCAGGGCTGCGGCTTCCGGGAGCCTTGGACTCTGCGCTCCTACCCCTGAGGTCCGAGGGATCTCGGGTTCTGGCTTTTGAGGGGAGCTGTACCTTTTGAACCGGGTCCAGGTCCAGGAGGAGGGTTCCCAGGGTCTGTGCTGTTGATCGTTTTGAATTTCGGCGCCTTAGGAGCTTATAGTTTGAGATCGGTTGGGAAGGTTTTTCCGGAGATCTGAACTTGAGCTTTCTCTAAGCTGCCATCTTAACCGGAAGTCGAGATGAATTTCTAAAGGAATAAATATAATGTTTTATTTTTGAGATTCAATAAAATAATTTTCACAAGTCTATGAATGGGAGGAACAGACAAATAGCCTTTTTATCTGAAAATGATTTTGAAGTTTTTAGATTATCTTAAGTTAATTTGAGTCAGTGGTGACAGGGAAGTCAAGAAAATGAATGTAACTTTAAAGCATGTTATAGACAAATTTGAGAGAGGTCATTGATAAGCTCCAGAATTTCCAAAAGGAACTCAAGTTCATGTTTGGAGGAACCAGGGATTTTCATCATGAAGAAGAGAAGACATAGAGGGAGGACTTAGGATAATTCTTCAAATATTTGAAAGCCTATTATATGGAAGAGGAGGTGGGTTTGTTGAACTTGATCCCTTAAATACAGAATGGTTGTCATTGGTAGAAGTTGCAAGAAGGCAAATTGAAGCTTGATGTTAGGAAAAACTTCATATATATGTGTATATATAGTAGTGGAATAGGCTACCTCATGAAACTCCCTTAATGGAGCTCTCCAGGCAAAAGCTAGGCGGCTTCTTATTGGGTATGCTATAGTGATATGAGAAGACACTTTTGTTCTCTACTTTGCAGAAATGGGAAGTCCATGACTGTGAAATATTGCTTTTTTCCCTTCTTAGATTAAAAAAAAAATATTGCTCAGTTGGTACTGATTTTTTTTTGTTCTTTTTCTGTTGTTCTTCAAAAATATTCTTTCTTTTATGGAATGTCTCTGAGAATAGGGAGGGGCATTGATACACAGAGAAATTCAGATCATGTTAAAATATCAGATATCAATAAAATTTCATTTTAAAAATCCTCATAATCCAGCCTCAGGCTATACTTCCAGCCTGACTAAATATGACTTCCTATCATACAGTGTATATTCCAGGCAAATTGACCTATTTGCACTTTCTTAGACATGTCTCCATTTCTGGACTCAGTGCCTGTATATGGGCATTGCCTCTTTACCTATGCCTCTTAATACCCTTGAGTCCTTTTAAGTCTCAGCTCATGTGCCACTCTTTCCAGAGGTCTTTCTGATTTTCTTATTTCTTAATGCTCTTTTCCAATGTATTCATTGAGTATATATATATATATTTTTTTCCTGTATCTGCTTTCTTCATTTCACATTGATTCATATAAATCTTTTCATGCTTCTCAATAGTTATTCTTTTGTTTCTTATATCTCATTTCATTTGTGTACCACAATTTGCTTAATCATTTTTTTTCTAGTCAGTGGATATATACTTTATTTTCTGTTCTTTGCTACCATCCAGAGTGCTATTATAAATACTTTTGGTATCTATGGAGCCTTTCTTTTTGACAATGACTTTTTCCTAAGGCTAGCATGAATTTGCATAATTTCAGATTGTTTTCAAAGACTAATTCAGAGTTCTACCAACAAAGCTACAGCATACCTGTCTTTCCATATCCCCTTAAACACTTATTATTCCTACTTTTTGTCATATATTCCAATTTTCCTTGGAATAAGGTAAAGTCTTAGGGTTGTTTTGATTTGCATTTATGAGGGGTTTTAAATGCCAATAACAGTAGGGATTTGTATTATATCCTAAAGGCAAGGGGAAACCACTGAAGCTTCATAAATTGGGGTTAATAATATTTGTACTACCTATTTCATAAGAATATTGTGAAGAAAGCAATTTGTAAACCTTAAGGCACTTTATAAATGAGTTATTATTATTAATGTTATGGCTGCCCTTTGTTCAAAGATTGACTTGATAAGATTGTGCATTGACCAGGGCAAACCATCATTACTACTTGGATAAAAACTTAAAGCATATATGGTAGAAAAGGAAGGAAGACTCAGGTAATGAGCACAGATAATCTGTCTTATGAAGGTTACCAAAAAAGTAACTGAACCTACATAGGTTCTAGTCCTTTCTGGGACTAAATAGAATAACTATGTGATTTCAGGTAAAACCAGTTGACTCCTTTAAACACTACCTTCTTCTGTGAAATGGGTCAATAATTCTTATGCTGCCTACCTCATGGAGCCATTGAGCTTAAAAAAAAAAGCTACATAAAAATGTAAGGCATATTAGTAGTAGGGTTGGGTTTTTGGCTTTTGGTTTTTATTGAACCTGTTATTTACCTGCTATATAGGGAACTCCCTTTTAGAAAACTCCCTTTACCAGTACCAGTATTTATCAATAGCCACTCTGTGACTTGCAGTCTTAAAAGAATTTTCTGGAGGCACTGAAAGGCTGACCATCTTGTTCAGAATCACATATCCAGTCTATGTCAGAGTTAGTACAAGAACCCAGGTCTTCCTGACTGTTCTAGACTGCCTTTGTAGCCATACTATCATGCTACATCTCACTGGTAGCAGTTGTTAATTTATACATGTAACCTTGGGGACAATGTGGGTGGCTTAGGGCAAACCATCACTGCTACTTGGAGGAATAAGTAGACAGGGTAGTTGGTTCAGAGGACTGGCAATCTGCTTCTCTTAGGACCTCAGAAGAGAGATGAATCCTACACGATTATTAGTCTGCCAAGAGATGGTTCTGTTGACAAATTGAGAGCTATCAATTCTAGCCCCAAGTTTTTTGCTCTTTGACTTTGGAGAGGTCCCTTCCCTTCCCTTCCCTTCCCCTCTAGCTAGCCCGACCTTCAGGATCCAAAGAAAACTGCTGCCAGACACCTTTGATCTCCACTTTGCCTGAAAGGAAAGGGGAAAGAAAGCAAACCTTCCCATATCCCTTGTATTTGAATCCCTTGAAATAGAGCTTTCCCCCATCTCCCCTCCTCCCCTGCCCTCAAGCGGATATTGTTCATAAAATTTCAGTGCGGTCTGAACGACCAATGAATGACCTCCTCTGCACGGTCCAGGGAAGGCAAGACTGATCCGGGAATGTCAGTCCAAGCAGCCGGCTGTTTGTCTCTCTTTGTTGACCTGCCTGAGACACCGAGGACCTGAAGCTCCGCCAGGTGTAGCCGTTCCCTGTAGTTCAGTGACTTCCTCTCTAAAGCTGTTCTTCATTATGTTGGGAAAATATTCCTTCTGCCCTACCTACGTACAGTTGCACCACTTGAGCTTATCATATAGCAGCAGCTTGTGTATCTTGCTGTCATCCCCTCTCCAAATACAGGGAACAGAGTTGTTGTGTAGTTGCAGAGGGGGAAACGGCTTAAGAAGCTGAAAGTGACAGCTGTAATGGATCTCCAGCTCACAGTCCTGCGTTCTGAGACGCCCGCCCAGCCTTCCCCTGCTCTCATCCTGGAAGCCCCCTGCTGCAAGTCCTTTCCTCCTACACGCCCCTCTCCCTCTCCTCCCCACTCCTCCCTTCTCTGTCATCTGGCATACCTCTTTCCCAGCCCCCAGCAAACAGGACATCTCTTTTCCTTTAATTTAATTCACAGAATAAACCTAGGGAACATTTATTTTTTGTTGATTTTTTTTAATTTAACAAAACTAGATTTTTCTCTCTCCCACTTCTCTTACTGTCGAAAATAAAACAAAACACAAACCCAATGAAACAAATATATATAGTCAAGCAAAACAAACTCCCACATTGGCCATGTCCCAAAATTTTCAGCACTCTCGGTTCATCTCTTCTCTGTCAGAAATTGGTAGCAGATTTCATCATCAGTCCTCTAGAATCAGTTATTGCATTGATCAGACTTCTTACAGTATTCATAGTTTTATGCCATTGTTATATAAATTGTTCTCCTCACTTTACTTCATAAAGTACATAAATGTTTCCCCAGGTGTTTTTGGAAACTGTCCCTTTCATCATTTCTTGTGGCACAATAATAGTCTATAATATTCATATGCCATAATTTGTTTAGCCATTCTTCAATTGATTGGCACTTCCTTAATTCCCATTTCTTTGCTACTACAGAAAGAGTTTTAAATCTATTTGGGGGCATGGAGGTTCATTTGATATCTCTGGAGTATAGTCTCCATAGTAGCCTCTCTTGGTTAAAGGATATGTATAGTCCAATTACTTTTGGAGTTTAGTTCCGAATCGCTTTGCAGAATTGCCAGACTAATTTACAGCTTTATAGAAGTATATTTTTTTGCTCATTTTCTGGTTACATTTATGGAACACTTACAGTTTATATAATACTGCTTATTCATTTTTTCATCTGATCTTCACAAAACTGATGTCAGCATTATAAATATTATTGTTCTCATCTTGCAGATGAGAAGCCTATGGCCTTGATAGGCGATGAGGAAGAAAACAAGATGTAATGGGAAAAGCCCCTCAATTAAAAATGGGAGGATCTGGGTTCAAATTTGAACTCTGCTATTTCCTATCTGTTTGACCTTGGACAAGTCACTTCTCTGGGTCCCAGTTTTCTCATCTTTAAAATTAGGAGTTTGGGCTAGATGACTTTTTAAGTACTTTACAAGTACTTTTCAGCACTGGATCTGTAATGTTATGATCCTGTGAGTTTCCTAAGGTCTCAGAAGATGTTAGTGATAGTCTTCTTTCTGCCATACCTTGTTGCTGGTGTAGTTTTCTCCATCATTCCTCCTGATGTGTGTTGAACTTCCTTTGGATCATTGCTGTTTGATTCAGATCTGAGAAGGCTGTAATGGGCCATGTGCTTAGAGTCCAGACAATTAACAGCGTGTGTTTCAGAATACTTTTAAGACTTACAAAGCATTTTCTTCCTAATAATGTTGTAAGGTAGGGAATTAATGTTATTATCCTTATTTTACAGATGAGGAAACTGAGACTCAAAAAGAGGAAGTCATTTGCCCAGGAACTCAGAACTAGCAACTGTGATAGATGGATTTTGAACCCTAATTGCTTGACTCTAAATCCCTTGTTCTTTCCATGGGGACTAGAAAATGCTTTGAACAAAAGAAGGATTGGAAGAATTGTCTTGTGACAGGGGGATTAGCCTTTTTCTGCTTAGCCCCAGAAGGCAGAACTGGAAGTAATGGGTAGAAGTTACCAAGGGACAGATTCAGGCTAAAAAATGTTCTCATAATTAAAGCTATCCCAAAGTAGACTGGTTTATCTAAAGAGTATTGGGTTTTCCTTCAGTGTGTTTTCAAACAGAGACCGGATATCTACTTGTCTGGAATGATGTAGAAAGGATTCTCATTCTGGAATGAGTTAAACATGCTGTGTTCTCAGAGGTACTTTACTATTTTTGGATTCTCTGAGGACAGGGGGAAAATCCCAGGTGAGTAGTCTTTGCCTCTGTGCTTTTTAGAGATAAAGTTTCTGTGTACTATTGATTTCATGTATGAGTTGGGTTGGGTTAGAAGTCGATATAGCAGTGAATAAGATACAGTTTCTGCCTTCATTTCAATGTAATAATTCTAATGTCTCTGAAGAACAATTTCAATTTTTAAAAAAAATTAATAACCCTCCCCCCAACCATTCTTACTGAAATTCTTTTCAGTTTCTCCACAAAGATACTGGCCCATCCTCGGGACATTATTTTTGAGTCCCCAAAGTACTTAAAATATATACGAATTTTGCTACCTATTGTATGGTTTTAGAGCTCTGGGCCTGGAGTCAAGAATACCTAAGGTCAGATCCAGCATCATACAGTAGCCATATGACTCTGGGCAAGTCACTTATCTACTGTTTGCCCCAGTTTCCTCATCTATAACAAGGGGATAAAAATAGTATCTATCTCTGAGCATTGTGAGGATCAAATGACATAATTATAAAGCACTTAGTAGGTGATATATAAGTGTCAGCAATAGCAGTAAACAGTCTTATGTATACTTTGCCCCTCCAGCTTTCCAAGAGGAAAGATAGAATCTTAATATATTTGTAGCCCTGGGATCCCTAGATACTATAGATTAGAGCCCCAGGCCAGGAGTCAGGAGGACCTGAGTTCAGATGTAGCCTCAGATAATTCCTAGATCCTGGGAAAGTCACTTTGCCCCCATTGCCTAGCCCTTACTCTTCTATTGTTGCTATTAAGTTGTTATTAATTGTTTTTACAAACAACAGTAATTGATCTAGTTTTTCTTTTTCTTTTCCTTTAAAAAATTTTTCATTTAAAAATGTTTTTCCACATTTACATGATTCATTTTCTTGTCCTTCCCTCTTCCCTTCCCCTTCCCGGAGCCAACAAGCAATTCCACTGGGTTATATAAATATTATCACTTGATACCTATTTCCATATTATTCATTTTTACAATAGAGCAATCTTTGAAAACCCAAACCCCAAATCATATATATATATATATATCTGTATAAACAAGTGATAAGTGATATGTTTTTCTTCTGCATTTCTACTCCCACAGTTTTTTTTCTCTCAATGTGGATGACATTCTTTCTCATAAGTCCCTCATTAAGTTGTTATTAAGATAGAGTTTAAAAATGTATGTGTGTGTCTGGAGCCCAACACCAGTAGAAATTTTGGATTAAGCAAGTAGAATATGAAGGCTAGAAAGATAGCTGGATTTGCCATAAGAGGGCCTGACACAGGTTGACGCATAGAGTATGATTTCATTGACTCTAGAGCTAGAAAAAGATTTTATAAATGATCTAATACAAAAACTCTCATTTTAAAGTTGAGAAAATTGAGACTCAGAGAATGGAAGAGACTTGCCCAAAGTCACTCAGCTGGTTAGTGGTAGAGCCAAGGTGAGAGCTGAGCTTTCCTGACTCCTGGTCTCATCTCTACCAGATGTTGCTTATTGAAGGTGACAATGATGATCAAAGCTGCTTCTCCTTTGGCAAAGATGAAGTACTGGAAAGTTTCCACTCTTGAATGGGCCCATTTTCTGAGCAGTATTTGAGCCAAAGCAGCCTCATGATTAACAAACAAAACCCAGGCATGTACCTCCCCCATCCCCCAACTCTATTGGAAAAAAACAGCCAGAGCAATTTTTCTCAAAGTTTTCCAAAATGAATTTATTCTTGGACAGTCAGCAAGCATTCCAACATGAGCTCTCTGGCCCAGTTCCGGATGCTGGCCTGCAGCAGGAATTTATAACTGAGCGATCATTTACAGCCAGAACATGCACACCGATGGAGACACAGAATCCAGGGGTGATGAGTTATGCTGTGCATTGTCGATATCAATTTAATAATCGATATTGCAGGGGAAATTTCAAGTATTTAACAAATTGTTTGCTAACATGTTTCCATAGCAACAGCATCTCTTAGTTTCCTTCAGGGCTGGTTCCTTGAGAATCTTTCCAAAGCCCCTGCAGTGCAGATGAACAAGGCTAGGTAGGGGAAGCTTGCCACAATTTCTATTAGAACAAATGACAGAATCTAAATGTTATTCTAGGGAATTGATGTGAGGGGGGGTGAATCCCATGTTTTAGCCCTGATGCTATTCTCTGATCAAGGTTCTGAGCTATAAAGAAGCTTAGATTCATTTTAGTTTTAAAACATTTTTAAAGTGACTATAAGTATAAGGCATTATGTTAACATCTAAAATCTAAAAAACCTTATGCTAATTTGATTTATACTTATGCTAAGAACCAAGGTTGGAAAGTTGAAACAGAATTCAGTCCTTACCTTCAAGTAACTTCTTTTCTGCTGAGTGAGAGATGATATACAAAAGGTAGGATAGCATAATAGGAAACTTTTAGGAAGTAGAGGATATGCTCAGGATGGAGAGAAATGTGAGGAGGTTTATAGGGAGGAGTGAATTCTGAATTGATATTTGAAGGAAGAGAAAAGATCCTAACAGATGAAGATGGTGAGGAAGTAAGACATGAGGGATGAACTGGAGAATGAATGAAGGGAGGAAATAGCAGGGACAGAAGACTTTTGAGAGTTCCTTGGATAGCAAGGAGACCAAATGAGTGAATATTGAAATTCATTCAGGCTTTTCTTTTGAAGATCAGATAGATACTGAAGGTAAAGCTGAAGTACTTTGACCACATAATGGGAAGATGGGACTCATTTGAAAAGACCCTAATGTCGGGAAAGGTTGAAGGCAAAAGGAGAAGGGGACAGAGAGAAAATGAGATGGATAAATAATGTCATGGAAACAATAAATAGGAGCTTGGACAGTCTTTGGGAGATAATGAAGGATAGATGGGCTTGGAGTGCAGTGGTCCATGAGGTCATGAAGAGTCAGACATTACTGAACAACTGAACAATAGGAAATGGCAGGATATGATTAGAGAGTAACTAATACTGAAGTTAAACTGTAGAGTACATGGAGAGGAGTAATGTGAAATAAAGCTAAATATGTAGGATTAGAAGCAGATTATGGTGGGGCTGGGACATATAGTATGTGACTCATAAATGCTCTGTCTTTAAATATCAAATTACTTAGTTCTCATCAATCACAGCATTTCTGCATTGAAAGGGACCATATTGACCATCTAATCGAATGTATCTTTGAAAAGGATTTTTTCTAAAATATTCCCTCAAATGATGAAAATGCTATCTGTTTCCAGAGAAAGAACCCATAGAGTCTGAATGCAGATTGAAGCATACTTTTTAAAACTTTATTTTTCTAGCTTTTTAAAATTGTTGTTTTCTTTTACAACATGACTAATATGGAAATATATTTTGCATAATTGTACATACGCAACATATATCAAATTGCTTGTTGTCTCAGTGAGCAGTAAGGGAGGAATTTGGAACTCAACATTTTTAAAAATGTTAAAAATTCTTTTTACATGTAACTGGGGAAAAGTAAAATGTTTTTTTAAAAAAGAAAAAAAATATTCTTTAAAAGGTAGTTATTCAGTCTTTAACTGAAGACCTCTAATATAAGGGTTATTTCTGTGGATAATAGGGAGCTACTGAAGGTTTTTGAGCAGGGGAATAGAATGATTGTATCTTGGCATAGGAAATATATCATTATTTTAGCAGTAATTCTAACCATTGGTTGAAGATGGGGGTGCTGGATTCTAGGATACTAGATAAAAGGCTTAGCATACATAGCCTTAGGAAGATAATTGAACTGGTGTGGTGTCAGGGAAATATGGAAATAAAAGAAGAAACAGATGCTGGTTCCTTGTTGGTATAAAAAATTCATTAAATTTTACATTTGGAGGGGACCTAACAGTGAACCTTTTTATAGAGAAGGAATTAAGGTCTAGAATGGGGTTAATTTGGCTAAAGTAACACAATGAGTTAATGAATGAACTGAGACCAGAATCCAGGACTGTTTCTTTTCTGAGTTCTTTGAAAGCAAGAATTGAAGGATTTATTTATTTATCGATCTATTTATTAATTTATTTTTACTTTTCTTTATAATTCTGGAGCTTAGCAGAGTTCCTGGATAAATAAATCCTAAATAAATATTTCTTTACTTAACTATACTATTCTTGACTCTCCTAGCTATTCTGTTTTTCTACTCTCCATTTTTCCTCCCATGAATTCAGCATAAGTTTAGTAAGGAGATTCATTTACCAAAAATTCAACTCATTTTGCCTGAGGCTCCATTATGGCCCCCTAAAAGGAAGACAGAGGGGAATTAAGACAACCTCTGCTCCAATGCAGCTCATAGTCTACTAGGAATGATCTTTTTTTCCCCATTCAAATTTAAAAATATTAATTAAAATACTGAATGTTCTCAGAGCCATTTGGTTAGCTAGCCTTTGACTAAGCACCATTTAATCCTTAGTTCTGTCATTCATGTGCCTCACTGAGCAAACTTTTCTTTTAATATCGATATAATTTATTTCTTGTTCTAGATTAAAAAAAAAGTCTTGTATATCCAGTAGTTCTTCTGTAATCCAAAGACTTGTGTTGATTTTATTTTAAAGTTTTCAAGACACAATATCGTGTAATTATTTCCCCAAATTGAATCCGTATTAGGAAAACTCTTGAAATTAGTTTAATTATAAAACTGTCCATCATAATTAAATTCAATTCAACAGACATTTTCTAGAACCTACTATATATCAGTCCTTTGACTGGGTTCTAGGGAAACAAAGTCAGTGACCATAAGAAACTTACATTCTGTAGAGAAGAAGCAACATGTATACAGAAAAGGAAATATTAACTGGGGTAGTAAGGAAAAGCTGTGCATTGAAGGTGGTCCTGGATCTGAATCTAGAATAGAGTGAAGAATTCTAAGAGGAGGAAGGGAAAGAGAAGGAGAAAGGAGAGTGTTCCATTGGATTCTTCCCTTTCGTTTTTCCAAATGCGTTGATTTTTCTTTCTCTGAGTTTGCTGCCAGGAACCAAAGGCAGCAACTTCTCATCTTGAATAGGACCAGCTTGCCCTATCATTCAAGGAAACTTAACTTTTTTTAAAATTTATTTTTTTTCAGTTAATAATATACATGGAAAAGAAACAAACAAAAAGAACAACAAAACTCTTGTAACAAATCTAGATAGTGGAGCAAAACAAATTCCTATATTGGTCATATCCAAAAAATATATATCTCATTCAGTACCATCATCACCTATCTGTCAGGAGGTGGGTAGAATGCTTCATCATCAGTGTTATAGAATCATAGTTGGTCATTTAACTGATAAGTTCTCATAGCTTTTAAGGTTGTTCATTTTTGCTGTGTTGTTGATTTTGTATGAATTATTTTCCTGATTCTGCTCACTCCATTCTGCAGCAGTTCATATACTTATAGCACATTAGTATTCTATTACATTTGTGTACCATAAAGTGTTCAGTCATTTCCAAGTTGAGGACCATCTCCTTAGTTCCAGGGAGACCAATTTCATTTCAATATAAAGGACTTCCTGGGAATGAGAGTTGTCCTTCAAGTGGCCTGGGTTGATGCTGAAGACAGAGCTATCCCCAGTGGTATTAAAGTAGAGGGTACATGACCACATGCTTAGGACATCCAGATTTGTGAGAAGAGTTTGGATTCACCACTTTTTGAAAATCTACCTGAAATTTTGTTTTATTTGATTATTCATTATTTTAGGTATCAGTGCCCTCGGGAAGCGAAAAGATTGTGGAAAGCCTTTGAGAGGGGAAGGAGGAACATAAAAATCTTGTATAATCCAAAAGAATGTAAGCCCCTTGGAGGCAATCACTATCATTTTATGTCTGAATCTCTTGCACTTCGCACAGTGCCTGATCTGTAACCAGGTTTAATAAATTCTTGTGAAATGGATGAATAAATGAGTACTTTGGTTCAGTGACAGCAGTCTTGAGTGGACATAGCTGTAGAGGTGGTCTTTTTACAGCTCTTGAAACTAAGTTTAGCACCCCAGTCCCAGGGGGTTTGATTCATTATGCTTGAATCACAAACGTTGTTTAGCATCAGAGACACAGGCAAGTTATAGCTTCATCTAGAATATTGACAGGGAATCACTACAACTGGCCTCAGGGTCCTGGTAAATAGTCCCTTGAAAGGCAGCCAAAGGCTGTGTTCACCCTTCCCTCTGGGCTTCCTTAGTTCCACTGAGCCTAATCCTTAGAGTTTATTATTGCTATTATTTTATTAACTGCTGACAGAGGAGAAAAGGGGAGAGAGAGAGGAAATGAATAAATGTAAAAATATGAACATGCATGCCTGTGAAAGGACTGATGGGTTTCATGTATATTATAACAATAGCAACAACTAACATTTACATAGTATTTTAAGGTTTTCAAAGTGCTTTACATTCATAATGTAGTCTCATCCTCACAACCACTCAGGGAGGTGGATGCTGTTATTATCCTTATTTACAGTTTAGAATACCCAGGCAGACAGCATTTAAGTGATTTGCCTGGTGTCACATAGACAGAAAACAAATGAGACAGGATTCCCGCTCACGTCTCCTTGAATCGAAGTGGACTTTTGTCTACTACAGAGATGTTGAGCTTATGGTTACTAGGCTGCCAAGGGCCCACAAAAGTTCCAAGAAGAGCTAAACTCAATTAAAATATTATTGGAAAATGTTTAATCAAATAAAAGCATAACAGAGACAATGTTAATTTGTGGTTTTCTAAGTCAACATGTAGCCCATAGGAATCTGTTTCTATTGGAATTTGATGCCACTGCATTGTACCATAGAGTTGTAAAGGATAAAATTATGGTTGGATTAAATATTTAAGAATATGGTCACCAGGAATTAATTACTTAATTCCAAATGAATTATTCAAGTCAGAATGACTTTTATGGTAGTTTATTTACAAATAGGAGTGAAAGTAAGGAAAATGAGAGAGAATGAGATAACTACTCTGGCCTGGTCCAAACCAGGCAGGGCTTCAGAGGCCCCAGCAAAGGGGGGGGCACAGAGGTTAATTAAACAAGGCTTCTAGTCACAAGACCTCCTCCAAGACGAGGGGCCTCTCCAGAGGCTAGTGCCTCCAGAAAAGCCAAGGAAAGAGAGTTAGCCTTTCTTATTCACCACATGTCAGTCCAAAAGGAAGCAGTCTGAGGTCTCAAGCCTGAGCTCCTCCAAGGCCAAGTTCAAAGGGAGAGAACCTCTCACAGGAAGTTCCCACCATATTTAAAGACAATTCTTTGCTACACTTCCTGTGCCCTTGGTCCATTTTTATGTGGACCAATGGCAGCTTTAACTTTGCTTCAGGGGGCAGTCAGTTGTTTTTGATTTGTCACTTGCTAGCACATGTGGGTCAAGGATTAAGTGGGGGTGTATACATTCTTGGTGGCTATAATCTATTGAATAAATAGGGGAGAGTTAATCCCATCTTCATAAATTTCTATATCGGTATGAATATATTTATGTATGCATGGGCATGTAAATGTATATGAGCACACATAACACACATATATGCTTAATCTTGTGTGTGCACACATGCTCATATAGGTATATGTGTACATGTGCATATGTACATGCATGTATACCCCTTATTAATTATATGTACACATCTAAAAGACATGCTGACTTTGATGTCTGTGAAGGCCTGCTGCTATTCTTAGACTCTGACAAGTAAGTCTGCTAAGTAAATGCAGCATTGTGAGTTTCTTTGAAGACATGGGTTCTAATAGCAACCCTATTACCTGCTCTGGCATTCACAAATCATGATAGCCAATGCATGGCCAGGATTTTGTCTCTGCCCTTTATGTCTAGTCTGCCTCATCATTTACATATTTTGACCAATCCAAGATTCAGGACCCAGAGCAGAACTTTTGTATAAAAGATAAGACATGGAAACAGGTAATTCTAATACCAAATGGGATATTATCAATATGTAATGAAAATACAAATGAGGCTAGAGTGAAGAAAAATTCTATCCTGCTCAGAGAGCAAAGAAGACTTCTTGGAGGAGATAGCATTTAAAAATATTTTATTGATTCCTTTTTTGTTTGTTTGTATATTACTTTCATTTCACATTGACTCTCCTTTCTTCTCATAGAATCTACTCATTTAACAAGTATAAAGCAAAAGAAAATAATTTTATGTCCATGAATGAAAATATATGTCTGTTTATAAGGCCCATTGACTTCCCACTACCGATCTTCAGAGTGGAAGCAGGCTTTGTTAGTCCTTTCAGATCATGATTGTTTACTTCATTGATCAGGATTCTGAAGTTCTTTTTGTGGTTGCCGGGTCTATAAAATTCTGGATTCTACTTCCAGGAAATGGAATTTGAGCTACATCTTGAAGAAATGGCATAATTTTCATTGAAATCTAGTTTTAATTTGAAATAATTTTAATTAGTAGAGATAAAGATGGAAGATTTAAGCATAACAACCAGAATAAAGAAAGGGACAGTAGTGGGCATATATGGATGTTATTCAGGGAATATTGTATTATCCCACTTGAGAAACAGCATAGTACAATAGATAGAGACCAAGCCTCAGAGCTAGGAAAACCTGGATTCTAGTACTGCCTTATATATACCACTTGAGTTACCCTGTAAAGTCACTTAAACTTTCAGTGATTTACAGAAATCTCTAAAAGCAAGAGTTGCAATGAAGCTACATAGACCATTCATCTGTTAGTGTTCTATACTAACAAAAGCATGGGTCCAGTTTCTATTCCCTATGTAAACCCATTTGGATGCAGCATTAAGTATGTTTTTTCTAGCTCTATGAAATAATTTTTGAGTAATTTGATTGGTATGGCAATGAATAGGTAAATTCATTTAGTTAGAATTGTCATTTTTGTTATACTGGTTTGGCCTGTAATAGTGTTCTAATTGACTTCCCTGCCTTCAGTCATTCCTTTCTCTCCTTTTTTTTCTTTCCTCACCACCTTGTTTCTCAAGTGTAGAAATTCATTTCCTAGTTTGGAGGTCTGACTATGCCATTCCTCTGCTCAAAAACCTTCAGTGACTCTTTGTTCCTTCTAAGATAACATAAACTCTTTAATCTGTAATTTAAAGTGTTTTATAATCCAGTTTTAGTCTACCTTTCTATAACATTATTCCTGTTTGTGCTTTCCATGTCCTAGTTAACTAATACTACTAGTTTTTCTTGATATTCACCTGTTGCTTCCTTTTTCTGTAGGCTTTTCCTCATTTGTGAAACAAACTCCCACCTCATCTCTGTCAATTAAAATTCTTCTCTTCTTTTAGGTCTCAAGTCATTTGCCAAACACTTTATTAAAGCTTTTCCACTTATATTTTGGCGAAAAGTCTTCTTTTCTTCCTGACATGTTCTAGAACCTGTTTCTGGATCCCTCCTCTGTCACAAATGTATTTCTTTGTGTATACTTATCTCTGTTTTAGTCCTTTCCTCCCTAATAGGGTGGCATTTCCCCCCCAAATCATTCCTTGTGAATTTATTTATTAGATTTTTGGAAATTTTCATTTAATTAATTAATTTAGAGTATTTTTCCATAGTTACAAGATTCATGTTCTTTCCCTCCCCTTCCCCACCCCCTCCTGTAGCCAATGCACAATTTCATTGGGTTTTACATGTGTTATTGGTCTTTATCAATATTTCCATATTATTGATATTTGCATTAGGGTGATCATTTAGAGTCTACATTCCCAATCATATCCCCATCGACCCTTGTGATCAAGCAGTTGTTTTTCTTCTGTGTTTCTACTCCCACAGTTCTTCCTCTGGATGTGGATAGTGTTCTTTCTTATAAGTCCCTCAGAATTGTCCTGGATCATTGCATTGCTGCTAGTAGAGAAGTCCATTACATTCGATTATACCACAGTGTATCAGTCTCTGTGTACAATGTTTTCCTGGTTCTGCTCCTCTCACTCTGAATCACTTCCTGGAGGTCGTTCCAGTCCCCATGGAATTCCTCCAGTTTATTATTCCTTTGAGCACAATAATATTCCATCACCAACATATGCCACAATTTATTCAGCCATTCCCCAATTGGAGGGTACAAGATGACATCTTTTTGAAGTCAGAGACTAAATTGTTTTTCATTTTTATATCCTCAGCTCTTGATATTGTACACAGAAGGTCCTTTATCAGTTTGAGTTTGTGAATTTTCAGCAAAGATTGAAAATTGTGTTCTAGTCATACCAATATAATAAAAATTATGATATTATCAAAATTAATTTAAATATTTAATGTTGGGGAGAAGCTAGATGGATAGTGTTAGGCCCAGGCTCAGGAAGACTCATCTTCATATGTTCAAATCTGACCTCAGGCCCTTACTAGCTGTGTAACCCTGGGCAAGTCTCTTAACCCTCTTTGCCTCACTTTTTTCATCTGTAAAGTGAGCTGGAAAAGGAAATGGGAAACCAATCTAGTATCTTCACCAAGAAAACCTAAATAAGAACAGCAAATTAAACATTTATCAGAGGTAGTTAGGTGGTACAATGGATAGAGCACCAGGATAGACCTGGAATTGGGAGGACTTGAGTTCAAATTTGGCCCCATATACCTCCTAGCTATGTGACCCCTGAACAAAGTCCCTTAAACCTGATTACCTAATCCTTGCAGCCACTCTTCTGTTTTAGGATTGCTACTGAGGCAGAAGGTAAGGATTAAAAAAAAAGATTTAATGTTCTAAAATGACAAATTAGATAGATAGATAACAAAATAGATAAGATAACAAAATTCATTTGAAGGAACAAAAGATTTAGCATATGAATGGAAAAATGGATGGGATGGTATGAGTGAAGAGGAAATAGTACTTCCAGACCTCAAACTATATTTTAAGATGACAATATTTAAAACCATTCTCTACTGGTTAAAAAACAGAAAAGTAGATCAGTGGAATGGACTAGACAAGGAAGAATCAGAAATAATTGAATTCAATAACCAACCTAGCATTTGATTAACCTGAAAACATAAATTATTTATGGAAGAATAGCTAAGAAAAACTATGTAGATCTTTAAATCCTGTATGTATGAATTCACTTTCTTCTTTATCTTTTCAGGGGATTGGTCCTCCAAAGAATGATAGGAAGGGTTAGATTTAGTATAAGTTTTGCTACTTCATTTCAAATACGTGGAAGTACCTGTATATGAAATGTCATTAACAGATTCAGTCATTAAAATAATGATGTATGTTTCTTCCTTATTGTTGGGCGGCGGGGGAGGGGGAATACTGGGAAAATTGGCAGGCAGTATGGCAGAAATTAGACTTAAATCCAGTGTCATCCTAAACTGTAATTTGTAATAAATCTTAAATGGATATAATCTGAATGGTAAAAATCATAGCATAATAAAAGAGAAGAAACAGATCATATACTTTTGAAAACTATGAGTAGAGAATGAATTCTTAACCAAACAAAAGACAGAGCAAATAAAAAATAAAATAGATAATTTTGACTACAAGAATTTGTAAGACTTTTGTATAGAAAGATTAATACACCTAAGATAAGGGAAATGGTTGAATAGTCTTTTTAAAAGATATCTCTGATAAGGTCTGGTATCCAAGATACATTAACAATTAATAGAAATATATAAACTCCAAACTATTTCATAATAGAGAAGAGGTCAAAGGATATGAACAGTTCTTAAAAGAAAAATTTGCTTCCCCAATTGATAGTCAAAGGATATTAACAGGTAGTTTCAGAAGAAGAAATCAAATCTATCAGGAGTTACTTGAAAAATATTTTAAATCACTGTTGAGAGAAATGCAAATTAAAATAACTTGGAGGTACCACCTCATACTTCACAGAAATTACAGTTGCTGATGGGGATGTGGGAAAAATAGGTACATTAATGAATTGTTGATGGAGTTGTAAACGTCTCCAAATATTCTGGAAAACAATTTCAGGCTATAACCAAAGAACTATAAATCTGTGCTTCCCCTTTGTCCCAAGCAGTACCAATACTGGGTCTGTCTCCCAAAGATGTCGAAGAAAAAGGAAAAGGATCCAAATGTACAAAAATATTTTAGCAGATTTTTTGTAGTGGCAAGAACTTGAGAGATGTCTATTGATGTGGAATGGCTGAACAAGTTGTGATATATTATGATTATAATATGCTATTATATTGTTTACTGTTGTGTTACAAGAAATGACAAGGGAATGGTTTCAGAAAAATCTGGGAAGACCTACACGAATTGAAGCAAAGTCAAGTAAACAGAAGTAGGAGATTATTGTATACAATATTATAATGGTGATCAACTGTGAAAGACCTAGCTACTGTGATCAATACAGCGATCCAAGACAATTCAAAAGGACTTTTGATGAAAAATGTTGGCATGCAAATCAAAGTATAATTTTCTCACTTTCTTTACTTTTTCTTGCTTTTGGGGGGACATGATTATTGTTTGTATGATTTCATATGTATAATTGATATTATATTGCTTATCTTCTCAGTGGGGGAAGATGAGAGTAGAGAAGAGGAAAGAATTTGGAAATAACCATTAAAAATGTTGAATTACAAATTTTTAATAATGATGTGTAAGAATGCTCCAAATCACTACTAATAATAGAAAATACAAATAAAAGTAACCTCAAGGTTTCACCTTATACCTAGCAAATTAGCAAAATGACAAAAGATAGGAATAATAAAAAGTTGTAGATGTTGAAAGATATACTAATGCAATGTTGGTAGAACTAGAACTGTCACAACTATTCTGGAAAACAATTTGGAAGCAAGCTTATAAGGAAATTAAGATTTTTATACTCTCTGAACCAGACATTCTACTAGAAGGCATATACCCCAAGGAGAGCATTGATAAAAAGGTGTGTGTGTGTGTGTGTGTGTGTGTGTGTGTGTGTGTGTGTGTGTGTGTGTATAAAATGGAAATATTTCTAGTAGCACTTGGTGGTAGCAAAGAATTAGGAACAAAGGTGTCTTGGCTAGGGAATGACTCAACAAACTGTGGTGCATGAAAGTAATGGAATATTATTGTTCTGTAAGATATGTTGAATATTATAGATACAGGGAAAGATTGGGAAAAACTGATACAAAGTCAGGTAAGCAGAGTCAGGAAAACAACATACCCAATTATTGTAACAATGAAAAAGGAAAGAACAAGAAACATAAAACAATGAAAACTGAATGTTAAAAATTACAAAGAACAAATAGCTGTAAAAGATAGGATAAAATACCTTCCAATGATTCTTCTTCTTTTTTTTTTTAGAAACCCTTACCTTCTGCCTTAGAATTAATATTGGAGTGGTAAGGACTAGGCAATGGGGGTCAAGTGACTTGCCCAGGGTCACACAGCTAGGATGTATCTAAGGTCAAATTTGAACCCAGGACCTCCTGTCTCTAGGCCTGACTCTCAATCCACTGAGCAACACAGCTGTCTTCCCCCTCCCCCCCACAATGCTTCTTTGCAGAACTGTAGGGTTCACGAATGTGGGATATTGCATAGGTCAGATGTTTTTTCTTTATATTGATCAATTTTACTGAATGTTTTCTATTTTCTTTGTTAGTTTGTTTTGCTTAGAAGGGATGACTATGGGAGAGGGAAGAGGGGAACACAGGGGAAATTTAGGGAAAGTGAAAACAAAAAACAGTAAAATAAATTTCTAAAAAGAGAAAACTGTACATTACTTCGTAATGGACCCACTGTATTTTATATTCCCCTGAAAACCTTGGGTCAATAAGTAAAGTCAAGAAACATTTATTAAGCACCTGTTTTTGGCCAAAAACTGTCTTAATCACTAAGGATACAAAGGAAAGCAAAAAACAGCCTCTGAAATCAAGGAGCTCACAGTGTAATGGGTGAGAAAACATGCAAACAACCATTTATAAACAGGATACATACAGAATACATTGGAGATGGTTTCACAGAAAAGACATCTGATTAAAGAGGGTTGAGAAAGGGTTCCTGAGGAATGTGGGATTTGATCTTGGGCCTAAAAGAAGCCAGGAGGTGGAAATGAGAAGAGAGAGAGTTCCAGAAATCATGGATAGCTAGTGAAAACACCTGGATCTGCAAAGAGGAATACAGTGTAAGAAACAGCAAGAAAATCAGTGTCCCAGAATTTCACGTTTGTTGGAGTAGGAAACTCTTTGTGCCATGAAGAGTATGATTATCTGACTTAAAAAATATCTATTTATTAAAAAGTCATATTCAAAAAATGGCTTCTTTTGTATGTTGCCTCCTAGGTTGAGACTTGTTGTACCCTCCTCTAGTTGGATACTCTGCTGGGAGTCCTTTAAAATCAGACTTAGAAGTTTAGCCTTCCTGTGATGGGTCAGAGGGATTCATTGAATTTACTGAGCAGGAGAGTGGGGTGATCCAACTTTTCCTCTAGGAAAGGTTTTTTTCTTCATAATGAAGAAACCTGTCTAGATATATGGAATAAGACCTGGCTTTAACTCCTGCCATTTCCTAAATGTATTGTCTTGACCCTGTCTTTTGATCTCATCAGATCTTAATTTACTCATAAGGGAAGAGAAGTCATTGGACTACACAATTCCCAAGGTACTTTTGCCTCTAAATACTTTGATTCTAAGGAGTTTTTTTTGTAACATGTATGCAGGAAAATTGGAGAGGTTAAGACCAGAGGTCAGGAGAATCCTGTATGAGTTCTTTTATTTGAATATATATTAAAAACATTAATAGAGAAAAAATCTCTTGACTGGAGAGGAAGAGGCATATTAATTCTTCATTCAAAAGAAGTTGTATACAGAGCATTGTGCTTATGCTGGGGGACATATTGTTTAAATAAAACTTATAAATTCATGCCCTCATGGAGCTCAAAGTCTTGACATTTTCCTCATATATCTACCTTCTTACCTTTCCTTTATTTTTCATTCTTAATAAGAGAAGCAGGATTCAGGACAGAGGAGCAAAATTGCTCCCCTGAAGGCATCCACATATTTCTTGGTATCTTTCTCTTTTTCCTTCTGCCACACACTGGGCTTCTGGGGGGTGGGGAACTGCTTAGGGATGGCAGATGTTGGTTCAAATTTTTATCAGGTTTTTGATAATTAAAACTCCAAGATCTTCAGAAAGTCAAGTTACAATAAATTTCAGTAGCAGATGTTAAATTGGGGCAGAGTGGTGGGAGTGGACCTAGGGAACAGAGGCCCTTATGAAATGAACTCATGTTAAGATCAAGCCAGTAGACTTCAGAGCCTCTCAGCTTGTGAGTGAACAAATTTCCTTGGCCAGTGCCCAGGTTGTTTCTCGGTAAAGAGAGCCCTCACTCCCCAGCTCCAGGTGTTTTCTTTCCTTTGAGCTTCCGTTCTCATCCCAACATTCTGAGAACAGCTTCACCCCAAGTGGCTCTAGTCCTCTTCCTGCCAGGAGCAAAGGAGATGAAAAGAATTGATATGTTTCTATAGTGCCTCATGGTTAACATGTCCTTTTCATATATTATGTTATGTGATTCCAGGGGAATGTGGCATGGTAGAGAGAAAACTAGACTTGGAGTCAGGAAATGCTGGATTTGATTCCTTCCCCAGGAACTTGTTGATGGTGAAACTTGGGGCTTAACAAAAATATCTATGCCTGTTTCCTCATATGTAGGATGAGAGGGTTTGACTTGATCTCTGAGGTCACTTCTACTCTAAAGCTCCAGTCTTATGATTCATGAGCAGTACAATATGCTCCTACAGTCGTAAGATTCTGGTACTGGCTCTGTGATCTGATATTTTGATCCTAACTTCAAAAGGTTCCTATGGGCTGACAGGAAGGAACATACATACTGTTGGTTTGTTGACAGACGATTAATTAGAGGATAAAGGAAGTTAACCATCTTCTGGAGGTCCTAAAGAATCACATCAGTTCTTTCTCAGTTCTCCTGTACCTTTCAATTCTGAAACTTAGGGAAGCTATTGTTGGTAGATGTCTGTTTCCCAGAGATAGGGATATCTGTTAGAGATTATGTATCTACCTTGAAGGGGAGTGGTAGTAGTTTTTTGCTTATATAGGGTTTCTAGGAAAAGAACCAGAGGGATAGGTAATACAGCTCAAACTCATTTGGACCCAATTGGTATTTACCTTTAAAAAGTGTTTATTCCATTGAGGTATCAAATATCATCTGTTTTCTCAGGGTCCGGATGATACATGCAGAGTTAGGGAATTTATAATGCAAGAGTTCTGAACCTTGGGTCTGGGAACTGTTTTTTAAAAATTATTTATATTTATTTAGAATATTTTTCCATGGTTACATGATTCATGATTTTTTCCACCCCTTTTCCCTCCCACCTCCCTGAGTTGACAAGCAATTCTACTGGGTTATACATGCATCATTGTTCAAAACCTATTTCTATATTATTCACATTTGTAATTGTAAAAATTAAATTATGTATCTAATAATAAAATATATTTTGTGAGGTTTATTAAGGATTATTAGAAATCAAGGATACAAAATAAAAACCATGTGCCCATGGCTGATTAGCCCATTCAAAATCCCCACATTTAGCTTATCACTATACTTGTTATGTCATTGCAATGGAAGAGAAGAAAGCGTGGGAGGTGTCATGCCAGTTAAATACCAATTGTTATCTCACCAAGGTGGAAACTCAGGTGAGATTATAGGGAAGTCTGGGAAATACCAAGGACTTCTGGGGATTTAAGTCTAGGGTTCAAAATCTCCATTTATACACAATAGAGTGATCATTTAAAGCCAAAACCCCAATCATACATGCATCGAATCATATGTTTTTCTTCTGCATTTCTATTTTCACAGTTCTTTCTCTGGATGTGGATAGCATTCTTCCTCATAAGTTCCTCAGTGTTGAGAACTGTTTTTTAAAAATTATCTTTATAACTGTTTTAGTATAGTTTGTTTCTTTTGTAATCTTGTTTGGTTGTTTCAGTGGTATTCAATTCTTTTTGTCCCCAATTGGGATTTTCTTGGCAAAGACTAGAGTCGTTTGCTATTTCCTTCTCCAGCTCATTTGACAGATGAAGAAACCAAGACAAATAAGGTTAAGTGATTTGCCCACGATCATATAGCTAGTAAGTGTCTGAGACCAGATTTGAACTCAGGAAGATAAGTCTTCCTAACTCTAGACCTAACAGTCTATTCATTTTACCACCTAGCTGCATTGTACAAATTTTATTTTTGCATTTAAAAACATTACTCTGAGGAGTTCATAGGTTTCACCAGAATGCCAAAGGCATCCATGGTGCCAAAGAAGGCTAATAATCCCTGTTGTTATGGTTCCCAATTTGATCTACTCCACAACACATAGGAAGCATTAAGCCTTATCTTCATTTTGAAGACAAACTAAGGGTTAGAGGGAGGAAGTGACCAGTCTAAAATCACACTGCAAATTAAGTGGTCAAATTAAGGCTAGAGTTATTGTTTCCCAGGCCAGGGCTTTCTGCACAGCCCGAAGACTAAATGTTGATAAGCATTTTTTTCATATATATTGATAATTTTTATATCATAGTTTGGAGCTGGAGGGGATGATTATTTCATATGTCTTATTTTATAAATCTCCTCAGGATGACATAGATTTGTGTTCTTCCTCATCCAGCATTTTTATTTGTTCCTAGGTTAGTTATGCAAGTGCCAAACAGTGGGAGAGGGGAGTGGAAATCATTTATTATTTTCTTTTTGAATAGGAGGGTTTTGAAATGAAGAAGAGTTAATGATCATTATATCAACAAAGAATGAAAAGAATACTGATGAATCATTTAAAAATACAAATAAGAGAGCAAAAGAAAATGTAGAATGTGACCCAGGCAAGCATAGTGTTGGAAAGAGCATGCTAAATTTGAAATATGTATATTTCAAAAGTATATAATAGAGATTCATGATTTCATATGTGGTCCCTTTCCACCCTGTTCTTTAAATATGGAAATGTTCATATTTGGTAATGCTTATGAAGTTCATAGTAATATAAGAGAAAATTAAAAAAAATAAACAGAAGATACCAATATGGTCAGTTGACTTTAAAAATATCTCATATGTGTTTAATATTTACTATAAAAAAGCTCATCTGAATTGCAGAAATTCAGAGTTGGAAGTGCATCTAGTCTAGCCAGTACCTGGGAAAGAATCCTACCTGTAGCATTAATAATAAGTGGTTAGTCATCTATCCTTTGCTTCAAATGGAGGGAAACTCACTATCTTCTGAAGCAATCTATTCTACTTTTGGACAGCTCTCAGGCTTGCTTTAAGCTTCCTTGAAAGTTCAGCCCATTGCATCTAGTATTGGCATTTATGGGCAGCTAGGTGGTACAGTGGATAGATAACTGGTTTTGGAATCAGGAAGACTCATCTTCATGAGTTCAAATCTGGTCTCACATACTTATTAGCTGTGTGATCCTGGGTAAGTCATTTAATCCTGTTTGCCTTAGTTTCCTCATATAAAATGAGCTGGAGAAAGAAATGACAAACCATTCCAATATCTTTGCCAAAAAAACTACAAATAGGGTTATGAAGAGTCAGACCCAATTGAATAACAGCTCTGTCATCTATAGCCATGCTGAGCAAGTCTAATCCTTTTTCCACATTGCAGTCCTATGAATACTTGAACACATTTAGCATAGTCTTTGACCATTGGTAAAGAAGCCTAAATCAGAGCCAGCAAATGAGGTGTTCAATAAAATTTGATACAGGATCAAAGATTTAAAAACTGGAAAGGATTAAAAAAGTCATCCAGATTCAGTCCCCTATTTAGAGATAATGAAACTAAGATTTAACAAGGGGAGCAATTTGAATAAGATTAGGCAGGTAACAGAGGAAGTAGCTGAGCCAGCATTTGGACTCAGGTCCTCTGACTACAAATCTAGTGCTTTTCCCACTGTACCATGCTGCCTCCATCTTAAAGTTTATATATTTAAGAATTGTTGTTGGTCTTTTATTTTCAAAGAGGACCAGTCACATTATAAGGCTGATGTCTTGACTTAGACCTGAGTTTGATTTAAGTGAGGCAGAGTTGTTATTCTATGGAGAATGGGAAGAGTGCAGGCAGTGTTGGGTAGTAGCAAGAGCACTGAACATGAAGTCTGGATATTTGGGTTTAGGTATTGGCTCTGCTCTTTTTCCAAAGAAGGTATCTCTTGGCCTCAGTTTCACCATTTCTTAAACGAATTCTAGACAATTACTACTTCAATTAAACAAAAATATATTAAGTGATATGTAGATGTTGATATTGCTATTATTATTGTTAGACTGGGAATCAGTCTAATCAGACACCAGGGTTCCTATCCCAAATTTGATACTTATCTAGGTGTGCCTTTAGGCACACTACTTTGTCTCAGTTTCTCTTGATGTAAAATGAGGGAATTAAACTAGATGAGGGAACAGTCAACTATGATCTATAGACCAGGTACAAAGTTTTAAAATTTAAAATAAAGTTGTGTTTAAAAATATAAAAATCATTCTTATCTCAGA
Source organism: Monodelphis domestica (assembly GCF_027887165.1). NCBI lineage: Eukaryota > Metazoa > Chordata > Mammalia > Didelphimorphia > Didelphidae > Monodelphis > Monodelphis domestica. Next base: position 398,367,450 of record NC_077227.1, read on the forward strand.
GGCCCTACAAAAAAAAAAAAACAAGAAACAGGTCAGATTTGGTACTTTGTTTGTAGATGATGACCCCTGGGTTAGATCATCTTAAAAGTCTTACAGTCCCAAATTGAATGTTATTTGCATGGTCTTTGAGGACTCTGTTGGTTTATTTGTGTCTTCTGTCTTCTGTCTGAGGTCTTCTTTGAGGAAAATCAATAGATTGCTAGAAGCAACTGAGGCCCAGAAAGTAATGAGCATTCCTTAATTGTCAGAGAGGGGCATGATTAGCCATATCTGAAGGTCAACCCACTTCCTCCAGCTGCAGACCAATCCTACCACCTGAAGATTACTCCCATCTCTCAAAGAGGTAGTAATGGGGAGGACCTGAGGTAACCAGGCATCTTTAAGTGGTTCAGTAGATAGAATGATTGGCCTGGAGTCTTGAAGACCTGAGCTCAAAATCCAGCCTAAGACATTTCCTAGATGTGTAATGCTGGGCAAATCACGTAACATCTGATTGCCTGAAGAAAAAATCCATTGGATTGGGAAATGGCAAATCATTCCAGTATCCTTGCTGAGAAAACCTCATAGATAGCTATGGCTCATGGGATCATGAAAAATCTCATAGGACTGAATCACTGAACAACAAAAGGTAACCCACCTCTTCATTAAAATATTTACCAGTTGGAGTTGTCTTACTTTTGACAGGGAGGGTCCCAATGACATACTGTCAAACCAATCAGAAAGAACACACATTTGGGTTTGGTCATTGAGAGAGGCCTTTGATCCATGTTTGGTTTCTGTTAACCTAACTAATAAATCGATTTTTCTCAAATCCCTGCTTTGCAAAAGTGGCAAGAGTGACCCATTTTTAATAGGTATATGTGTCACTGTTAATAAACTGTTACTTTGCCTTGGAAAAAAATGCATCAGTTTGCTTCAGTGATGTCATTGAAGGCCAGCTTAGAGGTCTTTTATTCTTTTCCAACTTAATTTATGCTTTAACAGGATGGTGACTTTGGGATAATTGAGAATGTCCAAGCCTGTATTTCTGAGGCTGTCACCTCAGTGCCTTCGGATCAATATTTGACTGGTATACTTGTTGGTTGATTGAAGCTACCTATGATTTTGGGCTTTTATGTTTAAAAATTTTTACTTTGAAATTGTCTTGATAAATTTTATTTTTGCATCACTGCCCTTTCTTGAAATTCCTTCTCTGTTTACTTCTTTGAACCTACACTGTTGTAATAAAGAAAACTGTTTAGCAGAATCATTCAATATTATATCTGAATTTGACAATTTACATAACATTTTGCCCTTGTCTTCTACCTTGTAGTTCCCTGTAACTCTCCTTAGAGGAGAAGAGGTAGGTGTCATTATTTGTTCTCCTGGACCATTATTATTTTTAAATTCACTCAGAGGAGGGATCTCTCTTAGTTCTTCTTGGGTTTTTGAACAGACATAATAGGGGGCTAGAGAATTTCCCTTAACATCATGGCAGCTGGATTTGGTAGGATGAGTATTAATCTACATTCCTAAGTGATCCCATTCCATCCCATTTTCTCCAGCAGACTGTCCCCTCTATGATCCATTCCCTCTCACTAATCTTTAATTTCTCCCTGACTACTAAGTGCTTGATAATAACTGTCTATAAACATGCCCATGTCTTCCCCATCCTCAAAAAAATCTCTCACTAGATCTATCCACTCCTGATAGCTATCATCCTTTATCTCTTCTTTCTTTTGTGGCTCTTTAAGAAGACCAGTTACAATTGGTGTCTCTCTATTCCCTTTCCTTTCGTTTTCTTTTTAACTCTCATCATTCACCTGAAACTACTATATTTCAAATCACTAGTGATTTCCTATTTTAAAATGTTTTTATTTAGTTTGTTAAATATCTACAAATTACATTTAAAATTCTTTTAATATTCATTTTTTAAATTCTTTATTCTCTCTCTCCTCCACCCTTTGAGAAAGCAAACAATTTGATTATTCATATGAAGTCTTACAAAATTTATTTCCATTTATTTCCATTAGTTAGCCATGTGACAAAAGAAAACACACACACACACACAAACACACACAAACCAAGATAAATAAAGAAAATGAAAGGAGTATATTTCAATCTACACTTAGAGTTCATCAGTTCTCGCTCTGGAAGTGGGTAACATTTTTCATGATGGATCATTTGGAATTGTCTTGGATCAGTGATCTCTTAATTGTAAAATTTAATAGTCTTTTCTCCATCTTCATTCTTCTTGACTTCTCTGCAGCCTTTAGGACCATTGATCACCTTCTTCTTCTTGATATGATCTTCTCTGTAGATTTTTTTTCTTGATTTTTCTCCTATATGTCTGATTATTATTGTTTCATTTTTTGAATCCTCATCCATTTTATGCCTTTTAACAATAGGTAACCCCCAAGGCTCTTTCCTGAGTCCTTTTCTCTTTCAAATACCATTTCACTTGGTGATTGTCAGCTCTCATTATTCAATTATCATCTCTATGAAAATGGTTTTCAGATCTATTTATCTAGTCTTAACCTTTCTCAAAAGCTCATTGGTCTTGGATACAGTTGTCTTTTGGACACCCAACTAAATGTCCTATAGGTACCTTGAAATTAACATACACCAAACAGAAATGATTATTTCTCTCTTCCCCCTCTCAACTTCCCCTTCTTAACTTCCTTGTTATTGCTGAGGACACCACTATACTCCTTGTCACCCAGGCTCCTTATTCAAATGTCATCCTTAACTCCTCATTCTGTCTCACCATTTATATTCAATAAGTTTCCAGGCTTCTGTTTCTATGTTCACATTTCTTGTATTCTTCTCTCTTTAGATATTGTCACCATCCTGGTGCAGACCCTTATCACCTCATGACTTGACTACTTCAATAGTTTTTTGGCCTCCAGTTTCTCCCCACTCCAGTCTATTTTCCACTCAGATATAAAAATGATCTTCCTGGAATACAAATCTGACCATGCCAGTCCTCTCCGCATTTCCTTCCCCTAACTCCTCCAGTGGTGTCCTGTTATCTCCAGGATTTAACTAAATCCTGTATGGTTTTCAAAGTCCTTCATAACTTGCCCCCTTCCTACCTTTCTTGGAGGCAAATTGGTAGCACAGTGAATAGAGCATTGGATCTGAGTAACTATAGCATTTCCTCACTTTATAGATGAGAAAACTGAGCCAGAGAGAAATTAGATGACTTAGCAGGATTATACAGCAATTAAGTATATAAAGCCACATTGGAACTCAGTTCCTGATGACAGAGCTAGGGCTCTATTCACTATATTTCTAAGCTATCTCTAGGATAAGATCTTAGTTAAGTATTGAAAGAAACTAGAAAGTAGAGAAAATAACAGGAAAGAATTCAAGGTACAGAGGCAGTATATGAAAGTTAGGGAGTAGGGAAATGAAATATCTTGTGTGAAGAAAAATAGAGCTCAGGGACATTGAAGAGTAGTTTGAGCAAGTTGCTTCACCTTTTCAGATTCTTGGTTTTTTGAAACCAATGAAAAGGGGAACCCTGGACTGAAGTTGATAAAGACCTTCCTTCCTCAGTTACTTCTTAATGATCCTAGGCAAGTGACTCAATTACTCTAGGCTTCAATTTGATCATTTATAGAATGATGGGAACTGGACTGGATGGTCACTATAAACTCCCTTCTAATTCTAAGTCTGTGAGTATAGGATGAACTCTGCCCCGACGAGACAAGTGCATTGGATAATTCAACATACCCATCTACCAGATGTTAGTTGAATGGTTAGTTATTCTATTTTTTCTTTTAATAATGTTTTATTTTTCCCACACTTACAGGCATTTTTTTCAAATTCTTTTACATTTTGAGTTCTAAATTTCCTCCCTCCCTTCCTTTGCTCTTCCCTCCCTAAGACAAACAATCTGATGCAGATTTTATATGTACAGTCATGTGAAGCATTTTTCCCTATTAGTCATTTTGTGGAAGAAAACTCAAAATGATCATTATTCCTAATATCTAAGTACATTGTTATGTTATTTGATTAAAAGCCACAGTTGCAGAATATTATTGGATGAAAGGGGGGAAAGGGGTATTTTAAAAAAAAAAAGATTAACTTTGTTCCACACAAGTACTTTCAGAATGAGAGTATTTTTAGAAATAAAACAATAATTTTTCTACAGGTCCTCAAGGGTGGCCAGAAGACAATGACAAATACTTTAGAGTGTGTAAATCTTGGTCTGATGAGCCTATCTGGCATATGGGAACATTCATCATCAAAATCTTAGGCAATCTTCTATGCAAATGCCACAGCCCTCTCAGATCTCTTTGGTACTTTAATCCTGTGTATCTCTTAGGACTTCTTAGCACATGCAGTCATTTAACAAACTAGCGGATAAAAGAGACAGGAATAAAAATGGAGTTAATAGAAATCCTCTTGTGAGTAAGATATATTCCACAACAATTATATGAACGAGTGTCAGAATGCCATCATGACTTGGCTCAGGGTCCTGCAGATCTAGGAACCTTTATGGAATTTCATCCTGACATGGTACATGCTAACATGAGTTGTTAAGAGGCCCAGGCAATCTTCAAGATCTAGGAAAAAGTCTTGATATATTAAATATATATATGCGAACTTACTGATCATAAGAACAACTCATATTCATTGAATAACATGTGTTTACAAACTGCTTTACATTCCTTATTTCATTTGAACCAACTAATTCTCTATTTGGTACTCTCTAGCTGCTACTCACTAAACCAGTCATTTAACCTCTCTGAACCTTGATTTCCTTATTTGTAAAGTGAGGACAATGATACCTTCAGGAGCTGTCTTGAAAAGTTGTTGTGAGGAATGTGCTGTATAAGTCTTAATGTAGAATAGAAATATGAGTTGTCATTATTCTATGTTAAAAATATTTCTTGTATTTTGCTTTCTTCTGTCATTGTCACCACCCTGGTGTAAACCCTTATCACCTCATGACTTGACTACTTCAATAACTTTTTGGTGTCCCTACCTGGAAAAGCTACTATAGTGAGTGACCGTGAATTCACAATAAGGTATGGGTTGGCTTGCCAAGCAGGATGAAATTGTCTTCCCATTTGTGGATGAGGAAACTGAGGTAATACAAAAAAATTGTCTCATATAGTATCATATAGCTCAAATGTATGACTCTAGCCACCTCTCCCGACCCATAATCCAGTGATGACCCTTCTAGTGAATACCTCAAAGTAAGTAAATCTGGATATTAGGGATCTTTTTTCTTTGACTTTAGTTTCAGAGGATAAGCCTGTGGGGGGAAAATAAACCATTCACCAAGTCTTTATTGACTATGTGCTAAATACTAGGTATTTAAAATTTTTTTTAAAATTGAAGAGGTATCTGCCCTCAAGGAGTTGACATCATGAAGGGAGGCTTTGTATATACATGTGTAAGTATATATGAAATAAACAAAAGGTCATTTAAAAAATTTTAAAAGTGAACCACAGAAACTCTCAATTGAAAGTCACGTTGAGGCAGAAGAAAGGAGTGCGGGCCTCAGGATCTGAAGACTTGAGTCTGAATCCCAGTTCTTCCATATACTTTGAGAAATTACACTTCTCTGAACCTCCAAAATTCCTCAAAACCTTTAAAGTATTATAAAAATAGGAGATAATAATAATAATAATAATGGGGTGACCCTGGGCAAGTCACTTGTAAAATGAGGATAATGAAAGCAGCTACTGCACAGGATTGCTGTGAGATAATATATATATATATATATATATATATGAAGTTCTTTACAAACCTTAAAGCACTATATACATTTTAGCTATCATTATAATTAATTATTAGTAATAAAGATCCAGGTCTATTGGTTTTCTGAAATATGACTTTCTGTTTCCTTCTTTCTTTTATTTTCCTGCCCTGAACAAACATTGGCTAAGTATCCCTTGAGGCCAAGGAGGCATCTTGGGTGCCGATATATTCTACTGTTCTCTAAAGGGAATGTTTATGGTGAATTCCAGGAAACCTAAATGAGGTTAATTTTTCCTTATAAAAAACATTACACAATTCTTCCCTTGTTGGGCTTTGGTTCACGTGAATCCCCATTTTAGGCCTTTCTGTATGCTAATTTGGAGATAGGCAGCATCCCCTGGAGCTCTATAAGGAGCTTATCCAAGGGGGCCTCACTGCTCTTGGCTTGTCATATTGTCTTTTCCATATGTAAAAAGAAATGATTCATGGGGAGGTTATTTTCTGCCCAGAAAAACTGCATGAGCGCATGTGGAGAAATCAGAGAGCTGGTGCCAGGGTTTTGAGTTGGTGTGAGGTTATCAAATTCTCTTTTGCCCAGAGTTGTGAATAGTTTTAAAACCATATGTTCTCATTCTGCTTTTCTATCCCTGCTCCATTTCATTTGGGAATGGAGGCCGGCTATTAACTCTAACCACCTGAGAAGTGTAATATCCTTTGCAGCATACGGCTTCCAGAGGCTCCTGTGAAATGGGATTGATCCAGGGAGTCAGGGATAGGAGTTAAGAGCCCCCCCCCTTCCTTCCCCATTCCCTCTAAGTCTCAAATATTAAAGTGCCCACAGCCAGCAGAAAGCTCTATTTGCAAAAACCTTCATGGAGGTGACCCAGGACACGAGGGCTTCTGCTGGTTACTGGATGTCATGAAGTAATGGCTAATATTAATCTGCTGCTTGTAACCTTTGTCAGGAATGCCAGGTTGAATGTTTGATAGTCTTTGGCAGCTTTTACTAGTATCCTTTTTAGCTTCATGACATGGATATGGATCCCTGTGGGTCTGCTCCTGGATAGGCAATTTCACGTAGTATGCAGTCTCTGCCACCATCATCAGTTTGCCTGTTAGCCACATTCTTGTGCCCTGAAATTGTACCGTGGCTCTGTGTGGCATTGTATCTATCTCGTGCATGACCATTAGGAGAAGAGATTAATGTTTGCTGGGTAGGCCATCTGGTGTGAATGCCAACTCACTTCACACTTTATGTATCTAGAATGTGACTGTTAAGGGAAGAATTAATTTCTACCTTGCTGAGCCATCTAGTGAGAATATCAACTCACCTGGTACTATACCATATACATCTAGAAAGTGACTGTTAAGGGAACAATTAATTTCTATCTGGTGAGACAAACACTAAGACATTTATTGCTTTTCTATATGCATGTGACTATGAGCATAGACTGTTTTCTTCCTGGCCGGATCATCCAATGGGAATTCCAACAAATGGTGCTTTTCTGTGTTCATGTGGTATGTGAACATTAGAGTAAGGCTTGGTTTCTCTCTAGTTTGGAAATCCATTGTGGTGCAGTATTATATGTGTCTAGAACGTGAGCATTAGAACAGGGATTAAGGTCTATCTATCTGGGTGATCCAGTGTGGAAACCAATCCCCTTGGTGCTTTACAAATATATATGTAGAATGAGACCATTAGAAGAAGGATTAATTTCCAACTGACTGTGTCATCCATTGTGAATTCCAAAATACATGGCTCTTTAGTTCTTTCCCTTATATAATCCTACTCTTCATCTGAATTATGACCTCTCATCCCTTGACCCCCCAATTCTCTCCCAGGCCATCTCCCCTATATTTGTCACTTTTTTCTGCTCCCCTTCTTGACTCCTTAGTGAACCAACTCAACCTTATAATGTCTTCCTCTCTTGAATCATAAGGATATCTTTATTATATTGCTGATTATCTCTAGCTCTTGGATCACTACCACAATTTGTCACCTTCATGCCTCCTCAGGTAGTGCTGAATGAAGGTGGAGAAAATCATGAAACTGTTCTGACTAGGTCCACTACAGATTTAAGTTACATAATTTCAAGTGGACTCTCACTGCTGCTTGGCAGCCCTACTGTATACCTCCTTTATCAACTCACTATCACTCACTATAGCGGCATTTCCAAACATTTTCATCCTTTCTCAAAGCTCACATGGCTTCTTCTCTCACTCTCAGCTGAGATTTTTGTCTCGTATTTTATTAAAAAAAAACTGAGGCCATTCACCACAAACTCCCTCTTCTCCCTTCTTACTCTGTCCTATCACTCAGGAGTCTTCTACCATTTTCTCCTTCTTCACCCTTGTTTCACATGATAATGATGGCTATATCAATGCTAACCCCCTTTTTCAAGTGATCTCATTTCATCCCTTCTCCTTCAGCAGATGATCTCTCCTTTCAATTTTTTTTTCACTTATTTTCAATCTTTCCCTTTCTACTGACTGATTTCCTACTACTTACAAATAGGTCCATGTCTCTACTATCCTGAAAAAAAAACCCTCACTTGTTCTTTCATCCCTGCTATCTATCAATCTTGTATCTCTTTTTCCCTTTGTAGCTAAACTCCTCAAAAAGGCAATCTGCTATAAGTAACTCTGCTTTCACTCTCTTCTTAACCCCATACAGTCTAGCTTCTCATCTTATCATTCCATCTAAGTTACTAATGATCTCTTAGTTGTCAAATCCAATAGCTTTTTCTCAAATCTCATTCCCCTTGACTTCTTTTTGAAAGTCTCTATTCTATGCTATTCTCTTCTCCCTGGGTTGTCAGGACACTACTCTCTCCTGATTTCCTCCTTCTCTATTTAATTTGCTGGATCCTCCACCAGATCCTGTCCTATAGCTGTAGGTGTCTCTCAGGGGCTCTCTTCTTCTATACAACTGTCTTTGGTGATCTCATTAACTCTTGTGGATTTAATTACTATCACTTTGCTATGATTATCAAATCTACAATTCCTGCCCCAACCTCTGGACTGACTTCCAATCCTGCATTTCTAAACTGCCTTTCAGACATTCAATTTGTCCAAAACAGAACTCATCATCTTTTACTCTAAACCTTCAACCTCTGCTACCTTCCCAATTACTGCAGAGGACAACACTAACTTCCCAATCCTTCAAATTCACAACTTAGAAGTCATCCTGAATTCCTCCCAATTTTTCACACACCCCCTCCTGATGTCCAAGCTTTTGCCAAGGCCTGTTGATTTCTCATTTGTAATGACTCATGAATATATCCCCTCCTCTCTTCTGCCATTACTTCTACACTGGTATAGCCCCCTTATCACCTCAATAGTCTGCTGATGCCTCAAGTCTCTCCCCATTTCATTCCTTCATTCCGTCCTACAGTCAGCCACTAAAGAGATTTTCCTAAAATGTAGATCAGATCTTGTCACCCCTGCCCCCCCCCCCATCCCTACTAAATAAACCCCAGTGGCTTCTTATTGTCTCCAAGAACAAATACAGAATGCTTTGTTTGGTATTTAAAGCCCTTCACCACCTAGCCCTTTTTTTTTTTTGCTTTTTCAGTCTTTTCATATCTTACTCCAAAACATGTATTCTTTGACCAAGTGATTCTGGTCTGCTGACTGTTCCACAAACAAGATACCTAATTTCTTGATTCTGGTCATTTTCTCAGGCTGTTCCCCATGCCTGGAATCATCTCTTTCCTATTCTTTGACTGCTGACTTCCCTGCCTTCCTAGAAGTCTCAACAAAATCCTACCTTCTCCAGAAAACCTTCCTTGGTCCCTCTTAAATTCCAGTGTTTTCCTTCTTTAAATTATTTCCCATTTTATCCTGTATGAAGCTTGCTTTGTATATATTTGTTTGCATGTTGTCTCTCATTGCACTGTAAGCTCCTTGAGGATAGGACTGTCTTTTTCTTCTTTTTAAATCCTTAAAGTTCAGCACAGCTCCTGGCACCCAATGGGCTCTTAATTTCATTTATTGATTGGTTGTTTTATGCATCTAGAATGTGACCATTAAGGGAAGGATTAGTTTCTTTTTGATTGGACCATCCAGTATTGATACCATTTTCCATTCTATGATTGGGTTCATAGTATTATCCAGTCCCAGAAATAAATGCCTGTTCTTCTAGATGTTGAAAAGAAAAAGACTGGGCAAAGAGCTTCTTAGCAAATCTGACTATTGTAGTAGGCACAAGTCTTATAAGTTGGAGACCTGTAGTGACCCTGAGGTTTACAAGTTAGGGATTTTTATACCATAAATGATGATACAATTGGGTGTGGTAACAAAGACCCTTCTGGGTTTATAACTACCTTACAACTTCAGGTTTTTGATGGGTTTTAACAGTTTTATTTCAGTGAAGTCTCTGCTGGATCTCTGATGGCTTTCAGCCTCTCTTTTCTCCTTTCAGAGTTATGAGTGTCAGTATAAACCCCAAGATAAGATGTTCAGTTTCTTTATGTCATGATCCTTCTATCAGAGTATATATATATATATATATATATATATATATATATATATATGTATATATATATGCATTATATATATATGAATGTAAAAGATCTTTAATACTTAACACACACTTTATGACTATTTCTATGTTCTGCAATTATATTGAGGTGCACAGATATCTAACTGGATTTATCTCTTACTACAGTTACAAAATGAATATAGGCACTTATGATTAATATGAATGATTAAAGCCAAATATAAATGATTAAAGCAGTAATTAGAAATTTCTCTTTCATTGTTATCATTAGACAAAGATCACTCAAATAGTCAAATAGGAAATGAGAGCTAGAGGATACTTTGGATAACAATTACTACAACCCCTATATTTTACCAATAGGGAGATCAAGACCTAGAGAGGAAATGTGATGACTTTTCCTAAGTCATATCACCAAGGTCCAGATAGCAAACCGTGAGAAGGACTTAGGCTTTTTGACTTTTGGTTCCCATATGCTTCCTATTAAATTACATTGATGGTGGCTTTTTGGGGGGATATTGGAGTCTGTAATCATACATAACTCTGGATTTTGGAGTCAAAGCATCTCAATTTGAATTCTGGCCTCATCAGTGACTAGCTGTATGGCCTTGGGAAACTCACTACCATTCTTCAGGTATCACTTTCCCATCTGTAAAAATAAACAGGTTCTCTCCCCCCAACCCCATTTTGATGACTTCTGGGATTCCTCTGTGATATAAATCTGTTATCTTTTGACATTGAATGTCTAAACTTTTGTCATTTGGGATACACAGTACAGGCATCTTCATAGAACACCACCTTTTCATTCAACTCCTTTCCAGTTCAATTCTGTTCAGTCAGCCTTGAATGCTTTATAGTATTTTGTTTTCAATCTTCATAGGTACATACAGTATATTTTTCCTTAGAATGATCATTGTCCATGTCTTAGCCCTCCTAGTCCATGAGCTCTTTAAAGATCTCTCTCTCTCTCTGTCTCTCTCTCTATCTCTCTTCTCTCTTCTCTCTCTCTGTCTCTGTCTCTCTCTGTCTGTCTCTCTGTCTCTGTTTCTCTCTCTCACTGTCTCTCTCTCTCTCTCACTGTCTTTCTGTCTCTCTGTCTCTCTCTCACTGTCTCTCTCTGTCTCTGTCTCTCTCACTGTCTCTGTCTGTCTCTCTGTCTCTCTGTCTCTCTCTCTCTCTCTCTGTCTCTGTCTCTCTCTCTCTCTGTCTCTCTCTCTCTCTGTCTCTCTCTGTCTGTCTGGTATTCCCCTACAGTGCCTAGCACCATGCAGAACATGTAGCAAGTGCTCTAAAAATACTGGTCGAGTTGAATTTCAAATGAATGAAATTGACTCTTTGGGGTTTTGACTTAATTATTTTTAAACTAATATTAAAATAACTTTGCCTTTTAATCATTTCAAAGATTTTAATATGACACCCTTAAGGGGGTGACTTTTAAAATCCATTAAAACCTTCTACCTCCCTCCCCCCAAATCACATCATTAGTTGACAGTCTACAGTCTAGAAATCAGTGCTTTCAGAATCCTGTGGGGGATGGTGGTGGAGGGTGTGTGTGTGTGTGTGTGTGTGTGTTCTCATGAACAGTATAAATAATCGGCCTCACTGGAGTACTGGATCCTCAAAAGCTGTTCCCTGAGCTCTGGATCACATTTTTCTTCCTGTTGGCAGGTAGAGAATTAAGACTGTACAGGCTGGATTTTGCATCCTGTTCTTGGCTTTATCTCAGTTAAGAAATCAGGCAGGAAAGGGAGTGTGTGAAGCATGGGAAGGAAGCTACAGTACAGTTGGTGCCAAATTCCCTCTGATAGTGTATAACCCTCATCATAAGCAGAAGGAAGACCAAAAGATATCTGGCAGATTTTTGGTCTCTCCTTGTTAGGTCCTGGCTGTACAGTTAGCTACCCCAATCTGCTTTTGATAGATATCACCAGTATGATGCTTTCTGGTTTCTCTCCCTCTCTTTCCTTTGCCTACATTCTCTCCCTTGGGTCATCTTCAATGCTGTTAACAGTCTTGATAATGATGCCTCTGGCTCAGCAACCCTGCAGTACTTTTAACCATAGTGAATTTGAGTATCTACAATACTCTTTTCTTTTCTTTCTTTTTTTTTTAACACTCTTACCTTCTGTCTTAGAATTGACACTGTGTATTGATTCCAAGGCAGAAGCTATAAGGGCTAGGCAATGGGGGTTAAGTCACCCAGCTAGAAAGTGTCTGAAGGCAGATATGAACCCAGGACCTCCTGTCTCCAGGCCTGGCTCTCTACTCACTGAGCCACTAGCTGCCCCTAAATCTTGGCTACTTTCTACTTGAGTGACCTTTAGAAAGTTATTTTGCTTATGTTGGCCTCAATTTCCTCATCTGTTAGAATGAAAGAATTGGACTAGATGGTCTCTAAGGTCCTTTCTTGCTCTGAATCATATGAATAAAATTGTTTTGCTGAACAGTAGAGGACAAAACTAGGACCAATGGTTGGAATCAACAAAGGGGCAGATTTGATAGTAATGGAGTTGAAAGGAATCTTAGTGGGTATCTAGGCCAACTCTATATACTGACACAATGACCCTACTATAACATCCTTGATAAGTAGTTATTTTGTCTCTTAAAGATTTACCATATGCAAATTGGTGCCTTCCCGATTCTACCTACTTGCTTGGAAAAAAAAAAACCCAACAAACCCTTACTTTGTGTTTTAGTATGACTTCTAAGACAAAAGAGCAACAAGGGCCAGGCAAGACTTGCCCAGGGCGCATAGCTAGGAAGCATCTGAGGCCACATTTGAACTGGAGTCCTCTCAAGCCTGGTGCTCTACCCAGCGGGCAACCAAGCTGCATCCCACCTAATTGCTTTTGATTGGCTAGTTGTTCCCATAATAAACCGGAGGCAGATCCACTGAGCCTTCATGTTGGCCATTATTCATAGTACTCCCAGACCCCTATTCAACCAGAGATCTAGGAATAATAACCAGTTCAATCTTAGCATTCCTATATAGGATATGTTGATTTACAGCACCCACCATTCCCTTATATATGTAGTGTCTCCCTATTAGCATATGGATGCCTTTAGGGCAAGACTGTACATTTTCTATTTGTATTCTCAGTGATATTGTACTTGGTGAACATTTAATAAATTCCTTCCTTGCTTCCTTGCTTCCTTGCTTCCTTGCTTCCTTGCTTCTTTCCTCCCTTCCTTGCTTCCTTGCTTCCTTCCTTCCTCCCTTCCTTGCTTCCTTCCTTCCTTCCTTCCTTGCTTCCTTCCTTCCTTCCTTGCTTCCTTCCTTCCTTCCTTCCTTCCTTCCTTCCTTCCTTCCTTCCTTCCTTCCTTGCTTGCTTGCTTGCTTCCTTCCCTCCTTCCTTCCTTCCTTGCTTCCTTGCTTCCTTCCTTCCTTCCTTCCTTCCTTCCTTCCTTCCTTCCTTCCTTCCTTCCTTCCTTCCTTCCTTCCTTCCTTCCTTCCTTCCTTCCTTCCTTCCGTGACTCCCCATTACTGGATACATTCCAGCAAAGGTTGGATAATCTCTTGGATATGTTGTAAAGCAAATTAATTCATGTTTTCCAGATCTCTACTTCAAGCCATAATCCCCCCTCCCCCACTGGTTTTTATATTATGCAAATACTGCTGGGAAACTTGATCATTAAAAAGGCATGATCTCATTAGCACAGTGTCTAATCTGGTCTCCCTAACCCAAGATTTCCTGCTTAGTCTGAAGCTAACCAGGGAATAGGAGGAAATGTCTGTAAATATTTTTGTTGTTTTGAAAACACAAGCTCACTCAAATCCAGTCTAATGATTACTCACTTTAATTAATCACTCTTGATCTTAAGAGTTACCCAGGCTGGTGCTCTGTAGTGATTAGTGCCCTTATCTGAGATATAACATCTAATGTGTGTGTTTGCTTTCCCCAGAAATAGATGTAAAAAAGGAAGTCTGGAGGGAAAAAAATTGGTTCTACTTTTGTAGAGTCACACTCATGGGATGTTAAAGCTGAAAGCACTTTCATTTATGGATGGAGAAAACTGGGGTCCACCCAAAGAGGAGCCCAGGACCACTCAGCTAAATAATATTTAAATCAGCTTTTGAATCCTGGTCTCCAGATGCCCAGTCGAGTTCTCTTTTTATGGCACTAGACTCCCTCTAAATTCTATGATATTGAACAAGGATGGGATGGAGCCAGGAGCCCTTTCTAAAGGATTGGACACATCTAGAAAAAGAACTGTGGGAGCAGAAACGCAGAAGGAAAACATTTGATTTTTCACTTGTTTATATGGGTATCAGATGTGGGGTTTTAGTTTTTAAAAGATTATTACAAAAGTGAATAACATGGAAATAGGTATTGAGTGATAATACTTATATAACCCAGTGGAATTGCTTGTAGATTCTGGAAAAGAACATGAATTATATAACCATGGAAAAATACTTAAATTTAAAGAAAGAAAGAAAGAAAAAGGTACAGAAGGGGACCCAAAAAGAGTAATTTTATGATGAAGTTGGTAAGATATAGATGTGCTTAATATATGTATACCTACATATATATACTGTATCGATTTCTCATACAACTCTTTTTCTTGTTCTTTGTATCTGGAAATATTTGTGTTTGCTGATCATTTAGTTGACAGGAAAAAAAGTAGATCAAATGAGACTACTTGTAAAAAGCATTTGGAGATCTTAAAGCATTATATAAATGGAAGTGATTACCCTATAGTGGACTCTATGGACACATCATTATCCTGAAATATTCTGAGGGAACTAATGTTGGGTGTAAAAAGGGGTAAATAAAATGGAGGCAGAAAAAAAATAAAGGATTGGAACAACTCTAAAGAGATAGACCAGGATTGGGCTGGAGGTTCCTCAAGTAACCAACTTGGTCAGTCTGATTAATGATAATGACAGTGAACATTTCTATGATTTCAGGCATCAGCAAATGAGTTAGATTGGGGAGGGAAGAAATACAAGACAAGAGTTAGAGAATCAAAGAAAGGAAGAGGAAAAAGAGGGCTATATATATCTGTATGGAGTAATTAAATAACTGAGGAGATCATGCAGTAGTTTTAGCACCATAGACTTCTACTCTTGTTTTTTTTTTGTTTGTTTTTGTTTTTGTTTTGTTTTGTTTTTTGTTTGTTTTTCAGTAACCTCTCTTGGCTATATTATCTAATTTAGTTGCCTTTTCTTCCATGACCTTATGGTTCCTTTGTTTCATTCTACCTTGTCTTTTTCTTGTCTTTAAGCATTTATGGTCCATCTGCATGTCTGGAAATCAATCATACCCCACCTCTATCTATGAAATCCTTCCCTTCCTTTAAGACTCATCTTAGCTCCTCCTGAACCTTTCCTTGACATTCTTATCCTCCAAATGCAACTGGAGGACATGCTTCTATCCTCAGAGTCTTAGGTAACTGACCTTTCCTATGAACAGTCCCTGTTTCTAATCTCAAATTATTTGCCGCAGAAACACTGGGATCAGATATAAGTTGAATCCTATATTTTAGGATCCACCCCTTTAAAAGGGTCAATTTTAGGAGGCACCAGAAGTTTAGATTTTAAAAAGGATGGAATTTGTGGTCTGTCTTTCACTAGAACTTGTCCATGAACTTTGACTATTGTTCATGAACTTAGAAAAGGCCAGAGTGACAGAGGACTGGGCAGAGTGGAAGTGGAAAGATTGAGAGGGATGATTTTGAATGTCTTTTTTCAGCTCTAAAATGAAAAATCCTATGAGTCTGGAAGGAGACAACATCAGCTGTGTTTAAATTTTAGAGCCAGACCTAATCTAGTTCATGGTGAAAATAATTTCTCTGTAAGAGAAAAAGAAAATTCATCTGAGAGTCCATCTTACCCCAGATTGTTAACTAAAGGAATAAGACTTTGAACAACGTTTGGGGTTGCTACATTGTGGGATGCAGACTGTAAATAGTGTTCACCTTGCATAGTTTTCAAAATTCTGGCCTAAGGGGAGTGTTCCTTGAGCTGATTTCGAACAAATCTGACGACAATTAAAATGACACAGTTAAAATGTCAAGAATCATTATATGAAAGGTCAGCATGTTATAATGGCAGGAGAGATGGCCTCTGCTTCAAGAAAAACTGGGTTCTATAGACCTGCCAAATACTGGTGTGTGATTCTGGCCAAGTCACTTAATTTTTTGGTGGCCAAGACAATTTACTGCTCTATTCATTGTAAGGCTAGGTCCCTGATTTACTTTGATAGGGCAGCTGGGTGACTTAGTGGATAAAGTTCTTGGTCTGGAGTCAGGAAGACTCATATCTTAGAGTTCAAATTCAACTCCAGACACTATTTGGGTGACCCTGGCAAATCACTTAACCCTGTTTTCCTGTAAAATGAGCTGGAGAAGGAAATGGCAAACCACTGCAATATCTTTGCCAAGCAAACTCAAATGGGATTACAAAGAAGCCAACACAATGATTGAATAACAACAAATTACCTTGATAGAGACCATTTTCACTTGGTGTTTTCTATAGGAATGAGGGGGTAAAAAAAAAGCCCCAATTCACTGAGTTCTTGTGAGGGTCAAAAGACACATGTATGCCAAGCCTTTTGAAAACTTTAGAGCATTATATATATATATATATATATATATATATATATATATATATATACACACACACACACACACATATATACATATATATTAGTTGTGATAGTAGTGATAGCAGCATAGCAGCACATTGGATTAAATACAGTAGGATATCAAAGATAGACTTGCTTGTTTAAGAAGTGAAAAAGTGATTCTTGGTCTTGGAGAGGTCTTTATGAACAAGTTTAGTAACATCTCAGTGGCATAGGAGTGAATCCAAGATGGGAGACTGAATTATATATCCTCAAAAGAACCTCCTTGACCATAATTCTCTCACCCTTTAAACTTTACAATGAAGTTATTCCACAAAGTTTTATTTAATGTAGGCATTGAGAGAACAAAGGAATGCTCACATGAAAGAAATGTTGGAATCCTAAGCTTTGGTAAATGAAATGACTGAACTAATGGATTGTACTTGGGGATGAGGGAAAATCCTAGATACAGTTGTCGCAACTGCCAATTTAGGCTTCTTGGGGGACTTGATTATAGTTTTCTTCCAAACCTAAACTTTTATTAACAAAAGTTTCTCTTTGATTCCATAGCAGATATCCATTATTCTCACCCTACTTCAGTCTGGTTCTAACCTAGAGTTCTAGGCTAATTTCACACTAGCCTTTTCTTACTTATTCTATATTCCACCAAACTGACCTCCTTGATATCCTCTTTAAAAATAATGTTGTTATTTCTCAGTGCCTTTTCTTAGGCATTATATTCCATGTCTGGAATGCTGCCTTTTCTCATCCCTGTCTCTTTACATCTTTACTTCTCTTTAAGGTTCAGATCAAGAACTCACAGAAAACTTCATAATTTCTCCAACTACTGTCAGATTCTCCCCTTTCATTTTTAAATTCTCTTCTAGTTGTTCATTCATTTCAGTCATGTCTGACTCTGTGACCCCATTTGGAGTTTTCTTGGCAGAACTGCTGGAGAGGTTTGCCATTTCCTTTTCCAACTCATCTCGTAGATGAAAAAAACAGAGGTTAAATGACTTGCTTAGGGTCACACAGCTAATGTCTGAGGTCAGATTTAAACTCAGATTCTCCTGACTTCATGCAGTATACTGACTAAACTGTGCTGCCTAGCTGCCTTCTCCATGCTCTAGACAACTCTTTAAGGTTATGAGTTGCTGATCTGCTTTGGGAGATGAAGTTTCCTCACCAAAGAGTTCCCTATGTTAATATAATATTTTGTATTTACTTGTGTATGTGTTGGATCTTGCCTTTCACTTTGTCTCCAGTAAAATATAAACTCTTAGAGACTATGAAGTGTTCATTTTTTTCATTTCTTATTTCCAGCATCTAACACATAGTAGGCTCTTGGCAAATGTTTGTGGAATTGAGTTGAATTGAATTTCTTAGTGCATAACACTGCTTCATTAGCTGACTCACCAGTCCCCCAAATGATTCTCAGACAAAGAAATCAAGGTGTGGTTCCTTTTCCAAGTCAACCTTCACTGTGTGCATTTTAAAGTCTGGTGAGTACCATTTAGATGTATGCATTATTATTCTCTTCATTATTATTTTAGTCCAGTATTTAGGCATTTGGCTGCTTTTCCAGGCATTGTGCCCAGATGGTTTAATTTTTTGTTTATTCCTGTATGTGGCCTCCCAAATTCTTTCCTTGAGATCTCAGGGCATTTTATCAATGATTATTATTGTTTCATGTTTGGTGCTACATTCTCAAACAAAATAAAACACTTACCTGAGGGGAAATACCGTTGTGGACATTTGATATACAGATTTGTTTTGGTTAAAGGCAGATAAATCCTTACCATTTGTTAAAGTCTTTTATCCTGCCAAAGTTCCTTTGTTAATGAAAGGAACATCCAGAAAACAGCAACATATCATCTTCATTGTTCCTTACATTTCTCCACTACTTGCCTTGACACTTATAAGACTTTCAGAGGTGGAAATCATCATAAAGGTCACCTAGTTCAGTCCTGAAATTGTTCCTCATCTGCAAACTGAGGTCCATAGAAGAGAAGAAACTTGTTCAAAGTCACAGAGATTGTAAGGAAGAGAATTGAGATTTGAACCCCTGATTCTACATTGAGTGCCTTTTGCACTAGACCCCTGTTTCAGTACCATCCCTCATTAAGCATAGATGGATCTTTTGAGTTGAAGGGAAAGAAAAAAATCACTTTGGGTCTACTGTAATAGAGATGCTTTCTGGGAAAAGATTGGGCAAGATAGCTACTGAGACCCCTTCCAACTCTCACATTTTGTGAGTCTGCGATAATGTGAGACTTTGTACTTCGGAGCTTTGAGTCTCTTAAAAATGTTCATTTTGATTTTAGATTTATGAACCCTCAATAAAAAATCAAATATAGAAAGAAAATTAAAAATTATGTCCTATAGAACCTATAAACTCCATGCTATTTAGTTTGCTTTAAAAAAAAACCCCACAAATGTGTAAGCTGTATTACATAATAATAATTGCATCTTATTTGCTTCTGTGTCCCTTTACATTCTTTCTTTTGTGTATTTAGAAGATATAGTTGGCTGTATTATGTTTTTATATAGTTGTAGTTGTGGTGTGTTATTGCTCTCACTCTACAATTTTATGTCAATATGTGCATTTTCCTTGGTATTCTTCATATTTGTCATTTAATATGGTGTAGTAATATTATGCTATGTTGATACACCACAGTTTGTTTTGCCATTATCCAGTTTTTAGACCAATAGGTTGTTTTTAGTTGTTTTGTTATTATAAATAAAGTTCCTATGAATGTTTATGTATAGATTGTTGTTTTCCTTTTAGTAACATCCTTTGACTAGAAACCTAGAAATGGGAGTAATAGTCTGAAAAGGTGCAGTAGAAAGAGTATCATATTTGAAGTCAGAGTTCCTGGGTTCAAATTTGTGCTCTGCTACTTATCTCTTATGTGAGACTTTGGGCAAGTAACATCACCTTACTATACTTCCATTTCCTCTCCTATACAATGAGATATTGTGCTAGATAACCTACACAGCCCCTCCTCTTTCTGAGTTTATAATTTTTGCGTTCATAAGAATGATTAGAATCTCAGGAGTAGAAGGGATTTAAGAAGCTAATCAATCCTAATGTGTATCTGGAAAAGGAATCCCTTCTTTAGTGTACCCAACATGTGACCATTCAGTCTTTCTCTTTGTATAGCTAAAATTTCTTCAGAAGGCTCAGGGTTACTGGGTGGTAGATGGAAATGAGGATTGAGTCTAATAGCTAGAATCAGTCTTTAAAATTTTTATAATTGCTGTCTCTCTATTTGAACTTTGGGAACCTGCAGTGGTAAGGGCTAGATAATTGGAGTTAAGTTACTTGGCCAAGGTCACATAGGAAGGAAGTATCTGAGGCCAGATTGGAAACCAAACCCTCTGGACACCAGCCCTATTCCTCTATCCACTGTACTACCTAGCTTCCTTTCCTAAGTTTTTAAAAGAGTATATGACCCCAAATAGGCATTGATTACCTAGTGTGTACTCAACTTGGAGCTGGGGACATCAGAAAGACACATTGAAAGTTTAGGTCAAAGTCCTGCCATCTAAGGCCTTTCTATCAATTCAGTTAGATGAAATTGACCCTCATGGAACAATATCCATATGATGATAGCATTATATAGGTCCCAAACTAGAAGAGATCTTAGATAGAAGGGTGGATCAATGGATTTGGGGTAAATGACAGTAGTAGGATAGTGTTTGATAGAACCAAAGATCCCAGCTTTGGGGCAAGAACCCACTAGTTGACCAAAACTTCTGGGAGAACTGGAAAACAGTATGGGAGAAATTAAGTTTAGATCAACATCTTATACCCTATACAATTAATTCAGAATGGGTAAATGACTTAAATATAAAGAGGGAAATCATAAACAAATTAGGTGAACATAGTATACCTGTCAGATCTATGGGAAAGAAAGGAACTTAAGACCAAGCAGGAGATAGAGAAAACTACAAAATATAAAATGAATAATTTTGACTATAGTAAATTAAAAATCTTTGTATAAACAAAACCAATGCAACTAAAGTTAGAAGGGAAGCAACAAATTAGAAAAAAAATTTATAACAAAAACCTCTGACAAAGGTCTAATTTCTCAAATTTATAAGGAGCTAAGTCAATTGTACAAAAAAAAATCAAGCCATTCCCCAGTTAACAAATGGTCAAGGGATATGAATAGGCAGTTTTCACAGGAAGAAATCAAAAGTATCACTAAGCTTTTCACTAAAAAAGTGTTTTAAATCTCTAATAATTAGAGAAATGCAAATGAAAACAATGCTGAGGTACAACCTCACACCTAGCAGATTGGCTAATATGATAATAAAGGAAAATAATAAATGTTGTAGGGGTTGTGGCAAAATTGGGACACTAATGCATTGCTGGTGGAGTTTTGATTTAATCCAGCCATTCTAGAAGGCAATTTTAAATTATGAAGAAAGAGCTTTAAAAGAATGCATACCCTTTGATCCAGCAATACTACTACTAGGTTTTTACCTCAAAGAGACAATAAGGAAAAATATTTAATCACAAATATCCATAGTCTTATTTCTTTGTGGTGGCAAAAAATTGGAAAATGAAGGGTTGTCCCTCAATTGGGGAATGGCTGAACAAATTGTGGTATTTGATGGTGATGGAATACTACTGTGCTATAAGGAATGATGATCTGGAGGCTTTCTATGTGAACTGGGAAAACCTCAATGTACTGATGCAGAGTGAAATGAGCAGAACCAGGAAACTATTATATACAATAAAACGCTGTGGAACAATCCAATTTAATGGACTTTGCTACTAGTAGCAATGCAATAAGCCAGGATACTCCTGAAGGACTTAAAGGGAAATAATGCTATAGCCTCAATGACAGAAAGAATTATAGGAGTAGAAATGCAAAAGAAAAACATTCACTTATCAATGTATATATAGGTTTGTGATTTGGGGTTCAGTCTTTAGAAGATTGCTCTATAACAAAAATGAACAATAAGGAAATAGATATCAATTGGTAACATTTGGACAACCCAGTGGAATTGCTTGTTGGCTCTGGGATTAGGGATGGAAGAGGGAAGAGAAAGAAAATGAATCATGTAAACATGGAAAAATATTTAAAAAATAAAAAAAAATTTAAAAATAGAAGGGATCTCAGAGCCTGTGTTGTTTAAATCCTTATTTCACAGAGGGAGCTGAATCCCAGGGAGCTTATGTGACATTTGTAATGTCACACATATGGATGGGATGATGATACACTAAAAACAATTTACATCATTATAAGCTCATAGCTTGCTTGAACTGGGACATAAGACGTCATTTGGTCCAAATTCTGACTTTCTGGAGGAAGATGAAACCTGGAGAAGTAATATTTCCAAAGGTCACATGGATGTCAATTGACAGAATCGAACCTTTGAATCTAGGTCCTTTAGCTATAAATTTCAACTTCTTTTCACTGCTCCACAACGTTCTTTCCTCACAACAGCCTTGTGAAACATATGCTCCAATTATTGTTATTGTTACTGTTATGCCATTTTATAGATGAAGCAACAAAGGTTTAAATTCAGTTCTTATTCTAAGACTTGTTCTTTTTCTACCCAATTTTTCTGTTTATCCTGTGATTCTATTAGTAAGGCTATAATAGACACAGTCTTGGCCTTCAAAAAACTTACTGTCTAATGGTGTTACTAATTCCATAATATGTTCCCATTTGTCCTTGGTCTATTAGAGCTGGAGTTAGCTGGCATTTAAGTAAATGAGGAGTCTTTTAGGAGCTCATTACTTTTTCCAAAGGGGTTAGTCTATGGAAAACTCAAGAGATGAGCAGAATTTATCTGGAAGATAGCATTGTTTGCAAATGTTTCTGTTGTCCAGTGGGCTTGTTGTAGGGTTGCTGGTTGGATTTTCAGGATGCTAAATGAATGAATGTGAGACTTAGATGTGAATACTTATCACCTAAGAACCACTAAAGTAGACAGCCATTGAGGTGGGAGGACTGGTGGAAAAGCTTAGTAACCCTGGCAACATCCCTTGGATTGTACTTTGATGTGCCCATCAAAGGGACTTCTTTAAGTGCCATAAGAACACCACCCATTTGTATGTGCCTTCTGCGCTTGAACCTTTTATCTCTTCCAGAGATTGCATGTTCAATTCTTGAATGTGAGTAGAAATCGATTGATTAGCCCTCTTTCCTCCTGCCCAAATATTGAGGGCCTTGATGGTTTAATGGGGCTGAATTTTTTCCTTTCTAATCACAGTGACCCAGGATCAACACTGTCATTCTTGAAGCCCCATGCACACAAAAACCCCAGGGATAAATCTGTCATTCTTTCAAGATCGACTTAATGTTAGCATTCAAACTAAACAGCTTTAGCTGTCTTCCTTTATATTGTGTGTCCTTAAATACCCTGAACTCCCTAGTTAATGTACATTGAGTAGGCTGCTTCAGAGCTGCCAGATGACAATTAAAGGAATATTTACCAAAGCTTAACCACTTTATAATGGTTACCCATTACAGACTGTAGTTATGATAAGATAAAAAGTCAATAAATATCTTACATGAACAATTGCCACTTGGTATTTATGGAAACCAGTGATGTTGGTGCTGTGAAATTTAATAGGATCTTACTGAATCATAGTCTTTATTATATGTAATTAGAAGTTAACTTACTAATAGAAATTGTGTATGTTGATTTTTGTCAGTGTTAAGTGTTTCTTTGGCTTCCATATTCATAGAATCACAGGATCTCATAGGTAGAAAGAACTTCAGAGGACCACTAGCTTAATCTGTAACTGAATAAGAAACACCAGAAAATGCCTGCCCATTGCCCATCTACTGGGAAGAGATCTAGTGATAGGGTGATAATTACCTTTGAAGGCAGCCAATTTCTGATTGTTTTTTAAAAGCCCTTCAAAACCCAGCCCCTACCTTTATTTATAGTCCCCTTATTCCACTTCACAAAACTTTGTGAACTTTCATTGGGTATTTTCAGTGGATGTCCCCCTCATGCCTAGAACTCTCTTTCTCCTCATTTCTGTCTTCTGGTTTTCTTCAAGTCTCAGCTAAGTTTCCATTTCATATAGGAAGCCTTTCCAGGTTCCTGTCAGTGCCTTCCCTCTGAAATTATCTCTAGTTTGTTTTGTATATATTCTACAAAGTTGTTTGGATATCATCTCCCCATTAGAGCTTCTTGAGAACAGGAAC
The DNA here is from genome assembly GCF_027887165.1 of Monodelphis domestica. Classification (NCBI taxonomy): domain Eukaryota; kingdom Metazoa; phylum Chordata; class Mammalia; order Didelphimorphia; family Didelphidae; genus Monodelphis; species Monodelphis domestica. The sequence goes on from NC_077227.1 coordinate 398,391,392, forward strand.
TAGATTTCCTTCCTTGCTTCCTTGCTTCCTTGCTTCCTTGCTTCCTTGCTTCCTTGCTTCCTTCCTTGCTTCCTTGCTTCCTTGCTTTCTTGCTTTCTTGCTTCCTTCCTTGCTTCCTTGCTTCCTTGCTTCCTTGCTTTCTTGCTTCCTTCCTTGCTTCCTTGCTTCCTTGCTTCCTTGCTTCCTTGCTTCCTTCCTTGCTTCCTTGCTTCCTTCCTTGCTTCCTTGCTTGCTTCCTTCCTTCCTTCCTTCCTTCCTTGCTTCCTTCCTTGCTTCCTTGCTTCCTTCCTTCCTTGCTTCCTTGCTTCCTTCCTTCCTTCCTTCCTTCCTTCCTTCCTTCCTTCCTTCCTTGCTTCCTTCCTTCCTTCCTTGCTTCCTTGCTTCCTTGCTTCCTTCCTTGCTTCCTTGCTTCCTTCCTTCCTTCCTTGCTTCCTTGCTTCCTTGCTTCCTTCCTTGCTTCCTTGCTTCCTTCCTTTCTTCCTTCCTTCCTTCCTTCCTTCCTTCCTTCCTTCCTTCCTTCCTTCCTTCCTTCCTTCCTTCCTTCCTTCCTTCCTTCCTTCCTCCCTTCTTCCCTTCTTCCCTGTCTTTCTTTGTATCACCAGTATTTATTTAGCACAATACCTGGCACACAGCAGGCAATTAATAAATGCTTGTTAATTTGACTAGAGAATAGCTTTAATTGTAATATTTTACCTTACATGAAATTGATATTTGCCCTCTGAAATTTTTAACTAGTACTGCCTTCTAAGGCCAAGCAAAAACAGTCTCATTCTTCTCTTACCCTTCAAACAGTTGAATCCTATTGTGGTATTCCTCCTCCTCTAAGTCCCCAGGATAAATACCTCTGATTCATAACGCCAGTGTTCTTATTCCATGACATAGTATCAAGTTCAACATCCTGGTTACTGTCCTTTGGACAAGATTCAGCTCATTAATGGCCTTCTTAAAATGTGCTACCACATGGTATGCATTCTGCCAACACTGTTCACCTAATTCAGATTACCTGACACTGAACATAGTATGATATAACCCACCTAATGACTTGACATGGTACATTCTCCTTAGGACTTTTTTTCTATTAGTTTTTGCAGACTGAATGGGAAAGGGATAACAATTAATTAATTTCAGGAGTCACTATTTCCAATTCCAAAATGTAAGGCTTACTAAGGGAAAAAAGGATGGGGTGCATCACATGTTTTTCTAGGTGTTATGGGAACAATTCCTTAAAGGAAGAACACAGGGAGAATTTTTAAAAATTAATTTTGAAAGTATTTTTCCATGGTTCCATGATTTATGTTCTCTCCTTTCCCTCTTCCCTCCCCCTCCTGGAGTGGACAGGCAATTCCACTGGGCTATACATGTATTATCACTCGATACCCATTTCCATATTTTCATTTTTGTAATAGTCTTTTAAACCAATACCCCAAATCATATACCCATATAACCAAGTGATACATTATATATTTTCTTCTGGATTTCTACTCCCACAGTTCTTTCTCTCACTGTGAATAGCATTCTTTCCTATAAGTCCTTTGGGAGTGTCCTGGCTTGTTGCATTGCTACTAGTAGTAAAGTCCTTTACATTGGATTGTTCCACAATGTTTTACATTCTGTGTACAATGTTTTCCTGGATCTGCTCATTTATCACTGCATCAGTTCATTTAAGTTCTCCCAGTTCATTTAGAAAACCTCCAGATCATCATTCACAGAGAGAATTTTACATGGCCTGTGTAATTTAGAATTTTTAGGATTATAGTTAGTCAGTCAACACATATTTATCAAGGCCTTCATATATTTCAGGCCCATTTCTTATTTTAAAACATTTTTATTTCATTAAATATTTTCTAATTTCATATACTTTTTTTGTTGTTTTATTATTTTTACTTGTATCTCCAGAATTTTTTTAAATTTTATAATATTTTATTTGATCATTTCCAAGCATTATTCATTAAAGACAAAGATCATTTTCTTTTCCTCCCCCCACCCCCCATAGCCAACGCGAGATTCCACTGGGTATCACATGTGTTCTTGATTCGAACACATTGCCATGTTGTTAGTATTTGCATTAGAGTGTTCATTTAGAGTTTCTCCTCTGTCATGTCCCCTCAACCTCTGTAGTCAGGCAGGTGCTTTTCCTAGGTGTTTCTACTCCCACAGTTTGTCTTCTGCTTATGGATAGTGTTTTTTCTCCTAGATCCCTGCAAATTGTTCAGGGACATTACACCGCCACTAATGGAGAAGTCCATTATGTTCGATTATACCACTGTGTATTAGTCTCTGTGTACAATGTTCTCCTGGTTCTGCTCCTCTAGCTCTGCATCACTTCCTGGAGGTCGTTCCAGTCTCCATGGAATTCCTCCACTTTATTATTCCTTTTTGCACAATAGTATTCCATCACCAACATATACCACAATTTCTTCAGCCATTCCCCAATTGAAGGGCATCCCCTCATTTTCCAATTTTTGGCCACCACAAAGAGCGCAGCTATGAATATTCTTGTACAAGTCTTTTTGTCCATTACCTCTTTGGATTACAGACCCAGCAGTGCTATGGCTGGATCAAAGGGTAGACATTCTTTTATCGCCCTTTGGGCATAGTTCCAAATTGCCCTCCAGAATGGTTGGATCAGTTCACAACTCCACCAGCAATGAATTAGTGTCCCTACTTTTCCACATCCCCTCCAGCATTCATTACTTTCCTTTGCTGTCATGTTAGCCAATCTGCTAGGTGTGAGGTGATACCTCAGAGTTGTTTTGATTTGCATCTCTCTGATTATAAGAGATGTAGAGCACTTTTTCATGTGCTTATTAATAGTTTTGATTTCTTTGGCTGAAAACTGCCTGTTAATGTCCCTTGCCCATTTATCAATTGGAGAATGGCTTGATTTTTTGTACAATTGATTTAGCTCTTTGTAAATTTGAGTAATTAAACCTTTGTCAGAGGTTTTTATGAAGATTGTTTCCCAATTTGTTGGTACCCTTCTGATTTTAGTTACATTGGTTTTGTTTGTACAAAAACAAATGTAGTCAAAATTATTTATTTTACATTTTGTGATTCTTTCTATGTCTTGCTTGGTTTTAAAGTCTTTCCCCTCCCAAAGGTCTGACATGTATACTATTCTGTGTTTACCCAATTTACTTATGGTTTCCTTCTTTATGTTTAAGTCATTCACCCATTTTGAATTTATCTTGGTGTAAGGTGTGAGGTGTTGATCAATTCCTAATCTCTCCCACACTGTCTTCTAATTTTCCCAGCAGTTTTTATCGAATAGTGGATTTTTGTCCCAAAAGCTGGAATCTTTCAGTTTATTGTATACTGTCTTGCTGAGGTTGCTTGCCTCCAGTCTATTCCACTGATCCTCCTTTCTGTCTCTTAGCCAGTACCAAATTGTTTTGATGACTACTGCTTTGTAATATAGTTTGAGATCAGGGACTGCAAGGCCCCCATCATTTGTGTTTTTTTTCATTATTTCCCTGGATATCCTTGATCCTTTGTTATTCCAAATGAACTTTGTTATGGTTTTTTTCTAAATCAGTAAAGAAATTTTTTGGGAGTTCAATGGGTATGGCACTAAATAGATAAATAAGTTTGGGTAGGATGTTCATTTTTATTATATTGGCTCATCCTATCCATGAGCAGTTAATGTTTTTCCAATTGCTCAAGTCTAGTTTTAGTTGTGTGGAGAGTGTTTTGTAGTTGTGTTTATATAGTTCCTGTGTTTGTCTCGGGAGATAGATTCCTAGGTATTTTATTTTGTCTAAGGTGATTTTGAATGGGATTTTTCTTTCTAGTTCTTGCTGCTGAGCTGTGTTGGAGATATATAGAAATGCTGATGACTTATGTGGGTTTATTTTGTATCCTGCAACTTTGCTAAAGTTGTTGATTATTTCAATTAGCTTTTTGGTTGAATCTCTAGGATTCTTTAAGTAGACCATCATATCATCTGCAAAGAGCGATAACTTGGTCTCCTCCTTGCCTATTTTGATGCCTTCAATTTCTTTTTCTTCTCTAATTGCTACTGCTAGTGTTTCTAGTACAATGTCAAACAGTAGAGGTGATAATGGGAATCCTTGTTTCACTCCTGATCTTATTGGGAGTGCATCTAGTTTATCTCAATTGCAGATGATATCAGCTGATGGTTTTAGATATGTACTGTTTATTATTTTTAGGAATGATCCCTCTATTCCTATGCTTTCTAGTATTTTTAATAGGAATGGATGTTGTATTTTATCAAAGGCTTTTTCTGTGTCTATTGAGATAATCATGTGGTTCTTGTTTGTTTGCTTGTTGATGTGGTCAATTATGTGCATGATTTTCCTAATATTGAACCAGCCCTGCATCCCTGGTATAAATCCTACTTGATCATGGTGGATGACCCTTCTGATCACTTGCTGGAGTCTTTTTGCTAGTATCCTATTTAAGATTTTTGCAACTATATTCATTAGGGAGATTGGTCTATAGTTTTCTTTCTCTGTTTTTGACCTGCCTGGTTTTGGAATCAGTACCATGTTTGTGTCATAAAAGGAGTTTGGTAGAACTCCCTCTTTGCTTATTATGTCAAATAGTTTGTATAGTATTGGGATTAACTGTTCTCTGAATGTTTGATAGAATTCACTTGTGAATCCATCGGACCCTGGGGATTTTTTCTTAGGGAGTTCTTTGATGGCTTGTTGGATTTCATTTTCTGATATGGGATTATTTAAGAATTCTATTTCTTCTTCTGTTAGTCTAGGCAGTTTGTATTTTTGTATATTTTCATCCATATCACCTAAATTGGTGTATTTATTGCCATATAATTGGGCAAAGTAATTTCTAATGATTGCCTTAATTTCCTCTTCATCGGAGGTGCTGTCCCCCTTTTCATCTTTGATACTGTTAATTTGCTTTTCTTCTTTTTTTTTTAATTAGATTGACCAGTACTTTGTCTATTTTGTTTGTTTTTTCAAAGTACCAGCTTCTTGTCTTATTTATTAAATCAATAGTTCTATCACTTTCGATTTTATTAATTTCTCCCTTAATTTTCAGGATTTCTAGTTTGGTTTTCTGCTGGGGGTTTTTAATTTGATTGCTTTCAAGTTTCTTTATCTGCATTTCCAATTGATTGATCTCTGCTCTCCCTAGTTTGTTAATATATGCACTCAGGGATATGAATTTACCTCTGATTACTGCTTTGGCTGCATCCCATAAGGTTTGAAAGGATGTCTCGCCATTGTCATTTTCCTCGATGAAATTATTCATTGTTTCTATGATTTCTTCTCTAACTAAACAATTTTGGAGTATCATATTGTTTAATTTCCAATTAGTTTTTGATTTGGTTTTCCATGCACCATTACTGATCATTATTTTTATTGCCTTGTGATCTGAAAAGGCTGCATTTATTATTTCTGCTTTTCTGCATTTGTATGCCATGTTTCTGTGACCTAGTATATGGTCAATCTTTGTGAATGTGCCATGTGGTGCTGAGAAGAGGGTGTATTCCTTTTTGTCCCTATTTATTTTTCTCCATATGTCTATTAATTCTAATTTTTCTAAGATTTCATTCACTTCTTTTAACTCTTTCTTATTTATTTTTTGATTTGATTTATCTAAATTTGATAATGGTTGGTTCAAGTCTCCCACTAATATGGTTTTACTGTCTATTTCTTCCTTCAATTCTCCTAGTTTCTCCATTAGAAATTTGGGTGCTATATTATTTGGTGCATACATGTTGATTAGTGATATTTCCTCATTATCTAAAGTCCCTTTTAACAAAATATAATTGCCTTCCCTATCCCTTTTGATCAGGTCTATTTTTGCTTTGGCTTTATCAGATATCATGATTGCCACTCCTGCCTTGTTTCTGTCAGTTGAGGCCCAGAAGGTCTTACTCCATCCTTTAATTCTGACCTTGTGGGTGTCTACCCGCCTAATCTGTATTTCTTGAAGACAACATATGGTAGGGTTTTGGATTCTAATCCATTCTGCTATTCGTCTGTATTTTATGGGTGAGTTCATCCCATTCACGTTCAAAGTTATGATTGTCACTTGTGGACTCCCTGGCATTTTGATATCCTTCCCTAATTCTAACCTTCTTTCTTCAGCTCTACCTTTTATTCCAGTGATTTACTTTGAATCAGTCCCCCTTGTCCCCTCCCTTGATATGTTTCCCTTTCTAGTCCCTCCCTTTTTGTTCCCTCCCCCTCCCCCCTCTTCTTCCCTCCCTTTTTTGTGTTCCCTCCCCCCTAACCCCATTGGTTTTCCCTTCTCCCTACCCTTGTTGGGTAGGATAGAATTCAAGATCCCAATGGATATGGATGTTCTTCCCTCTCAGAGTTGATTTCCCTGAGAGTAAGGTTTACTAAAAACTCTCTTCCTCTCCTTCTTATAGGAGTTTTCTTCCCCTCCCCTTCCCGTGTGAATCTTCGTGTGAGAAAGATTATTCTATTTGGTCTTTCTTTTCCCCCTATTTACACATTATGTTTTCCCCAAATGTTAATATACATAGATTGATATAAATGTAGTCCTTATAGAAGAGAGTTTGAGTAAAAGAAAAAGATAACATTTTTCTCCTTTTCCCTTTCCTTCATATTTACCTTTTCAGGTATTCCATGCTCTTTGTTTTTTGATATCAAACTTTCCACAGAGCTCTGGCCTTTTCTTTGCAAAAACTTGGAAATCTTCTATTTTGTTGAATGCCCATACTTTCCCTTGGAAGTATATAGTCAGTTTTGATGGATAGCTGATTCTTGGTGGAAGAGCCATCTCTCTTGCCTTTCTGAAAATCATGTTCCATGCCTTATGGTCATTCAGAGTGGAACTTGCAAGGTCTTGTGTGATCCTGGTTGGCATTCCTTTATATCTAAATTGTCTTTTTCTGGCTTCTTGTAAGAGTTTTTCTTTTTCTTGAAAGCTTTGGAATTTGGCAATTACATTCCTGGGAGTTGTCTTTTGGGGATTTAGTGTAGAGGGTGTTCTGTGAACTCTTTCAGTGACTGCATTGTCTTCTTGTTCTAGGATCTCCGGGCAATTTTCTTTGATTATATCTTGCATTACGATGTCGAGTTTGCTGTTTATTTCTGTCTTTTCTGGTAGTCCAATTATTCTTAAATTGTCTCTTCTCCCCCAATTTTCCAAGCCTATGACATTGTCAGTGTGATATTTTATGTTCTCTTCTAATTTCTTGGTCTTTTGGTTTTGCTTTATTAATTCTTGCTCGTTGTCTTCGAGTTGCCTAATTCTGAGCTTTAAAGCTTGGTTTTCCTTTACAGTTTGGTCAAACTGGTTTTGTAGATGTGTGAATTTCTTTTGCATTATTTCCCACTTTTCTTTCCAGAAGGCTTCCATCTTTTTGATCATTTCTGATTCAAATTCTTCATGGGTTTGTTGAGAGTTTCCATTTCCTTTGGAAGGTTTTGGAGCATTTGCTTGTGTTTCCTCTTCTATATCCTCTGTATTTTGTATTTTTGCTCCATAAAATGTGTCCAAAGTCGCCCCCTTCTTCTTGTTTTTCTTGGACTGTTGAGACTTTTGTGCTTCTGTGCTATTTGCCATCTCTGAGTGGGGAGGAGTAGCTCTTCTTATCTCTGTCTGGTGTTCAGAGGCTTTAGCCCTAGGTAAATTGTCTGTTCTCCGCAGCAGTTCTGTCTTCCTGAGGAAGCCAGGAATTGCTGGTGTTTAGGTGTTACTGCCCTCCTCAGTTCCCTCCCGATGCTTCTCTGTTGCCTTACTTCCATGCTCTGAGCTTAGCTTGGCACTCTCTGTGAGGTGTTTCAATTCCTTTGCCGGTCAGAAGACCCAGCACTCTGAGGGGGGAGGGGCCATGGCTTCCCGGAGCTCAGAGGGCTTTTAATAGGATTACTTACGCTGGGTTGAATTGAGTATGCCCTGAGGCAGGGACCTTCCCTGAGACTCAGATGGAAGGATCCAGCCAGAGGGCTACAGGCTCCCCCTGTCTCTCTCTGTTTCCCTGCTGTCTGTGTTGGGTGCCCCCGAGTCTGAATCAGGTTGTTTTCAGGAAGAGGCCTTCAGAATAGCTGGCCCTGAGGCTCTGAGGTTCCCTCTGCTGCCTTGGATTCAGCACTCTGGGTTGGGGGGAATGGGTCCTGGGACCTTCCTTCTGCCTACCCCTTAGGTCCGAGTGATCTCGGGTTCTGGGTTTTGGGGGGGGCATACCTTTGGATCCAGGTCCAGGAGGAGGATTCCCGGGGTCTATGCTGTTGTTTGTTTTGAATTTTGGTGCCATAGGAGCATATAGTTTGAGATCGGTAAGGAAGGGTTTCTGGAGATCTGAACTTTAGCTTTCTCTAAGCCACCATCTTGACCGGAAGTCTATATAGTTTTTAATAATCATTTTTTAAAATTCAGAGTTCCAGATTTCACCGCCTCACATCCTTCTCCCTCCTTGAAAAGGCAAGTGTTTTAACAGTGATTATGTATGTGAAACATGCAAATAGATTTTCATATTAGCCATATTACAAAAGAAAACATAGCCAACCGCCCCCTCTGAAAAATGAAGAAGGTTAAAAAAAATGCTTCTGTCTGTTTTCAGAGTACATCAGTTCTCCCTCTGGAGGTAAATAGTATTTGAATTGCCTTGGATCATTGTGTTGATGAGAGTAGCTAAGTTTTTTTTGCATTTGATCATCTCATAATAATTTTGTTATTGTATACAATATTCTTCTGTTTCTGCTCACTTTCCTTTTCGCAACAGTTCATGTAAGTCTTCCCAGGTTTTTCTGAAATCATCTTGCTCATTATTTTTATAGCCTTTTTGAGTATTCCTTCAAAATCACATACCACAAATTGTTCAACCATTCCCCAATTGAATGGCTTCCCCTCAATTTCCAATTCTTTAGCACCACAAAAAGAGCTGCTATAAATATTTTTTGTACAAATAGTACCTTTTCATTTTTCTTTGATCTCTTTGAGATACAGATATTAGTGGTGTTGCTGGGGAAAAGGGCAAATAGTTTTATGTCCTTTTGATCAGTTCCAAATTGTTCTCAAGAATGATTATCAGATTACAAATCCACCAATAGTACATTAGTGTCCCAATTTTTTCACATGACCTTTAGCATTTTTCATTTTCCTTTTCTGTCATGTTAGTCAATTTGAAGTGTGAGATAGTTTCTCAGAATTGTTTAATTTAAATTTCTTTAATCAATAGTGATTTAGAGCATTTTTTCCCCAAGTGACTGTGGATAGCTTTGGTTCCTTTTGAAAATTGCCAAGTTTATTTCTTGATGACTTTATAAGAGCTGTAATAAGAATTTATCTCCAAGATGAATTCTTATAGGAAGTACATTGCTCTTCCATGGAACCAAAAGGAGAGTGGACTGGCTGGCTGGCAGATCTAGACAACAGCTAGATTGTATAGTAGATATAATATTGGGCTTGGAATCAGCAAGAAACTACTTTGGAACCTTAAAAAAAGATATCCATAGAAAAACACACAAAATCATACACAGTGAAATAAGCAGAACCAAGAAAATAATATAACACAGGAGAGGGCAAAAATAAATTAAAGTGAACTCTGTTATTATAAGGGTCAAATTTGGCCTGGAAGAAAAGAGAAAAACACATACATTCACCCCCCCCCTTTTTTTTTACAATAATGGATAACTCTAAGTATGAAACAATTCACATAATATGGAATTCAATTGATATATTTCTTAGACTTTTAACAGATGTGTATGGGGTGTTAAGGGCTGATTTTCTCCTTTGGTGTTCACCTGCTACCCAGCCCTCACCTGTAACTACAAGAAGCTCTAGCATGTATAGTGGCTATATGCCAGTAAACCTTCTTGGTAGATGGTTTAAATCAGGTTGAGGGTAACTGAAAAGCCTCAAAATAGTTAATGAGTCAGAGGAGTTATCTACTCCAAGAATGGGAAGACTTCCTTTGGAAGAAGGGGAAGATGAGAACAAAGGTCACGAAGGTGACTGAAGCAGGTGTTTTAGAGTGTTTAGAGCTTAATTAGGCCTTATGGATCCAAGATCATTTATTTCATCCTAAGCCATCACCAGTCATTTTGACCTTTTTCTTGCCAATGGACTTAGATAACTCTGGAAGAGGTCAATGACTTGTTACAACTCAGCCTCTCTTAAATCTAATTTATGCAGGAGTCAAAAGATATATCATCAGTGATGCTGTTTTGGTCCTCTTCAAATAGGAAAGACAATGACCAAACAACCAGCCTTTTAACAAAGAAAAACAATTAAGTACAACCAACATACTGACTGTATCTGACAGTGTATGTCATATTCCATACCTTCAATTTATAGAGGAAGAAGATGAAGTTCTGAAAGGGAGGGTATATGATTTGCCTAAAGTTATACAGGTAATAAGTAGCAGAATCAGGTATTCTGATTTCAAATAAGTCTTCCTACCATCTCATATTGTCACTTATGACAGTAGAGGTATGAGAGTCAGTGCAGGGATGCCTTTTCTGGATCAAGCCTTTCATCTTGAATTTTTGCCAGGGGTCCTTGGTCACAGTTTCCAATTACTGTAACCTAGTACCAGTCACATTAACCTAGACCCCATCCTGGTAAACTCTCTACCTTTTTCAGGAGGCTGTCCTCTGCTGTTCCCCCCCCCACTCCCCCCCCCAGTTATTATCTTTCCTCTGAGATGATCTCGCATCTGTTCTGTATATATTGTGTATGTACTTAATTATTTGCATGCTGTTCTCTGATATTACAATGTAAGCTTCTTGAAGGTAGAGATTGTTTCCCCTTTTCTTTGTATCCTCAGGGCTTAATACAGAGCCCCGCATATAATAAATGCTTGCTAACTAATTGCTGAATTTTGCAAACAGCTCCTCTCATCCTCCTCTTTGAATTACTTATTACATGGATTACCACTTTATGTAGAAGAAGTGGGAAGGATTCATTCAAAACTGAAAGTGATGTGAAAATAAGGTCGATTTTCCCCTCCTCCCTCTCATAGATATATAAGAACTTGGTTTGAGTCTATTCATTTGTTCCTTTATAACTGTGGATCTTGGGCAATGTTCTTTGCTTTAGTTTCTTCATTGAAAATAGAAACAATTCCTGTCCCACATACCTTACAGGTAGATTCTAATAGGATTTTATGCATGAAGTACTTCATAATCAGAAAATGTTACATAAATGATTTATTCTTCATATGGTAATAGGGTATTGGGGTGGGGTTCAGGAGAGCTACTGTCAACCTGGAAAGGTCCATCTGAATTACATACAAAGGGATGCATTTTTCTTTAAAGCTTTTTCTGGCTCTGGGTAGTATCCCTCTGCTGCTTTGGTCTTGAGAATTCAGATTGCCATGAGTTTTTGTTCTTTTGAGAAACTGTTTTATAAAAACCCCTTGTTTCTAAAAGTGCCAGTCCTAAGCCACATAAAAATAGCCTGTCTTCTCACCAAGGGTACCAACTTTGTTTTGCTATTGAAGAAGAGTTGTCAAGAGCTTACAATTAGCCTGCACAATTCTTTCCTTGTTTGTCCCATGCAATAGCTTAGTCTGAGTAAATGTCTTAAAAAAGCATAAGGATTACAGAGTAAGAAAGCTATTTTGATAACCTCTAATAGTCACTATGCTTTGTTAGTAAGATCCAAGGATATGCCCAGTCAGTTTTTGCCTTAGAATCTTATTCAGTAAAGCATATCCTGTAAGCTTTCCCACTTGATAAGTTCTGGTTTTCTCTTCACTCCTTTCCTTTCTTTTCTCCTATCCAGTCAGCTCCCATTGCTAATAGTTTCGAAGACTTTCTTGGATAAAAAGAATAATATTTTTGTATCAGCTTACCTTGTGTAACAATTTCAGGTTCATAATCCTTTCTACAAAACCATCCTATGAACTATAGGTAGTATGAGTATTATTATCCCCATTTTATAGATAAAGATAATAGATGACCTCAGAGGCCCATAGAGTTTCAATGACTTGCTCAAGTTTTTCTGAAGACTTTCAGTCAGAGCCAGGACTCAAACTCATATCCAAAATGACTGTGTTTTCAAATAAGGATAATAAAAATAACATGAAAAATTTTTAACTAGACCTGTGATTCATCAGTATAGGAGACTCAGTGTGAGCAATGACCTTCTACTTACTAATGCAGAATGGCAACTATGCTTAGTTTAGTCTTAGAAAGTTGCCTGAGGCATAGACAGCTTAAGTGATTTGTCTAGTGACACAAAAAATAGTGTATTTCAAAGGTGACACTTGAACCCAGATTGTCCTGACTTTAGACAACTCTCAAAAACTATATAAGTTGTAGAGATGGTACCAATTTACATAGGTAGAAGGAATTTCCTCCCGTGGGAATTCTCTATACTAATAAAATCACAAGCCCAGTCCCTGTGAATTTCCTTCGCTTATCTCATTTGAATGGCACAACAGCTCTGTGAGGGAGGTATTATAAGAATTATTAGCCCTACTTTAGAGATGAGAAAACAGGCTAGGAGAAGTTAGGAGCTCATACAGAAAGGTGCCTTGCCTTAGAATAGGGTATGTTTTCCCCCCTAATTTTTCTTTTTTAACAACAGAGCTAGTCAGAATGACATTTTTCTCTCTTTTTACCATCTAGTACTGCCCCAGGCATATTCTCCACAGTTATTGACCCCCCTGATATCTGGCCTTAGTATTCATAGAGGTCTCTGTCCTCTCTATAGGTAAAAGTAGTCATTTGTCCTCACAACCTTAAACCCTTGAGATAGATCAATTTAGCTCTGATCCATTTAAGCTCATCCCTTTAAGGGAATTTTAGGGACCATTGTTTTCAACCCACTTTTGAGTAACATCTCCAACTGATTGGTTATCTCATCTCTAATTGAAGATCTCTTTAGAGGGAGAACTCCCTCCTTCATGTCTAAACCATCCATTTTCCTTTGTCAAATTAAAGTGTTTTTTTTTCCTACACTTTTCACCCCCCCTTTTTTCTGATTCAGCTCTCTGGGGCTAAGTAGGACAAGTCTTATACCTCTTTGATCTGACAGTCCTTTAAATACAGGAGGATTTCAGCCTCCTGTCCTGCTCCCCAACCTCAGCCTTCCTTTCTCCAAGCTAAAAGTCCCCAGATTATTCAGATGATTCTCATATGGTATGATTTTGAGTTCCTTCACCTTTTTAGTCACTCTTCAGATTCTTTAGCTTTTCAGTATTCTTCCTAAAATACAGTATGTCTAGAACAGTTGTAGAGATCATGGGAATGCACAGCAGAACCATCAACTCTCTCTATCTAGACATTCTTGTGTTATTAATGCAGCTCAGGATTATATTCACGTTTTCTTTTTTTGTGGCTACCATGTTCTATATATGTTGAGCCCCCTAGGTTCTCAAAACCTTTTCAGTTAAAATATTATCTGTCTCCCTCCATCTTGAACTTTTATAGCTGAATTTTTTAACTCAAATATAAAACTTAGTTCTCTCTTTCATCTTGTTAGTTCAATCCAGTGTTATAGACAATAAAAATATTATTAGATCCTGTTTCTATTATATAATATATCTTCTACTTTTTTGGTCATCTGCAAATTCACCATCTATACCTTGATATTAGAAGGAAGATAAGAATTAGACCTGTAATTTCATTGGTAACAGGAATTTCTGGATTAGAAAACTCCTCTTACTAGTGAAGGTGTTTATACATCTTACAGACTTAAATTGTCCTAGATCCTTGCATTGCTGATAATAGTTTAGTCCTTCACAGTTGATTATTATATGTTATTACTGCCACTGTGTACATTTTCCTGGTTCTGCTCATTTTATTTTGCATCATTTAATTTTATTTATTTTTTTAAACCCTTACCTTCCATCTTAGAATAGATACTATATATTAGTTCCAAGACAGAAGAGCACTAAGAGCTAGGCAATGGGGGTTAAGTGACTTGCCCAGGGTCACACAGTTAGGAAGTACCTGAAGTCAGATTTGAACCTAGGATTTCCCATCTCTAGGTCTAGCTCTCCATCTACTGAGCCACCCAGCAGCCCCCTACTTTGAATCATTTTATAGTAATTTTCTAGTTTTTATTTTCATGTTTGTTTCCTTTGGCATTTTAAATAGAGAACTAACTGAGCTCAGAGTCAGGAAGACCTGAGTTTAAATCCTGTCTCAGAAACTTGATGGATGTTTGAACCTGGACAAATCACTTAACCATCAATGCCCCCTTGCCAGGAAAACCTCATAGGGAGCTATGGTCCATGGGGTCATGAAGAATAGAACACAACTGAACCACACAATAACAATCAGTGTCCCAGGCATTTCTTTGGTCTGCTTTGGCAGAGGGAAGTTCTTCACAGTTCCACATATTAGTGAAATCCCACATCTGGTCCTCAGACCATATCAAAACTAAAAGCCAACATAACTTTATCACCTACTTCTATTGTTGAGAGAGGAAGAGGAAACTATATATATATATATAGAGAGAGAGAGAGAGAGTGGGGAAGAGGAGCATGGATTTTCTTGATTACATATACTTATGAAATGTCAGCTTCTTGATAGTTGTCTAAAGGGGGAATAAAAAGGCTGCTATAGATGATGATGGATCACACCAGTCCTTGGGTGGGGGAGGGAGTATGGAGGTAGGAGTAACTTTCCTCCAGTTATAGCTTCTGTTAGATGCTTCAGCTAAAAGTGAATTTTTCTCCTTGCCACACCATTCCTCTCTCCTCCTTAGCCAAGTTGCTTTGTATCTCTCTGCTGGACAGGGAGAAAGCTCTTTCCTGATCCCACAGACAAGCTCCTTCATCATCTTCCCCTGCTTGCCAGGGTGAGCCATAGCATCTGCCTCTGGTCTGAAATCTCATTTTCCTCAGAAGCCTGATCTCTTCTTCTCTCTCTCACTCTAGATTGGCCCATGGCCTTGGGGAAGGGAATGCTGGACTGTGTGAAAAGAATAAGTCAGGCCATTTAGTCTATCTTCAAATTGTCATTTGCCATTTGGAGAAGGCAACAGAATAATACACTGTTGCATGAGAGCCAGGGAAAGGTCCCCAGCCATCCCTGAGAAACAGCTGAAACAGATGTAGGACAGGGCCATTTAAAATTGGTATGAAAGTTTCTCTTTCTAACAGATGCCTGAATTTATTTATTTATTTGTTTTTTATTTATTTATTTATTTTGTGGAGCCAAAATGTGAGCAACACTGAGCAAATAGGAGTCTGTCACTGAGAGCTCTCTCAAGTTAAAGTTGGTCTACCTCTGCTCATATTGCTTTAGTGAAGATTGAGTGGGGGAATCCCTAACCCAGATTCACTCAGCCTAATGCCCTGTAGATTGGAAGCAATGGTTTCCTTTTTTATTTCTTTTTAAAATTTCAGTTGTTATTGATGGATTAGGATAAAATTATGATTTTTATAGTATAGGGAATTCCCAGATGAAGGGATTTCTTCTACCAATGGAAGTTGATACCTTTAAAAAAAACTCTTACCTTCTGTCCTAGTATCACTTCTAAGACAAATGAGGGTGCAAGGGCTAGGCAAATAAGGCTAAATGACTTACTCAGGGAATGTCTGAGGTCAAATTTGAACCCAGATGCTTCCATCACTAGAACTGGTGCTCTCTTGATGGCTACCCTAGCTTCCATGGCTGATACCTTTTCTATGCTGTCGGTACTTTTAAGAAGTTAAATGATTTGCCCAAGATTGTCTCCTGAATTGGAAATGGGATACAGGTTTTCCTGGCTTTGAGGAAGGAAGTAGGAAATAAGTATTTATTATATACCTACTATGTACCAGGCACAGAGCTAAGCATCCTACAGGTATTATCAAATTTGACACTTATTCTATTTAATACTGCCTCAGATTTTTGTTTTTGTTATTTCATTTCAAAATATTCCAGTATATCTTACTCCATTCCAGAGAGCCATCTCCTTTGACAAAGAATGAAAATAAATGAAAATAAACAAAAAGCAATATATCTAACCAGCCAAGTACAGCATCATAAGAAGTGCCCTACACTTATTGTTTCCTGTTTCTACAAAGTAGGGAAAGAGGTACATCTTCCTCTCTCTTCTTAGGGTTCAAGCTTGCTCATTATAATTTCTTTTAAAAAAATCCCTATCTTCTGACTTAGAATTGATACTAAGTATCAATTCCAAGGCAGAAGAACAGTAGACTTGCCCAGGGTCACATAGTTAGGAAGTGTCTGAGGTCCAATTTGAACCCAGGACCTCCCATCATCAGACCTGGCTCTCTACTGAGCCACCTAGCTGCTCTGGTCATTATAATTTCATGACATTCCATTTTGATTATTTTGTTGGTATTCTTTGCATTTACCTTGCTATAGTGTAGATATTTTTTTCTGATGTTTACTTCCTTTGGCATTAGGTCATTTGCCTTTTTATATTGATATTCATCTTTTCTTAGTATAATTAATTGCATGACATTCAAATCAGTTAATTTAACCATTTCACAATCCTACCTATGTATTTTGTTTCCCATTCTTTGCTAACAGTCAATTGAGTATTAGCACCAACTGTGTGTCAGACACTGTGCTAGGCACTGGGGATAGAAATATAAAATAGTAATGGTATGAATATTTTGGTGTTTATGGATCTTTGATATTTTTGTTATTGATAGCTTTGTGGTACATGCCTATGTAATCACTGGGTCTAAGGGTATGAACATTTTCATCACTTTCTTTAAATAATCCAAATTTTTTTTTTCAGAATAGTTGAATGAACTTCACAATTCTACCATCAGTGTGTCCATTTTTCATAATTTCTTTAACCATTATTCCCTTTGATAATTTTTAGCAGTTTGTAAGATATAGATTAAAATCTGAGTCATTTTGACTTGAAGTTAGTCCTGTTAAGATCATAGCTACCTTCTTGGCTCAGGGAATTGTTCTGGGTGAGTGTAAGAGTGTGTTTATATCGCTGTCTCTCCACAGTTCCAGTGAATCCTTTAAGTTGGTGGTTTGCAAGCACAGCTACTTCTTTGTGGGAAAGTAGAGGTGACTTTGAGAGTCAGTGATTCCATGAGTAAAGTACAGTCTTAGTTGGGAAGAGACCACAGAGATCATCTAGTCTAATTTTCTCATGAAGGAAAAGAAAATGAGAAGTGGGAGAGAGACAGAGACAGACAGAGAGAGACAGACAGAGACAGACAGAGACAGAGACAGAGACAGAGAGAGATTATCAATGTCATATATCCAGTTAGTGGACTAGGGGCAGAGTTGGTGATGATAGATCTCACAAACCCTGACTCCCAGACTTTTCCCAACATAACCGCATTACATCTGTCATTAAACACCCTCTCCCACCAATGCAGTTTGAGAAAACTTCACTACAGTATGTGTACATCAGAACATAATTCCCATCATTCCAACTTTTGCTTCCATTTTAGAAAATTGCATATGAAATGAATTCTCTTTTTACCATCTCCTTTAGGAAGATTTTCTTGACCTTCCCGATCTAGTACTCTCTCCCTCCCCAAATAATTATGAAAATATTCATCTATTTACATGGTGGGTCCTTCCTTCCCACCCTCTTTCCAGAACATTTGAGCTCCCTGAAGGCAGGATCTGTTTTTGAGTTTTGTCTTTGTTTCTCCACTGCATAGCACAGAAAGGATACTCAGAAGCTTGTTGGGTATTGTTGGATTAGAATCACATTTCTCTACAAAGGAAAAAGTTGTGTTTGATACTTAGCTTCTCTTTAGCCTTTAGGGAATGCCTGAGCTGACATTGAGCCAAGACTTTATTTATTATGATCTATCCTCTGCTTGAAGCGCTTTTATTTTTAATTTTATTTGCTGATCAGAAACATTGTTCCTATCTGGCGAATTCAGGACTATTTGACATTGGATGACTTTATAAAACATCCTACTAATTGGATTTGTTAAAGTAAATAAATCAAACGCTAATTGGAACGCGCCTTGCCATTATTTTTGCTTACTGAGTTAGCTATAATGGCGTGAAGTCCTTTTTATCATATTTGTGCACTTATTTAAACGCCCCCCTGGCACACACTTCTGCGAATTCAATTATATATTCAAAGAAGTCATTCAATTTATGCAAGGCTGGTTTACATTTAATCCGGGGGCAAGTCTCCGCTATGATGATAGGCCACGATCAAAATTAATTAGCCTTACTCCAATGAGCAGTGGCATTGTTATTTCATTCTTCTTCTGTTAGCCATTAGCCATGTGGCTGTGACCCATGGCAAGTCCACAGGGCTGGCCGCATGCCTTGCTGCTGTTGGTTTTGAGAGGGAGAGGTCATTATTGTTCTTCTTCCAGCTGGACAAGGGAGAATTAGTCACTCAAGGGAGAATCATAAGCATGGAATCTAGAAGAGACCTCAGGCTGGGGAGCCCACCCTTGTCATTTTACATAGGAAAAAGAGGATTCTAAAAAGGGGAAGGGACTTCGAATCACAGGATATGAAAATTGAGACAGACCTGAGCCTGTAAAAAATTAGATATGGAAGAGACAAATCCAGCCCCACCTCTATCCTGTGGGGAAACCAAAGTGCAAAGAGGGAGGCAACCTTTCTAGGGTGAGCCAGCTGGAGAACCTGGTCTTGTACTCTGTTTCCTGACTCTCAGTCTATGGCTCTATCCATTGTGTTAGGTGACAGTGTCAGGCAGTCCAGAGGCCCTTTGCTACTGCTGCAAATATAATCTGATTTGGTAGTCTTGGTGACTTCACAGGTGACCTCCCAGGAGGAGATACCTGGGCTTTAGCTACTACTCTCTTTTTATTATCATAATTCTTCCAGCTGTTAGTACTTTCCCTCTGAGCTTATTTCCCATCTGCTCTGTATATATTTTGCATACACACATTTATTTACATGTTGTTTCCCTACTAGAGTGATACTCATATATTCATATACACATGTACGTATTTATTTACATATTGTTTCCCCCATTAGAGTGTGAGTTCCTTGAGGGCAAGGATTATATTTGTTTATCATTGTATTCCTTTTACTTAGTACAGTACTTGGCACGTAGTGAATACTTAATAAATGATCAGTATCTGACTGGTCTTGAGGGAGAAATAGTCATGTTAGGGGCACTGAGATGAACTTTTTAAAAGCTGCTTTAAATGCGTAAGTAATAATTGGAGAGCAGTGATTGCCAACACAGGTTTATTATTTTTTTTAACTCCAAATTCAGCATTCTTTCTGTCATGCCATCAAGAGTTATTAGAGTGATGAATCTTGTTTTTGGAAAACACTTGATCCAAAGCACAGCTTCCCTCCTCTCTATTCTAATTGTCACCACATTAGTTCAGACCATTATCGCCACCTGCCTGGACTATTGCAATAGCTTCCTAATAGGTCTCCTTCATATTGACTCACTTTCTTCTACAAGTTATTCTTCATACTGCTGCCTTATTAATTTTACACTAAAATTCCACAGGGGAAGTTAGCTAAAGATGGGATGGAAAAACCTTCAAGAATGAAAAACTTGCAGACACAAAGGGAAACAGATTCCCTGAAGGGGAGAAAACAGATCTTGTCTGAAGAGATTGATGTAGATGCTCAGAGACCTCACCAATCAATTTAGATTTTCAAAAGATATCACAGAAGAGGCAGGTAAGGGGCAGGTAACAGAGGAGGAATATAAAAGCCTGGCAGAGTTCTGTAAAAATAGTGTCAAGAGGGCTAAAGCTTGGACTTAGCAGAGGCTGGTGAGGGAAAGGAAGGAGAATAAAAAGATTTTTCTTTTTCTTTTTTTCAAGTTGCAATGAGAGAAAGATCAAAAGGGGACAGGACCACTATTTAGACTGGATGGCAGAATGATAACTGATAACAGAGAGGAGGTGCAGCTGCACACTTCATATTTTGCTTCTGTTTCCTCTGTCAAAGAGGATGACCTTTGCAGTAGAAATGATAGAATGATAATGGCTGACAGGGATTTGGTAACCAAGATAGGTAAGGAGATATGGTATAAGAACACCCATTTGCCTTTGATGAATCCAAATCACTTGGTCCTGAAGAACTGATTTTATCCTCAGATACTAAAAGACAGAGTTGATTGTCAAGTCTTAGACAATGATAAATAGATAATCTTGCTAGGATTTTTTAAACTTTAATTTTTGACAGTGGTTTATGAAGGATCATGGGATAACACAGGACTGGAGAATAGCAGATAATTTCTCAACTTACAAAAAAATAAGGAATTGATGAAATAGTCTGTACACTGTAGATCATGGAATTCAACCGTAATTCTGTGGAAATTCTAGAATGGGACAATAATGAGATAGTAAACATTTGGAAAAGGAAGCAATGATTAAAAAGAGCCATTATGGCTTCATTAGGAATGGGCCATGTTGTATTTCATTTTTTTGACTGGGTTTCTAAACTGAAAGATCAGGGAAATGTCAGTGATAGGGTTTGTTTAGATTTTAGCAAGGCATTTGATAAAGTATTTTGTACTATTCTTGTGGAAAATTTGGAGAGATGTAGACTATTAGATAATAGGAGTTGAATCGATTTAGAACAGGTTGAATGGTTGGATTGAAAGAATGGTCATTGATAGTTTGCTGTCAGCTTGGCAGGAGGTCTCCAGTAGAATGCCCCAGGAAGCTGTGTTTGGCCCTGGGCTATTGAACATCTTTATTAATGACTTGGATAAAGGCATAGATGACATACTCATAAAATCTGCAGATAACATAAGGCCTGGAAGGTTAGCTAACATAAGGGATATTAGAATCGGGATTTCAAAAAAATGATCTTTGCTGACTAGAACATTGAGCTGAATCTATTGAGATGGAATTCAGTAGGAATAAGAGTAAAAACAGATACTTATGTTCTAAAAATCAACTTCTAAAGTTCAGGGTGAGGTGACATGGCTATATAGTAATTTATTTTTTAAAAATCTAGGGGGTTTAGTGGACTGCAAGCTGAATATAATTCACTCTAGTAATGTGGCTGCAAAAAAAAACTAATTCAGTTTTGGGCTATCTCATTGTCCCTCTCTACTGTCTCCTATTCAGACCCCATCTAGAGTACTTTGTTCAGTTCTGAGCACTTCAGTTTTAGAAGGCCACAGTTAAACTAAAGTTTCTAGAGAAGGACAGCCAAGGTTATTTAGGGTCTTGAGTCCATGCCATGAGCTCATCAGTAGAAGGAACTGAGGATTTATAACTTGTAGAAGAGGAAATTCAGTTGGGGGTGGATGAGGGTGATGGTTTGCAAGAAGAGGGAATAGATTTGTTCTGATTGGCCCCAAGGGGGCCAAAAATGGAAGGCAGCAATTCTAGTCTTAATGACAAGAAAAAAACCCTTCATAACAGAATGGTGCTAAAGTGGAAAAGGGCTGCCTAGGGAGGTGGTGGAATTCTCCCTCATTTGAGGTCCTCAGGCTTCAGGACCTCATGTCATATATGTTATAATAGGGGTTAATTTTCTTTTTTTTCAGTGAGGGTGGAGGTACAGAGATTAATTTTCATTCTGGTTTGGACAAGATGGTCTTCTAATTCTAAAAGTTCTGGGATCCCTTACATACAGCTTGGCTTATGCCAATCTTTTTTTTATTCAGAACAGAACTTTAATGGCTCATTTTTGCTCATTTCGTAAAGTCCATACTCTTTGGTATAGTATTCAAGAGTCTTCTTTCTTGTTGGCCTGACCACATAGACATCCTACCCATTCATTAGTGCTCAGGTTACATTCAATCTTTCCCAGGAAACCTTCCCCAAGTGACTCTATCGACAGTGACCTTTGCACCTCTTAAGTGTCCATTACATTCTTTTAGTCATTATCATAACATATCATTATTCAGTATTTCTATATTTGTAATCACTGTGTTAAATTGTGAAACTCCTTGAAATCATGGACTCTAAATTTTAATTGTTTTTACATCTCCGTTAGCACTTAGCATAGTGCTCTACATAGAGTAAGTATTTAATAAATGTTCACTGAGATGAAAAGTAGTAGGATGGCATGTCTGAAGCCATGGGTACTTGAGTTTAGGTCCCAGCTTGGGTGCTTACTGACTGCATGTGCTCCCCTCTCCAAGACTATATGCCAAAGAGATTGTTACCACTCTGCATCTGGAACTTCCTTATTTCAGTAAGATCCTATTCCTATCTCTCCTTGATAAGGAAATGTGACATATTTGGAAGCATTCTAGGCTTGGGGTCAGGGGAAAGCTGGCTTCAAACTTGTGTTCTAATAGTAATAATGTGGCTCTGGATGAGTGTCTTAACCTTTCTGAGCCTCAATTTCTTTATGCATATGACACAGATAGAAACATTGACCCTCTCCACCCTAGAGGGTTACTGTGAGGACTGTTCTAACCTCAAGCACTAGAAAAATGTGAGTTATTGTTTAAACACGAGTTATTATTATACTGAATGGATGAGAGAAAAATAAAGTCACCAAGGTCACCAGCACATATAGGCAATTTCTCAAAAGAGAGGGAGAACAGACATTTGTTAAGTACCTAATATATGCCAAAGCCCTTTGTGAAGAGCTTTAAAATGTTTTTTTCATTTGATCCAACAAGCAGGTGCTGTTATTACTTCCCCTTTACAGTTGAAGAAACTGAGGCAAGCAGAGTTTAAGTGGTTTGACCAGGGTCACTCAGCTAGGAAATGTCTTTTCCTGACTCTAGCTCCTGTGCTCTACCCACTGCGCTGTCTAGCTTCCTTAACATAATGAAGTTCCTAAGACTCAATTTCCATTATGAGAACTGAAGGATGGTCCTATGCAGGATCCCAAAGTTCTATTTCTAAGGACATCCCTTACACATCTTTTTCCATCTCTCTACCCCCCCCCCCAACAATGACAAAAAAACTTTCACATATCTGATATTGGCCTGTGAAGAGTATTGGTATGGAAGCATATCCCAAGCTGCAGACTATGATACTGTCTTCCATACTCTCCTGGGCCAAGAAGTTGAGGGGTCTTTGGAATCATGGATGGCTCCTGGCAGAGCTCAGTATTTGCAGGCAGCTAGAAGTCCTCTTCATGGGCAGTAAGCAATGTGGCTTTGATGAGTCAGTCAACTGCCTTGGCATCTAGTCAAGCCATCATTTTCTCTTGGGAGGAATGTCTCCAGAGAGCGGAGTTCATTGATCAAGTTGGGCAGTGGTTTTCTAGAGACAATTTCCTGACCTTATAAAAGATGCTATAATCTGATTTTTCAAATTTAGACAATTGTGTAGTAGAAATCTGCCTAAGGCTGAAATAAAAATAACTTCTATTTCTATATGGTGCTTTAAGGCAGTTATGACATTTTCCACAAACAAGCTCTTGAAATACCAAGAAGCTGTTAAGTTTTATACCCATTTTACAGAGGAAGAAATGAAGACTTAGAAGAGGAAATACTTGCCCAAGATAGGTAGCTGTAAGTGTCAGAAGAGGAATATTGTAGTTAGGGAGTCTCCAGCTTCCTTTTGGTCCTTGGCTTTCAGTAAATTATTGAAAGAAAATTAATTCTAAAGTTTGCCATGCATATGAAAATATGAAATAAAACAAAGAGATTAATTTTCTTGGAGAAAACTTAATTTGATATATATAATATTTTATCATGATAAAGTTGTTTTCATGCAAATCCATATTTTTTCTTCATTAGCATTAGTACTTTTTCAATTTTCAGTAGAATTATATACAAGCTTGATACAGTGGCCTCGGAAATCCTTCCACATTTGGAGTCTTGTAATTTTTATCCGAGAAGGAAATTAATTTGAGAATAGGTGGGGTAACAAGGGAAGGCTTGCTTCATAGAGAAGGCAATAAATTTTGAGTCACACTTAAGATATTAGTAGGAATGTAATAGGTAAGCAGGTATAGACAGAACTTCCCAGGCACAAGCATCAATCTGAACAGAGGCATAGAAGTGAGACAACACATGTCATGTTTGGTAGAGAAAGTACAGGCCAATTCAGCTGGAACATTTGTTTTTGTTATTCAGTTGTTTCAGTTATCTTCAACTCTTCATGACACTATTTGGGGTTTCCTTGGCAAAGAGACTAGAATGGTTTGTCATTTTCTTCTCCAGCACATTTTGCAGATAAATAAACTGAGACATTTATTTGCCTAGCATCACATAGCTAGTAAGAATCTAAGGCTGGATTTGAACTCAGGATATCTTGATGCCAGGCCTAGCACTTTATTCATTAAATCACCTGGCTAATACTAGATAAAGATAGAAAAGTAAGACCCATGTCACATTGAATTCCAGATAGAAGAGTCTTGAATTTTACTTTGTAGTCACTAGGGAGCCTCTGAAATTTTTTGAGCATGACTAAATGACTAAATGGATTTTTTTTTTTTTGCAATGGCCTAAAGTATGTACTATAGCTAGGAAAAAGTGGAGATGGAAAGATCTCTTAGGAAATTCTCACAGTAGACTTGCCAAGAGAAGTAGGGGATGTGGGAAATATTGTTGGAGATTGAAGCAATAGAAGTTAGTATTTGATTGGATATGAGAAGTGATGGAGAAGAGCAATCCAAGGATAACATAGGATTAACATAGGAGAAAGGGTTGAATGGTGGAGTTTCTGGCAGAAATAGTTAGAAAGAGGAACTGTTCTAGGGGAGGAGATAAAAGATTTTGGTTTAGGGGAATACCAGATCCCCTTCATAGTGCTCAACTTACTTGCAGAGATAGGTAATTGTGACATCTCCAGAGCCCAATGACAGATCTCTTTTTTTTTCTGCTCAGATTTCCAGCTTATATCCTCAGGTTCTCTTTATTTTCTCATTTAGATGTTCCATCTTTCCTTACTCTCATTATAGAATGATCCTACCCTAGATGTTATCATCACAATTTTATAGTATCAAAAATATTGTATATAATCAATTTCCACCAGTAGTAAGAGAAGAGTTCTCTCAATGGATAATGATAAAGATAAGGATTCTTAAATTTATTCCTATAGTAGAAAACTTACTACTGGAGCAAAATGTTACAGCTATTTTCTGATGAAAATTAATGTTAAATTAATAAAAATTAAAATATTAACCTTACAGTGGTACATTAAGTCAGAGGTTAGTTCAGTGAGCAGTTGACCTAGTCAAGGAATGCCTCTTTAAACATTCAAGAACAAAGAGATTAATATTAACAAGAGTCCAAGATCTCAACTTCGAAGAGCAATTGAGTGTGCCTTTGTAGGTTTGTAGAATTTAGAGCTAGAAGGAACCTCAGACAATATCAGATGTAACCTTTTGGTTTACAGATGAGAAAACCAAGGTGACATAATCAGGAAGTAACAAAATTTGAACCCAGGTCATTGAACCCTGAATCTAGTCTTTCAACTACATCACTTGGCTTCTAAAAGGCAGATCACTCAGAGGCTTTAATAAGAAAGGTCAGGATGTAGTGGACCGCTGAAAAAATCATTAACATCAGACCTCATTTATAAAATCTCATTATTTCGGAGAAATGAAAAATAGAAAGAACCCTGGAATGCAGTGGAAAGAATTCTGGATTTGGAGTCAGAGGACCTGAGTTTAAACCTTGTCTCTGACACTTGTGATCTATGTGACCTCTGATAGGCCACTTAATCAGCCTTGGCCTCAATTCTCTCATTTGAAAAATGAGGATTAAGTATCTTTAGAACCTATCTCACTGAGTTGTGATGAGGATCAAATGAGATAATGTGCAAAGCACTTTGCAAATGTTAAAGCATTATAAAAATGTCAATTATCATCATTGTAATGATTATTTCTTTGTTAAATAGTGTGGACTGACAAACTGGAGGGAGACCAGAATAGGGAGAAAGTAAACTGTCAGCTATTTTGTTTACATTCTAGTTACTTACATTTGAATTCAGATATTGTCTCCTTGTTCCTCTAGGGTTAGATTTATCCTTCTGAGCTGACCTGTTCAGGGAATCATAATGTAATAGAGGCCAGTCCATGTTTGTGATATACAAGGCCCTGTCCTCTTTTAGTGACATGTGTCATGACTAGGGCATTTCCTTAGGAATGCACAACCTGATCCTCTGAGATGGGATTTAGCCCTTTGGAATTATGCAGCAAACCCTAGACAGCCCTTTGGCTTCCATATATCTGCCCCATGATGGTGGCCCAGACCTGTGTCCAGGAGATTTGACTACTGGACCAGGAGGTGCTGTCTGTCTACTCTAGATTGAAAAGGAATGACTTGTGTCTCTGGATTGCTCTTCCTTCTCCTCTCAAGGTGTTAAGTAGCATGTAACTTTCTTTCCATGGAACTTATGGTGAGGAGTGAAGGAGGGCACCAGAAATGGTCAGGTGCAAACATTGGGCTCATCTTTCTGCTTCAGTAGTCAGAGTCAAGTCCTTAATTGTTGAGCATGCATGCTTTTGAATGTGGCTGAAGTGCAGACTCAGCCCCAGCCAGAACACTTATTTTCCTAGGAAGTGGCCAGAGCTCAGACTTATCCCTGTGCAGCCTCTCTATAGTGCCCACTTTTATTATAGGGTCATAGAGAGCAAGAAGGGCCCTCAGAGGCCAGTGCAGTTCTTTACAGATGAGGCCCAAGGAGGTCAAATGACTCACTTAAGGTTACACAGGTATGAAGTTCTCTGATTCCAAAGCCATGTTCTCTTCCCTTTGCTATATCTAGACAATTGCCTTTAGTTGGTCATTTCTGAAGCATCGTGTTATTAGTTGTTTTTACTTGTGACTTTGTTTTTCCCATTTTCAGAGGAGCTGACCCTCTATATGTTGGAAAGCCCAAGAGTGCTCTCTCGTCCCTGTCAGAGGCACAGAGAGAACACATTCTATTAGGAGCTGATCCTTTAGCAAGGCTTCCTTCTCCTCTTCAAATTTCACCTATATATTTCATGAATGGGAGCTTTTGCTCAATTGATATTTTGTTCTCACTTTTGATTAGAGTGATTTATCATCCTCATGGAGAAGTTTCTTTCAAATAGGTCTTTTGATCATCAAAGCTTCCTCCCATCTACCCTCCTCTCAGCTCCCCATAGCCATTATTTCCCCATGTTTTCTCTTGACACATTGAAAGATTGGGTCTTTACTATCTTTTTTTGTGTGTGAATATGTACCTTTATTGACCAAGAAAAGAAGTCAGCCTGGATTTTCTCAGGACTGACATGTCCTACAACTGAAGTGCTTTTCTTGGATAGCTGGAGGACCATTAAATTCCCCTTTTTTACATGTTCTGTCCCAGAATAATGCCCTACTAGCTGTTTTTCAAATTTTGTGCAGGCTGTTTGCCTGGGATGTATTCCTTTCTAACCTCCATATCTCACAAGCCTTAGCTTACCATAAGCCTTGGTCCAAGTGTCATTTCCTTCATGGACACTTTCCTAACCACTCCATCTGAACCTTTAACTGCTAGGTGATGCACTGGATAGAGTGCTAGAGTCAGGATGACCTGAGTTCACATCTAGCCTCAGACACTTACTGGTGACCTTAGACAAGATATTTAGCTTCTGCTTGCCCCAGTTTCCTCATTTGGAAAATGAAGATAATAAAAGCATCTATTTCCTGGTATGCTTGTAAAAATGAAATAATAATTATAAAGCACTTAGCACAGTGCCTGGCACATAGTAAACCCAATATAAATATTAGCTAGTATTATTATAATTATTTTTATTGTCATTATTTTACATAGTTTATATTTCTCATAATGCCTTTCATGGTGTTAGGCATAAGGCAGATGTTTAATAAGAACTTGTCAGAACTAATTTGATTAAATTGATGCAAATGCGTGTATTATAAGAGATTTAAAATTCAGTGAAAGAGTCTGAACCTGTGATTTAATGAATACAGGGAACTCTCGGTATGGAAATTGTCTTTACCAATGTAGATCTGCAAGAATGGTGCCCTGAATGTAACTTACAGTCTTAGAGCTGCCTGTTATTTCCATAACACTACCACCCCCTAGAATAATACTAGTAACAGCAGTAGTATTTTTGTAGTTCTTTAAAGTTTACAAAATACTTTACAGATAGAATCTCATTTAAACCTCACAGTAACCCTGTGTAGTAGGTGCTATTATTATCCCCATCTTAGAAATGAGGGGACTGGGGCACAGAATACTTCAGAATCCTTAATATGACACTTTGCCCAGTGTCATACAGCTAGGGTTAAGAGATAATATTTGAACTCAGATCCCTGTGACTCCAAGTCTAGCTCTCTATCCAGTGTGCCTCCAGCTTCCTCATAGTGATTTTGCCCATGGTCACATAGGTGGAATACAGGAAAAGTAGAATTTGAAACCAGAAACTAAGACTGGCCCCCATCTACTCTGCTCTAGTGCCTCCCACCATTAAAGGGAGAGATCTTAAAACTTAGGAGGAAATGAACAAGCCATCTTACATGTTGATTGCGAGACATTTAAATTCATTTTAAACTTAATTTCTCCCCAGAAAGCAGTCCTTTGTAAGCATCTGTTTTGCCAGGGCCATATTGCAAGAAGCAATTATGATGTCCGTACCTGCATTCATTGCTCATGCTTAGAATGAGTGATTGCTGCTTAACTTCCCAAGAACCAAGATTGAAATCAATGGAACTTGTCTTATTAATGACAACACTGTTATTAGAAAAAATAAGAGTTTTAAAACAAGGAGTCTTTAGCTCCCAGTGTCTTTTGCAGGTACATCCATAGCAAACATTAAAAATATCTGCCCATATTTTTAGCCTTTCCCAGAATTTAAGATGCATTACTATAGATAAGGTAGCAAGAAGAGAGAAGTAATGAATAAAATCATAGATTTATTTATTCGTATTTCTTTTGTCCTCAGGTGGTTGTTCATTTGATGAACACTATAGCAGCTGTGGCTACAGTGTCGCTCTGGGGACCAATGGATTTACCTGGGAGCAAATTAATACTTGGGAAAAACCAATGTTGGATCCTGCTGTGCCCACAGGTAGGTCTGTGACCAAGCAAAAGGACAAAACCAATTGTTCATTGTGATGTGGCTACAAATAATGTCACAGAGTCTCAGGATATAGGGCTTCTGGTTAGAGGGGAAAGGACTAAGGAAGTCGTAGAAGGCTTCCCCCCTATCTCAAGCACAACTTGATGAGCCATTTATCCATCATATGTTTGTAAATAGCTTGTTTCATTATCTGGGAGTAGACTGCCAAGGTGAACATCAGCCCTGCCATGGCAGTGGGTGGACCAAAGGAATACTGCCTGGTCCTGGATTCCTAAATGCTGTGCTCAGCTTCTGAGGCTAAAGCCAGGTCTATACCTGACTGTATTCCTGGATTGTTGAGTGCCTCTGGATGGTCTCACTGAGCAAATACAGCTAAGACAATGCTGAAGATCATCTTGGACGATGGCCATTTATTGAAATAAAGGATATTCTTTACCATAGGTGATTGCTGAAGTAGCATTATAAAACTGAATGAGCCCTAGTCATGGAGTGAGAAGATTAGGGTTCGAATCTCAGCTTTGTCACTTAGTATACTAATTATGGCATCCCAGGCAAATCATTTTCCAGAACTCAGTTTCCTCACTTATAAAATAATGAAATTTAATGAGAAATCTTCTGATGTCCTTTTCAGCTATGATCCTAGGAGTACCCCTGATTTTGGAAATTATAAGAGGAGAGAATATATCTTAATTTTAGAAAGAATTTTCTCACTGCCTAATAAAACAGTGAGTTGCCTCAGTAGGAAAAGAAATTACCCTCCATGGAGGTGCCCAAGTTAGAGGCTTCATGGCACACTGTCAGGTATGCTTTAAAGAACATTCTTATATTGGATTGGAGTTTCTAATAAATAGCCACTCTGGTCTCCTCCAGCTCTGGAGTACTATGATTCTATGAGTACAGAGGGAAAAGAGGTCAATGCTATATACATGGTATTTATCATATGTTACAGTCCCTTCCTGAAGCATGAATCCCCCTCTACAGTCCTCCCTAACAAATGATCACTCAGTCTCTGCTCAGACATTGACAGTGACGAGGAGCTTACTAATACATGGGCTTTATTACTCAAGTCCTTGCATTAAATTGCAGGAAAAAGACAATGTACATCACCCTCTTGGAGGTGGATGCTTTGCTGATCTTTATTCCTTTAGCTTATGGGAGCAGTCATTCCAGTCTTTTCTTTCCCTTGAATTACCCCCAAACCTCCCATCAAATTACTCTCTTCTCATCCCCAGTAGCCCACTCCAAAGTACTATTAAGGCTTTCCTGTTGGAAGAACTGGCATATCCTCAACT
This sequence comes from Monodelphis domestica, assembly GCF_027887165.1. Lineage (NCBI taxonomy): Eukaryota > Metazoa > Chordata > Mammalia > Didelphimorphia > Didelphidae > Monodelphis > Monodelphis domestica. The sequence goes on from NC_077227.1 coordinate 398,421,426, forward strand.
GCTTTTTATGGCATCAGAATTATTTTTAAGCCTTTATAGGAACCAATGCTATTCTAGTTAGTTTATGTTGGTCTTTATGGTACCATATTCTGAAGGGCCCTGTCTGGCATTTCCATCTCTTTTCCCTCCTGGTACTGGCCTTCCATTGCTAACCATTTCCTGCCTGTGGCTTTGTACAATAGGAATTTTCTTTTTTGGGTGTGTGTGTAAAACTTGGTAAGGGAGATGTTTCTTAGGCATAACTGATCAAGAAGATGTTGAGTAAACCAGGTGGAAAGGAAGGTAGTAGAGACCTAATGAGATAACCAGGAGGTAAGAACAGATTGTTTCTGTTTTCCTTGGGAATATTTTCGCAACTATAGTAGGACAAGTGCCAGAATAAGGTGAGAAGCTTTGGAAAAGACACAGGTAATGGTTATATCAAGAGTTCAAAGAATGGGTGTCGTTTTGCTAAGGGTTCTTGTACATATCCCCAAATTCAGTTTTATTAGAATATGATTAAGGCATATGCTCAGAATGGCAAAAGCTATGAGGACCTGAAACCCTAGGGTTTCTAGGCTCTTCCATCTGCCCAAGGAAGGTCATAATATTGCAGATTTAGATTTGGAGGAGATCTTAGAAACCATCTAGGCCTATCTCTTAATTTACAGATAGGAAACTGAGATGCAGAGAGGTTAAGCTACTTGTTTAAGATCCCATAGGTAGTAAGTGACAGAAACAGCATTTGAACCCAGGTCTTCTGACTACAAAACCATTACTGCTTTCCACTCCATCATGCTGCTCCTAGGTTACTGACAGTCCGAAGCTATGATCAGAGATCAATAAGAATCCTTTAAATTGAAAGCTGTGGAACAGGCCCAATAAGTTTGAACAGGGAGAGATTATCATGTCCTTGTTGTCAGAATAACTAATGCCAGAGATCTTCCTTGGCACATAGATCTTTATTCAGATCCTTTGGCAAGATAAAAAGCTTCATTGCCCTGCTTGGTCACTCATAGATCCAGTTTGCCTGACCACATTATTTCTTTATCATACTTATTGACCCAGAACAGTGACCTTGAGGCCATAATCCTCAGCTGGCTCCATTGGCTAGTGGGATGCAGGTAAAAGAATTTGAGTGCTTTGGCAAGGGAAAGGGAGTCAGCATGGGAAAATTGGTAAGAGTGGTAGAATACAAGAACAAAAAATTATAGAAATCCATCCTCTGCTCCCTTTAGGTTTAACTAGTAATAACCCCTTGCAGAGAGAATTAATTTTTGATTCCAGTCTTAATTATCTAAGTCCCTTATTATATGAAAGTGACACTTCATAAATAGTGGCTTGCACTAATACGATCTTCTGAGTTTTTGCTAAATAGAGGCATTTGATAACAATCATTAAATTATTCTGTCCTGTGGATCATAGCAGCTGGGAATTCTGTTTATGCAAAGAAATCAGAGAATTAATTTAAGCTAGTTTGAATTATTCTTATCAGAAGCAATGTATGGGGGAAGCTTTTGGATCCCTTCTAATGAAGTTAGCTTAAATCTCTTCAGAGCCCCCTTTTAAATATTCAAAATATTCATTTTAGGAAGGGACATAAGATCCTTTAGAAAACAACTCTAGATTTCCCAAAAAGATAAATGGTCAAATTATATGAACAAACTTCTCAAAAGAATTACAAATTATCAAAAACCTTATAAAAGATTGCTCTCAGTTACCCTTAAACAATAAGAGAAATTAAAATCAAAACAGCACTGATATTTCATTTCATATCCAGCACATTTACTAAGAGGACAAATGATAAGAACCCTTGTTACAAGGGTTTTGTTGTTCTTTTTTTCCTATGGAAGGAAAGAGAGGTAGGAGAGAGAAATATGTATTTGAAAAGACATTTTAAAAAATAAAAAATAAAAATATTAGTGGTTGGCACCATAGGAAAAAAATAGTGTTGAAAGGACTACTTGTACATGTACAACGTTCTCTGACTCCATATCCTAGCTTCCCCCTGCCAGAATCCTTATTGTACACTTTTGGTAAAGCTATGAATTGATCTAACCATTCTGGTAAGAATTTTTTAATTGTTCAAAGAACATAACTAAAATGCCCAGGTACTTTTGGACTCAGGGATACCAATATTAGGCATATTCCCCAAAGATGTCAAAGAAAGAAAATTCCTATTTACACTAAAATGTTTCTAGTAGCACTTTTTGTAGTAGTAGAAAAGTGGGGTGGGACAGATGCCCATTGACTGGGAAATGGCTAAACAAACTACAGCACAGAGAGCATAGTAGAATTACTGTGTTGTAAGAATGAGAAAGATGAAAAATTCAGGGAAGAATGGGAAGACCTATTAGACGATTTAAAGTAAAGTAAGTAGAAACAAAAATAATATGAACAATGACTACAACAATGTAAATGGATAGAACAACCTAATAAACTAATTAGCGTGTTACTATAATGACCAAGCATTGTCCCAAAGAACAGATAGGAAAACATTTTTGCTTCTCTTCCTTTTTTGCAAAGATAGAGAACTATGGGTGAATAACAATATATGTAATGTTAGATATGTAATGTTTTGTTGAACAACTGTGCTACTTTTCCTTTTTCTTTTTTAGTTCTTTGTAATAAGGGATAGCTTTTTGGAGGGAATGGGGGAAATATATTGAGAAATGTTGTTGTTCAGATGTTTCAGTTATGTCCAAGTCTTTGTGAATTCCATTTGAGTTTTCTTGACAAAGATAGTGAAGTGATTTGCCATTTACCTTCCTAGCTCATTTCACCGATGAGGAAATTGAAGCAAACAAGATTAAGTGATTTATCTAGAGTCACATAGCTAGTAAAAATCTGAGGTTAGATTTGAACTTGGGAAGATGTCTTCAAGCCCAGTGCTTTATCTACTGCTGCCCCACCTAGTAGCCTTTGAGAAGTGTAGGTGATATGAAAACAAAAGTTATCAATAACATTAAAAAATTATTCTAGAAACATAGTATCTGATGTAGTTAATGACTTGTAACTGTTGTTGAAGATTGTGGGGTCAAGTTGGGGTGGGGACAGTTCTAAGTCACAAAACATCAGAATTAAAAGAAACCTTTGGGCTCATCATATCCAACTACCTTATTTTAAGGAAAATGAAATTCAGAACCACAGCAGATATTGTGACTGCTTTTGCCAACTTGGAAAAGTATGTTCTTTGTTAGCAATGAAAACATTTGGGTTTTAAAAATTGATAAGCTTCTTTTAATATAAAAAATCAACTCTAAAGTTTTGAATTAACAGCAAATCATTCTTCTTCAGCTAACTTTTTGGTACTGTTCTTTAGTGTGACAGAAACCCATATAGAGAAACTTCCAGAGTCTTGCATCAAAGAGTTTGTCTCATTGCAAAGTACTAGAAATAAATTCTGAGTAGGATCATAGTTTTAGATCCAGAAGGAACCTTTGAGATCTAGTTCAGTACCCTCACTTCACTGGTGAGGAAAGAGAAGCTTATGGAAATCACTTACTCAAGATCACATAGGTAATCAGTAGTAAGACCCATATATGAACATGACTTTTGATGGAAAATCCAGGGTTTTCTTTCCAGTCTACCACATTTTACTTTCTATATGTCCTTTTGATAGTTCACAGTTACAGTTCAGAGTTATCATAAAAGTAGGTATTGTATCTACTTTTGAATGATACTACAAATCCATAGTGCCAAAAGCTCTAATATTTTGCCACTCTTCAGATATTCATGTCATCATTTCCTGGTTCTCCTTCCAACCATCATTAGATTATTTCTCTACTCAATTTTTCATTTTTTTGTTTTTTAGTACTTCATAATCATCATCTTCCACTTCAGGGTCTAATACCTAGTCTGGTTAGTGTTGAAAAATATGAAATCGATTTTCATAGGTGAAAAGAGAAGCAGCAAAATCCTGGAAGTTATTATTAAGAGAAGTGACTTAGAGAGTTGTATGTTTGTAAAGAGTTCCTACCATAAAATTCTCCCCTTCTCACCTATGGTTTTTATACATGTTTAGCACTATATAAACAAATGAATTCAATTAATCCTTGGACTGAATCTAAGATGATATTTAACACAGATAAAGGTAATGCTATACTTTTATTAAAATCAACAAGATGAGTATATTTAGACCGTAGTTTGTCTGAGGGCAGGGCCATTTTCAAATTTTGTTTTTGTATTCTCAGTGACATCAGCAAAGTATATCAGGTGCTCAATAAATGTGTTTGTCACTGAGAATTAAAAAACAAAATTAAAAAATGGCTTTTCCCTCAGCTTCATCCCACTGCTAATGGTTGAAGTAAATCAGAGTATTTATCCTAGAGAAAAGAGGAAATGAATGTTCATGACTGAAACTTTTGCCTTGGAATTCTGCTGTCCTTCTTGGTGAATATCTTTCCTAGACCACTATTTTAGGAAAAGCCGCAGTTATGATTCACTTTACTTCTGACTCTAACATCTCTTCCATAGCCTTGCCCATCTGCCTTGCTCTTGTGCAGGCTTCCTGACTCTCCCCCAACCTCTACTGCAGTCCTTGTTCCTGGATGGGACTGTCTAAGTCTACATCTAAACTGCCTCACTCACCATCCATGTAACTTTTACACTCCTCTCCTTGGCCACAATTGGTTTGTTTTCTTCTCAAATGGAATGTAAACTCTGAGAACAAAGACTGCCTTTGCTTTGTTTTTGTATCTCTGAGCTTAGCACAGTGCTTGGTATCTAGGAAATCCTTAATTAAAGTTTTTTTTTTCATTCATTCATCTAAAAAATACTTGCAGAGAGATTAGTTTTATTCTCTTTGGTACCAGAGAGCAGAATTAGGATCAATGAAGGGAGGATACAAGGGGCAAATTAAGCTTGATGTAAAACTTCTAACAACTATTTTTTTTTAAACCCTCACCTTCCTTCTTGGAGTCAATACTGTATATTGGTTCCAAGGCAAAAGAGTGGTAAGGGCTAGGCAATGAGGGTTAAGTGACTTGTCCAGGGTCACACAACTGGGAAATGTCTGAGACTAGATTTGAACCTAGGACCTCCTATCTCTAGGCGTGGCTCTCAATCCACTGAGCCACCCAGCTGCCCCCTCCAACAACTACTGAGAGATAGAATAGGTCACTTCATGGGTTCCTTCTCACTGGAGTTCTTCAGTGATTGGGGAACAATTTAAGCATATTGCAGAGATTAGGATTGGATGGCCTCCATGGTTCTTCCTGCTCTTAAGGATTCATTACCTTCCTTCCAAGTTGGTGATGACCTCCCTAAATTTTGGTCAGGCTGACATTTAGATAACAGTTACAGAGTTTGTTCTTTCACCTGTATGTAAAGCCTTGTCAGCTGACCAGGGTCATGAGAACTTGCATTCTCCTTATGTAACCTTTGAGGATTAAGGGCCCCCCTCCACACCAGTCAACAAGCATTAATTGAATGGTCATTGTACCGTGGATGGGGGATATAAAGTATTGGCAAAAGATTTTAGGGGATCTATTGAAGATAATGAAATAAATATAATTAGCAGGATTTTCTTTTCTCCCTCACATCTCCATATATTTCTGCATACAAGGAAATGCACAAACTTATTAAAGAGAAAACTCAGTCTGACTTCATAGGATAATGAACACAAATGTGTATGTTTGTGTGCATGTGTGTTTATATCCATTTTGAAAAACATTAGGATACAAAAGGTTTTTTTCAACTCAACAGATTAGTTTATGGTTCGTCAGTGAAGCATCAAAATCAGACTTTAGCCTTAAGTTGAATGGATCTCTGTAGCTGTCTCTTAATTTATTTTTGCCTTGGATGGCTTTCCTCCTTTCATACTAGGGAGTGCTTTCTCTTCAAGGTTCTCTACCTCAGATTTTCTGTACCTCTAAAGCTTTTGGGTGCCTGTGTTCCTTGTATTTCAGGGACCAAGGAAAAATACCATCAGTCCTATCAAGCATATTTATTAAATGAATATAAAGAGTTTAATGTTAAACCTTTGGTGGGGGGATCCATTCAGACTGACAGACACTGCTACCATTCTGAGTTAAATCTCAGACATTTCCCTAAAGTTCCTCCTGTTACTGATCATTCTGCATTGCATTAGATATGATTATCTAAGATAGATATTTCCTAAGATAGATAGATTAGATGTGTGTGTGTGTGAGATAGAGAGGGGAGAGCCAAGGAGAGGAAGAGATGGGAAAGGAGTGATTAAGAGAGGTGAGAAAGAAATTGTAAGATACATACATGGATAATTGGAAGATTAGCACTGTGGTTTCAAGAGTGGGTTCCTTCACTAAAACATGGAAGTTCTCCATTGGCTAAAACATGGAAGTTCTCCATTGGTCTATGGTTTGTAGACTGGTCTGGAATTTAAACTGGAAGAAAAAAATTCTTTGTTTTTAAAGAGCTTTTGCAGAAGCACCCTTGAATCTACACTAAAAAGCTTTTAATTGGTCAATTTAAAAAATAGCTTGCCCACACACATACATGCATACATATACACATATATATGAAGGAGTTCAAAGAAAGAAAGGTCTGTACACACTAAACTATTCATTGAAACCCTGTTTATGATAGCAAAAAATTGGAAATAAAGTGGATGTCTGTTGATTGAGGCTAAGTTAATAACTAAACATCAATATAATGGAGTATTACTTTGTTGGAGGAAACAATGAACACAAAGAATTCAGAGAAACATGGAAAACCTTAAATGAACTGATTGATAATGAAGCAAGCAGAATTGAGAAAACAATATACATAATGGCTACAGCAATGTAAATGGAAAAAAAACCCCAATGAAACCTCCAAACTGGATGTTTTGTAATTATAATCACCAAAAAAATGCACATTCTTCCTTTTGAAGAGGTGGGGGATTATTGAGGTGTAGAACATTGCATCAGCTATTGTATTTAGTTAATGTGATCAGTTTTTCTCAACATTTTTGTCTTTTAAAATTTTTGTTACAGACATATTATACAATAGTTCAGTGCATAGAATACTGGGCTTGGAGTAAAAAAAGATCCAAGTTCAAATGTGGTTTCAGATACTTTGCTAGCTGAGTGACCCTGGGCAAATAACTTAATTTCTGTGTCTCTCAGTTTCTTCAACTACAATATGGGGATAATAATAACACTTTCCTCACAGATTTTTTAGTATCAAATGGGATAATATGTGTAAAAGAAAAAAATTATCACAGTACCTGGACCATAGCAGATACTTAACAAATGCCTTTTTTCTCTTCCCTTTCCCTCCTTCTCTATCTATTCTGCATATGAGGCTTTAGTATACACCAGTACTGCCCTGAACTCTCTCATTGAATATATCCTCAAGCTCCAAACCCTGCCTCTAGCTTATGCACTTTGACTGTATTCCTAGTTGTGCTTTGCTACCTGAGTTTGGTCTCTGGATGCCCATCCTGGTTATGCCTCAGAACTGTCTGTTCTCTAACTCCCAGATTTGCACAGCCCCTCCCAATGTGGACTCCCAATCCTGAACTTGGACCTTGGCTTTGTGCTCATTGTTCTAAGTAACCACATAGCCCACCCTTCCTTCATTCTCTCCCTCCCTCCTTCCTTCCTTCCTTCCTTCCTTCCTTCCTTCCTTCCTTCCTTCCTTCCTTCCTTCCTTCCTTCCTTCCTTCCTTCCTTCCTTGCTTCCTTCCTTGCTTCCTTCCTTGCTTCCTTCCTTCCTTCCTTGCTTCCTTCCTTGCTTCCTTCCTTGCTTCCTTGCTTCCTTCCTTCCTTCCTTGCTTCCTTCCTTGCTTCCTTCCTTCCTTCCTTCCTTCCTTCCTTCCTTCCTTCCTTCCTTCCTTCCTTCCTTCTCTCCCTCCCTCCTTGCTTCCTTCCTTGCTTCCTTGCTTCCTTCCTTGCTTCCTTCCTTGCTTCCTTGCTTCCTTGCTTCCTTCCTTCCTTCCTTGCTTCCTTGCTTCCTTGCTTCCTTCCTTCCTTCCTTCCTTCCTTCCTTCCTTCCTTCCTTCCTTCTCTCCTTTTCTTCCTGCCTCCCTCCCTCTCTTCTTTCTTTCTTTCCTTCCTTCTTTCTTCCCTTTTCTCCTTGTCCCTCTTCATCTCCTTCCTATTGGTTTCTAAGCCTTTGTCAATCTGATTATTTGTGATTTTGGATAATTGTTTTAATATAAATTATTTCTTTTATAATCATGTGTATTTTATTTTGTGCATTTAAAAATATTATTATGAGAGGGGACCTCTAAGTGTCACCAGCCTGCCAGAGGGCTCTAGGACACAAGACAAGATTAAGAACCACCTGACCAAATGATAGTAGTCCTTCAATCTCTGGTGTTCTTTATATTTTTAAAATTTACATTTTATTTTATTTTATTTTATTTTTTACTAATTACATGTAATAGCAAATTTCCACACAAGTTTTCCCAAGTTATATGATTGAACTTATCTCCCTCCCTCCCTTTCCTACCCCCTTCCAGTGCATGACATTCTATGTTTTTGATTCTTTGAATATTTACTTATATGAAGCCAGCAAGAATATTGACAGGTGGCAAGTTCTATAGTGTTGGCCACTGAATTTCTACAATCAGTGGGGAGAGTGTAGATGCAGCTAAGGAAAGAAAAGGTAGGTCTAACAGTCTCTCTACAGGCTGGCTGCCTACCCAGGAATTAGTAACAGCAGCTGTTAATAGTCTCCACCCAACCCTGTTCCCTGTTCAGGGATACAGCCTGGCCCAGCAGGATCCTGGGGGCTGGTGAGAATTTCAGTGGTAATTAAAATCCCTTTAAAAGCTTTAAGTCCAGAGCTGATGGGGCGTGGGGGGCTTTTCCTATGAGGACATTATTTTAAGTGCCTAAAAAGAGCATGTTCTGAAGGCTTATAATGGGTAATTTCTTCAAGCCACCAATCTACCAGCTGTGTGTACATGATGACTGTATAAATGTGTGGCTCCCACTGTCCCAGCGACATACTCTTTTCTGCAACGTATAATGTGTAGACTTAATGTTATAGATATAGCACATGTGGACACAAACACACAACCACAATCTATCAGCTTGCAATAGTGAAAATGAGTACAAATCACCTTAAAATTGGTAGAAAATGACTTGATAAATGGAAACAAGCAAGACATATATACAGACACTTATGCAATACGCACACACATACACACATATATACATACATGCGTAGACAGACATATCTTTTTGTCAAATAATGCCTTCTCTAGTGTGGAGAGGAGAGGGAGGGAGTTGCCTGGGAATTTTGAATGTAATAAACAGAAGAAATTTTAAAAAATATTTGCATGGTAATTTACTTATATTATCTAATCCTTCTAACAACCTTGTGATCTATGTGCTATTCTCATTCTGGATTTACAGATAACTATAGCACAGAGAGGTAAAGCAGATTGCTCAGAGTCACACAGCTAGTAAGTGTCTGAGACTGGATTTAAACTCATATTCTAAGTCTGAGGCTCCATCCATGCCTGCCACCTTTCTGTGAAAGAGCGAGCCTCACATCAGGGTGGTAGCTGTAGGCCTGATTTGTGAAAGGCCATGAGCCCATGTCAGTGTACCCAGTTGTTGACTTCTGTATCAGCGCTTATCACTCAGGTGGGTGTGCGTGCATGTGTGTGTGTTCTGCCATTCCAGAAAAAAGAAGATGGACTCTGCAGATTGATTCAGCTTTTAGTTTTTCAGTATCAGGGACTTTCAGCCTTCTTTTGAAAATCTGATGTCTCTGTTTCTTTATGGGAGAGAAGATTTTTATACCAAGTTAAGAAATTCAAGAAGGTGGCCCAGCCTTCCATCCTTCTAGCTGATCCTAGGTCATCTCTGAATTATGAGCATTTGCTTCACACATGCCACATACGTACCAATGGCTACTACCACAGCTGGTGTTCATGTTTCTGCCCCAGCTGCTGTAGTCTACTCTCATTCCTGCCGTAGATGGGCATGAGGAAGCTTTGGTTTCTTTTGGGGAGGGGTTCGTCTGTGCTCCTTTTTGGTCCCTGAGGAGATGCTGGCTAGTCCAGGACGGATGGGCATCCTCTTCTGTGGAGCAGCCAGAGTAGGTGCAGCCAGATTGAAGGCTACTCAGAGAGAGCCAGAGCGTCCAGGCTACAGGCTGGGGACAAAGAAATCTAGACACTGGCAAAGGGATAGAAAGAAGGTGATCATGGGAAGAGCTCTGTTCACTTACACAAGGTAGGTGGCTGGCAGGATAGGTAGCGTACTGATCCTTGGCTGCTCCAGCTACTCACCAGTGGGATGGTCCTGGGGAAGCCACTTAACCTCTTTGTATCTCAGTTTCTTTAGCTCTTAAATAGTTATGATAATACTAACACCTCACAGAGTAGTTGTGAGACTCAAAGGAGCAAATATATGTAAAGTACTTGCAAACTGCTCTATTTGGCTTGGCAGTTCTGGTTAAGAGCAAAGATTTGTCTTCTAGGATTTCTAGGATTCTAGGTGTTCAGGAAGCTAATGTAATGATGATAGTAACTTTTATATTTCTTGTTCACTCATTTTAGTCATGCCTGACAATTTGTGGTTGCATTTGTGGTTTTCTTGGGAAACTGAGGCAAATAGGATTAAGTGACTTGCCCAGGATCATACAGCTCATCTGAGACTGGATTTGAACTTAGGTCTTCCTGAATCCCAGTGTTCCATTCACTGTGCCGTCTAGCTGCCTAGTACACCTGTGCAAGTATATGTTTTATTATTATTATGCAGTACCTAAACAAACAAAAAGAAAATCATGCACAATACATGCATGTCCACACACACATGATAACACAAAGAGCGATTTGGCCACATAGGACCAGCGTCACTAACAAAAGGGAAACATGGACAGTGGCAAAATCTTAGTTGGAGGTACATATTCAAAGTAAGGTCTGAAAAGGGAAATTTTGTACCTTAAAGATGGACTTAATTGAGAATAGGTCATTGATGCCAGTGATGGGAGGGGAAGATTCCTAATCAGACCTGAATATGATGGGGAAATTCCTCGTGTTGCTTATTGATACCAAACTTAGGTGTGGGAGTTTCCTAATCTGGACTAGAAATTAGGTGAAGGTCTAAATCCATGATCAGGGATTCCAGAAATGGCTATGGATGTAGAAGCACCACAGTTCATTGGGAATATAATCTAATCAGGAGCCACAATTGTTTACATGCATAGGATTAGAATTAGTCAGATTGGAAGGAAAGTACAGACTGTTTGAAAGAGACTAGATGTTTATGATCTTTAGGACCACCTAGCCCAAGTGACTCCATGCTGGAATCCTATCACTTATACTACATCAAATAAGATATTTTTAAAAATCATAATTATCACACAAGCCTTAAACTTCCCTTCTTTCCCACCCTACACTTTTCTCAAGGCTAAACACTCCTCTATTCAATCAGACTTCATGGAATGCTCTCCAGTTTTTTCAGCATCTTGGTTGCCATTTCTAGATTATTTTGATATTCCCCTTTAGAGGTTGGCTTCTTTCAGGAAGGTTTGATAAGTCTTCCAGAATTACAGAAGTCATCTGAGAAACCAGATCATACATATTAAAGATTTCAGTGACCAGGGCACTGATCTGTCTGTTTATTGACCTGGGCAGCTACTGCTTATGGCTCCATGAGGAGTGTTATTGCTGACTTCTACAGATAAGATACCTGAGGAATAATCACTCTCTGAGTTATTTCTCTTTTCAAAAAAAATCTCATCCACCTCAAGTTAAATGCCTTAAAGGATTCATCCTGTACTTAGGGAAAAATAAAAAAAATAACTTACAAAAATGTGAATTTTATCAAAAGCTCCATTAATTCACTGTAGATATTCTCTCTATTTATTTTCCATAATTGCTGATCATTAAGACATTCATGCGTTTATAGAAGTGTTCCTTTTTCTAATCAGTCTTTTTCTGCCTCATCCACTTAACTCTGCCACTATCCTCAGTGCTCCTGAAATCACAGTTTATCTCTAGGAATGCAACAACCATTTTAGAAAAATGTTATTTTAACGTTTCCCTGCGCAAGCCAATGCCGGCTTTTAATTTGTTTCTTTCATAAGTGTTTTATTCCTCATTAGGAAATGAATACTGTACTTTTGGTCTGTAAGGCACTATTTGTAGTCAGTGAAGCACCTTCAAAATATGCTGGTAATAAATGCAAAACAGGTGATAGCATGCCAAGCTGTTCTAAAGGATTAATACAAGGGACTTAGGCCTAATGCAGCTTTGCAACTTCAAAGTGCCTCCCAGTCAACAGCTAATCCAGCTTCATTCCAACCACCTCCTGAGTGAGATAAGGAAGGAAGCCAGTGAGGATGTTTGTCTTCCTTTAACACAGGATGGCAGGGACTGAGGTTGGCAGAGATGCTGGTGGCATCTCATGAATATGTTTGGGGGCTTGCAGGTCATTACAACAAGGTCCTTCAAATAAATTTGCTAAAAATGACATATTGGGGGCAACTGGGTGACTCAGTGGATTGAGTGTCAGGCCCAAAGATGGGAGGTCCTGGATTCAAATTTGGCCTCAGATACTTCCTAGCAGTATGACCCTGTTTAAATGACTTAACCCCCATTGCCTAGCCCTTACTGTACTTCTGCCTTGCAACCAATACACAGTATTAAGTCCAAGATGAAAAATAGGGATTTTTTAAATAAATAAATAAATGAATGAATAAATAAATAAATAAAAGTGACATAATGAGAGTAGCTAGTTGAGGTTTAGTGGACAGAATGCCAGACCTGGAGCCAAGAGGACCTGGCTTTAAATTTGGCCTCAGACACTTCCTAGCTGTGTGAATCCTGGGGAAGTCACTTAATTTTCTGGTCTCACTGCTCTTCTAGCTTAGAACCAATGCTTAATATCAATTCTAAGTCAGAAATTAAGATTTATTTTTTAATTATTTTTTAATGCATAGAATCAGGACCAGCTAGGTAGCATAGTGGATAGAGAGCCAGACCTGGAGTATGGAGGATCTGGGTTCAAATATGGCCTCAGACATTTCCTAACTATGTGACTCTAGGCAAGTCAATTAATCCCTATTGCCTAGCCCTTGCTCCTCTTCTTTCTTAGAAGTAAGACAGAAAAAAATGGTACTGCACATAATTAATCAATAAACATTTATTAAGCACCTACTGTGTGCTAGGCATTGTGCTAAGTGTTGGAGACACAGAGACCAAAGGCAGTCCCTGTCCTCAAGGAGCTCACAGTCAAATGAGAGAGACAACATGCAAAGGAACATATCCATAGTAAACTATGTACAGGATAGATTGGGAATAAGGAATAGAGTGAGAGAAGGCAGTGGAACTAAGGGCAATTGTGTAAGGTTTTCTTTAGAAGGTGAGATTTTAGTTGACTCTTAAAGGAAGCCAGAGCAGAAGAACAGGGTTTGCATTCCAGACATGGGAGATAGCCAGAAAAAATGCTAGTAGTTAAGAGATGGAAGGTGTGGCACAGCTTACACTGCCCTTTCCATAGTCTGTGATCCTCATAATCCTTCCTTCTTGAATTCCTACTCCATATACCTTGCTTTATTCTCAAATCATGCCTTCTGTTCCTGTAGTTTATTACAGAGAACACTGAGGATTTGGGAGTATTGGCGCTCTAAGAAACAAACCAGACCAAACCCTGATGCCGGTGGTATGGAAAGATGGCAAGATGATATCAGTGGATCTGGATTCAAGTTTTTTTCTCTGAAGCTTATTATTTGTGGGCTTTTTAATCATAAAACCACTCCTAGGCTCTGTTTCTCTTCCTTACAAAGATGACACCTTGTCTCCTGATTGTATAAATTTCCTTAAAACCCTTATCTGTCATAGCATCAATTCTAAAACAGAAGAGCAGCAAGGACTATGCAATGGGGGTTTAGTAACTTGCCCAGGGTTACACAGCTAAGAAGTGTCTAAGGTCAGATTTGAACTCAGATTGTCCCAACTCCAGACCTGGTTATTCCTAGTTGCTCTGGATTCTATGTGTTAAACAATAAAAATAACCCCTACTGTATTAGTTCCAAGGTAGAAGAGTAGCAAGGGATAGGCAATTGGGGTTAAGTGTCTTGCCCAGAGTCTCACAAATAGGAAGTGTCTGAGGTTGGATTTGAACCCAGGACTTAGACTAGAATCTCATATTCACTGAGCCACCTCGCTGGCCCACTTTTTTGTATTTTTATTGGCTGTCACCCATACCTTGCATTCTTTCCTTCCCCATCTCTGTCTCTTGGCCTTTTTGGCTTTAGTCATCTCCCAGCTAAAAATTTGACCTTCTACAAGAAGCCTTTTCTGATTTCCCTTTTATGGTAATGCTTTTCTTCTACTATTGCCCTATTTAGTTTTTTTGTTTGTTTATTTTGTTTTGTTTTTTGCTATTTGTATCCTCAGGGCTTATCACTATTCCTAGTGAATAGTAGGTACTTAATAAATGTTTGTGGACTAAAGAAATGATTTTATAAATCATAAAATACGATATTAATTATTATTGTTATGCCTGGCCAGGACATCACCTTTCTCTTGAAGATGCTACTTTCTCACACCTCACATCCCCCACCCTTCTTCAAGTGTACATCCAAATCCCACATCTTGCTAATCACCCAGAGCAGTCAAGCATCCAGGGCATTCTCAGGCAGCTGCTGTTGTTTTTCTGTTTTTCTTTTAATTTTTAATCAAAATTGTTGTGAATGCTTGCAAACTGAATGTGTCTAGAGGAGAGTGAACAGGATAGTGAGATGTGTACAAACAGTTGATATTGATCTGGGAAAAGAGAAGGACTTGGGTGTACGTTGGAGGGAATTGTATAAGTTCTTGATATGGAATGAAAAGATTTAGTCATTTGTCCAAGATCAAGTTGTTTCTATGTCTGTTTCTTACTCTGTGAAATAGGGATAAAGATACGTTTACTGCACACTCACTGGGCCATTGAACTGGTGCAGTAGATAGAGTGCAGGGCCTGAATTATCTCCCTGAGTTCAAATTTAGCCACAGACTCTTATTTTGTGACCCTAGCAAACCACTTCAGTATCTTTGCCAAGAAAACTCCAACAGGAGTCACAAAGAGTCAGACACAGTTAAACAACAATAGCCACCACTGGATTATTGTGAAGGAAAGTCTTTGGAAATATTGATATCAACAGAAATGAGTATCAGTTGTAGTAGCATCTTATTCTCGTCTTTTTTATGATAGTTGATATATTATTGTGAGTCAGCAACAATCACTGCCCATGTTCAAGGAAATATGAACTAGATTTACATATTAATAAATCTATGAGAGAAATATTTAATATCTTCTTGCTCTGCCTCATCTCTTATCTCCACTGCTTCCTCTACCCCCCTCCAACTGCACTGGACTCATGACTTGCAGGGAATATAAGGATAAACACGACACTGGCTGCTCTTAATAAATGAGGAAGCTCTTTAGAGATCATCTAATCCACAAGCTCTTGACCTTTTCTTTCTCATGACTTCCTTTGGCAGACTGTTGAAGTCTTTGTTTGGATCTCTTTCTTAGAATGTTGCTGCTTTTTTTTAAACACTTACTTCCATCTTGGACTTAACACAAGTAGCAGCATTCACCTGGAGAAGCTTTGGTAGCCCTCACTGCTCTTCTGCCTTGTTTTTAAGCATCAATTATTAATATATTTAAACTGATTTTTTATGGTTCTTAAGAGCCTCTTGCATTAAAAAAAAAAAAAAACCTTTACCTTCGGTTTTAGAACCAATACCGTGTATTGTTTCCAAGGCATAAGGTGCTTTTTTAAACAAAAAATTAATTGGAATAAATGCTACAAGTCAGAGTATAGTAAAAATAAAGATGATTTTTTTTTCTCATCCAAGCTCATGGACTCCATGCCCACAGGTAAAAAATCTCTATATTCTAGTCCAATCCTTACTTTCTTATTTCATAGGAAAGGAAACTGAGGCTTAGAGTGGGGAAAGAATTTGTCATATAGTTAGAAAATTGTAGAGACAAGATTTAAATCTAGGAAGGTCTCCTGATTATAGGCACAATCCTTTCTCTCTCCCCCCCCCCACCATGTTGTATGTACTGCCTTTTTCCAAGCTGTATCCTCTTATTGACTGTTTATCATCCTTCAGAGCATATTTATCTCTCCTAAAGACTGTATATCCCCCCTCATGTCCTATTTCTTCTCCCATAGCCTCATCCATCTTCCCCATAGCCACATATATCTTCCCCAACAGTCCCCATAGCTTATATTTTTATTCTTCCCAGCCTCTATGTCCTCCCCTCAGGCTATGTGAATATTCTCTCCAAGTATCCCACCATTAGCCAATCTGTACCCCTCCCATACTATATACCTCTTCTCTACAACCTGTACCAACCTCCCCCCAACATGTATCCTCCCAGTGAACCATATCTCATTCACAGCCCACTATATCTCCTCTTGTCCTGCCTCTTTTCTCCCCATCCCTTGCTTGGTGTGTGTTGTGGCTATAAGCCTGGTATAGATGGGTTGTAATATAGTAAATTATCACTTGTTTTGCAGTCTTGACTAGAAAATAAATGCAATTATACTTGTGAATGTTGAAAAATGAAGCAAAGTAACAGGATTCTGTGCTTTCGAGGGGCTTTTCAGATGAAAGGCTGTGCACAATGCATCCTAATGGCCTCCCCCCCTCCTTCTGAGCACCATGTGTTTTGTGGTGTGATCTTTTTGAATTAAGCAAACAGCTGGAGCAGGCAGGCCTGGCCATGTGACAAGAGGCAGTGTTTAAAGGCAAGGCCCTCCCAGCTAGCATTGTCTTGCACTGGTGGTCCCAAGGCTCCTGGGGGGTAAAGATAGGTAAATCCTAGGCTCTACTGACAGGAAGGAGAAGCCTGCAAGAAATGATGGAGGGGACCTTCCTATTTGGAGCATGCCTATTGCTGGCACAGTTTTGAGGGTCATGGCGAAGTGGAATTTAATTTTTCATCACTATTCTGCAAGGATAGGTTACTAGATATAAGTATATCATTCCCCTTAGCTGTTTCTGTTTCATTTTGTCAAAATATCCCATCCTGCACCTCAGTCTGCTGCACTGCTCTAAACCATCCCTTTTGTCTTGGGAATCATAGAAGTCCACAGTCTAAGACTTTGGGGGTCATCTAGTCTAATATTTCTCTGAGCTATATTCTCTCCCCAAACATTCCTAACAAATGGTCCTACAGCTTCCATTGAAGTAGCCTCCTAAGTATTCCTTCTCAAGCTTTTTCCCATTCCAGTCTAGCCTCTACCCAAATGCAAAAGCAATCTACCCAATGTGCAGCCTGACCATCCTTGGTAAAGGCCATTGACTGCCTGTTACCACTCTAATCAAAGAGAAATTCTTTTCTTTGGCATTTAAAATACTTTATAAATTCAATCCTACCTTTCTTGTCTTACTTATAATTCCTCTTTCCTCCCTCTGTATTATAGTGAAATTGCCCTTGCTATTCCTCATATAGAATACTCTTCTTTTCTCTTTGCTTTTGTATTGGCTATCCCTTTTACCTGGAACAAATTTCTTCCTTATCCCTTCTTCTTAGAATTCCCTAAGCCTTTCCTAATCTTCCCAGGTCCTAGTGCCCTCCTACCCTAAATAACATCTTGTACTATTTTGTATTTGATTTCAATTACATATGGACATATTGTTTCCCTTAATAGAATGTAAGCTCCTTGAGGGCAGAAACCATTTCATTTTTGTCTTCATATTTCTAGTGCCTAACTGAGTGGCTAATATAAAATAGACACAAATACTTATTGATTGATTGATGGAGAACCCCATATCTTATATGGAGGCAGATAATCCAATTTTGAGATGGCTCTATTTAATGGGAGACTTTTCCTTTTATTGATCCAGAACTTTTTTCTCTTTAATTTTTAGCCTTTGCTCTGGTTCTTCCTTCAGGTTCAAAGTTGAACAAACCTAATCCCTCTTCCATTCTCTCTTGGAGTCTTGAACTCTGGTAAAATTGGCCATTCCCTTCACAGGAGGCTTCATCTTCTGCTTATGCCATGGAATGTCCTTCTTCTTGTCCTATCTCTTCAAATAACTAGACCCCTGAACAGGGTTCAGAGTGCTACCTCCTTCCTAGAGGAGGCCTTTTTCTGTTCCCTCTAGTTATCAATGTTCTCCTCCATCCTTGAAATGACTTGGTATTCATTTTGATATTTTTTGTTTTTTACTAATATGTGTTCTTGTTGTTTCCTTCTAATAATAGAAGTTTTTTTTTTACTTTACATACCTAGTACTTAGCATGGTATTTATCATGTATAAGTACCTTTAAAATACCTCTTAATTAATTTTTGTTGGTTTCTTGTGATAGCTCTTTGAACACCTGAAGACCATGGTCATACCCATGTCTTCTCCAGGTTAAGTATCACTAGATCCTTCAGGTCTTCCTCCTATGGTATATTCTACAGCCCCTCATCGTTTGGTCATGCTCTCCTGCTTACATTCCAGTTTGTAAATATCCTTCCTAAAGTGGAATGCTTAGAATAGATCTTCAAAATTTCATATGTCCTGTGGCCAGGACATCTATCTTCCTTTGGATGTGAGAATGGAGTTAAATTCCCTAAGAGCTGAAATTTTGTCACATTGGAACAAAATGGTAGATCAGCATTCTTTTAGACCCTTTTGATGCCAAGATTTTAGGGCCTCTATTAGCTTATAAAAATGAAATAAATCAACCCTCAGTTACCTTTATCCATCAGTTATCTCTTAGGCTTGGATTTTGTAAGTATTGAGAATGGATTGTTTGTCCTGCTTCTGACCCATCCTCATGGTTTTCAGTGGTCATTTGTCTTTCTCAATGTATTCTCAGTGAATAGGTCTAACTGCCCTTGGTGAATTTAAGCTGACTACTCCAGATGAAAAAGTGGATAGTTATGATTGCTGAGACATTGCCACAGATATGTGAAAGATCATGGAAAATGGAAGAGATGCCAGAGGATAAGAGAAGGACACATATTTCAACTTTCAAAAAGAGGGAGTGAACATATCCTGCATATTATAGGTTGTAAGGTTGACCATAATTCCTGAGAAAATTCTAGAATAGATCATTCAAAAGATGATTGTTGAACATTTAGAGTAGGAAGTAGTGATTATAAAAAGTTGACATGACTTCAACAAGAATAAGTTTGATGTGAGTAACCTAATTCATCACTCCACTTCTTTTTAAGGCAAGTGCTGTAGATAGAGTTTCCTGGATTTCATCAAAATTGTGATAGTGTCTTTTCTTATGAAGAAAATAGAGGGATATGGACCAGACATAATTACATAGATGTAGAACTGGTTAGATGGCTAAATTCAATGAGTAGTGGTTAGGGATTCAGTTTTAATATGGCAGAAGATTTTCTATGGAGTAGTCTAGGGACCTGTGCTTTGCTAAAGACTAGATGCTAGTCATCAAATTTGCAGATAACCCTAACCCTGGAGTAATAGTTAAATAGTGGATGATGGTCAGAATAAAAAAAATCTTGATTAGACTAGAACACTGGGATAAATCTAATAAGATGAAATTTAGTAAGGATAAAGATAAAATCGACACTTCATTATAAGAAATCAACTTTGTAGGGATAATATGGAGAAAACAGAGACAACAAATGTTCTGAGAAGATCAAAGAGTTTTGGTGGACAGCAAGCTCAATATGAGTCAGCAGTGTAATGAAGCAAAAAAAAAAAACCTAAAGCAATATTAAGCTGAATTAGTAGAAACTTAATATCCAGATTTAGGGAAATGTTCTTCCTGTGCACTGCCCTCTTCAGAGCTCATTTGCTCATCTGTAGTATTAGGTTCAGATCTGGTCACCAGAATTTTAGAAGGACATTTATAATGTATTCACAGTAGGGCAAACTGATTGGTGAAAGGCTTGGGGTTCATATCATATGAACACTGGCTGAAGTGACTGAGGATATTTATTGGAAGAGGTAGCCCAAGAAAGGCTATACTAATTGTTTTCAAGTGTTCAAAACACAATTTTGTGGAAGAGGGATTAGACTTGTCCTGTTTGATCCTGAAAAGCAGCACCAGGGACAGTGAGTAGAAGTTCAAAGAAGTTCAAAGGGAAATGGTCTGTAAAGAAACTAATATAATTTAGATTTAATGTCATAAAAAAAATCCAAGAACAAAAACCTTCCAAAAATTTAGAGCTGTTCAAAAGTGAAATTGACTGCCTGGAGAAGTGAGGAGTCCCCAGGTTAGACAACCACCATAGATATGCTATAATGGTGTTCAACTAGATGGCTGCTGAGGTCTCTTCCAACTCTCACTTGCTTTGATTCTGTGAAGGACTCAGTTGGTGGGGCAAAAACAAAGCCTGAAGCACTCATCAAGATAGATTTGTATTTATATATATAATATATATCTATAGATTTATCTATATGTGTGCATTATCTATATCTGTATATTTATTTACATGTTGATAAATTCAATAGCATATGTGTTAAGTATTTATATATTTATGATCAATTTCTGCATATATATATGTGTGTGTGTGTGAGTGTGTGTGTGTGTGTGTGTGTGTATCTGCATATATACACATTATGTAAAGATCCAGACCAGCACAAAGAACAGTTTACAAATACCAGCTCCTCTCTGAATATGGGAACCTATAACTCAGAGGAGCTGAGTATTTCAGGCACATCAATCAGGGCTTGTGAGAATATAAGGGTAATGAACAGGCCAGGGGAGATGATGCCTAAAAAAAAGGGTAAGCCAAATACAAAATAGCGCTGAAGACAAAGCCTGCAAAAAATAGCTTGACAATCATGGCAGAGCATTCCCTGAACCTCTCAGGTCTTAAAAAGGGAGGGTTTCTGGGTGATTTCCTTCCATTTACCTTTGATATTATACATCTTCTCTGAGAGCAACTGCAGACATGCAAGGCATTATGGTGAGACTTGGAAGTAGGAATACAAAAATGTGCATGATGTAGCAGACCTAGGCCCAATGGATTTGAAAGTTTTATTGAGACGTCTCTCACATACTGTCTCTTGTGTGAGGTTCTTCCTGGTCCTTCTAGTAGGAAGGGAGCTCTCTGTCCTTAGATTTATTTTAATACTCAGTATCTCTTCTTTGCATTTGTATTCTGTTTTATGTTGTGATTCTATGTTCTTGCATCCATCTTACATTAGCCTCTGAGTGTTTTGAATGCAAAGACTGTCTTATTTATCATTGTGACTTCTTTAATGCCCAACATGGGACCTTTCACAAAATAGTTATTTTACAGCTGTTCATTAGAGGCTATAAGGTATAGTGGAAAGAGCCTTGTACTTGGAGTCAGAGGACCTCAAGGTTCAAATCTTGGCTCAGCACCACTAATTGTATTATCCTAGATAAGTTACTCCCCATCTCCTTGAATCTTTGCCTGTGGTGGAGTGGGAAGAACACTGGAATTAGTGTCAGAAGCCCTGGATTCCTATCCTGGCTCTGCTCTCCTTATCTGTGTGACTTTGGACTAGATGATCACTAAGGTTTCTTCCTGCTCTAAATCCTGTGATCTTTGTGCTATTATAATAAGAGCCTTTTTGAGACCTCCTGAGATTCACTTTCCTGATACTTCAGGGAGCGTCCAGGCCCCCTAACAAGATGCTATGAAAAGGAGGAATAACATTTCATGAACTACATACCTCTCAGGGTTGTTGTAAGGAAAACATTTGAAAACTTCCAAGAGGTATGGAAATGAGTGTTGCTGTAATTATTATTAATAATAATAACATTCATAATAAATAATGAAGCAATATATACACATGCTATTATTGTTGTTGGTTAATTTGTTGGATGGATTAAGAGAATACTTAAAGCACTGAGGAAACATACCCACCCCCAAACCTAGGGTTTGGGAAGCTATCCAAAAACTGCTTGAATGGTGCAATATGAGAAAAAAGTAGAGCAATGATCCCAGAAATTATTGCCCCATAAATCTAATTTAAGCAATTACCTAATAAAGGAATAACTGTTGGCAGGAAATCTACAAACATAGTGTAGACCCAGGAATCACCCACAATCAGCAGGAAAGAGGTTATTGAAAACAAGTCCCACTAGGAAATTTAGATCAACTTTTTCAATGAAACCACAAATCAAAAGCAGAACAGCCCAGTTAAGCTTCTTTGTTTGCATTTCAATCAAACCTTTGATCACATTTTTTCATACCTTTATTTATCAAATGTAATTTCACTTTTCAAAACACAGGCTCTGTTGCAAATAATAAAATTCATTCAATTTAACTTGGATATAGAGTTAGAGGAATTAAAAATTAAATTTTTAAAACCTCTGGAAACCATGAAAACTCATAATCTCACACAGCGAAGTGCTGTAAGAGGTTATAGATCTTGCTACTTCTCATTATTGGCCAGACTGAGTTTATGTGTGTACAACACAGGCTACATGGTAGAGTGAATACAGTGTCGTCCTTACATCTAGGGAGGTTTGGACTATTCCTTTTAACTTTACACCTGTGATTTCTTCTGTGATAGTATAGATCTTACCTCAAATGCTAATCTGCTTGGGCTAGTTATTTAATTTCTCTGAGTATCACTTTCTTTATCTGCAAAAATTGCAGTACTTCAAAGGGTTGTTGGGAGGATAAACAAGCTATTTTATGGGAAATGGTCTGTAATTTTTGACCTAAGCAATATGGGATATAGAATAGGACGTAGTCAGAAGATCTGAGTTTGAGTCCTGTCTGTACCAATCTATTGTTCCTGTGACAATGGCAAGTCACTTTTCTTTCTGAATCTCAATTCTTTCATATATAAAATGGTAGTAATATTTTTTTCCTTTTTTCCTTTTCATTTACATGTAGAAACAATTTTTAATAATTATTTTCTGACATTTTGTTATCCAAATTCTCTCCTTCCTCTTCTCTTCCCAAATGGTGTAAACCTTAAAATTAGTCTTTTAAAGTGATTTCCTTGTCACATTGGTAAATAATCTGATATAGGTTATAACAGTGCTGTCATACAGTACATATTTCTATATTTCTCATGTCATGAAAGAAGACACATATCACACATATAAGAAAAAAATTCATGAAAGAAATAAAGTGAAACATAGTATGCTTGGACTTCTTTTAGACTTCATCAGTTCCTTCTGTGGCAGTGATAGAATTTTTCATTGTGAGTCCATTGGGGTTGGCTTGGATCCTTGCATTGCTGATAATAGTTTAGTTCTTCATAACTAATCATTGTACTCTGTTTTTGCTACAGTATACAGTGTTCTCCTGGTTCTGCTCACTTCACTTTTAATTACTACATAAAAGTGTTAACAGGTTTATCTGAAATTAGCCTGTATGTCACTTTTTAGGGTACAACAGTATTTCAGTACAGCCATTACAACTTGTTTAGTGATTCCCTAATTAATAGACATCCCCTCAGTTTCCATTTCCTTGCCACTGGAAAAAAATGCTAAAAATATTTTGTATATATGCTTCCTTTTCCCTTTTTCTTTGATCTCTTTGTGTTTCAGACCTAGTGGTTACTGGGTGGGTCATGGGATATGCATAGTTTTATGGTTCTTTGTGCATTCCAGCTATATTGCCATATTAGTTCACAGCTCCACCAACAGTGTATTAGTGTGCCAATTTTCCCACATCCCCTCCAACTTTTATTACCATGAAATGGTAATAATATTTATATTTCCTACCTCATAGGACTATTATAAGGAAAGTGTTGTTTTATTCATCCTAAAATTCCCTTCTTTTCAAGGAGACTACTTCTTGTAGGAAGTTGCTGCTGATCTCTAGTGTATATTCTGTAACTGTTTATGTATTTTATCACACAGAAGAACAAAGGCCTGGTTAACACCCATAAAGACCATGTGCTTGACTAGTGCTTAATTAGGCTTGTTGAATTGAATTCAATACCTTTCACAAAACAGGCACTCTAGAAGTGTTTACAATCAAAAGTATCCAGTTATGATTGTAAAACACTTCCTGAGAGCCTGTTTTGTGAAGGGTCTAGAAAATTAACAAGAGTTCCTTGAGAGCAGAAGATTGTCTTTTGACTACTTAGCACGGTGCCTGACATAGTTTCTTTTCTTTTTACTTTGAAGTTTTAATATTTCTTAACTCAGTATAGAAAAAACTTTACCTAAGAATTATATTGTTTATTTTGGTTTAGACTAACATTGCATAAATTTCACTATATTTAAATATTTGTAATATTTTAAAATGCTTAAACATTTTTCAGTGATATGTAGAAATAATTTTAAACAATTGTTACCTGACGTTTTACAATTCAGATTCTCTCCCTCCCTTCTTCTCCTATCCTTTCCCCTTCCCAAGACAGTAAATAGTCTGTATAGGTTATACTAGTATATACTGTCATAGTGCCTGACACCTTTTCAGTTGTTTTCATTCATTTTTGACCCTTTGTGACTTCATTTGGGATTTTCTTGGAAAAGATATCATAGTTATTTGCCATTTCCTTCTCCAATTCATTTTATAGATGTGGAAACTGAGGCAAACAAGGTTAAGTGACTTGTTCAGGATCATATAGCTAGCAAGTGTCTGAGACCAGATTTGAGTTGAGGAAGATGAATTTTTCTTACTCCAGGCTCTGCTTTCTACCACCTAGCTGCCCAACCTGACACCTAGTAGTTGTGTAATAAATACTTTTACCTTGACAACTTTCATGTGTTACTACATTTTATTCCGATGATAAATCTATCAGGGAGGTAGTATTCCTGTGATTCTGAGAAAGAAACTAAAGCTCTGAAGATGAAGAAAAATGATGATAATATCCAAGCATAGTGAAAATGTTCCATTTTAATGTCTTTATGGAAAACTTTTTATTTAAATCATGTCACCATCACCATGTAACATCAAGAACAACTGATATAAAAGTTGGCATTTTCTAAAGGGATGATTTCAGCCTACTGTAGTTCTTCACTTTAAATCAATTATCATTATTCCTTATGAATAGAACAGAGTATAACTTGCAAGTCAAGAGAAGAAACTATACTAAAAATTTTTATTCAGGACTTAATTCATGAATGATATGAAATTATATAGTTCTACAGAAAAACTCATTAAATACCTTCATTATCTTGTGGGAACTTTTTCTACTGATATAAGAAAATTTCATTTGGATTTTAGAAGTACAAACATTCTTAATGTGTGTTAAGTAATAATCAAGAAACTTTGAGTTTTAACCTGAAAGTCAAATTGAATTAGTGGATGAAAGTTACGCCTGTCTTCTCTGCCTTCTCCAAATAAGACCTATTAAGTATAATGTTATCAAGGAAAAAGTTGAGGCTTTGTACTATGTGTTAAGAACCTGCTTTGCATCCTGAAGTCAAAGCTTTATGGGAATAAAACATTTAGAACAACTTAGCATAACCCTTAAGAAATACTGATCTTAATGTATACTTTTTGCCAAAACAACAAGTAACAGTAGATCTAGAAGGTGTTCAAACACTGTGCATGTAGGGCTTTTCATTCCAAGTTAGCAATAGAAAAATTAATGCCTACTTCCCAAAAAGGAGGAACAGAATTGGTGGATGTTATCAGAGCACATTAGAACCAAGTTAAAAATAGATAGAAACATTTTGGTAACAGACTTCACCTTGTAAAGCTGACAAAATATTACGTGCCATTGGTATTGTCAGATGTAATCCAAAGCAGTTTACCACTAGATAAAGTCTATCAATAGCTAAGACCCAAGAGTGGAATCAACAGTTGTCATTTTAATAAACTCAACCAAGAGTTATTGAAACAAATCCACAGGACTTATCCATTTGTTAGACTAAAAACTTGTTGAACAAATGGCTGTCTCCTATGGTTTTGTTCATAGAAACAGAAAAATTGATGATGGCAATTCAGGATCAGGGCATTTTTACCAGAAATTATAGGTTAATTATCTTTAAGAATCTTGGATTTCTTGATCAGTGCAGATTTTGGAAAGAAATGAGAGATACTATACAAAATTATCACTTCAAGCTGCAAAAATTCAAGACATGTAATTTCCCTAGCAGGACACAACCTAATAGTCAATTTGTACATAAAATTTTGTTATCTTTCATAAACTAAAAGATATATATTCTCATGCTGTGAATATAAAACCTAGCCTGAAATAACCAACAGGAAAACATGACCCGGGGGTTATAAATACTCTTGAGAAGCTTGCTGTTGTTCACAGACTGACAAATGACAAATCCATATAACTACCAATATAGACCTCAAAATAGCTGAGAGAACTCAAAGCAATAAACTCTATTGGAACTGGAGCATTGTCACTAATTGAACTGTTGTCTACAATGGACCAGATATAACATTGATTCATAAAAAAGTAAGTTACCTTAGAACAAAGTCATGATCATAGATGGACCTATTGACCACAATTTTCTGGAGTAAACGTTATTCCATAAAAATTCAAGGACATATAAATAATTATCACCATGCCACACATTTAATCTCCAAGCTACAAAAGATAAATTTTAAAAAATCAAAGACCTAGGAGGAGAAATTAAAATATTTTATAAGCATGATGAAGTAAACCTCATCCCTATCATCCTGTCTGCTACTGAAGTTGGTATTTACAAAATAGCCCAGGTAGCTGATTATATCTACTGACTAGTACTAGGCACAACATCATGTCTCAGCTTCATATTGTAAAGATTAAAATTTAGGGGAGACTGAGGCAGGTAGAAATTAGTTTCTCTTTGCAAGGAGTATTATTTTTTTTAGAGGTTTATTGAAGATTAAGGATTAAAGAAAATACAGGATAAGAAAATGCGCCTAGGCCAGAGAGGCCTAGATAAGACCTCACCTACATTATGGAAAGAGCCACATCTGCTCCAAAACGGAAGTCCAAAAGAGCCACAAAAGCCTTTGCAATCAGGTTAAATTCCTTCTCGATCTCCACCCACCTGAGAATTCTGTGAGATTACAAAGTATTTTGGGGAAGTGGAGCAAGGGCTTGTGGGGATTGAAGTCCAGAGTTCAAGTCTATTTTTACAATATCCCATCCAAACATCATCTCAGCAGATGTCACCATCTGTTGCCTCCACTTTATACCTTTTTTTCCCTTATTCCTTTTCTTCTTCTCAGAACAATATCTTATCCTGGCCTCCTTATTTCCCAAATTTATTGTCATTTTGTGTTAGAATGTAAGTTTTTTTCTGAGCAGGGATTATCTTTTTTAAGAAAAACAACTGTATATCTCTATATACCTATATTTATATCATCTATATCTATATCTACATATATCCCTGGTATAAAGTGCTTAGCACTTATCATATAAATTTTCATTTCATTTCTTTTATTGTAAAGAAGATGCTTTTGGTGAACTGACAGAGTATGGACTTACATCTTAAAACTTGTATTCAATTACATAAAGTAATTATTTGGGTGATAGTCCACAGAACATTAAGTATAAAAGAAAAATAGTGATGTAGCAGCTTCTCCCAGAATCAATTTTGTCTGAGCTCCCTTCATAAATATGAAATGAGATTCTTCTTTTCATCATCATCATCATCATTGTTATATTTTTGGAACAAGTAGACATCACTTTAAGTAAAAGATGGCAACAGGTAAAAATCATTAAATTGTCAAATGTAACTGCAGATAGAACCTATGAAATGGATAGGATCAAACAGTAGAATCAAGACTATCCACAGGTGATATCTGCATTAATCCAATCAACAATATATTGACAAAGAAGCATTGAGTAAATGGCTGAATCATGCAGATTTGTTTGCAGAAATTGAGAGATTTATGTATGGCAAATCAGAACTAGGTCACTGATCCCATAAATTACTAAAGTTTATTCTCAAGAAGCCCATACTTAGTAATTAAGGCAGATTATTAAAGGTATTGTAGAAACTGTGTAATCACTGCAGGCTAAAAGCAATTTAACATCTACTTAGAAAAAACAAGTTGTGTAGTCCAGTGGATATAGCCTTGCATATAGTCAGGAAGACTCATCTTCCTGATTTCAAATCTGGCCTCAGACACTTATTAGCTACATGATCCTGGGAAAGTCACTTAACACTATTTTCCTCAATTTCTTGTTTGTAAAATGAGCTGGAGAAGGAAATGGCAAACCATTTCATCTTTGTCAAGAAAAACTCAAATGGGACCTCCAATAGTCATCAGATATGACTGCAAAAAGCACTTAATAACAGCAATGAGGAAAACATGACCTAGAAGCTAAAACTATTCTTGAGAAGCATGCCCTCTCTTATAGAATGAATAATGACAAATCTCTATAACTACCAATGTAGACCTCAAAATAACTTAAAAAACTCAAAACAATTAACTTGATTGGAACTGGGGCATTGTCTCAGATTGAACTGTTGTCCACAGTGGACCATTTATGACACTGATTCACAAAAAACCAACAGCTGAAGGGCAACCTTTTAAGTAGATATCACAGTACAAAAAACTGTTTCCAAGCTTCATGGAGGGAAAAAATTTCAAAATCTACAGATCCAGCAAAAAGAGAATAAAAATCATATGAGAGGTGACTGTGGTACTCTCTCTGCTACTGAATTTTTGCTCAAGATGCTTTGGGTGGGTGGTGCAACTCCGGATTGAGAGCCAGGCCTAGAAAAGGGAGGTCCTGAGATCAAATCTTGGCCACAGATATTTCTTACCTGTATGACCCTGGTTGAGTCACTAGACTCCCGTTGCTTAGCTCTTATTGCTCTTATGCCTTTGAACTGATATACAATATTGATTCCATGATTAATAATGATTAAAAAAAAAGATTTTCAGAATGCTTACAGAAGATTAACTAATAGAGTAATACTTGCCTAGTCCAGTGGCTATTCATTGGACTGAAGCCATAGGGAGTGGTCAGTTTTATTAATCTTTTTCCTTTACCTTCCCTGGAGATTTGCCCTTGGCTTCATTGCTTTAGAGTTGCCTATTTCTGCAACATGGAAGCCAGTCTTGTGGTACTTCAATTCTACTACTGTTTCACGTTCCTGGTGATTCTAATTTTAGTTCCAATCTAAGTGATCTTCTTCAGCAAGGAAAGAGGTGAAAGGGAATAAAGAAGACATTCAGAGTTTAAGCATATCTCAGGTATGGGAAAGGCAATTTTATTTCCATGCATAAAAGAGAATGCTAAACTATAAAGTATCTTACAGTGTTTATATCTATTAGAGAGACTAATTTTCAGAACTTATTGAGACATTTGTAATAGGGTTACTCATAAACTAGTTCTATTTTACCTCAATTGAGTACAACTTAAACATCAAGATGGCTCTTTCTTTCCAATGTTTTCTCACTGTGTGGGGAACTCTGCTGTTGCTATTATTGTTGCTGAAATTACTTTAGTGGCTCACACATTAAAGTGAGGGTAGCTCAGGTACATGAAGTTTAGGGTCAGGAGGTAGGCGGATGTGTGGGAGAGATACCTATTACCTTTTGAGATCACATAAGTCCCTGTTAAAGGAAAGAAGATACTCATGAAAAATGACCCTATCCCAGGTAGAGTCTTCTCTAGAAAGCCAGGAGTCCACAGCTTATATCCTATTGCTAGGGGAAAGCATTCTCTCACTGATCCTTTGGAGCTCATTTCTTTGTCAGTTAAGGGAGTCTTCATATCCAACAGGAAACAGAGGATAAATGTACTGTACCTGGTATGATTATAGGAGAGAAATCCTCCATTTTGCATCTGCAAGAGAGGAACTATTCAATCGCCAAAAGTAATTTCATCCCTTTGTCCAGTTGTCCATGGAATATTCAATACAAAAGGATTACAGTTACATAGAGTTGTCCCAAGATGATTTCTACTTGAATTTCATATAAACAAGATGAGAATGATTTGTCTGTAATAATAATAATAATAATTTCATTCTTTATAGGTTGGAGATTATAAGTATTATGTTTAGCAGCCTTTTTTGAAACATTTACAATTTTGTATGGATTCATGATATGTTTAATAATAATATCTCAGTAGAGAATATTAGTAAAGAAATAAAACCATGTAGAAACAGGAATATATACTTATCATCCCAATCATCCTGTTTGCTACTGGCATTTTTCTACAGATGCTTTCATTGTGCCTATAAGTACAACTTAACATATACCTAAGTATTTTTATTCAGTTCTAAGAAGCAATCATTTTGTACACCTGAATAATAATCTACCAAACATTAAGCACAGGAGAACAATAGTAGAGTATCAGTCTAACTTAGAACTATTTCTAGATGAACCCTTATCAGATATAAACTGAGTAGAGTGACTCTTCAAACAATAACAATTAACTCCTATTTTTCCATTTCAAAATTCTTTTTCTTAAAACATTCTTATGAAATAAATGGTACTATTATTATTATCATTATTTTGTTTTAAGAAAACATTTTGGGAAATTAAGGAATATAAAAAAGGTAAGATAGGAAGCTTACCAGCTATTTCTTTGTGAAGCTAAGATTTCAATTTAGACCATTCCTCCCATAATTTCTAGTTAAATAACTCGTTTAAAGTCACACAGCCCATAAATGGCAGAGTAAGAGACAACAAATTAGACCTCCACACTTGAAGTCCATTACATTTCTCCATTTATGGAATTATTGTCATCACATATCACATATAGGTTAACTGTGAAATTGGAATTAATTTGATTACCAGGTATAGAAAGAGATTCGATTTAAAGTTAGAAAATCTGGTTTTAAATATTGACTCATCCATTTCCAATTATTTGAACTTAAGTGCTTAGTTTCTTTGGGTCACAGTTTTCTTATATGCATAATGAGAGGGTTAGGTTCCTTGAAGTCCAAGATACTTTTTAGACCTAAAAATATGAATCAATGATCATTGAACACCAAAGGATAGTCTCCTTTAGCTGAAGGGTATTCTAAGGGTAGCCATTAAAATCAAACAAAATTATAGTTTAAAAAGCAGTAGTTTAACACTAAGGAAAGTTCATTTAACTAGAAATGAGAATGATAGAGAATCCTAAAATATAATTATGAAGGCTAATGGTTTTCACTCTCCATGACTTCATTTGAAGTTTTCTTTCTTTCTTTCTTTCTTTCTTTCTTTCTTTCTTTCTTTCTTTCTTTCTTTCTTTCTTTCTTTCTTTCTTTCTTTCTTTCTTTCTTTCTTTCTTTCTTTCTTTCTCTCTTTCTCTCTTTCTCTCTTTCTCTCTTTCTCTCTTTCTCTCTTTCTCTCTTTCTCTCTTTCTCTCTTTCTCTCTTTCTCTCTTTCTCTCTTTCTTCCTTCCTTCCTTCCTTCCTTCCTTCCTTCCTTCCTTCCTTCCTTCCTTCCTTCCTTCCTTCCTTCCTTCCTTCCTTCCTTCCTTCCTTCCTTCCTTCCTTCCTTCCTTCCTTCCTTCCTTCCTTCCTTCCTTCCTTCCTTTCTTTCTTTCTCTCTCTCTCTTTCTCTCTCTCTCTCTCTTTCTTTCTCTCTCTCTTTTTCTTTCTTTCGTTCTTTTAAATTTATTGATTTATTTAATTAATTTAGAATATTTTTCCATGGTTACATGATTCATGTTCTTTCTCTCCCCTCCTTTCACTCCTCCTCCTGTAGCCAATGAGCAATTCCATTGGGTTTTACATGTGTCATTGATCAAGACATATTGCCATATTATTAACATTTGCACTAGAGTGATCAATTATTATCTATATTCTCAATCATATACCCATTGAACCATGCATTCAAGCAATTGTTTTTCTTTTGTCCTTCTACTCCCACAGTTCTTTCTCTGGATATGGATAGTGTTCTTTCTTATAAGTTTCTCCAAATTGTCCTAGATCATTGCATTGCTACTAGTAGAGAAGTCCATTACATTCAATTGTGCCACAGTGTATCAGTCTCTGTGTACAATGTTCTTCTGGTTCTGCTCCTTTCACTCTGCATCAATTCCTGGAGGTTGTTCCAGTTCACATGGAATTTCTCCAGTTCGTTATTGCTTTTAGCACAATAGTATTCCATCACCAACATATACCACAATTTTTTTCAGTCATTCCCCAATCAAAGGGCATCCCCTCATTTTCCAATTTTTTGCTACCAGAAAGAGTGTGGCTATAAATATTTTTGTATAAGTTATTTTTTTCCTTATTATTTCTTTGGGGTATAAACATAGCAGTTGTATGGCTGATTAAAAGGGCAGGCAGTCTTTTAAAGCTCTTTGGACATAGTTCCAAATTATCTTTCAGAATGGTTGGATCAATTCACAACTCCACCAGCAATGCATTAGTGTCCCACTTTTGCAACATCCTCTCCAACATTTATTACTTTCCTTTGCTGTCATATTAGCCAATCTGCTAGGTGTGAGGTGGTACCTTAGAGTTGTTTTGATTTGCATTTTTCTAATTATAAGAGATTTAGAAGACTTTTTCATGTGTTTATTGATAACTTTGATTTTTTTATCTGAAAATTGCCTATTCAAGTCCCTTACCCATTTCTCACTTGGAGAATGGCTTGCTTTTTTGTACAATTGATTTAGCTCTTTATAAATTTGAGTAATTAGACCTTTGTGAGAGTTTTTTGTTATAAAGATTTTTCTCAATTTGTTGTTTCCCTTCTAATTTTGGTTGCATTAATTTTGTTTGTACAATCACTCATTTTACATTTTGTAATATTCTCTATCTCTTGGTTGGTCTTAAAATCTTTCCTTTGCAATAAATCTGACAGGTATACTATTCTATGTTCACCTGATTTACTTGTAGTTTCCTGAATTTATTTGTGTAGGGTGTGAGATGTTGATCTAAACCTAATCTCCCCCATACTGTTTACTAATTTCCCCCAGCAGTTTTTGTCAAACAGTGGGTTTTTGTCTGAAAAGCTGGGATATTTGGGTTCATCATATACTATCTTGTTGAGGTCATTTACCCTAAATCTGTTCCACTGATCCTCCCTTCTGTCTCTTAGCCAATATATTTTTGATGACCACTGCTTTATAGTACAGTTTAAGATTTGGTACTGCTAGGCCCCCATACTTCACATTTTTTTCATTATTTCCCTTGATATTCTTGATCTTTTATTCCTCCAAATGAATTTTAATAATTTTTTCTATTTTAGTAAAAAAAGTTTCTTGGTAGATCGATAGGTATTGCACTGAATAAGTAAATTAATTTGGGTAGGATTGTAATTTTTTTAATGTTAACTTGTCCTACTGATGAACAAGTAATAATTTTCCAATTGTTTAGATCTAGTTTTAATTGTGTAAAAAGTGTTTTGTAGTTGTGTTCATATAATTCCTATGTTTGTCTTGGCAAATAGATTCCTGGATAATTTATTTTGTCTAGAGTGATTTAAAATGGAATTTCTCTTTCTAACTTTTGCTGCTGAGATGTGTTGGAAATATATAGAAATGCTGATGATTTATGTGGATTTATTTTATATACTGCAACTTTGCTAAAATTGTTGATTATTTCCACTAATTTTTAAGTTGATTCTCTAGGATTCTTTAAGTAGACCATCATATTATCTGCAAAGAGTGATAGTTTAGTCTCCTCATTGCCAATTTTAATACCTTAAATTTATTTTTCTTCTCTGATTGCTACTGCTAGTGTTTCTAGTACAATGTTAAATAATAGAGGTGAGAATGGGCATCCTTATTTCACTCCTGATCTTATTGGAAGGCTTCTAATATGTTCCCATTGCAGGTGATTCTTCCTGATGATTTTAAATATATACTGTTTATTATTTTTAGGAAAGGCCCTTCTATTTCCTATGCTTTTTAGTATTTTCAATAGGAATGAGTGTTGTATTTTGTCAAAGGCTTTTTCTGCATCTATTGACGTAATCATGTGATTTTTGTTGGTTTGCTTATTGATATGGTCAATTATGTGGATCGTTTTCCTAATATTGAACCATCCTTGCATTTCTGGTATAAATCCCACCTGATCAGAATGAATAACACTTGTGATGACTTACTGGATTCTTTTTGCTAGTATTCTATTTAAGATTTTTGCATCTATGTCCATTAAGAGATTGGTCTACAGTTTTCTTCCTCTGTTTTTGACCTGCCTGGCTTTGGAATCAGTACCATATTTGTGTCATAAGAGGAATTTGGTAGAACTCTCTCTTTGCTTATTATGTCATATAGTTTGTATAATATTGGGATTAGTTGTTCTTTGAATGTTTGATAGAATTCACTTGTGAATCCATCAGGCCCTGGGGATATTTTCTTAGGGAGTTCTTTGATGGCTTGTTCAATTTCTTTTTCTGATACAGGATTATTTAAGAATTCTATTTCTTCTTCTGTTAATCTAGGCAATTTATATTTTTGTAAATATTCATCCATATGACCTAGATTGCCATATCTGTTGCCATAAAATTGGGCAAAATGGTTTTTAATGATTGTCTTAATTTCCTCTCATATGGTGGTATAAATCCTACCTGATCATAATGAATAACCATCATGATCAGTTGTTGGAATCTTTTTGCCAGTATTCTGTTTAAGATTTTTGCATCTATTTTCATTAAGGAGATTGATCTGTAATTTTCTTTCTTTGTTTTTGGTGTGACTGGCTTTGAAATCAGTACCATAATTTGTATCATAAAAGGAATTTGATTGAACTCCTTCTTTGCTTATTTTGTCAAATAGTTTGTATAGTATTCAATTTTTAATTTCTCCTTTAATTTTTAGGATTTCCAATTTAGTTTTTATCTGGGGATTTTTAATTTGACCTCTTTCTAGTTTTTTTTTAATTTGCATGCCCAATTCATTGACTTCTTCCTTCTCTGATTTGTTAATATATCCACTCAGGGATATAACATTTTCCCTGATTACTGCTTTGGCTATATCCCATAGATTTTTATATGATGTTTCCTCATTGTCATTCTCTTCAATGAAATTATTAATTGTTTCAATGATTTGTTCTTTAACCAACTAATTTTGGACAATCATATTTAATTTCCAATTAATTTTTGATTTGCTTCTCCATGTACCCTTACTAATTATTATTTTTACTGCATCATGACCTAGAAAAGTTGCATTGATCACTTCTGCTTTTTTGCATTTGTTTGCAGCGTTTTTATTCCCTATTACATGGTCAATCTTTGTGAATGTATCATGTGCTGCTGAAAAGAAGGTATATTCCTTTTTTCCCCCATTTATTTTTCTCCACATATTCATTAACTCTAATTTTTCCAAGATTTCTTCACCTCTCTTACTTTTTTCTTATTTTTTTTTGGTTTCATTCATCTAGATCTGTTAGAAGTAGATTCAGATCTTAATCTAGCATAGTTTTATTATCTATTTCCTGCTTAATTTCCAATAGTTTCTCCTTTAAAAATCTGTGTGTTATACCATTTGGTGCATACATATTGAATACTAATGTTTCCTTATTGTCTATACTGCCTTTTATCAGGATGTAATTACCTTCCTTATCTCTTTTAATCAAATCTATTTTTACTTTTGCTTCATCAGATATCATGATTTTGACTCCTACCTTCTTTTTCTCAGTTGATTCCCAAGAGATTTTGCTCCAGCCTTTTATCTTTACCCTGTGTGTGTCTTGTAGACAACATGTGGTGGGATTTTGGTTTCTAATCCACTGTATTTACTTTCGTTTTATGGGTGAGTTCATCCTATTCACATTCAGAGTTATGAGTACCACCTGTGTATTCCTTATCACTTTGATTTTCTCTCCTAGTCCTGCCTTTTCTTCTTTCACTATTTCCTTCTAAACCAGTGTTTTGCTTTTAATTAGACCCTTTAATCCCCATTCTTGTTTTACTTCCCTTTCCACCTCCTACCTTCTTATTCCTCTCTTATTTTTCTTTAGGGCCTATTAAATTCCCTCCCTCCTCTCTTTCTCTCCCTTTTGGTACTCCACACTGTGAATTTTAGTTTTACTCCACCCTGTTTAGTCTTTAGAATTCTAGCAACCAGGAATGTATACACCCCAGTTTAAGGATTAACCATAGGGGAGGATGGGCTATGACTGGCATGTGCTAGCAAGTGACAAATCAGAAACAACTGACTGACCCCCTGGCCTGTCCTAAACCAAGTGTAAGCCACCATTGATATATGATAGACACAGGAAGTGATGTGAAGAACTGCCTATATATTTTTCATCACTTCCTATGAGTTTCTCTCTCATTGGCATTGGGAGCTTCTGGCAGTGTTTGGTGTGCTTGAGGATTTAGTGGACTTTGTCAGTAGAGGTCACTGGGAGGAGCTCTGTAGTGTGGTTTAGGTGAGGTGCTTTTCCTGAAGGACCTTGGTGAGTGAGAAGGCTGATTCCTTGACCGTCTGAATGCACTATCCTCTAAGGAGGCCCCTCATCTTGGAGGAGGCCTCGTGGTTGGAAGCTGAACTAGATTTAATCTTCTGAGAAGGCCCCTTGGCTGAGACCTCTGAATTCCCCATTGCTTAAGCCAGGACAAAGCAGATCTTCTACCCTTTCCCTCTTTTCCTTCTTCTTTCTTTCTTCCTTCCTTTGATTGTAAATAAACCACTGTAAAATCCCATACTGACTTTAGTATTTCATTGGGATTGAATTTAAATCCCTGGTGACAACTAATATAATATAATCAGTCTCAACTTCCAAATTTTACCCCTAACACCACCCCACTCCCCACTTTAGTTTTTTCCTCTTAAATTCCCTGTAGGGTAAGATATAATTTGATACCCCAATTCGAAAGCTCTATGTTCTTCCTTTTCAGAACTGATTCTAATGAGAGTAAGGTTTAAGTATTACCTATTAACACTCTCTTCCTATCCTTCTTATAATAGTATTCTTCCTGTCCCCCTCCCATGGGCATCTTTATGTGGTATAATATATCCTATTTTTCTTATTCCTTCAAGTTTCTTTTGGTGCCATCTTCTATCCTTTATTTTTTTACATATCATTTTAAACCACTTAGTACCACAACCTCTACTTATGGATTATTCTTCTATCTACTATGATAGTGAATAAAGTTTTTGAGAGTTGCCAATATAATTTTTCCATATAGGAATATAAACAATTTGACCTTACTGAATCACTTAAAATCTCCCCCCCCCCCCATCTCTTTCTTGTTTACCTTTTCATGTTTCTCCTGAATTTTTTATTTGGACATCAACTTTTCCATTTAGTTCTGGTCTTTTTTTTTACAAATACTTGGAAATCTTCTATTTTGTTAAATGCCCATACTTTCCCCTGGATGTATATAGTTAGTTTTGATGGGTAGATGACCCTTGGTTATAGACCCAATTCTCTTGCCTTTCTGAATATCATACTCCAAGCCTCATGGTCTTTTAGCATGGAAGCTGCCACATCCTGTGTAATCCTGACTGGGGTTCCCTGATATCTGAATTGTTTCTTTCTGGCTTATTGCAGTATTTTCTCCTTGTCTTGGAAGCTCTTTAATTTGCCATTTACATTTCTGGGGGTTGCCTTTTGAGGATTCAACATTGAGGGTGATTTATGGACTTTTTCAATGTCTTTTTTGTCCTCTTGTTCAAGAATATCTGGGCAATTTTCTTGGATAATTTTGGTAGACCTATGATTCTCAAATTTTCTCTCCTGGACTTGTTTTCCAGGTCTGTCATCTTCTCCATGTGATAATTTGTGTTTACTTCTATTTTGTCATTTTTTTACATTGCTTTATTACTTCTTACTGTCTTGTGAGATCATTGTGAGATCATCTATTTGCCCTATTTTAGTCTTTCAAGATTGGTTTTCAGCTATGGTCTATTGATTTTCCTTTTTTGATTTGGTCTAACCTGCTTTTCACAGCTTCCAGCAGGTCAATTCTGGTCTTCAATTTGCTTATTATTTCATTTGATTTCTATGCCTTTTTTTCCAAGTAAGATATTCTGTCCTTCATACTGTTATTTTCCTTTATAAATACTTGCATTTCTTTCTCCAACTTTTCTTCCCATTGTTCCTCCATCATTCTTACTTGCTTCTTGAACTCCAGATTGAGTTCCTCTAGAGGTTTTGACCAATTTTCATTTTTTTGGAAAGTTTGGACATGTTTGCTTATTTGTCACTCTTTTCTGTCTCCTCTATACTCTGCTCCTTTTCACAATAGAAGTGATCCAATGTTAGAGGTTTTCTCAGTTGTATCTTACTTTTTTTGGTATTTGTGGATTGTAGTTCTTGGATGTTGGTAGACATTGCTGTGTTAGTATTATCTTCCCTTCCCAGACAGAAGTCTGAATGAGAAGGGCAGGCAGCACTCACAGAACAGTTTTTGTCCTGAGGATATTTTTCTAGTTTCTCAGGTGTTTGCTGTGGGCAGCCAGTCTCTGTACTATCTCCTATCCTGTGCTCCATGGGTCCCAAGTCTCACCACAAAGGCTTTACACTTTCCTCAGGGGTAAGCCTGTGGTTCCCTTAGCCAGATCCCTAGAATTTAAAGATTGCCCTGGTCTTAGCTCTGATTCTGGCAGGGTAGGTGGTGTGTGTGTGTGATCAACTCACACTTTGCTGGGTGTAATTTTACTCCCTTATAGCTTGGAAATGCCCCAAACCTGCCTACTTTCAAGATTGCATCCTATGGTAGAGCCGTTTTCCTCATCTGATTTTGATTTTTGTCCTTTTAAGATGCTTTTATTGTGATTGGTAGTAGGAAGAATCATGAAGTTCCTTCCACACTACAGCCATCTTAGCCCAGAAGTCCCCCCCTTTTGGATTTTCTTGGCAAAGATACTGGAATTATTTGTCATTTCCTTCTCCAGCTCATTTTATAGCTGAGGAAACTGAGGCAAACAGGTTTAGGTGACTTGCCCAGGGACATACAGCCAGTATATGTTGGAGGCCATAAAAATGAATTTTCCTGACCAGAGCTCAGTACTCTATATCCACTGTACCACCTAGTTTGCCCTTTATATGTACATAGGTAGATACATACTTATAGCTCATTAGTATAGGGAGATAAAATTCTTACTTTGGATAACCATTCTGGTTATTGAGGTTTGCTGAGTTTTTTTCAGCACCCTAGAATAAATTTCCAGATATCTTAAATTAGGGCTATGATCTAACTCAGATAGAATTGTAAATAGTTTGTTTGAAGAGGAAGATGAGGGAAGAGAAACAGGGTTCCAGGAGTCAAGGGAAACCGCGGAGTTCCTATATAGCAGTACCGTGCAGATGTTGCAGAAACCTCCTGCCCTTTAACCAAGTTATGGAATTCCATTTCCCAAAGATTGCATTTTCCCCTTCCCATTTCAAGATCTTAATTCAGAGGCTGGGGTATTGGTAGTGATGAGGTGAGATGGGAATAGTCTAATTTAATTTAATTTTCCTTTTTGTAAAAGACAAGACAACTTGGGCAGCTGCTGCTCTGGGTAGGCCTGGTAAAAGCAGCAACAAGATAAGCTTTGAACTTTATCAGATCTCTCCAAGGTATATGCTAATGAGCAGGGTTTGGAGCCTTCAGAACTTTGGCTCCTGATTGTATTAATTAGTGGCTGTTTCCAAACCAACAAGCATTTCCATAGATTGTAAGCTCTGAATAAGTATGAGGTTTCCTGATCATAGGGGCAGGAGTTTTCTCAGCAGGGTCAGATCAGGTTCCTTGTTCTGAGTAGCTGCAGTATGAGAAAACACCGAGTGCCTTGTACTAACCCCATTTCTTCTCCTTGTATCCTCATTGCTTAGCAGGTAGGAAGTGCTTATTAAATGCCTTTTCATTCAGTCATCCATTTTTTTGGAGTGTTTGATAGGATATTTAAGCTACTTTCCTTCTGATATGTGACACTCAATGCCTAGAAAGATCAGTCTCATGAATTCTAACAATTCTTCACATGTCTATAATATGTTTTCAAAGTACTTTCATGTATAATTTGTCATTTGATTACCAACAACAGGGAGAAGAAAGGAAGAAATTTTTATTTTCATTTTTAGTTGAGAGATAGCATGGAAAAATAGAGTGCTACCCTTTATGCTAAGATGACCAGGTCTTAAGTGTTACCTCTGAAACATCCTATCTCTGTGACCCTCCACAAGTCACTTAGTTCTGTACAGTTCTCTAAGATTATATGTTCCAGAGAAGGTGTAGACTTGCATTGGTAGAAGAACTGTTCTTTCCCAGGAGTTCCCTATACCAAGGAAATCACGGGACTAGTCACTAGGGCTTTTTTCTAGTTGGGGAAATTCTGTAAAGACTGGGATTGTCTTTCCTTTTGTTTTTCAATAACCAGTGACCAGCACAATGATTGGCACATGGTAAATATTTAACAAAATAGTTGTTAATTAATTTAATGATTTGTTGTTGAATTGTTTTTCAGACCTATTCAACTCTTCATGACCCCATTTGGAGTTTTCTTGGCAAAAATACAGGAGTGATTTGCTATTTCCTTCTTCTGCTCATTTTATAGATGAAGAAACTTTGGCAAACAGGTTTAAGTGATTTGCTCAGGGTCACCCAGCTAAGAAGTGTCTTGAGGTCACATTTGAACTAAGGAAGTGATTCATCCTAACTCTAGGTCCACTGCTCTGTCCTCTATGTCATGCAGCTGTCCCTACTTATTAATTTTGGCTTAATAAATGTTTGTTGAATAAATGAATCAGAACTTGAACTCCTAACTCCTGGACCAGTCAGTACTCTTTGAATTAATCTTACTGTCTCTCATTCTTCTTTCTGAGAACCTGTATTATAGTAGAGTTATTTTGAAATAGATTCAGTGCAACCTTCACTGGAGTAAGGAGTCCTTGGTTTGAGGCTTGGCTTTGACAGTTACTGGCTATGAGACCTTGGGAAAATCATCTAGCTTCTTTAGACCTCAGATTTGCCATCTGTAAAACAAGGATGATAATACTGGCACTACCTGCCTCACAAGTTTTTCAATTAGGAAAATATTTCTCAGAGTACAATATAAATGTGAACTGTTCCTATCATCGTTTACCATGGAAGAGAAATAACTCCTTCACTCTCTTCAGAACATTGCTCTAAAAAAATCAAGTGAGGATGGTTTTGTCTTTAACCTTGAGTCCTTTTTACTCCATTTTCTGCAAGGCTCCTTGTTCTATCTTACAACCCCAACTTACAACTGTTATTACTGACTTAACAGAAAGATTCCATTGAATGTTTATTTTCCAGATTTATTGGGATCCCACCAGAAATCACTGCTGACCTGGTTAATTTCCAGGAAAAGGGGAGTAGTCAGCATACTTTTGTCCCTCTGCTGCCACTTCCAAACCCTTTTTTTCCTTCCATCATTCAACAATTTTTCCTCCCTTTGAGGCCCATTCATTCAGATATAACCCCTTTCTCATATTCTTGGATAATTATTTACAATCCCCCTCACTCTCCACACTCTCATTTTCCAGATACTCCATTACCTGGCTCTTAGCCTTCCTGTGCATTTCAAACCCTCGTATTTTATTAGAATAGAAGCTCCTTTAGGGCAGAGACCATTTCATTCTTTGTCTTTAAATGTTTAGCAATGAGCATACGGCATTTGTTTAATAAATGCTTGTTAACTTGCTTGAGGGATGGTAGATGACATGATGAAGGCAAGAATATAGTTATATGAATCTCTACTCAAAGCCTTTCAAGGTTGGGAGGACCTGCTAGTACTTATACTCTAGGAGAATGACTTTTTTCCCCCTAGTGGCAAGTATTTATTAAGTTATTATAATGTATCAGGCACATGAAAATAATATCTTATGTTGATATGATGCTTATATCCTTATAGTAATAAAAACTATTCTATCCATAGTTCATTTTTACATTTTTGTTTGCTTGTTTTTTCTCCCATTAGATTGGGTATTCTCAAGTCTTTTGACTTTCTTTGTATCTTTAGCACTGTACAACACAGAAGGCACTTAATAATTGCTTATTGCTTATTAACTGACCCCAAAATTTACTTTATATGATATTTTATAAAATATAATGCATACATATTCTCATGTACCTAGGTTAACTCGTCCCTAGAAGAACTCTAGGAAGGATGCAAAAGAAGTCTTACATTATGTTTACTTTATAGATGAGGAATATGAAGTTAAAAAAGGGTAAAGTTTAACTCTAGGGCAGTGGTGGCAAATCTTTTATAGATCAAGTGCCACGCCCCAATCCCACCCCCCACTGAGACTAAGTGCTACACCTCTCCCCCTCAGTGAGTGCCTGGTGTACCCTTCCCCTCTTTACCCCCTTATGGAAGGGAAAAAGAGCTCCCACTGGGGATGCTGGTTAGAAGAGTGGGTGAAGTGAAGAATGCTGTCAGTGACTGTAGAGAGGGGCAGGGGAGAGGTCCAAATGCTCTGCTTTCCTCCAGCTCTGCCAACTGTGGGCCACCCACTTTACCCCTTGTGTCCTTTCATTGGCTGCTGGGCAGTGGGCAAGGGATGTGAAAATAATGTCATCAGACTTGGTACAGAGGGGGAGGGAAGCAGCTCCATCTGAGTCCCTCTGACTTTCTTGTAACGAACTCTTGGTGGGGTAGGGAGGCCATATGCCTATAGAGAGTTCTCTGCTTGCTATCTTTGGCACCTGTGCCATAGTTTTGCCATCACTGTTCTAGGGGATGGCTGGGAAGTTTCAAAGCTAAAATGGAAGCCTAGATGTCCTGACTCACAGGCCAGTCAATACTCTTTCTCCAATATTATAATGATAATTACTGGCATTTTTATGATGCATTATCATTTTGTGAAGCATTATATATTTTTACACACACACATATATATACACACTATTTATATGCATATATATATATATATATTTCATAAACCCTGACCCTCTGTCTTAGAACTGATATTAATATTGGTTCCAAGGAAGAAGAGTGTTAAGAGCCAGGTGTGAATCTTAAAAACTACTCAGACTATACCTTAGAAGATTTTATTTAAACTATTGCCTTATTGTAACAATGGAGATACTTGGTCTAACAAGAATCAGGAATGTATTGGGAACTTTTAAAGTTATTCCACCTAACTCAGACAGTGCCTTAGGGGAAGATAAAGTTGTAAACTCCTGATTGAACAATGAAAGTCCCTAACTCATACCTTATAGTAAAGCTAGGATCTTAAGCTAGGTCTATTTTTAGATCTGATACAAAAAAGGTGTTAAGTACCTCTAAAGGTTAGATTAATACCTAAAAAGGTCAAGTAACTTACAAAAGGCAAGCTTAACAAAGAGGTATGGAGTACTCAGAAGATTTAATCTAACCAGAGAAGGTGAAAACCAAAGAAGGTGAAAACTAAGAATGGGCAGTCCTGGAAAAAAGGCATCTACTGTGATTGGTAGATGTGAAAATTTAGGGGAGGTGACATAAGAGAAAAATCTCTTTAAAAGGAGGTGAAGGAACAGTTCAGGGACAATAGAATTCAGTTTGGAAAGCAATTCAGTTCAGAGTGGAGGGAGATTCTGAACTCAGTTCAGGAGATTTAGTGGAGGACCGGAGCTTACTTGGAGACAGTCTGGTGATAAGTGATAAAGACTGACTCCCTCTCCCTTTGGCTCAGGGAGGCCATTTTGGCCAAAGCCTTTAACTACTGCTTCACTCAGCCTGAGCCAGAGCAGTTTAAATTAATTCTCTCTCTCTCTCTCTCTCTCTCTCTCTCTCTCTCTCTCTCTCTCTCTCTCTCTCTCTCTCTCTCTCTCTCTCTTCTTCCCTTATTCCTTCTCATTTATATTAATTAAAATCTCTATAAATCCTAGCTGACTTGGGGGTATTATCATATTTGGGAATTTCCCATGGTGACCACTTACTTAGATTTTAAGTCAAAACACTAAAAATTATCCTTACACAGACAATTGGGATTAAGTAACTTGTCCAGGGTCACACAGCTAGGAATAATTTATATATCCACATATATATATATATATATATATATATATATATATGTACACATATATATACACACAAATATATATTCATATATATAACATTCATTATATATAAGCATATATAAACACATACACATATGTAAATGAACATATATGTGTGTAAGTATATATATATATATATATATATATATACATATACATATATATTTATTTTTCCCTATGCTGGGCTGTAGTGGCACATCAGTCCTGTGACCTAGGTATGACAGATATTATGTCTCTATTTTATAGACAAAGAAATTGAATCTCAACTATGTTACATGCTTTGCATATGATTTCATAGCTAGTAAGCATCAAAGACAGAATGGAATCCGGATCTTTATTTAAAGTTCTTTAGTCTGAGAGATACTGCCTCCAAACTACTGTTCTATACATTAATTACTCAGTGTATGTAGACTAGTCCTGCCTTTGACAAGCCTTTTATCTAGAATGAGGCTCAGGACAACTTTACTTATTACAGGGAGGGACATTTTCTACCCAGAGCCCCAGGTGAGGCTATCCATGCAATGCAGTCAATCCAAGCTAGGGTCAGCTTTGTTTTTAAGACCCTGATTTGTGCTGGAATGACAAAGAAAATCGTTTTGGGGCAAACATATGAGATGATTTGAATTCCCTCAAGGGGACACAATGCAGGATTGCTCCTCTTGAAAAGTCCCTGTACTGGGGGAGTATCTGCATTGCTGAGTCCTGAGGTCAATTCTGAACCTTTGGTACTGATCTTGCTTGTTTCATTTATTTTGCTGAATAATTCTCAGAGGATCAGTGGCGGTCAGAGCAAGGTGTTCTATCAAAAGCTTTAATAAGTACTAGAACCCCAGCATTGCTTGCATTTCATTCACTTGCAAAGAGGAGAAATGGAGTTTACAGCTCAGATTTAATTTGCATCTCTAACAGGACTATTATCTTTGAGTTTTAGAGCACTGTAGGTGACCTTATAAATGAAGGAAAACTCAGCAACCTTGCCTGAAGGGCT
Organism: Monodelphis domestica; assembly: GCF_027887165.1. Classification (NCBI taxonomy): domain Eukaryota; kingdom Metazoa; phylum Chordata; class Mammalia; order Didelphimorphia; family Didelphidae; genus Monodelphis; species Monodelphis domestica. The sequence continues at coordinate 398,465,980 of NC_077227.1, forward strand.
TGGTGTGGAGAGGAACACAAGATATTCCCTGTTACATATACTGATATAATGGGGAGTGTTTCAGAGAGAGAGACAGAGGCAGAGACAGAGACAGAGAGCGTGTGTCAGAGAAATCAGTCTATGTGTGTGTGTGTTTGGGGCAGTGGCATTTGAAAATTCAAGTGTACATTGCTTGGGTGCATGTAGGGTCAGAATTCTTGTTTTAGGAAAGGCAAAAGCAGTGGTCTAGTGTGGTGTTCGTACTGTCCTCTTCAACTTACATGAATTCTAATGGGATTTTGTTTGTTTACTTTTATTTCCTTATGAAGCCATTTGTAAGCTCCAAATTCCATTTGTACTATTGAGTTGCATCTCCATTTCTTGCCCAAGTACTCCCACTCAAGATTCTAAAGGTAACCCCAAGGGTTTGGGGTGATGTTATGCTGGAGTCAGCTCCCATGGCTAGGCTAGGAGAAAATCTATTGTTAAATTTTCAATATGAGCACTTACTTTGGAAATTGACAATTACTACAAATTAGAACTTGATTTATTGTTTTGTTGATTGTCTCGACTTAAGAGATGGAAAAATGTGAGGGCACATTTACCCCCTAGAAAGACAATTCCTAAACACATTCCAGTACATCCCCTAGTTTGGGAGTGTCTTTCTAATACTTTCAGCTCAATCTTTTCCAGATAGGTTCTTTTCTTTATCAATCATTAGTGATTACTTTCCTAATATCCATTTAAAAAATTAATGTTAAAAATATTAAAAATGCCTTACATTCTGTCTCAGACTCAATACTGTGTATTGGTTCCAAGGCAGAAGAGTGGTAAGGGCTAGGCACTGGAGGTTAAGTGACTTGCCCAGAGTCACACAGTTAGTGTCTGAGGCCAGATTTGAACCTAGAACCTCCCATCTCCAAGCCTAGCTCTTAAGTCCTCTGAGCCACCCAACTGTCTCTCTAATATGCTTTTCCCAGTCTTTTTACTTACATTTGACTCACCATGATTTAACCAGATGCCTTCTATATGTCCTTGATATGAGATTAATTTCAATTGGCTTTTACAAAGGGATATGCTGTATTAAGCTATATATAGCAAGAATCAAAGGAGAAAAACATCTCCTCCCTTCCCCATATAGGTACATTCTGTTATTATCTTGGCTACTGAGGAGAGTGGGTTCAAGCTAAAAACATTTGTTATAAACATCCCTTCTCAACTAAGATCTCTTTATTATGCACCAGAGGCAATAGACACTTGTTTCCTTGCTTGGAGGACATGATGTCTTAGCTGGGTTGATTCATTCCTGGGCTGAGTACATTTACAACTTAGCTCCTCAGTCAGCTCAGCTACAGCCTCTGCTGCCTACTTCTAGAGGCTCTTCTGACCTTGTGAAGCTCACAAGGTCGTTCTATCCCAAATAATCCTTTACCTACTATGAGGAATGAAAAAAAAAATATAACAGCTACAGAATAAACAACATCACATGGGATAGCCACAGGAGCACCACCACTGCTGCTGCTACTACTTTCCCCATCCCAGAGGTCCAGTGAATTTCTTCCTCTTTACTTGAGCTGTTAAAGAAATGGAGATAGAGACAGTTAAAGACAAGGAGAGATGGTAAGACAGACAGAGATAGAGATGCAGCTAGGGACAAGAGAGTGTTGGAAGAGGGAGAAAATAGCTTTGAATCCTTTCATTAGAGTCTTTTATATGCACTCATTTTAGACTTGGTAGCTAATTAAAAGCTTTTCCATCATCACTCACTAAGCTGCGAGAAAATAGTTACAGGATGTCTACATGTATTCTGAAGTAGAAGACAGAGTTCTCCATTAAATATTGTCATACACAAAAAGATACTTCAAATATCTATGTGATTTTGGCAATAAGCAGTGGATAGTGCATGCCCAAAGGACTGGATCCAATTGGTTAATCCTACAATATAATTAGAAAAGTTATATTGCCCTGTGGGTAATGGAAAGAACATGATTTGAAGATGAAGAAAGCCTAGATAGATCATGAGCTTACCATAAATTTTAAAACTCTTTAGCCCTCTTGCCACTCACTTGTGAACTCGTAATTCTAGTACCTAGGCTATCCTGACTCAGAATTTTGTTTATTTTCCTAATGGGAAACTCAAATGAACAAATAATTAACAAGCACCCTATAAAATAGAGCCTTGTGCTAAACACTGGAGGAAATACCTCATAAGTAAGAATCATTCTCTGTCTTCATGGAGTTCATAATGTAGAAGAAATATGGTACAAAATACATGTAAAGTTGTAACGAGCAAATGATGAAATGACTGAAGATACAAAGGTTTGATCTTCTGAGCGTATGAGTTTATTAAACAATGAATGCCAATTGCCTAACAAATCAGGACCAAGACCCTTCCTCAGAATATATACTTTTATACATTAAAAACAATCAAATAAGATCAACTATTTAAAAGCAAACAATACAACACTGGGTTAACTTATTTCTAATTGGATAAAAGATTAGGGACTAAGTTGGGAGGGAGAAAATGAGCAGGTGCAATTCCCTGAATTCAGGAAAAGAGGGGTGTTTTACAACTCCTCGAGTATTTTTAAACAGTCAAAGGAACATAGAAATAATAACTGATAAGTATGGAGCCATTTCAGATAAGATATATAGGTTGCTTGAGATATACAATTATGAGAAAACTCCTTACATTAATTTTAGGATCTGCCTGCATTTCATATTAACATAATAAAAGTCCTTGGTTAAGGGTTTCTAAATAGCAGGTACAGGTGGTCCAATTTTCTAGCCATTCAGGGCTAGATTCAAACAATACAATAAAGATTTTCCCCCAGTTCTCACAGTTGAATAATTTTTTTCTCAAAAGACATAATTTTGACTAGACCCATAATTGAATAGAAAGAGAACTCACTCCAGAACTGAATCACAAGATGGAGTTAGTGTGGTTCACTCAATTCCTACAATTAACCACTTGCTTCAATTTTCTCACAAAGTATAGAATTTAAAATTAATTGGAAGTTAACTTCTAGAAAAGTTATCAAAAGTTTCTAGCTTAGGTCACTTCCTGTCAGAATCAATACAGCAAAGTTTTGTTTTTTTTTTTTTGTAGAAGTACAAGAGTTACTTCCTAATCTCATTGTAAATAGGATAGAAGCTTTAACCTACTCTGTTTTCCTACCTAGATTTGTGCACTCTACTCTCACCCACCTATATCCTTCAAGTGGGCAATCTGGCTCTTTTCATTTCCCATGGACCACTTCTCTGGACTACTCCATCAAGTCCCAGGAACCTCTTCATCCAGCAAAAAACCCCACTGGTGTTCTTGGCCCCAAGCCACTTCTGGTTGGAGGGCCAAATGGAGAACTATTTTCAGAGTCTCAATTTGTCATCTCTTAATTTTCTACTTGGTCGTACTCCTGTGAATTTCTCCATCATGTGCCCATACGAGTTTCCTTACCTTCCTACTCCCCCTTTCCAATTTTATTTTGTGTTTTATCTTTGCCCCTTAGGTTGTAAGCTCCTTGAAAGTAGGGACTATCTTTCTTATTCATATTTGTGTTTCCCTTGCTTAGCTCAATATCTGATTAATAAAAGTTTATTGACTGACTGGTGCTTCCCTCCACCCTGAGGGTTTACTATATTAATGCCAAACTTTTAGTATATACACCAAATAATTTTATCCCACTGAATTGCAGAACTCATAGACTCAAGAGATCTTCCAACCTTTTAGCCATCAGGGATTGATTACAGGTATGCAACATCATATTTGCCCATCAAAGAATTAAAACACCACCAAGTGAATCAAAGATGCAATAAAACCAAAGGGAAGCGCAAATAAACTCCTCTATCCAGTCTGGGTTGCGCACAAGATATCTAAAAGCTTGTGGGCTCAGTTGCTAGGGGCAAGACAGGGAGTTACATATTAATATACCAAACTTATCCTAGGAACTGGAACTTATCCTAGAACTTCACTCCATTGAATTTTTCCTTGGCACATAAGCATGTTTTCTAATATAATGCAAATTAATTTTCAAAAATTTTACCTTTTCCTGACCAGATTTGAAATTTCCAGGTTAATAGATCATTTTCATATTGTCAGAAAAAATGCCTATTTTTTGAGACTTTGAAAATGAATAGAATTTATTCTAATTCTTTTTAGGTAATTTTGCTTCTAATATACCTAGGGAATTAAATTCTACACAACCATTCATAGAAGAAAGAGAACAGTAAACCATTCTCCTAAGATTAAATTTTACTTATGTTAGATTATTTGCTTCCTAAACCAAACAAGCCGTTCTCTTAAAAATGGAGAGAAGTGTTAATAATGGGTAGTTCTTAGGCACACCAGATAGGGTTTAAAAACTGTTAAGCTTTTTTTCCTCCTCTTGACTTCACTGATAATACTTTCAAATTAGCTTCTGTTCTGCTGATTCTCTAGTTGGCAAAATCACCTTATCCTAAAATAATAAATCTGTTACTCTCTAGGAAAGAGAGAATATAATAGAGGAGTGTGATGTTTATATTTGAGGGTTTTAACCCCCCAAACTGACAATGATATTTTGGTATTTATTTTTAAAAAGCATTCAAACCACATTCCTGTCATAATTTTGGAAATGCATGGTAAACAAATTTCCTTTCATTTCACAAATTCAGTATCTAATTAGTTTACAAATACTATAAATTTCTGCAAACCAGGAAGGGATATCCTTTAGTCAGCATCTCTTTTGAAAGCTTTCAAAATCTCAGTAGTTTTTCCAGCCTATTCTAAAACTTATCTCCCACTGAAAGTTTAATCAAAGAGTTATAGAGGAATTATATCTTGTATCATGTTACCCTCTATTTTGCCTTTTATCCACATATCATTAGAATATTTTTCTGAGTGGGTGATAGGGAGAAGGATCAGAATTTGGCATAGAGTCTCCAAAATCATATGTTCAAGGTATCCCAAAAGACATGGTGTAATTTTGAGCTTTACTGGCTTAAAAATACACTAGGATTTTTTGAATACCCTGTATTTTGATTTGAATATTTAATCAGACACTGACTTTTTGAAACATATAAATATAATAGATTATTCTAATTGTATTTGATTCTGATTCCTTTTTTTTTTTTGTTAAAAAAACTCTTACTTTCTGTTTTAGAATCAATTCTAAATATCAGTTTCACAGCAGAAGAGTAGTCAAGGCTAGGCAATTGGAGTCAAGTATCTTTCCTGGGTCACACAGCTAGGAAGTATCTGAGATTTAAACCCAGGCTCTCCCCATCTCCAGGCCTGGCTTTCTATCCATTGAACCACTTACCTGACCCTGCTGATTCCTTTCTAATCGAGGTCAGGATCTAGATCTACAGGTAACACATGAAATGGGTGACCCACTTACCTCCCCAAATCAGTTGCTCACCATCCTTACTTGGAGCAAACTTTTTCTAGATAGGCTATATACACAGCAAAGGAGAGAGAGCATAGTAAAGAAGGTAGCATGCTGGACTTTGATTCTGAAGATAGAGCGCTAGTTGAGGCAGGAAGAACTGAATTCTATTCTGGTCTTAGAACCTTACTATGTGTGTGACCTTGGGCAAGTCATTTAACTTCTCTTTGCCTAGGAAGCAGCTATGTAGCTCAGTGGATAGAATGCTAGGCTTGGAGTTAGGAAGATGAATTAAAATCCAGCCACAGACACTTACTAACTGGGTAAGCCACTTAAACTCTGTTAGCCTTAATCCACCGGAGAAGGAAATGGGAAACTACTGCAGTATCTTTGTCCATAGACCATGGACAGTATGTTCCATGAAGAGTAGGACATGACTGAGAAAAAATGTTGGACACAGGGTTAGGAAGGTCTTGCCTTTGAAGTCTCTTTCAGACACTTAATAGTTGCTAGTTCCATAATTGGGAAAGTCATTTAACTTCTTTTCTTTCCCATCTGTTAAATAGGGATAATAACTGCACCTCTTTGTGCTCAAATGAGATTGCATGTGCAAAGCTATATACAGTGTGGATGGCTTTGAAAAATTTAAAGAACTGTATAAATCCAGTTATTTTTATTGCTTCAGGCAACTCCCTTAAGCTATAGCTTACTGATCTCCTCTGACTTCAGGAGTCCCCTCAGTGGATGTTCCCTTGTAGTGAAACCATTGTTAATTAAAAGAAAAAAAAAGTAATGGCCAGGGAAGAAGGTAGCTCTCCTGTCATGAAGGTTTTTAAGCTTTCTCCTCACTCTGGTGTGGGGTTGAGCAGTGCACAGACAATCACATTTATATAAGAATATGCAGTAATTGATTAAAATGTACACATTTACAAATAACTTAATTTTTAATTGTTTTCTATGAGCAGGTAGAACCAACTCAAAGCTCAGAGTATCTCTTTCTAAGAAAAAGCCATTTTGTCATTTTGCACTCTGAAGTTGTCTCTTTCTGGCTGTGCTGGCTCAGCTTGCAATGGGAGTAGCATGAAATGGAGAGCTCCCTGTATTTTGCAGAAAATGTGTTGAAATAGTGACTTAGCCTGTACATGGGTTACTGTCTGATGTGTAATATACAATTCGGTTCATCTACATCACCTTCCACCTGTGGCCTCTCATAGCCCAAATGCTATTAAACAACAGAATTCCATTTCCAGAAGATCTTTAGAGGTTGACAGTTTTTCAAAAGTAGAATGTAACTTGCTTCTCCCAGATTGGACTCATCTAGATTGAATTTAACTATGTTTCTTCAAGCCTTTTCATGTGCCTTTTAGTAGCAGATGCATTCACACACAAAAAAAAATAAATAAATTAAAAAAAAAACACTTTTTAAGGAAAGAAAACTGTGGCAGCATATAGCAAGGAAAAATATGAGCTCAAGCAGCTACTTTCTCTTCTGCATGGTGAATGGTTATTAAAATCATCATCATCATCATCATAAAGATGTTGTCTCCTATTTCTATTAGGATTTGATATTTTGAAGCATTAAAACACAGATTTTCTCTTTTGAGCCTTGCAAAGAACTCCTGACTAGTGAAATTGGCAGTGAAATATTTTTATCCCTGATATACAGATAAGGGGACTGGGAACTAGAGAGAAAAATGACTTGTCTGACGTCATATAGCCAGGAAACTGAAATGACAGTATTTGATTCCAGATATTTAGGTCTTAATTCTTGTGTGGTTTCCATTATACCATGTGGGATCTCTGAACAAAGACATTTCAGGTTCTGGCCAGAGGGTACTAGATTTATCCTCTTCTACTTCACCTTCTAAAATAGATATTAATGCATATATATAAAGAGGTAAAATGTGCCTAGAATTATAACTAGTGGGAAACTAGGTGGCACAGTGGATAGAGCACTGGCTTCCAGTCAGGAAGACTTATCTGTGTGACCCTGGGAAAATCATTTTACCCTGTTCGCCTCCATTTCCTCATTGTAAAATGAGCTGGAGGAGTAAATGGCAAACTACTTCTGTATCTTTGCCAAGAAAACCCCAAATGGGATCATAAAGAGTCAGACCTGACTGAACAACAACAAAATTGTAACTAGCAATTTTTGCACCCATAATGAGTAATTAATATAGTGCCTTCACCAAGAATTGTTAAACACTTAGTCAATGCCTTTCCTTTAATTAATCAATCTAGTGACTCACAAAATGCAATCTATGAAGGGGGCAGAGACTCCAAGATAGTGTAAAGTGACTGCTGGAGAGAGCAATAAAAAACTGGGCTGGAGCTCACCTAAATGTGGTTGGAAGGGAACAAACTGGCATCTTCAGAAGACTCCACCTCTGATAATTGGTACCTTTGTTGCCTTAGGCAAAGTTAACTTAACCTCTCTAGGTCTCAGTTTCCTCTTTTGTAAAATTAGGTGGTTGAAATAGATACCCTCAAACCAAACGTCACTGATCCCTCTAGATGTAGGATTCCATGATCCTACGATTAGATAGCTTTGTCTTTTAGCTAATTAGCATTCCTAACTAAAAATGAGCTGGTTTTATTATTCTGAAGGGTGAAATGTATTATAACATTCCCTCTAAATTTTGGCACCTTGGGACAAAGCCCTAACCATTCTGCCCTAGTTACATCAACTATACAAAAGTAATTAGAAATAACTATGATTTCATTGGCATCATATTCCCTTTCACTCTTCTTGATACTGAAGATGGTTGCATAAATTGTTTGTTTTATAAAATTAATTCCTTGGTCTAGTTATCTGGTTAACAGGCCTTTCTATAATTAATTAATCTTATTCTGAGATTATAACCACATAGACAATGATCAGATCTTTGTTTAAAAGATCTTCTGGTCTTGTAGGATATCCTTGTGCTCTGTTTGTGTAAGCTCTGAAGAACACTTTGTCCAAACACAGGAACTATATGAACACAACTACAAAACACTTTCCACACAATTAAAACTAGATCTTAATAATTGGAAAAACATTAATTTCTCATGGGTAGGACGAGCTAACATAATAAAAATGACAATCCTACCCAAACTTATTTACTTATTTAGTGCCATATCCATTGACCTACCAAAAAACTTTTTCACTGAATTAGAAAAAAGCATAACAAAGTTCATTTGGAAGAACAAAAGATCAAGAATATCCAGGGAAATAATGGAAAAAATGTGAACGAAGGTGGCCTAGCAGTACCAGATCTCAAATTATAGTATAAAACAGTGGTCATCCAAACAATATGTTACTGGCTAAGAAACAGAAAGGAGGATCAATGGAATAGACTTGAGGTAAGTGACTTCAGCAAGATAGTCTATGATAAACTCAAAGATCCCAGCTTTTGGGACCAAAATCCAATATTTGATAAAAATCTACTGGAAAAATTGGAAGACAGTATGGGAGACATTGGGTTTGTATCAACATCTCACACCCCACACCAAGATAAACTCAGAATGGGTGAATGACTTGAATATAAAGAAGGAAACTATAAGTAAATTAGATGGACACAGAATAGTATACTTGTCAGATCTTTGGGAAAGGAAAGATTTTAAGACCAAGCAAGAATTAGAAAAAATTACTAAATATAAAATAAATAATTTTGATGACATTAAATTAAAAAAAGTTTTCATACAAACAAAACCAATGCAACCAAAATTAGAAGGGAAGCAACAAATTGGAAAAAAATTTCATAACAAAAACCTCTGACAAAGGTCTAATTATGCAAATTTATAAAGAGCTAAATCCATTGTACAAAAAGCCAAGCCACTCCCCAATTGATAAATAGACAAGAGACATGAATAGGCAATTTTCAGATAAAGAAATCAAAACTATTAATAAGCACATGAAAAAAGTGTTCTAAACCTCTTATAATCAGAGAGATGCAAATCAAAACAACTCTGAGGTATCACCTCACACCTAGCAGATTGGCTAACATGACAGCTATGGAAAGTAATGAATGCTGGAGGGGATGTGGAAAAGTAGGGACACTAATTCATTGCTGGTGGAGTTGTGAACTGATCCAACCATTCTGGAGGGCAATTTGGAACTATGCCCAAAGGGCGATAAAAGAATGTCTACCCTTTGATCCAGCCATAGCACTGCTGGGTCTGTACCCCAAAGAGATAATGGAGAAAAAGACTTGTACAAGAATATTCATAGCTGCGCTCTTTGTGGTGGCCAAAAATTGGAAAACGAGGGGATGCCCATCAATTGGGGAATGGCTGAACAAATTGTGGTATATGTTGGTGATGGAATACTATTGTGCTAAAAGGGATAATAAATTGGAGGAATTCCATGGGGACTGGAACAACCTCTAGGAATTGATGCAGAATGAAGGAGCAGAACCAGGAGAATATTATACACAGAGACTGAAAGACTGTGGTACAATCGAATGTAATGGACTTCTCCATTAGTAGCAATGCAGTGATCCAGAACAATTCGGAAGGATTTATGAGAAAAAAAAAACAAAACAATTTATTCAGAGGAAAAACTGTGAGAGTAGAAACACAGAAGAAAAACAACTGCATGATCACATGGGTCAATGGGGATATGATCATGGATGTAAACTCTACATGATCACCCTAGGGTAAACAACAACATAGAAATAGATTTTAATCAAGGACGTGCATAAAACCCCATGGAATTGTGCATTGGCTACAGGAAGGGGTGAGGGGAGGGGAAGGAAAGAACATGATTCTTGTAACCAAGGAAAAATGTTCTAAATTGACTAATTAAATAAAATAAAAAAATAACACACCTCCAGTCACCTCCAGTAACAGAGTGACATCTCCAAACAGGTAATCAATAGAGGGGTACCACATTATATCTCTTATTATGTTTTAGTGTGCTGTTTAAGGGGAACCCTAAAGTGATATATTAACAATGATAGCTCCTACTATGTGCCAGGCACTGCACTAAGTAATTTACAACTATTATCTCATTTGATTTTCCCAACAATTCTGAGAGGTAGATGCTAATATTATCCCCATTTTGCAGTTGAGAAAACTGAGGCAAGCAGAGGCTAAGTGACTTGCCCATGGTAACTTAGCTAGCATCTGAGACTAGTTTTGAACTCACTTGTCAGGAAACTAGATCCAGCTCTCTATCCACTGAACCACCTAGCCTCAACTTACAGTGGCAATGAGGTATAATTATTGAAGTTCTCCCAATCATTAAATACCCTACTGTAGAGTTGTGATTTCTGGGTAAGCTGAGGAATGATAAATGTCTAGCAGCAACTAGACGTGTACAGTTACCGGGTCATAGAAGAATAGAACTCATTCATTTAATTCATTCATTCATGCATCCATTCATTCAATTGAATGCCTAATCCCATGCAGGGTTTTATGTAGAATTCAGAGGATAGAGGGAAAGGGAAATGGCTAGAAGAGTAAAAGGTACATATAGAAATAATTGATTTCATAGCCTGCTTTTATTTTCAAGCAACTCAGATCAAAGTTGGTAGGAGTTGATGAGGAAATTCTTGCTGCTTCTGATGGATACACTGTCTCCAGGCCTTTCCTTGATAAGCCTGGTTCAGCCCTACTTCTGTTAGTTGTTACTCTTGTAAGGAGGAAAAGGAGTTACTTTTAAAAGTGTCAGACTTGATTATTTAAGAGTGGTTGCCAGGAACTTATGGAAATCCAAAGAGATTTATTTTACAATTTATTTACAAAATAAAGGGAAGAATGAAGAAGGAAATCAGAGAGGATAGGGTAGGATATCTAGCTTAAGCACTAATTTACTCTTGGACCACTCTGGCAGGGAGAGTTAGTTTCAGAGGATAGGTCTTTCCTGAGGCTGGTCTCTTCTGAAAAAACAAAACAAAACAAAACAAAACAAAACAAAACAAAACAAAACAAAACAAAACAAAACAAACAGCAGTTAAGAGTCAGCTTTTCACTAACCATGTGTCAGTCCAGTTAGCAGAATTTTTATCAGCATCCACTCCAAACCGACCTCCCAGTAGAACTCTCTTTCACAGGAGGTTCTACTCCGTGAAAGTTCCAAGTCAAACTGCACTCAGGCAGCTGTCACTCCCTTTTTAAGGCACTTTCTTTTGTGTGACTTGCCCTAATTTTTGTCTACCAATCACAGTTGACGCTTTTGCTTTTGGACAGTCAGCTGATTTTGATTCATCACCCACAATTTCACACGTGGGTCACAGACCTCCCACTTAATGTATGAAATGGGGTATTTATACCTTTGGTGATTAAATCTAAAAAATGGACAGATCTCCCCACTACTGAAAGTAGGGTGTTTACACTTTTGGTGATTAAATCTAAAAAATAGGCAGGGGTTACAATTTAATCTTCACAATCCAGGGAGAGTTAATTAATTTCATTGTTATAATCAGGGGAGAGTCAAATTTAATCTTCGCACTCTCCTTAACCATGTAACTTTGTGCAAGAGATTTAAGCTTCTGCCTTCATAAACTGAAGACTATAACAGTAGAATGCAATTTCATTAAATGTCAGAGCTAAAGGGGTCACTTGATATCAACTGAACAAACTTCCTCGTTTCATAAGGGCGTTGGAACAGAGCTAAGAATATAAAGGTAATTAGTGGCAGAACTTAGACTCAGATCCTCTGACTAGTTATCTTTCTATTATAACTATGTTGTCTGCTTACAGCTTCATGGGGCCGTTTCCCGGGGGGTAAAGTACTCTGTGAGGTATAAAGCAAGAGTTCAGAACCTTGGATCATTGATCACTGAATATGTTCATTTGGATGGGGGGAATAACTTTTTGAATATAGTTGGTTTCTTTTGTAAGAGCATGTACACATTTTGTTTTATATATTTTAAAACATTGTTTTAGGAAAGAATTTATGGACTTTAACAAACTGCCAAATGGGTCCATGAAGGAAAGAAGGGGGGAAAAAGAATTTGTATTACACCTACTATGTTCCTGGCAGGGCTGCTAAGTGATGTAGCTGGGTCTGGAGTCTGGAAGATTTGAGTTCAAATTCTGTCTCATATTTTAGCTGTGTGACTCTGGGCAAGTCACTTAACCTCTGTTTAGCTTAATCTACTGGAGGAGGAAATGCAAACCATGCCAGTATCTTTTGCCAAGAAAACCCAATGGACAGTATGGTCCACAGAGTCATGAAGAGACAGAAACACCAGAATGACTGAACAATAGCAAATGTTCCTGGCACTGTGTGAAGGACTTGATATTTTCTTGTTTGATCTTCACAACAACTCTGTGAGAGAGTTCCCCATTTTACAGTTGAGGAAATTAAGGCAGACTGAAGTTAAATTACTTGTTTAGGGTTACCAGGTTGGGCTGAGTCTGGATTTGAATTTAGGTTTCCCTGACTTCAGATGCTCTATCTACTGTGCCACTTACCTGTCTGACCAAAACAAACAAACAAAACCCAACAAAAGATTAGGAACTTTTGCTCTCTAGTATCAGCATTGTAAGAAATGACAAACAGGCTAATTTTGGAAAAAAATATGACTAGACCTATATGAAATTATGAAGGGTGAAATGTGCAGGACCAAGAGAACATTCTATTCAGCAACAGAAATACTGTTTGAAGAATGGCTCATAAATGTCCACCTCTAGAGAAAGAAATGACAAATAGAAATAAGTAAGAAATAGATTTATGGGGCATCTGGGTGGCTCAGTGAGTCAGAGAGTCAGGTCAGAGATGGGAGGTTTTGAGTTCAAATTTGGCCTCAGACACTTCCCAGCTGTGTGACCCTGGGCAAGTCACTTGACCCCCATTGCCTAGCCCTTACTGCTCTTCTGCCTTGGAACCAATACACAGTATTGATTCTAAGACAGAAGGTAAGGGTTAAAAAAAAAGAAACAGTTTTATATATTCATATAGCTTTTTGTCAAATGATGCCTTCTCTAATGGGGGGAAGGGAAGAGGGAGGGGGAACATACCCGAGGAAGGTAATTAACTGGGTATTTTAAGGTAATAAGGTATAAATAAATAAATTTAAATTTAAAAAATGTGAGGTATGTTATTTTGGATGCTGATCAACCTCATGTGACTCACCAACCAAACTGAGAGAGGATATGAATGCATGGCTGCAATATATTACTGAATGTACTGTTTGCTTAGGGAATGTTTGCTAATAACATGTTGTATAGGAACAGAGCAGGAGAGCATTTTTTTGATGTACAGATGAGGAAATTAGGATTTTGTTTAGTGAATCCAGGACTCTGGAATTAAATCAAATATGCCACATATTCTGTCTTGTTCTTAGAATTAGATTAGATTGGGTTGAATTGAATTGAGTTGAATGGAATTGAATTTATACTTTTTGTATTTTCTTCCCCTCTTCTTAATTGTCCTTGGGCTGCACATTCTACAATGTTCCTACAAAGTTCTTGGAGAGGACTCTTTTTTCTCTTCTTTTTCTCATTTCTTCAAGGGCACCCTAACATATTGGGCTTTCAGTTCGTATTGGGCTTTGATTATAGTTGCCATGTTCCTCATTATACATGAAAATTTGTTTTATATAATGCTGCATTTTTATTAAGATTATTATTATTATTGTTGTTGTTGTTGGTCACTGTACCCTGAGGTAGATCTTGGGAAGAACAGGATGTCACATAATGGAACTAATAGAGAACTTAGCCTTTCTGGGCTCAAAAAATGGCATTGAAGCAATTTTTCAACGTGACAGGGATAGTTAGGGAGCCCCATATTGGTTATTCTGCTCCCTCAAAAGAAGAATGAAAATGACCAAAAAGGTTTTGCCATGGTAATTTCTGAGAGTGCCAGAGTAGATTTTAATAGGGGAAAGCCCATTTTTTGTTTTTTTTTGAAATGAATTTTTTTTAGGAATGGAATGAAAGATATTTCTGCTCACATATGAGTTTGATTAGAAGACATCTTACCTACCTTTCAATTTTTAAGTTGTTCTGTGACTCTGGGTCTTCAAGGACTGTGAGCTGAAATTCCATGTAGGAAGGAACCAACAGCTAAATGCCCAATTTCTGACCCTACTTTTCTGGTGATTACTTTTCCTAGATTCTGGGGCTGCTCTAATTGCACTACTCTCCTCTTTACGCAAAGACAGAATGTATAAAGTAGTAGGTTTACAGAGAATAAAATTCTGAACCTGTTTCCTTTTTTAATTGATAAATTTTGTTTTAATGCTGAAGACATTAAAAAAAAACCCAAGTATACTCCCTAAGAAAACTGAACACATAAAGAAAAGACTGTAACTAATAATGTATACTATCTAAAACATTTGTAACTTCCTTTTTGTTAAAAGAGAAGAAGTGATTTTTCTTTATCAGGATCCTACCATTGTCATCCACTGAATTTAACCTGAGTTTAATTTTTTTTTTACCATTTTTGTGTCTTCATTTACATAGTTTTTGCTTATGTATATGTGGTTCTTTTGCATCTACTTTCCTTTTTCTACATAATTTAATATAAATCTTTCAATATGTCTTGGAATTCTTCATATATGCTGTTCTTATGTTGTAATTATATTCCATTACATTCATATTCCATGATTTATTCATCCATTTTTAGCCATTGGGCACATAGTTTGTTTCCTACTTTTTACTATTACAAATAGTGCTGCTATGAATATATTTCTACATGTGAGTCTTTTCCTGCCAATTCCTGGGGATATAAACCTAGCAGCGAGATTTCAGTTCTGTAACTTATCTAATTCTGTAATGCTTTTGAAAATAGTTGGACCAATTAGCATTTTTACCAGTAGTGAATTAGTGTACTTCTTTTCCTGTAACCACACCAACATTTCATTTTATCAAATTTTTCTTTCATCTTTACCAACTTAATAGGTATAAAGTTCTACCTTAAAACTATTGCAGTTTGGATTTCTTAGGCCATTTAGTAATTTAGACACTTTTCTAAATTAGTATTGATAGTTTTCTTTCATCTCTCTCAAATGTTCTTTCAACATTTCTCCATTAGGAAATTACTAACTCTTAAAAGGTCTATATTAATTTGGTATGACAGATTTTTATCAGAGATGTTTAATTCATAGAATTTTTCTACTCTATATGTTCGGTGTTGTTTTTGTTTTGGAGAAAATGTTTATTTCTACATAATCACACTAATCTATTTTTTTGCATATAATAAATTTTCTCTACAACATTAAGAACCTTAACTTCATGTGTAATTGTGAAAGATACAATTTTCTACTTGTTCCTGATATTTTTTTTGTCACAGTGTGACTTTTATTTCTAGTTTATTTATTTTGAATTTGTTGTGGCATTTGATATCTAATACTGTTTTAGCCCTGATTTTTTATCCACTTACTAGACATTTTTTCCAGTTTTTCTTCCTTTCTTTTTGAATAATAAATGAAGTTTTTTCCATGTTAATCTATTGACCTTCAGTTTATCATATTATATTTCTGTTCATGTTTACTTCTAAACCTGGCTTGAATTATAACTTTATATAGATTGAACTAAAGATTGTTGCCACTTTCATAGATGAAACTCTGAACAGAATCCAAATGGAAACATAATCTCCCATAGAGAATAGTGAAGGTCTACAGATGTGCCTTTTTATTTATGTCATCATGTTAATTATATGTATTTCTGGAGAGTTACAGAGCCTCCTAGATTAATTTAACTGCAGTTACTCAAAGTAGTTCAATGCAACAATCCTAAGAAGAAAAGCAAAGTACAAGAATGGTTATTGTACAGGCTATGGTAGACAGTCAGATGGACAACCCGTTCCTGGTTCAACATTTCTTAGAAGGTACTGCAGATGGATTGTGAATTTGAGTGAGAAGAGGTGAGTGGTCTAGATTTCATTTGGCAAACTATGCAGTACCTTTAATGATTCCAGCTTCTCCTTGAAAGAGAAAGACCCAGATGTAAAATATTAATGGTCTTCCAGGGGTGTGTTGAATGGTGCTGAGTTATAGAATATCATAATTTCTGAAGAATTCAAATTATGGATAACTACTGAAAAACAATGGAGAGACTCACGGTAGATAAGCTGTAACATATTATCAGTGAAAAAGAAGCTTATGGGCAACATCAGAGATTTTAATTGAGAGATGAAGTGGACACAAGGAATTGCTAACTGTTAGGCAATCTAGAAAGAAGACTTCACACAACACTCTTATGGAGCATTTATAAAAGGACATGGACATAAATTGCATGAGAATGAGAATGAACGAATTGTTTGTAATTTCTGTGCCACATCAATAAAATCACACTCATTCAAATTTCAAATCACTCAGTAATTTTGATAAATGCTACTTTGTAATAAAACCTGAGATTAAATGCCATTTCTCTGTATTTTGCTTTCATTGTTGCCCTTATTGTTCTTAATCTTTTCTCTTGCATATGAATTTTGTTGTTTTGTCTAATTTTATAACATAACTCTTTTGGACTTTGCAATGTCATTCAATCAGCAAATTAATGTTGATAGTATTGTCACCTTAACTATATTAACACGACCTATCTCTGAAAATTACAACATTGTAGGGGTAGCTAGATGGCTCAGTGGGTAGAATGGTAGGTCAGGAGTCAGGATGGACCTGGTTTCTAAAATGACCTCTGATATTGAGGCTTTTATGATTCTGGGCAAGTCATTTAACTTCTATTTGCCTTAATCAACTGGAGAAAGAAATAGCAAACCACTGCAGGGGCTTTTCAAAAAATCCCCAATGGAAAATATAGTCCATGGGTTAACAAAGTCATGACTAAATGATTGAACATTAGTTACTTTTAACTTTCTTCATTTATAAAAAATGTTTTGTTATTTGATTTTATAAGACAAATGACTTCCTTAGTAACAACTTCCAGATACTTAAAACATTTTTCTATTAAAAAAAAATTTCCCACCTATTTTCCTTGGTTTTGGCTATAATACATAGAAATCCTGATAATTTTAGGGTTTTTTCTCTCTGCTATTGTGCTAGAGCTTGTATTAAATTCATTAAATAAATTAAATTTAATCATTGATTATTGTGACAAGGAAATCACTTTAAAAGACTGATATATATTAATTTAAGGTCGCCAAGGAATTCAGCTATGTAATTCCTAAATGAAAACTCAAATCAGCAGTCAACCTTTTATGGAGTTTAATTACAAACAGGAGGAAGAAAGGTATTAGAGAGAGAGAGAAAGAGAGAGAGAGAGAGAAAGAGAGAGAGAGAGAGAAGGGAATAGGGCTTAAATACCCCCTTTGTTTAGGCTGGGCCAAAAGGCCCAAGCCCTTAGATAGCTGAGGCAAAGAAAAGAGATCAGTCCCTATCACTCACGTGACCAAAATGGAGAAACAGTCTCAGGGGCCTCCACCTCCAGCTTCCTTCAGAGCAAGCTTCTCAGAGCACAACCTCTCAGAGCAAAACCTCCTCCTCTCTCTCCTCAGATCTCGCTATCTTTAAGGAAACCATCCAAGTTCCCTCCCCTCAGTTCTCACATCTACCAATCACTGTCCATGTCTTCCCTGTGCCAATGGTGGCTCTAGCTTAACCCAGGACCGCCCAGAGGTCTGTGGCTTTGCACATGTCTGTTGAAGGTCATATTCTCAAATAATTAAATCTTGATCCTTTGCTGCAGCCCTTCCTAAATCCTGTTACCCTGAGTAGGGTGGAGATTGTATTTTCCAAGACCTGGTTCTGTCATTCCAAGTATCTCTATTGTATCAATTCTAAAATCAATCATGACTCAAAGAACTTCCTGTTCTATGCTTAAGAATAGGTCAAAGCCCTTTCCATTGTTCAGCAAAAGGTTTCTGTCCTAAAGTAATCTTAAGTAGGGAGGAGAAGGACCCTCCCATGCCAAGGCGGGGTTCACATTCCAATAGACTATCAGTAGGAAATTTTTCAAGTATGAAATTTCCCAATGGTGAAATTTCCAACATTTATAAGTCTAAGAAATTTTAAGGTTTACATTATCTAGGGTTTTCTAAGTGAGTATATCATCCACAAATAAAGAAGATCTAATTCCTCTTTAACAGTGTGTATTCCCTTAATTTATTTTTCTTGTCTTAAGTTTGTAGCTATCTTTTTTTAGTAATAGGTGAAATATGTAGAGTGGGAATCTTTTCATCACTCCTTATCTTATGGGAAAGCTTCCATTGTGTTTCTTTATTATCAGAATTGCTAGATTTAGGTATTAGAGACTTTCAAAACACACTAAAGAAAGATCTTTTCATTTTTATGCTTTTCAATGTTTATAGCATAATTGAACAATGTATTTTAAAAGACCATTTCTTCCTTCATTTAGATAATATATTTTACATTTTTGTTAATATTATTCATTATGCTGATTAATTTCCCAATGTTACATCATCCTTATATTCTAGATTTGTATCCAGTGTGGTTATAATTTTTGATATATTATTTTAGTCTGCCATTTATTTTATTTAATGTTTTCATATTAGTATTCTATAAAAATATTCTATCTAACTTTCTCTTCATTATTGTTTGCTTTTATATCATATTCTTTTCTGAAATCTTTCTACCCCTTTCCCACACTTCCCCAGAAAGCCATTCATTGTGACAAAGATGAAGAAGGAAAGAGATAAAAAAAGGTTGAGCAAGACTAACCAATATATCAATCGTGGTTGACATGTGCAACATTCCATTGTATAAGTATTTTAAACTGATTTTGTTCTATTGTTCTCTTGCTCTGCTTTATCCTTCGTTTGTCTGGCAATCAGTACCATATTTTTCTCAAAGAAAGTTTTGTAGAATGACTTCTTTCTCTGTTTTTGAAAACAGTCTGAGCACAGGATAGTGGAATTATTTGTTCTTTAAATATTTGATCGAATTCAGTTATAAATTTGTTGAATTATTGAGTTTTATTACTTGGAGTATGGAGTGTCTTTATTTTATATTTTGTTAGATTTTTCAAGCCTGGGTCTTTTTTTTTTTGCATTCTAGTTTGCTTTTCCTTTGAATATCTGGTTGCTATACCATTAATTGCTATATATTTTTCAGTGCTACTCTTTCATTATCTGTTTTGTGAGAGTTATCTTTCTTGATGATTTCTCTTTTGACTAATTCAATTTAACGAGCATTTATTAAACATCTACTATGTATCAGGTACTGTTGGGTATTGGGGATACGAATCCAAAAATTAAGTGGTCTTTGCCATTAAGTCCCTTGATAAATATTTGTTAAGTGCTTCCTTTGTTCCAGGCACTGTGATAAGCAATGGGAATACAAGTAGTAAAAAAAGAAGACATTTCTTATCCCCAAAAGCTTACTATTTAATGTGGAAAAGACAGTGTACAAAAAGAACCTGAAAAGGAGACCCTGAAAGGGAAGGAACATGGTGGAGGTATGATGTGGTTTAGAAGACTGTCCAATGGGGAAATGAAGAGATGGCTGTCTTGGTTGTTCTCTTTAAATGGGAGTTCTAGGAGAAGTTCTCCATCCTCCAGTTGGAGAGGCCCTGGGGTAGAGAGTGCTACTGATAAAGTGTGAATTCCAGAGCCATCAGGATCTAGCAAGATGAAGAAATTCTTGGGAGTTGATGGAGAAGTCCTGTGGTTTCAACTCAAAAGAACAAGGTGCCCCTCCAATACTAAGCTCATCACCTGCAATCTTATCACCATGCTACTAAATCAAGCCTTGACTGACTCCCTCATCTTGTGATGACCATAAAGTGCTTTGCAATTGTTGAAGCACTAAAAATACTAGCTGATTATTATTTCATGGGGTTTCAAGGAGAAAAGGTAAAGACAAAATATGAAATGCTATAGAATCATTAGCTCTGATTATAAACATGAACCATAATTCCTTCACTTTGTAAAGCATTAAATTATTAAAACACATATAGGAAACCTGCTTTGGGTCCTAATACCCTATGTTTGGTTCTAGGATAATTAAGATAGTATTCTTGAATTTGGGGAGCTCTCATGTTAGAAAAGGAGAAAAGAAATGGATATGAATAACTTCAATGTGAAGTCGAATATGGAAAATGCAGGAGAAAGGCAGAAAAAATCCCTGTGGATTCTGAAGATGTAAAGATTCAGGGAAAGGTTCTTAGATAAGTTAGCATTTGAGCAGGGTCTCAAAGAATGATTAGGAATCCCAAAGGCAAATATGAAGGCAAGGATATGGGATAAAAATTTAAAAACAAAGAGACAACAAGCTTTATTTGGCATGTTTGCTTTTGTTTTGAGGTGGGAGAGAAGATCTGGTCTTAGTTGTGGCTATTCACCCATCCATCTTAGAAGAAAGCTCTCGATCTTACTACTCTGATGCCAAAGATAAGCTTGCTGCCACAATTAAATCTGGTCTTGGGCTTCCCTATCCTCTTCTCAGCTTTGTCTTGGGTGAATGCAAAGCCAAGTGATATGTGGACTTCTAGCCTAAGGAGTATATTAGCAAGAATCCTTCCATGTTTTAACCCTACTCTTTCCTATCAGATAACAATAATAAGCAATGATAATCTATGTTCTTAAAGCTCTTAAACATTTACAACAACCTAGTAATGTAGACGTCTAAATACAATCACCTCCGTATTATAGAGCAGTATACAGAGGCCACTTTGTTGGAGTGTCAGAGTCAGGATTTGAACACTGGCCTTCTGACTAACTGTGAAGTATATTTTTCAACTAAAACAAACTCTCACCTTGTAAAGACGTGGAGCTCTGAGTCATTGGAAAACCACAAAACTTCTGATCACTTTGTGACCTACATACTAAGTTTATACACAGATAACAGTCATTTACAAAGGAGTGAATGGAATGCTAGAGTAATACAAAAATAAAATAAGATAAAAAAATAAAAAGCAACCTGCCTTTTAACTGTCCAAATCAAAGGTGATGCTGGTTCAGCCTCCTTAAGGAGAACCTAGATCTCATTATGAGAAAGGATAAGAAAACAGTTAAAGTCTGACATCTGTTCACACTGACATTAACCTACTCTGTCCTGAATCTCCAGAAGCTCTTTTCAAAGGATTTCTACTTTCTTAGGAGCTTCACTCCACAGTTATTTTTTTTCCCTCTTTTATCCATGAGAAAGACTCTTCTTCCTGAGTTCAAATCTGGCCTCAGACACTTACTAGCTGTGTGACCTTGGATAAGTCACTTAACACTGCTTGCCTAAATTTCCTCTTCTGTAGAATAACCTGGAGAAGGAAATGACAAATCACTCGATATATCTTTGCCAAGAAAACCACAAATCGGGAAATGAAGAGTGAGACACAACTGAAACAACTGATCAACAACAATATATCCTCAATTGAAAGCTAGTACTGTGCAATTTATATCAATTGATTTCAGATAATCCTTGGCTTGACTCTGACCTGTCACCTTGGCTGAACTCCAACTGCTTTGTTTTATAAGAATATGATAGTAACAATTTCGCCTCATCTATTGTTTGTTCTGATGAAGACAAGCTCCTTGGGAACAAACATAAGGGACCTCCTCAACACCCATGGCCTCATTCTAGATCTGGTTTCTGCCATCTGTTACCTAAACTTAGACGCTATTAACCTTTGTATTTCCTGCAAAATTCTTCCCCAAATAAATCTCATTAGATGGATACTATTGGACCTATTTCATGACCAGAGCAGCGAAACCTAACAGGCCATTCAAACACAAAGATGAAAATGAGTGTCCAGGGAACCAATCTACATTTGACTCTTGTTTTAGAAGAGAACTTGGTTCAGGGTCTGGCTTTCACTTGTAAATGACTGTGGACAAAGGAAATAACTTCTCTGAGCTTTACTTTCTTTTACTATAAAATGAAAACAAGTTATTCTATAATTTGGCCAAACAAACCACTTTTTCTCATTAGAGCTTGTTTCCTCATTTGCAAAATGTAGATCATAACTTTTGCACTTTCTATCTTATAGGGTTGTTATTTGGAAAGTGCTTTGTAAATATTAAAGCATTACAGAAATATGAATTGGAGCAAGGGATATTAGAAGCAACTGAAGGAGAAGGAATTTCCTTAGAAATATTTGCTTAAATATGGAGGAGGGCTGAGCTAATCACTAGTCAGTTTGTTCTAAGTTCAGTGCTTCTGTGACATGGTTATGCCAGCCACTTGGAAAAGTAGTTATAGGATAAACCAGACTTATGTAGGTTTGGTTTTATCTATTCCTTAAAAAAAACAAACATTACCTTCCATCATAGTATCAATACTGTGTATCAGTTCCAAGACAGAAGAGAGGTAAGGGCTAGGCAACAGGGGTCAAGTGACTTGTCCAAGGTCACACAACTAAAAATTGTCTGAGACCATATTTGAACACAGAACCCCCTGTCTCTATGCTCATTTTCAATCCATTGAGTCACTTAGCTACCTGATGGTTTATCTCTTGCTAAAGAAAATTCCCGTCAGTGCATAAGAAGACACATAGACTTTTGAACATATAAAGAAACAAACATGGTAAATGGGTCCCTGAACTACTATAATTACAGTTTTCCTGACTACTTGATATAAGGAGATACAACATGTCCCAGTGTAAGAAGGAGAGAATATGCATTTGGAGTGCCTAGAACTTGGTCCTACAACACACTAGCTATAAAATTCTAGGCAAGCTTCACCTCCTTGGCCCTAAATTTCTTAATTTATAAAATCAAGGAGTTGGGCTAAATGATTTCTAAGTCCCCATTCTAATTCTCGATCCTGTAATCCTCCTCCTTCTCTTTGAAGGGCCACATTATTATATCTTCTGGCTAAAAGAGGAATATTGGCACTCTTTACTATTGCTCCTTTCCTGAAATATTCCACCTGCATATAGCTTTGTCATGAATGAAAATACTATTACACTGTCCTCAAGCAGTGGTCACACAAGTATCCACACTATCTCTGTGGCTCAAATGTATTTGACTCCCTCGCAGAGCCAATAGAATAGCTTTTAGAAACCTTTACTTTTGCATATGGGGAAATGGGATTCAGAGAAATTTGATGAATCCTTTGAGCCATCTAGCAAGAGAGTAGCAGAGTTAGATAAGAACACAAGACCATGGGCCTATCATATTACCAAACCAATACTTGCCATAGCATTGCAGGTTTTTTGTTGTTCAGTTGTTTTTTTTAGTAGTATCTGACTTTTTGTGACCCCATTTGGGGTTTTCTTAGCAAAGATCATGAACAGTTTGCTATTTTCTTCTCTAGCTTATTTTATAGAGGAGGAAACTGAAATTACTGGCCCAGAGTCACACATCTATTAAATATCTCAGGCTGAATTTGAACTCAGGAAAATGAGTCTCCCTGATTTGTCTTGACTCTATCCACTGTGCTTCCTACCTGCCAGTCTAGCTGTAACTAGATGATAATTTGTTTAAAAAAGATCTCATGGTTTTAGTGGACTGTAACATCATTGTATGTCAAAACTGGCACCTGGAAGCCAACATAGCTAGTACTAGATTAGATTGAGTGAATAGAAGCTTAGTGCCTATGACGAGGTACAGGATAGTCTTCTGTTCTTTGTCTTGGTACCATATCTGGAAGATTCTATTTCTGCAGCCATATTTTAGGAGAGACGATGACCAATTATACCATGCTCACTGATCAATAACCAAGATGACAAGAGATAAGATCATGCAAAATTGAATGCAAAATGAATGCAAAAATGAAAGAAGCTAAGAATATTTGTCTTGGAGAAGAGAGGACTTGGGATGGACCTTATTGGCATTTGAAAGGCTGTTATTGAGAAAAGCTTACACTAGTTGGTCCTAGAAGGAAGAATTAGACCACTGAGTAAAAGTTACAGATATCTGAATAGTAAAAGGAAGAACCTTCTATCAGCAGAGACTTAGCAACACATATCACCCTTGGCAAATATTCAAATTGTGTTTGTTTAAATGAATGGAATTGACTGAGCAGCTATCTTGACTGTGGTATATAGGCTTTCCTTGTGATGTAGCAACCCCTCATTGCTGGAGATGTTCATGAGGATGCCTCTGAGGACCATCTGTCTGCCAAAGGTGTAGTAGAGGAGATTATTTTTATTTTAAGATGGGAGTTTGGGCTAGATGACCTCTATTTCTAAGATTCTCTGCCTATGAAATCTTTTGAGGCTACGATAAGAAGGATGGTGGCCTCGAGAGCAGGTGAGTGCCTGTACAAAGTAAAGCTCTGGCTAGAAAGCTTAGGTGAAGAAATTATTTTTATTCATTTTATAGTTGACTTTATATGTATTGTATTTGCTCACTGAAAGCAAGTAAGATGTGACTGGGCACATGCATAAATCTCTTTGGTCCAGTGACTTTGTTTGAGAAAAGTTCCCAAAGGGATTCATGCTTCTTGTGTGGATTGCTGTGAAATATCATAACTGACCCTGCAGCACCTGTTGCTGATAGGAAAAAGTTTCTTTTTATCTCATTATTTCTTTAACACCCACAAATAGCTCTTATCAAAGAAAAAGTTCTATAAGCTATTCAGTTATCTTTGAATTCTACAGGCTTGAAGCCCAGAAATATTGACCCTCTTTGAGGCGTCTTAATCCTGACCAGATTTTTCAGGGCTTTCAGGAACAGTTGATCTTTTTAAAATGAGACTTGACACCTTCATCCTTTTTTTGGCAAGTAAAGCTTCAGGGAAGGAGCAGTGACAAGAGGGCAAAATTTTGACACCATCAGGCACAGGCTCTTGATGCGAATGTCTCTGTATTTGGATTGAATTAACAGAAATCCTTCATTTCCAAACATTCACAATACTCAGGAACATCGACAAACTAGGAAACATCATGGTACAGTGGAAAGAACCCTGATTGTGGGATCAGATGCTGTGGATTCAAATCTGCCCTATGGTTCTCATTCTCTTTGTGACCTTGGATAAGTCACTTAAACTCCTTGTTATTCATTTACCTCACCTATAATATGAGAGAGCTGAACAAGATGGTCTTTGAAGTTCATTTCGGCTGCAGAGCTATGGTTTTTGGAGTACTTCCTTTCCTTTATTCTTTATGGTTTCTTGAAAGCTATGCCAGGATAACACAAGCTCTGGTAGAGCCTTTTTTACAAAGCTGGAAAGACTTTAGAATATGAGCCTTATGATAGGTTTTATACATCTGTTTTTGTTTAAGGACCCATCTATCTTAAGTGCAGGGAGGCCAATCAACAGAGATGTGACATAGCCACTCATGAAGCCATCCTAGTAAATATAGGGATTTTTTTATTGGAATAAGCACTTACCCTAATGAGATCACAGCTCTAAGAGAGAAAATCAGAGAAAGGCAGAGATGAGGGGATCAGAAGAGGAAAGGGGAAGGGTACCACTGAGCAACAACAAACTCACATGGGTGTATAACTCTCTGAGATAGAATACTAACTGTTGGGTGCTGAACTAACTTAGTATTCTATCTCAGGGAGATTTAAATGTTATTATTGCTATAGTGGGGAGAAAACCACTAGCACCCCTTGCTTTTTAAAACGTAAGTCATTGTTGATCATCTTTTTCATTCCTTAAATAACCTTTAAACTCTTGAACTGTTTGCTTCTCTGAGTCAGGAGTCCTTAAGTGTAGGTGATGTGATGAGGTCAGAAACATGGAGGATGCAAAGGTGAAGGGAGATATTCCCATCTCAAAGGAACTTGAAATAAAACTGGAAGACAAAATTAGTAACTAATGTTTTAAGTTGAGGGACAAAAGGGTGGGAGACAGGGAAGGGCACTTCCTCCAGTGCAAACCCAAGGCATTGTGTACTCTGTGTGTTTTGGTGTCTGGTAGAGCCTATGGATCCTTTTGCTGAATTGATTTTTTCTTTTTTCTTTTCTTTGAATTGCTTTTAAATGGACAAAATGAAATACATAGGATTACAAAGGAAACCATTTATATTTGAAAACTTATAAAAAATTTAAACCAGAAATAACAACAAAAATGAAAAAATAAACAAGTGCATACCCTCTAGGTTTAGAACACCCTGCTATAAGCAGTTCCTTTTTTGGGACATGCAAATCAATCAGGAAGGAGAACCTTCTATTGTTAAAGTAGACATGAAAACAACAAATAAGAAATTTTTATTACCTCCCAAGTGTTTTACCAGTTAACAGAAATACAAAAAAAGCTATTATTTCTTTGAAGTTCCACCTTGTAAGAGGGGCACTAAGGGAGCATACTGGCTAGGAAGTGAGAGAAACCCTCCCTAGGAAGGGAAGAGAAAGCACTGAATGACCTTGAGAAAGAAGGGGAAAGAACTATACTTTAAATATGGTTGCTCTATCTTTACTGCCCCGTTTTATGGTTCCTTTAGTACAAGTTACAGTATTTTCATTTCTTGACATATCTGAAGAGAAACAAATCATACTTGGCAAATTGAGCAAATTTTCAGGCAAAATTTCCTCCCCTTCCTCCCTAAGACTTTTTCATTGACCCTGTTGTGTGCAAAGGAGATTAAGGGTTCTGCCTGTTGGTAGAAAATGTATGATTGCTCAGTCTAATTAGGTAAGAACACTGTTGGGTGCTGAACCTAACTGGTTTTGTGTCCAGAAAAGTCACAGCTTCTCAGCAGTCTTTCCAAATCTTCATTAGTTCTTTAAAGAAAAGCAGGACACACGTGGCATATCATGTTAAGTTTGGGGCATAATTTAGTAAAGCCATTGACAGATTGAAAGTTGGCCAGAACCAGGTAACCAGTGTGTTCTGGTGAGTTGACTCAGACCCTTGAGGCATAATAGAAAGAATATTGAATTTGGAATCTGATAACCTGAGTTTAGATTTCTACTCTGAGGTTACTACCTAGGGGGTGTTGGGCAAGTCTCTTCTGCTTTCCATGCCCAGTTTGCTCCTATGAAAATGATTGTTTTAGATTAGATAAATCTTAAGGTTCCCTTCAGCTCTGAAACCCTATGATTCTATTTCATATAAGGAAGAGTTCATGAAACTTGGAATGTTTTGATTGAAGACTCAGAGGATCAGATGAGGTTTCTGTTTTCATAAATGCATCTCGCAGGTGAAGAAGGAAACTTATTCTGTATGGCTGGGGTGAGAGTTGGAGCAGAATTTGGGTCAGTGAATATGAGGAAGGTATATGTCTCAAAGCAAGGAAGAACTTTCTAGTAATTAGAATCTATCTGAAAATGGGGTGGAATGTCTTACAAAGTAGTGAACATACAATCCCTGGAAATACTCAAGCAGAGGCTGTTGGGAATTAAAGACTATAGAGATTTTTTTTTGTATTGTAAAGGAGAAGAGATTAAACTATATATTCACCAGCATCCCTTGTCTTAGGAGTTTCCAATTTTCTATTTAGGTAGGGTTCCAGAATATTCAAATAAAATTGAGATTATATTTTGTTAGTTTAAATATATCGTTGTGTAATAAAAGATGAAGAAACATTTCTCAACTTATATTACTGAAAGCTGGGAAAGATACAGGGTCAGGAGACCTGAACTTGAGACCTTGCTTTGAACATTCACTAGTTATATTTGATAAACTCTCTGAGCCTTAGTTTCCTCATCTATAAAATGGGGACAACAATGCTTGCACAATGTTTTATGAATCTGAAAATGCATCTGAAAATGCAACCTGTCAACTTCCGGTCAAGATGGTGGCTTAGAGAAAGCTAAAGTTCAGATCTCCAGAAACCCTTCCCTACCCAAATCAAACTATAGGCTCCTAAGGCACCGAAATTCAAAACAAACAACAGCATAGACCCTGGGAATCCTCCTCCTGGACCTGGACCTGGATCAAAAGGTATGCCTCCCCCCAAAAGCCAGAACACAAGATCACTCAGACCTAAGGGATAGGCAGAAGGAAGGTCCCAGGACCCATCCCCCCAACCCAGAGTGCTGAGTCCGAGGCAGCAGAGGGAACCTCAGAGCCTCAGGGCCAGCTATCCTGAAGGTCACTTCCTGAAAACAACCTGACCCAGTCGAGGGGGCACCCAGACATCAGGGAAACACAGAGAGATGGGGGAGCCTGTAACCCCCTGACCAGATCCTTCCATCTGAGTCTCACCTAAGGTCCCTGCCTCAGGGCATACTCAGTCTGAGGTTAATCCTATCACCAGCCCTCAGAGCTCCAGGAAGCCATGGCCCCTCCCCCCTCAGAGAGCAGGGTCCTCTGAAACAACAGTAACCCTCAGGGCTGGCAAAAGGGCCTCGGGAGCCTGCTATTCGGAAGGCCACATCCTGAAAACAACCTGACCCAGTTGCGGGGGCACCCAGACAACAGGGAAACAGAAAGAGACGGGGGAGCCTGGGTGGATCCTTCCATCCGAGTCTCAAGGTCCCTGCCTCAAAGCATACTCAGTTCAACCCAGAGAAAGTTAATCTTATCAGATCTGGGAAGCCGCAGCCCCTCCCCCCTCAGAGTGCTGGCTCTCCTGGCCAGCTAAGGCACAGAAACAAACACCCCGAGGAAAGGGCCGAGCCAGGCTCAGAGCATGGAAGTAAGGCAACAGAGAAGCATCGGGAGGGAACTGAGGAGGGAAGTAACACTGAAACACCAGCAATTCCTGGCTTCCCCGGGAAGACAGAACAACAACTGCATAGAACGGACAATCTGCCTAGGGCTAAAACCTCTGAAAACCAGACAGAGATAAGAAAAGCTAGTCCTCCCCACTCAGATAGAGATGGCAAACTCCACAGAAGCACAAAAGCCCAAAAATTCCAAGAAAAACAAGAAGAAGGGGGCGACTTTGGACACATTTTATGGAGCAAAAATACAAAATACAGAGGAGATAGAAGAGGAAACACAAGCAAATGCTCCGAAACCTTCCAAAGGAAATGGAAACTCTCCACAAACCCATGAAGAATTTGAATCAGAAAGGATAAAAAAGATGGAAGCCTTCTGGGAGGAAAAGTGGGAAATAATGCAAAAGAAATTCACGCATCTACAAAACCAGTTTGACCAAACTGAAAAGGAAAACCAGGCTTTAAAGGTCAGAATTAGGCAACTCGAAGACAACGAGCAGGTAAAAAAGCAAGAATCAATAAAGCAAAGCCAAAAGATCAAGAAATTAGAAGAGAACATAAAATATCTCACTGACAAGGTGACAGACTTGGAAAATAGAGGAAGAAGAGATAATTTAAGAATAATTGGACTTCCAGAAAAGCCAGAAATAAACAGCAAACTCGACATTGTAATACAAGAGATAATCAAAGAAAATTGCCCAGAGATTCTAGAACAAGGGGGCAATACAGCCACTGAAAGAGCTCACAGAACACCATCTACACTAAATCCCCAAAAGACAACTCCCAGGAATGTAATTGCCAAATTCCAAAGCTTTCAAGCAAAAGAAAAAATCCTACAAGAAGCCAGAAAAGGAAAATTTAGATATAAAGGAATGCCAATCAGGGTCACACAAGACCTTGCTAGTTCCATTCTGAATGATCGTAAGGCATGGAACATGATTTTCAGAAAGGCAAGAGAGCTGGGCCTTCAACCAAGAATCAGCTATCCAGCAAAACTGACTATATACTTCCAAGGGAAAGTATGGGTATTCAACATAATAGAAGATTTCCAACTTTTTGCAAAGAAAAGACCAGAGCTCTGTGGAAAGTTTGATACCGAAAAACAAAGAGCAAGGAATACCTGAAAAGGTAAATATGAAGGAAAGGGAAAAGGAGAAAAATGTTATCTTTTTCTTTTACCCAAACTCTCTTCTATAAGGACTATATTTATATCAATCTATGTATACTAACATGTGGGGAAAATGTAATGTGTAAATAGGGGGAAAAGAAAGACCAAATAGAATAATCTTTCTCACACAAAGATTCACACGAGAAGGGGAGGGGAAGAAAACTCCTATAAGAAGGAGAGGAAGAGAGTTTTTACTTAAACTTTACTCTCAGGGAAACCAACTCTGAGAGGGAAGAACATCCATATCCATTGGGATCTTGAATTCTATCTTACCCAACAAGGGTAGGGAGAAGGGAAAACCAAGGGGGGAGAGGGGAGGGAACACAAAAAAGGGAGGGAAGAAGAGGGGGGAGGGGGAGGGAACAAAAAGGGAGGGACTAGAAAGGGAAACATATCAAGGGAGGGGACAAGGGGGACTGATTTAAAGTAAATCACTGGACTAAAAGGTAGAGCTGAAGAAGAAAGGTTAGAATTAGGGAAGGATATCAAAATGCCAGGGAGTCCACCAGTGACAGTCATAACTTTGAACATGAATGGCATGAACTCACCCATAAAACGTAGACGAATAGCAGAATGGATTAGAATCTAAAACCCTACCATATGTTGTCTTCAAGAAACACACATGAGGCAGGTAGACACCCACAAGGTCAGAATTAAAGGATGAAGTAAGACCTTCTGGGCCTCAACTGACAGAAAGAAGGCAGGAGTGGCAATCATGATATCTGATAAAGCCAAAGCAAAAATAGACCTGATCAAAAGGGATAGGGAAGGTAATTATATTTTGTTAAAAGGGACTTTAGATAATGAGGAAATGTCACTAATCAACATGTATGCACCAAATAATAGCACCCAAATTTTTAATGGAGAAACTAGGAGAATTGAAGGAAGAAATAGATAGTAAAACCATATTAGTGGGAGACTTAAACAAACCATGATCAAATTTAGATAAATCAAATAAAAAAATAAATAAGAAAGAGTTAAAAGAAGTGAATGAAATCTTAGAAAAATTAGAATTAATAGACATATGGAGAAAAATAAATAGGAATAAAAAGGAATACACCTTCTTCTCAGCACCACATGGCACATTCACAAAGATTGACCATACATTAGGTCACAGAAACATGGCACACAAATGCAGAAAAGCAGAAATAATAAATGCAGTCTTTCAGATCACAAGGCAATAAAAATAATGATCAGTAATGGTACATGGAAAACCAAATCAAAAACTAATTGGAAATTAAACAATATGGTCCTCCAAAATCGTTTAGTTAGAGAAGAAATCATAGAAACAATTAATAATTTCACCGAGGAAAATGACAATGGCGAGACATCCTTTCAAACGTTTTGGGATACAGTCAAAGAGGCAATGAGAGGTAAATTCATATCCCTGAGTGCATATATTAACAAACTAGGGAGAGCAGAGATCAATCAATTGGAAATGCAAAAAAAAAAAAAAAAACTTGAAAGCGATCAAATTAAAAAATCCCAGCAGAAAACCAAACTAGAAATCCTAAAAATTAAGGGAGAAATTAATAAAATCGAAAGTGATAGAATATTGATTTAATAAATAAGACAAGAAGCTGGTACTTTGAAAAAACAAACAAAATAGACAAAGTATTGGTCAATCTAATTAAAAAAAGGAAAGAAGAAAAGCAAATTAACAGCATCAAAGACAAAATGGGGGACATCACCTCCAATGAAGAGGAAATTAAGGCAATCATTAAAAATTACTTTGCCCAATTATATGGCAATAAATACACCAATTTAGGTGATATGGATGAATATATACAAAAATACAAATTGCCTAGACTAACAGAAGAAGAAATAGAATTCTTAAATAATCCCATATCAGAAAATGAAATCCAACAGGCCATCAAAGAACTTCCTAAGAAAAAATCCCCAGGGCCTGATGGATTCACCAGTGAATTTTATCAAACATTCAGAGAACAGTTAATGCCAATACTATACAAACTATTTGACATAATAAGCAAAGAGAGAGTTTTACCAAACTCCTTTTATGACACAAACATGGTACTGATTCCAAAACCAGGCAGGTCAAAAACAGAGAAAGAAAACTATAGACCAATCTCCCTAATGAATATAGATGCAAAAATCTTAAATCAGGTACTAGCAAAAAGACTCCAGCAAGTGATCAGAAGGGTCATCCACCATGATCAAGTAGGATTTATACCA
Source organism: Monodelphis domestica (assembly GCF_027887165.1). Taxonomy (NCBI): domain Eukaryota; kingdom Metazoa; phylum Chordata; class Mammalia; order Didelphimorphia; family Didelphidae; genus Monodelphis; species Monodelphis domestica. Next base: position 398,498,027 of record NC_077227.1, read on the forward strand.
GGGATGCAGGGCTGGTTCAATATTAGGAAAACTATCCACATAATTGACCACATCAACAAGCAAACCAACAAGAATCACATGATTATCTCAATAGATGCAGAAAAAGCCTTTGATAAAATACAACACCCATTCCTATTAAAACACTAGAAAGCATAGGAATAGAAGGGTCATTCCTAAAAATAATAAACAGTATATATCTAAAACCATCAGCTAATATCATCTGCAATGGGGATAAACTAAACCCATTCCCAATAAGATCAGGAGTAAAACAAGGATGCCCATTATCACCTCTACTATTTGACATTGTATTAGAAACACTAGCAGTAGCAATTAGAGAAGAAAAAGAAATTGAAGGCATCAAAATAGGTAAGGAGGAGACCAAGTTATCGTTGCAGGATACAAAATAAACCCACAGAAGTCATCAGCATTTCTATATATCTCCAACACAGCTCAGCAGCAAAAACTAGAAAGAGAAATCCCATTCAAAATCACCTTAGATAAAATAAAATACCTAGGAATCTATCTCCTGAGGAACTATATGAACACAACTACAAAACACTCTCCACAGAACTAAAACTAGACTTGAGCAATTGGAAAAACATTAACTGCTCATGGATAGGACGAGCCAATATAATAAAAATGAACATCCTACCCAAACTTATTCATCTATTTAGTGCCATACCCATGGAACTCCCAAAATATTTCTTTACTGATTTAGAATAAACCATAACAAAGTTCATTTGGAATAACAAAAGATCAAGAATATCCAGGGAAATGGTAAAAAAAAAAAACACAAATGATGGGGGCCTTGCAGTCCCAGACCTTAAACTATATTACAAAGCAGCAGTCATCAAAATAATTTGGTACTGGATAAGAGACAGAAAGGAGGATCATTGGAATAGACTGGGGGCAAGAGACCTCAGCAAGACAGTATACGATAAACCCAAAGATCCCAGCTTTGGGGACAAAAATCCAGTATTCGATAAAAACTGCTGGGAAAATTGGAAGACAGTGTGGGAGAGATTAGGAATTGATCAACACCTCACACCTTACACCAAGATAAATTCAAAATGGGTGAATGACTTAAACATAAAGAAGGAAACCATAAGTAAATTGGGTAAACACAAAATAGTATACATGTCAGACTTTTGGGAGGGGAAAGACTTTAAAACCAAGCAAGACATAGAAAGAGTCACAAAATGTAAAATAAATAATTTCAACTACATCAAATTAAAATCTTTTGTACAAACGAAACCAATGTAACTAAAATCATAAGGGAAACAACAAATTGGGAAAAAATCTTCATAGAAACCTCTGACAAAGGTTTAATTACTCAAATTTATAAATAGCTAAATCTATTGTACAAAAATCAAAGCCATTCTCCAATTGATAAATGGGCAAGAACATGGATAGGCAGTTTTCAGATAAAGAAATCAAAACTATTAATAAGCACATGAAAAAGTGTTCTAAATCTCTTATAAGCAGAGAGATACAAATCAAAACAACTCTGAGGTATCACCTCACACCTAGCAGATTGGCTAACATGACAGCAAAGGAAAGTAATGAATGCTGGAGGGGATGTGGCAACGTAGGGACATTAATTCATTGCTGGTGGAGTTGTGAACTGATCCAACCATTCTGGAGGGCAATTTGGAACTATGCCCAAAGGGTGATAAAAGACTGCCTGCCCTTTGATCCAGCCATAGCACTGCTGGGTTTGTATCCCAAAGAGATAATGGACAAAATTCTTGTACAAAAATATTCATAGATGCACTCTTTGTGGTGGCCAAAAATTGGAAAACGAGGGGATGCCCATTAATTGGGGAATGGCTGAACAAATTGTGGTATATGTTGGTGATGGAATACTATTGTGCAAAAAGGAATAATAAAGTGGAGGAATTCCATGGAGACTGGAATGACCTCTAGGAAGTGATGCAGAGCGAGAGGAGCAGAACCAGAACATTGTACACAGAGACTAATACACTGTGGTATAATCGAACGTAATGGACTTCTCCATTAGTAGCGGTGTAATGTCCCTGAACAATTTGCAGGGATCTAGGAGAAAAACCACTATCAATAAGCAGAGGACAAACTGTGGAAGTAGAAACACTGAGGAAAAGCAACTGCCCGACTACAGCGGTTGAGGGGACATGACAGAGGAGAGACTCTAAACGAACACTCTAATGCAAATACTAACAACATGACAATGGGTTCGAATCAAAAACACATGTGATACCCAGTGGAATCACGCGTCGGCCATGGGGGGTGGGGGGAAGGAAAAGAAAATGATCTTTGTCTTTAATGAATAATGCTTGGAAATGATCAAATAAAATATTATTAAACAAAAAAGAAAATGCAACCTGTCATTGTTATTATTCTTACAGAACTTTGCATACATTTTGAATAGAATTGTAATATCATAGCTCATGTTTTATTGTTAGAATAGGAAAACATCAGAAAGACTAGACTGAGTCAGTACTACAATCTCTCTCAAATGGGAGGTCATGGCTCTCATAACTGACTGACCTCAAAAATTAGAAATTGACTCTCTAAGGCCCTGGTTTCTTTGACTGGTTCATTATGACACTGCCATACATCTTTCTATCTAAACCTTTTTAGAACAATTTATCCTTTGAATCTAGATTATCTGTCCCTACCATGCATACATACTTTCTCTGAAAGGGACAGTGGAAGATCTCCATTGTGTTACATAGACCTATTAAGGAGGACTTGTGAGAAAAAAATGAACAAAATATGATAGCATAAGAAGCTGTGACAAGTCCTTTAAGTTTAGTACCCATTGAATATTCAGTCATTGTTCAATTGGGACCAACTCTTCATGACTCCATTTGGAGTTTTTTTGGTAGAGATACTGGAATGATTTGCCATTTCCTTTTTCAGCTCATTTTACAGATGAAGAAACTGAGGGAAACAGGGTTAACTGATTTGCCCAAGGTTAGTTAATATCTGAAGCCAGATTTGAACTCAGAAAAAATGAGTCTTTTTGATTAAAAACAGTACTCAATCTGCTGTGCCACATAGCTGCCCACACTGAATGTTCATATCTGTATAATTTACCTAGCTAGAGTGAGTATAAGTCACTATTTTATAGTATAAAGAGAATGTTGAAGTTAGAGGTCCTGGGTTCAAAACCCACCTCTAATCCTTTATGATCTTTAACCTCCCTGAGCTTCAGTATCCTGATTTGTAAAATGAGTGAGTTCGGTTGGATGACCTCTGAGTTCCATCCAGCTATAGACCAATGATAACATTCTTTCCATGTGCAGAGATCATAAGTCTTTATTGAGTTCTCTTACTGGAAATAAAATTGGGCAGGAGGTATCTGACAACTCTAGTTTCCATGAAGAGAGCCGTTCCTCAGTCACTATTCCTATTCTCTGGTCTCCTAGAACATTTGGTTCCATGGCTATTCTGGGGCTTATATGGGAGGGTGCTAAGACCCTCCAGGATGTTGTCAATGCCTTTCTAGGTCAGTCTCAGACCTGACTCCTTGGTGTTTCCTTCAGATGTATCTCTATCCCTTTCACAATCTTCCCAGAGCTGTAGTGACAGAATAGAGGCTCTAGTGCTTGGTTCTTGGTTTGGAGTTAGAGAATATAGGTTCAAATCCTGGCTCTGTGTGACTTTGGTCAAGCCACTGCACTATACTTTCTTAGACCCAAGTTTCCTCATTTGTAAAACGAGGGGATTGGACTAAATGACCTCTGAGGTCACCCTAGCAGTAGAGCAATGATTCTGAGGGGAGGATGCCTGCCCTACATCTTAGATGTTCATAAAACTCAGTGTGCATAGAAATAGCATCATAATATGATCATGAATTTCAGACTCCATTAATTCATCAAAAGGTGTGTGTGTGTGTGTGTGTGTGTGTGTGTGTGTGTGTGTGTGTGTGTCCAAACAAGACTACTTGCTCTCCATAATGCCTGGCACAAAGAAGTCAATTAACAAGTACTTGATTGATTATCCTTCCCCTCCCCCCCCTCTATTCTGTGGCTTTTACTTACACCATTAAAAACAGCAACAACAACAACTTCTTTCCTGTCTTAGAAACAATTCTAAGGTGGACAAGGTCTAGGTAATGAGGGTTAAGTGACTTGCCCAGGGAAACACAGATAGGGAGTGTCTGAGGCCAGGTTTGAACCCAGGATCTTCCAACTCCAGGGCTAAAATTCTATCTACTGTGTCACCTAACTGTCCCTTATTTATATCACTTTCATCATGCCTAGATTTCCCTCATCTAACTCTGCTTCTTGAAGTCTTCTCCATCCTTCAAAGCCCAGTTCAAACGTCTCCTCTTCCACAAAGCCTTCCCAGGTTCTCTCAGTCAGAAATAATAGTTAATTTCCTTGATTTTCATTTGGCATTTTACTAGTAGTTCTCCCATTCACATTTTGTTCTAATTTAATCCTTTTTTTCCTTTGTGGAGTGGATTTGATCTTTCATCAGTATAATTACTTCTTCCACATATAAATTGCAACCTATTCCATATCCTTTTGTCCTGTGCTAATCTTGTCCATATTTTCTCTCATATCCTTCATATAAGTGTGCTTTATAAGACCCATACCCTTGAAGTTGGTTGGTCAGGGTAGAGTCTCTGCTTTGTTACTCACTGTCAGATCTCAGTTTCCTTCTTTGTAAAATGAGGAGGTAGAACTGGATGATATAAGACACCTCCTAGCTCTGATGCTCTGTGTCTGAAGGGAACATTGTTATTTAGGAGAGTTGGTCTGATAGGTGGTTTTTCCATGAGTGAGCTTTCACCTATAGTCAAATTTCATTGCAGAGAGTTTTCATTGCGATTGCTGTCTTTGTTTCAATAAGTAAGCTCAGAGGTAACTAGGGAGATTTTGCCTACTCGGGGAACGGGACACTTGGGTGTACGATGAGCATGAAACACAGGTGAAATGTATTTGAAATGGGAAGTTGCATTAGAAATAGACTGCAAAGGTTAGAGACTAACTCTAAAAAGCCCTAGTTTCTCTTAGTGGTTCATTATGAGTCTGTCATGCATGAATTTATCTAAACCTTTTTAGAATAATTTATTTCTGCTTTTAACCTAGACCTCCTCTTCTTACTACACAGCACTGTCTAAAAGGGCCAAAGAAAGACCTCCAGTGAGTTGGAAATTGGATTTTTCTGCACAAATGAGACAAGTATATATTAAAAAAAAACACTCAAAAAAACCTATCCAGAAATGCCAACTTTAATACCATCTCCCCAAAGCATTATCTTGTAGATTCTTGTACAGGAACAGACAGAAGTCTAAAAAAACAAATGCCATTGAGACTTTAATGTCATTTTTACTCTAAAATCAATTCCTGCCAATGGTACCTGATGCAGATACATGCATGACTAATGTGATGTGGCAATTGCCAGATTTGTAGGATAGTTCAGAACCAGTTCTCCTGCAGGACTTCCAGAGCTTGACAAAAAGTACCTACCATAAAATACCTGCTAGATTTAGGTCACTTTTTAAAATTCTTTCTGCTCTCACTGTCACCCCACCTAGTTGTGACCCATTTTATGGAAGCTTCTAGGCTAAAGAAGGAGTCTAATAAAGTGAAAAATATTGAAAATAATTGTTGTAAGACTTTGGTTCACTAGTACAACCACTTTCTCTTTGTGTAACTTCTTAATTCCTTAAACAAAAGGCACATAAAGCCCATCAGAGGACTCATTTTAAAGTATTTCCAACTCTACAGTCTCTACCAGACCTTGTGCTCTCCTAGCACACACACACACATGGACACACACACAAATATGTAATATCTTCTATATACTAGTTTAAATTCAAATGTGAACTTCTGGAAAGTAGGGACCGTTCCTTTCCTCTCGTTTTTTTAGACTTGTTACTTGGTTGGCAAATAGTAGTCACTTAACAAATGCTTATTGACTGCCTTTCTGACATACTCATTGTTCTTTTCTGGCAAATGAGAGGCTTGGGCTCAGGAAACTCTAAGGTCCCTTCTGACTGTGTCATACTTGAACCACAAAATGATGGACTAAAATAGGTTACAATTAGATTAGATTGGGAGGAAAGGTGGCATTATGAATAGACATTTGGCCTTAGAGTCAGGAAAAAACTGAGTTCAGATACCTTCGGTACATTCCATAGCAATATATTGATTCACATGCATTCCATAGAATTCAGAATGTTAAGTGACTGCTTCATCTTTGCCTGGAACATAAAAGGGAATTCATAAGTGTTTGCGGACTGATTGATTAAATTCTACTTTCCACATATATATGATGTCATGAAAAGAATACTAGATTTAGAGTCATAGACTCTAGGAAATGAAAGGAATTTTAGAGAGCATCTAGTCCACTACTGACCAAGAATTTCCTTACCACAGTCACAGGCAATTTTACTTTTAGAGAAGTAATCATTCAAACCTTACTTTAAAGTTTCTGGGTGTGGGGACTGGAGGAGTGAGAAATCTCATTATTTACTATAAGGGTCCATGCTCTGAATCTATGGTCTGGGTTTCCATCCTGACTTTGTTTCTTGCCAATTTTGTGATCTTTTGCAGGTCATTTAATCTCTTAGGATCTAAAATTTCCTCTTACATAGAAAGGCAAAGTTTTTGGGCTAGAAGGGACCCTAGAGATCATATATTCCAATCCTCTTATTTTATAAATGGCAAAATCAAGGCCAGTGAGAGAATATGTCATCTTACATAGATTTTTAAGTTACTGAGCTGGAATTTGAACCCAGGTATTCTCATCCTGTACCCAAAGTTATTTTCATTATACCATGTTTTGTGAGGGCTGGAAAACTGGTCTTTAGGGTTTCTTCTAGCTATGAGTACCATAATTCCAAGGTCTTACTATTTGTAGGACTTTATAGTTGGTTCTGAGATGGACATAAAAATAAATATGGCTTGGGAATAAGACAGGATATGATACAAGGCAGAACATGATCAACTCCATAAGAGAGCAATCAAAGTGCTGTAGGGACTCGTTTAACCTCTCTCTGCCCTTCCTTTCTTACTTTAAGAATAGAATTCAAAGGGAGTATATGTCCCCATTCTACTTTTCTTAAAATAAAACCAGTCTTTCAGGTGAACTACTTTGAGAACTCCTGTCAATGGCTCTGAGATTCTTGGAAAATGGCAAAATAGGAGGAATAATTATTATGCTATTTTCTATAAAATTCTGAATGCTTTTGGGAGATTCAATAAATATCTAATAATAATCCTAATAATTACTAGTCACAGACAGGAACATGTTCACCCTTTATGAAATGATTTGTCAAATATGTTTAAGTTAAATATAGCTTCTTTCAATGAATTGGCCAATTCTAAACCCATCCATGGTATTTGTGTGTGTGTGTGTGTGTGTGTGTGTGTGTGTGTGTGTGTGTGTGTGTGTATGACATAGGGAGGCAGGGAGAGACAGAGAGAGAGAGAGAGACAGAGAGAGAGAGAGAGACAGAGAGAGAAAGAGTTAGGGAAAAGGAAAAAAGGTGCTACATTTTGGGGAGGCTGTAACATTGTCAGGAATTATGGTAGGTCAAGAAGCTGAATGGCATAAAAGGAAAAACATTGGATTAGTAATTAGAGAATTTGAGTTGAATTCTAGTTCAGCCACTTACTATTTTTGTGACCTGGGAAAAGTCATTTTCCTTCTCTAGCCCTAGGTACCCCTTTTGTTTGACTAGATCATCACTAAATGTTCCTTAAAGCTCCAAATCCAATGATACTATAATAGGCCAGGGGAAATATTAAATGGTTAGCAATTTAAGGCACTTGCAATTTACCTAGTTTTAGATAAGTAAAATTATTTTAGAACCTTCTTTACTTCTTTAAATTCTTTTTCCCCTTGTATAAAAGGTGTCAGGAAAAGCAGCAGCAGCAGCAGTAGTAGTAGTAGTAGGGTTTGAAGTAAGTCAAAGAGGGTATTGAGATCAGAACTCACATATTTTGTCAGTGGGTACATTTGTGGAATTCAGGATCACAATTATAGTAGTATAGGAGCTTTTGGTTGGGGCCTAATAAGAAGGAAGCCAAGGACTAGGTAAATATTCTGTTCAAACCAAATGGCATTATGGATAGATAGCTGGCCCAAGTGTCCAGAAGACCTCAATTCAAGTCCTGCAACTGTGAGAGAGATTGACTGGATCACCCTGAAAAAATAACTTACCTCCTAGTATCCCTGGAAACTCTCTTAGGCTGTTACATTGCAGAGAAGATGTCGACTTACATTGGTAGAGGGAATTTCCTCACCAGGAACTTCCCCATATGTTTGAAATCACAAGTCCATTACTGATCCTATGGTCTCACAGAACTGTATTTATAAGCTATTCTCTGATTTCTTCTTGTACTCTCCTACCTCCATGTTTTCATGGATCATCCTCCATACTTGGAATTCATACACTCACTGCATTTGTCTTCTGAATTTTTTTCTTTCTTCTTTTTGTTTATGGCCAATTTCAGAGGCCACTTTTTCTGCCAAGACTTCCTTTATCTCAAAGGATGAAGATGTTTCCCACAGAACTTTGTCTGGGCCTCTCCCTGGTTCCTAATTCACTCTCTTAAACAATAATTATGTATAACTATCCCTCTTATCCCACTCCCCATCAATTAGATTGTAAACACCTTAAAGTCAGGGACTATAAACCTTTCTTTATCATTGCATCTTTAATGCTTAAACAAAAGAGCTTGTATGATATGGATTGAATTTACTCCTCTTCCTGAGAACTAGAGAAGGGTTAACACCTTGGGGTATACTCTCTTCACCCCATCATAATATTCTTTGGCCATCAAAACAGCTACTTCTGCTAAGTAGGGAAGGGAGAGAAGACACAATACAATTCATGTGCCTGTATCACCCTGATAAAGCCAAGGAGTAAAAGGTTTCCTCACTGGGGTGATGATGCAGAAGGTAAATCTCTTGTCAGCCAGTCAGAGCAGAAGGCCCTTGCTCTGTTAATCAGAAATGAAATCAGCTGTTTTGAGAGAAATCAGGGAGTACTCTGGAGGAAGGGAGTTTTCTTCTTGTGGGAACATGGGGTGGTGGAAGAGAAGTTTTTGAATGTGAGGCTTGAAATTGATGACAGTGAGAGGAAGAATTAGCTCTTGCAAAGGGAACCATCTTGTGATGAAAAGTGTTTAGTGTAAAAATCAGCAAATCCATGTGTTTAAAAAAAAAAAGTGCTTCGGCTGAGGCACTCTTTTTTCCCTAGAGAGTAGGATAAATTTTGAATCTGTTCCAGAGGAAAACTACATGACATGGCACTCTCTCTAGTATCTTTGTACAGGCAGATAACTGGTTCCAGACTTAGTTTAGGCCAAAACTTAGTATTCTGCTTCTTTTAGAACAGAATTTAAACTTTTTTTCTTATGCTAACACCAAACATCGAAAAGCTGCCATATACAAATTTAAAAGCCTCTTGCCTTTCCTCCTCTTTTTCAGTGCCACTCCCACACATCCTAGAGCTGGTATGCTCAAGGTATATTTATAGGGAAAAGACAATAATCTATTAAATAGTCTACAAAGGTCCAGGAAAGATGGATAAGAAAGCTATAACAGATGGCAAAGATTTAGAGTCTAGCTTTGTGCCTCTTCTCTATAGCCTGTCCTAATCTCCCAGTCTAATCTTTCCCTCTCAGTTCTCATGTTAGATTTTGTTTTGTATCTCTCTGATGTAATTTTCATAAAATGTTGCATATTATGATTATGTTGCTGTTTGTGATATGCCATTATTAGATTGTAAGCTCTCTTAGGTCAAGGAGCTAAGGTTTATCTAACTTTTGTATCTTTGCAGGAATTCATTATAGAACCCTACACATGATATGCAATAAATATTTGTTGAAAGAGAGAACAAATAAGCATATATTGGACAGATCTTGAATTTCATTCTCTGTTCCCTTCTAAAACCTCTCTTGGGTGAGTCAGGATCCCAGAAGATAAAGTGCCTTCTTAGGTCATAAAAACACATTGTGATGACTAGCCTTTATTTCAATCTTTTGCCAGAAGAGGGATCTTGTTAGCAGGAATTTTTTCATGCCAGATTAACTTATGGTCCCCTTAATGATAGGATATTTCCATCTTAGCCAAATGTAAGCTAAAAAGATGGGTTGCCACCTCTGTCTATTTTGTCAGAGCTTTGGTTTCCACCCACAGAGTCCTAGGTGAATATTAGCTAAACTAATCATTATTCCATTCCTCATGCATTTAGCAGGGCTGTGAGCATTAGGGGTCACTTCTTATTATCTTATACCTTCTTAAAAATATCACTTCTGTTCACTGTCCTTCAATGAGTATCTTTTTTTTTTTTGTCTGTGCTCTCTTTCACTTAACACCTCAGCTGGCAAGATGGTATAAGATGTGTTTAGACAGTATCTACCAGAGAGACCAGGTAGACCTTAGAAAACAATTATAAGCTTAATCTGAATCAGTTGTTCAGTATGCCAACCCCTAAGATACTAATATCTTACCCTGAATTTTAACCAAAAAAAAAAAAGAACAATTTTACATTTAAGGATGACAAAGTTCTTTCCTCATAAAACCCTGTGAGGAGGTAAAACTATATTATTAACTTCATTTTATGGATGAGGAAGTGGAGATTCTAGAAAGTTATGACTTAGCTAGTTGTATGGTCACACAACTTAGAAAATGCCAGCATTTGAGTTTGAACTTATGCCTCCTGATTTTATATCTAGCACCTTTTCTTCCAGCTTTTACTTATTGTTAGAGGTAATAGTTATCTGCTTGGTCAGGTTCCATCTAGGAAATGATATTTAGCTCAGAATACTGTATTTTGTGACTGAAGCTCAACTAAAGGAGGAAGACCTTGAGGAGGGTCTTGAGAGTGGTGTTGGCCATCATAGTATGTGAATATTGGTTGATAAAACCATAAGTGAGGAGATAAACCTAGATAAGAGGAAAATTAGGTATGATGTAATAGTTGCTCTTAAATGCTTGGAGGAATGTCATAAGGAAGAAGTATTAAACTTACTCTGTTGCTCAGCTTACTCAAATCAGTTTCTTTGCAACTTCATCTCATTCTTTCTATTTCTGCTCTTTGAAGTCAAACATAGTAACGTGAAACTCTCTTCCTTATGAAATTATTACAGAAATCTGAAGGCATCCATAATATCCCTTTTGTCTTCTCTTCAGATAAAACTTCTACAGTTCCTTCAACTCATGTCAATATGGCATGCTCTCCAGTTCCCTCACTATCCTGCTTATCTTTTTCTGGACTTTTCAAAGTCATGGCCCATATAACTGAATATAAAAGATAGAATCCAACCAGGACAAAGAATAGTGCAATTTTTCTCTCCTGTGCTCTGGACACCAGGCTTCTTTACGGTAACTTAAAAAAAAGAGAAGTTTCTTTTGGCTCTCATGCCACACTGATGACTTGTACTGAGTTTGCATGGAGTTCATGCTAATTGCCTCTGTATCATTCCAGTATTAGTCTCAGGGTTGCCAAATGGAATTGGCCACACAATAGAAGGAAATGTGATATTGTAGGAAAAAAAATCTGGAGTCAGAAGACTTGGGGTTTATCTCTTACTTTTGCCAATTGTTACCTTTGAACTTCTCAAGTCTATTATTCATTCCGATTGCTCTCCTCTGGCTATTTTCTCATCAATTTCCTTTACCCAGAACTGAAAACAATATTCCAGAAGTGATTTCATGCATGTCCTTGTTTTTAAAAGCTTTTTAAATTATAGCCTAAACTTGAGTTGCCTTTTTGTCTGCCAGATCACCTTGGAAGACTCATTGAGATTGTGGTCCACTATAACTCCTAGATCTTTTTCAGGCAAACTGTCACCAAATGATACCCTCCCACCCCAACCCCACCACAGTCTTAGTCCTATGGAATAAATTTCTTGAGTCCAAGTGTTAAACTATATTTATCTCTATTATATTTTTTCAAATTCAATGCAACCCAATATCCTTGTTTGTCATAATCATTTCAGATCCTGATTCAGTGGCATCTACTCACCAGGGTTGTTTTGAGGATAAAGTAAGATATTTATATAGCATTTAACACAGTGCCTGACACATGGTAGGCACTTAATAAACACACTCTCTCTCCCTCCTGTCTCTTTTCTCTTCTTTTCCTTCTCTCCCTCCCTTTCTGTACCTCCTAACATCATTCTCTGTCTCCCTTCCCCATCCATTATGTTGACTATCTCTCTTTGCTTTATGTCATCTGCAAATGTGATGAGGTGCCACCGATTCTTTTTATCTGCATCATTGATTAAAAAAAAAACACATTAAAGAGCATAGGGCCAAGCAAGTATGTACCTGACTTGACCACGTATCAAAGTCTAAGCTCTCTGGGACCAAACCCAGTACCCATTATTTAATGAAATCAGAGCACAAGACTGAGAGTTACTATGCTGTGACTCGGGTAATTCCGATGACACTTTGTTCATCTTCAAATAAAGATAAAAGTTTAAAAGCAGGATTTTACAGTGGCTAAGGATTCTGGTACATAGCTGGAAGCCTGTCAGATTCTGCCAAGTGCTAGTCAGATTGTTTCCCCACAGAGCAGCAGCAGCTTGGCTCCTGCCGGGCACTGTTCCCTCTTCATTTGAATCACTGTAATCAGTGATGAATGAGGCTTTCCTTCTCCATTTAATATCCCATTTTCCTGACTATTCTTCTGGAAACAAGGTTCCTGTTTCAAACATGAATGGGCACAAAATCCTTTACTTTCAAGTCCATCAGGATGAGGCTAAAGAGGAAGGTACCATTTGGGACTTACTAGAGAGCAAGTGACTATGGCTCTGAAGGCAGCACCAGAGGGGACTGGCTTAATTAATGCTACTTCATTAATGATATCATCGCAGCATTTTAGAGAGGGAAGGGACCTTACAAATATCATTAGAATATAATCTCCTTGAGAATAAGGACTGTTTCATCATTTGTCTTTGTAACCTTAAAATCCAGCATGGAGCCTTGATTTGTCTAGTCCAGACGCCTCAATTATGAAAGAGAAACCAGGATCTGGGTTTGTGGAAGAGGTTGGTGACTTGTAGTGTCAAAGTTCAGATTTCAAGCAAGTCTTCTAAATGCAACTCAGGGCTCTTGTTGCTACATTAGAATATTCCTTTTCTTATTCCAAATTGCCTAAAAGCCTCACCTTAATAATAATGAGGATGATTAATATACATTTATACAGTGTTTTGGGATTTAAAAAGAACTGTCCTTACAAGGATGCTATGAGAAAGGTAATGAAAGAATTCTTATCTTCATTTTATAGATGAGAAACTGAGTCTCAAAGTTGAAGTGATTTGTCCTGGTTAACATGTGTAACAAATGGTGAAAACTTGAATCCAGGATTTTTGAGTCCAAGTCTCACATTTTTTCTTTTCTAGCACTCTATTCTCCTCCCTGCCCTGGGCTATATAAAAGCCTAAAATAAAGAAGAAAAGTTAAAAAAAATTTAAATAGATTTAAAACTGTTGCTTAACCAATGGGTACCATCTCAACTGTTGGAATTCTGTAATTTTGTTCCCTGGTCTCTGATTCTTTGCCTGAGCAAATATAAACCTCTCTTTTTGTCTTAAGCATGTGCTTAAGGTGCTGGGTAAGTAGAATCTGGGCCCTTTGCTGATGGGTTCCTGAAATCAGTCTGGATCTCTTCTTAGAGAAGAAGTCACTTTTTCTGCTAGTGGAATCATTGAGACCTTACTCATGTTGTGGCCTAGAGACCCAGTGGAAGAGTCCATAGAGAGATGTCTCATTCTTCTTGCTTCAGCATTGGAATGGCCCCTAGGAGAAGCTCTTCAGGTCTCTGTGGAGCAGAACTTTGATGTGATTGTTCCTTCTTAGCTAACTGAAATATTTAGTTAATTGTATCTACCATCTCCCGTATTGACTGGGACTTCTGCTGGGTGACTGGAAGAGGTTGCTTTTCTGGACTTATGGAAGAAAGTGTGTCTTTGAATGGGGCAAAAGAGCAAATATATATAGCATGTGCCATTCTCCATTTTTCTGTGCAGCTATTAAATCTTGACTGGGTTTAATTATCTGTCTATCTCCCTGTCTTCTGGCTTGCCTCCCTGCCTGCCTCTCTGTCCTTCTGTATTTTGATTTTTTCTTTCTTTGCCTTTTCTGCTTGCCTGATGCTCTGTCTTTTTCTATCATTTCTAGATTGATGGATTATCTCAGATGGTTAGAACTCTGAGTTAGAGACCCAAACTTCTATTCTTGGTGGAGGTGGGGCTGGTAGAATTCTAGAATGTCAGAACTAAAAGGTTCCTTATGGATCATGGAGGGCAGCTCATAGTTTTTCCTGAGAGGAGACTGAATTTCATAAAAGTTAGCCTCATGTTCCTTTTAAACCACAAGCCACGTCTGTAAGCATCACTCATTTCCTTATAAATCTGTTAACTGGTAGTAAGCAAAACTGAGTGATTGCAAACCTAGAACCGAAATATAGCTGAAAATGTCCTGGATTTGGAGTAAAGAAAGCTGCATTCTTCTCCTAGCCCTGACCAGGACTCACTACAGGACCTCAGATAAGTCCTGTAGCATCTCTAGACCTTGCAGTCCCTCATCTTCTAGCATTATGCTGGGTGACTACTTGTCAGATATGGAAATGTGAGAATTCCTTTTTGATGCAGGCTGTACTAAATGCCTGCTGAGGTCCCTCCCAGATAAGGAATTCTGTGAGTCTGATATATCTTATCTGAGTCCCAGAGATGTTAGGAGGAAGCTGAGTGATAGATAATCTGTATGCAAGCTGGATAATAGTAACTATTTGTTATCCTTCATGTCTGACTCTTGGTGACCCACTTTTGGATTTTCTTGGCAAAGGTACTGGAGTGGTTTGCCATTTTCTTTTCCAACTTTTTTTATAGATGAGGAAACTGAGGCAAATGGGCCTAAGTGACATGCCCAAGGTCACACAGCTAGAAAGTGTCTTAGGCCAAATTTGAACTCAGGAAGATGAGTCTTCCTAACTCCAGGTCTGGTGCTCTGTTGATTATGCCACCTAGCTGCCAGAGAATAACCATAGCTTGGTGGATTTGATATTTATATGAACATCTTCAGAAAATATTCAATGATGGAGCAGTGGAACAAAGTCTTTCATGGAGTACTCCAGGGATCTGTGCTTGGTGTTAATGGCTTCAAAGTACTTTATACAAATTCTTTCATTTGATCCTCACAAAAGCCCTGTATAGTACATCCTATAGATGTTATTATTTTTCAAGCAACTAACTGGCAAAGTGGATAGTGTTAGACTTAGACTCATGAAGATCTGAATTCAAATCCTGCCTCAGATAATAGCTATATGAACTTGGGCAAGTCACTAAATATCTCTTAGCCTCAGTTTCTTCATCTGCAAAATGAGAATAATAATAGCAGTTATTTCTTATGATCATTATAAGCATAAAATGAAATATTATATGTGAAGCACTATTGTAAAACACTATATATAAATATTGGCTCATAAGTACTATAATTTTTCTCATTTTATGCATATGTTCAGAGAGGCAGTTACAAAACTAGAAAGTTTGAAAAGTGGGAGTTTTAAAAAGTTTCACTATGAATATTTCTAATTTCACTCGTCTCCCTGAGAATCAAAATAAAGTGGTTAAACAAAATGAACAATAGTGACCTCATTGCAAAGTTCATGCAGAGTTCTGCATCTATAAAATCCTATCACCTCTCTATTTAAAGTGATTTAAAAAATGAGCAAAATTTATTTCTTTTTCCTTCCATTCTCCTTCACACTGAAAAAGGAGAAAACAAATTCCTTATAAAAATATTCATAGATGGAGCAGCAATGTATCTCAGTGGATTGAGTGCCAAGCTTAGAGATAGAAGGTTCTGGTTTCAAATTGGGTCTGAGACACTTAACTATGTGATCCTGGGAAAATCACTTAAACTCTATTGCTTAGTCCTTTTCTCCTTTATGCTTTGGAACCACAGTATTAATTCTAAGATGGAATGTAAAGGTTTTAAAAAATAAATGTGTAGAAAGAAAAATAAATTCCCCCATTGATTGTATACATGTATATGTAGGTATGCATATGCATATTATTCTCCTAGGTTTGTTCACTTCACTCTACACCAGCATAATTAAGTCTTACTACAACTCTTTGAAATTATTTATTTCGTTATTTCTTATAGCAAAAGAATATTTCACTACTTTCATAAGTCACAACTAATTTAGCCAATTCTGAATTGGTGTTCATACCTTTTGGTTTTTATTTTTAATTTTTGCCACCACAAAAAGCATTTCTATACTTTTCATGTTTCTTTATTCACTTTTTGGTATAAGTCTAGCAGTGGCATGGCTAGGTCAAAGGGCATGCACTATTTAGTAACTTTTCCTGTGTAATTACAATTTATTTTCCAGAATGGTTGTACCTATTCATAGGTCAATCCACAGTGCATCAAAGTGCCCATTTTCCTCACAGCAACTCTTAACATTTATCATTTTTCTTTTGTGTCATCTTTGCTAATCTGATGGATGTGAGATGGGCTCTCATAAATGTTTTTTATTTGTACACCATAGAGATTTGGTTGAAGGAGTTAGCAATATTTATTCTGGACAGAAGACTTTTGGGGACTGAGAGTATGATGGATGTATTCAGGCATTTGAAGGGATGTCATGGGGAAGAAGAATAAGTTTTGTCTTGCCTTGCCCCAGAGGAAAAAACTACAATCAATAGGGAAAAGAAGCTAGACAAAGGCAGATTTCAGTTCTATGTAAAAGAATTAAAATTAGATGTTAGATTTGTTAGAATTATGATTAGAATTATCTAAGAATGTAAGAGATTTCCTTGAAGATGGTGAGTTTCCCATCATTGGGGGTTCACATACTGGAATGACCATTTGTTTGGGTTGTTGTTGAGATTCCTTTTCATTCTAATTAATTAATTAATAAAATTAATAAATAATAAAATTAATGATGGAGAATTATAAAGAATTATTATGATCTTCACTCTTGGAACAGCCTTTCCAAGCTCATGTTTTACTTATCCTGAGATTTCCTTTCTATACAACACAGCATCTTTTCCACATCTGTGAAAGAATAGCCAGATGCCTCCAATGTAGTTTCTGAAGAAGCTAATGGCTTTCTGGGAAAATATTTTGGAACCTTTATTTTGAGGACTAGTTTGAGAGAATGGGTAAAGGTTAGTCTTGAGAAGAGAAGACTTAGGTGGGAGAAATATATAATCTCTGTCTTCCATCATTCCAAGAGGGATTAAACATGTTCACTTTGTTTCCATTTTGTGGATAGCACTAGGGCCAATGAGGGAAGGATATAAGAAAGGTGGAGATTTGGGAAGATTTGGCTTCTCTGGAGAAGGATTATGAGGATGTAGGCACAGACTCTGTAGAGCTAAAGATAAAAATGAGGAATTCTAGAAAGCATCCAGCAACCAAACTCATCTGGCCAATCCATCTTTTGTATATCTCTTTTTCTACCACCCTAAAATAAAATCTTTTCTTACTTGATGAAAAAAAAAAGTTCTCCCTCCCTAGTAGAGAACTTCCTCATCATGAGACCTGTCCAAGAATGGAAAGGGCTGCTTCTGAAGGTGGTGAGTTAGCTAGAAGCTAGGAGGATTCAAGCAGATGCTAGAGGATTATCTCTCAAGGAACCTGTAAAGTGAAAATCTTCATCAGATGGGCGGTAGGATGAGATGACCTCTGAGGACCTTTCTATCTTGGAGTTTCTGTGTTCAGTGAGTGGCAGATAATAAAGATGCCTCTATTTAGAAGTGCAGCAGGGTACACAGCTGTGCAGTTTTGACAGTTTTAGTTCTCTTTCATGCTTGCCTTTCTTCCTTTGTCTCTTTCTCTGTTGCAAATGTATGGGAGTAATAAGCCAGTATTCTCTGTGAAGCACAGCAAACGCTCCATATAGAGGACGCATTTAAACATTGTGTGAGAGTAATTGGTGCATAAATGTAACTAATCACAATATTATTATGCCTACGGAAGTGTGAAAAGTTTGAAATTATTTTTTAAAAAAATATTTTAGTTCCATGTCATTTTAATTCAGCATCTCAGAAGCAAACGAATCAGTCTGTTGAATGCTAGGAACAGTTTCACAACTGACAGCTTTAGCCAAAACTCTGTGGGTTCGTTTCCCATTAACCTGATGGCAGCTTGAAAACTTTACAAAGACCTTTCATCTTTTTCTGGCCCCCCTCAGTGCCCAGACCATATGGCCATGCCAAGATATTTTCTTACCTTCCATCGGCCATGCATCCTAGGGCATAGAAATTGAGGAGGATTTACTTGTTGAAGAGAACTGGAAGGATGGCTTAATGAGTAGATAGGGGAGTAGGCTTAGAGTCTTGGGAGACCTGGGTTCAAATCCCAACTCATCTACTAGTTTCATAATCCTGGGTAGGTCACTTAATCTTTATGTGCCTCAGTTTCTTCATGCACAAAACTAGTTAGACTCAGTGGCTTCCAAGGTCCCTTCTAGTGCCAAATCTATGATCTTATGTGAATATATTTGGTAAAGAAAACACAATACTGAATTCTGGGAAAAAATGTAAACTTTTCAGTAACAAACATCAAAAAAGGCAATATGACAGTTGATTGAAACCAAATGTATTATGATCCCAGCACAGCAACTTCTTAGTGAAGTGATCCTAGGGAAATCCCTTAACCCCTATAAAATTCTACTCTTCCTTTCTAAAATGGTTACAATTCCTCCCCTGCCTTATTGTTAGGTGTCTTGAAGAATTGTATTTAGTTAAATTATGGTTTCTTGAAAAATGTCTTGTTGATATTGATATACTTTTAAAAAAAGAATTCATGCCACCTTCCAATGACTCCCTTTCTGCAATAAACACCTCCTTTGTAACAAGTAAAAACAATCAAGAAAGACAAATCAATGTACTGGCTGCCTTTGAAATTCTGCCCTATTCTGTACCTATTGGCTGCCCCTTCTTTGCTGATAAACAGGAGGCATGTTTCAGCATTGAGTCCTCTGGTTGCCATTGCATGACTATAAGGTGTTTTCTCTTACACAACTGTGATTGTTATGTAAATGATTCTCCTGTTTCTGCTTACTTTTCTTTGTACCAGTTCTTGGAAGTCTTCTAAATCTCTGAATTCATCAGAGGCCATTATATTCATATGCTACAATTCAATCATTCAATCTCCAGGAAATGGACACTCACTTTCTTTTTAGGTCTTAGCTATTAAAAAGCAATGCTTTAAATATTTCTTTTCTACAGATGAGATTCTTCCCTCCTCTTTTTTTCCTTCTTAAGCTATATACCTTGTAGTGGTAAATTGCTAGATCAAGAATATATGTAATTTAGTGACTTTTTAAGCATAATTCTTAATTGTTTTCCTGAGTAGTTGTATGAATTCAGTTATATTAGCAATGCACTAATGTGTCTGTCTTACTACAGCCTCTCCAGCATTTAACATTTTTGTCATTTGTTATTTTTGCCAGTTTGCTGGGTGTGAAGTTCCTCCTATGTTACAAACATATTGCTCATCCATAAAAGATTAATTAAACCTAGCAAGATTTTCTGGTCTATTAACTAGAAACAAAATTACCCTTAGCTTTTTTATTTGACAGCTCAGTACAGAGTAGTTGTATTGCTCAAATAAGTGATAGGGTATTTTACCTATAAATAAAATTAATAAAATAACACTAATTAGAATTGTTATATTTCTGTGCTTGTTAATAGATAGCATTTCCTCCTCTGAAAACTTTCTGTTTGTATCTTTATATTACTTATCCAGCAGAGAGTGGCTTTTCTTCCTATATATTTGAATCAATTACCTATATTTTAGACATAAGCATTTTATGAGAAATATCAGATGGAAACATTTTGGTTTTTTTGCAAATTACTGCTTCTTTTCTAATTTTAGCAGCATTTTGTTCCTGCAGAATTTTTTCACTTTTATATCATTGAAGTTGTCTGTTTTAACTTCTATAATCATCTCTGTATTTGCTTTAGTTGTCAATTATTCCCGTTATAGTTAAGCAAGGTATCTCTATATTTCTCCCTCCCTCCCTCTCTCTCTCTCTCTCCCTTTCTCTCTGTTTTTTAAAATGAGCCATCATAAAGATTTAATGAGGTAACAAATTTTGGCATATAATATAATAGGATATCCTAAGAAACAATAAATATGAAGAATTTAGGGAAACTTGGGTGGGACTTTATGAATTGCTGCAGAATGAGATGAGTTGAGCCAAGAGAACTCTGATCACACGTAGTGGTCACAGTATTGTAAAGGAAAATGATGTTGAAAGTTATCAGAACTCTGATTACTATGTTGATTAATTGCAAGTTCATGGGATTGATCAGGAAGCACTGTTTCCTCCTCTCTGCACTTTGTGGCCAGTTGGCACAGAATCACGTATATGTTGTTGGACTTTGCAAATGAGTTAATTTAATTTTACCTACCTATACTTCTTTATTGGAAAGGAAGTTTCTATTGGCGAGAAGATGGGTCATTGAGAAGAGATAGCAATCTAAAAATAGTATAAGCAAAAATACCATTCAAAATCACCCTAGACAATATAAAATACTTAGGAATCTATCTGCCGAGACAAACATAGGAACTATATGAACTCAACTACAAAACACTTTCCACACAGCTAAAACTAGATCTAAACAATTAGAAAAACATTGATTGCTCATGGGTGGGACGAGCTAACATAATAAAAATGACAATCCTACCCAAATTAATTTACTTATTTAGTGCCATACACATTGAACTACCAAAAAACTTCTTTACTGAATTAGAAAAAAAAAACATAACTAAGTTCATAAGAACAAAAGATCAAGGATATCCCGGGAAATCATGAAAAAAAATGCAAAGGAAGGAAGACTTGCAGTCCCAGATCTCAAACTATACTATAAAGCAGTGGTTATCAAAACAATTTGGTACTGGCTAAGAGACATAAAGGAGGATCAGTAGAATAGACTTGGCGTAAATGATCTCAGCAAGACAGTTTATGACAAACCCAAAGACCCCAGCTTTTGGGACAAAAATCCATTATTTGATAAAAACTGCTGGGAAAATTGGAAGACAGTGTGGGAGAGATTAGGTTTGGATCAACACCTCACACCCCACACCAAGATAAATTCAGAATGGGTGAATGACTTGAACATAAAGAAGGAAATTATAAGTAAATTAGGTGAACACAGAATAGTATACATGTCAGACCTTTGGGAAGGGAAAGATTTTAAAACCAAGCAAGGCTTAGAAAGAGTCACATTTTTTTTTGTACAAACAAAACCAATGTAACTAAAATCCGAAGGAAAACAACAAATTGGGAAATAATCTTCATAAAAACCTCTGACAAAGGTTTAATTACTCAAATTTACAAAGAGCTAAATCAATTGTACAAAAAATCAAGCCATTCTCCAATTGATAAATGGGCAAGGAACATGAACTGGCAGTTCTCAGACAAAGAAATCAAAACTATTAATAAGCACATGAAAAAGTGTTCTAAATCTCTTATAATCAGAGAGATGCAAATCAAAACAACTCTGAGGTATCACCTCACATCTAGCAGATTGGCTAACATAACAGCTATGGAAAATAATGAATGCTGGAGGGGATGTGGCAAAGTAGGGACACTAATTCATTGCTGGTGGAGTTGTGAATTAATCCCACCATTCTGGAGGGCAATTTGGAACTATGCCCAAAAGGCGATAAAAGACTGTCTGCCCTTTGATCCAGCCATAGCACTACTGGGCATGTACCCCAAAGAGATAATGGGGAAAAAGACTTGTACAAGAATATTCATAGCTGCACTCTTTGTGGTGGCCAAAAATTGGAAAACGAGGGGATGCCCATCAATTGGGGAATGGCTAAACAAATTGTGGTATATGTTGGTGATGGAATACTATTGTGCTAAAAGGAATAATAAAGTGGAGGAATTGCATGGAGACTGGAACAACCTCCAAGAAGTGATGCAGAGCGAAAGGAGAAGAACCAGGAAAACATTGTACACAGAGACTGATACATTGTGGTACAATCGAACGTAATGGACTTCTCCATTAGTGTCAATGCAATGTCCCTGAGCAATCTGCAGGGATCTAAAAAACACTATCCACAAGCAGAAGATAAACTGTGGGAGTAAAAACACCGATGAAAAGCAACTGCTTTACTACAGGGGCTGAGAGGAAATGACTGAGGAGAGACTCTAAATGAACACTCTAATGCAAATACCAACAACATGGAAATGGGTTTGAATCAAGAACACATGTGATACCCAGTGGAATTGCACTTGGGCTGTGGGAGAGGTGGTGGGAGGGGGGGGGAGGGAAGAAAAGAAAATGATCTTTGTTTCCAATGAATAATGTTTGGAAATGACCAAATTAAAAAAAATAAAAATAGTATAAGCAAGAATTTATGAAATCAGTGTTGCCACCATAACATGCCATAGAAATTCATGTGTTGTCATTATTATCAGTATTGCTGAAAGGCTACAGCATCTTTGCACTAAGAATATTTTTTAAAAGCTTTTACCAGAATTCACAAGATACTTATCAACCAATTCACTGAAGAATACTCAATAGATAGACTTTTGCAAAACATAGTAGTTAGTATGCTGGAATTGGGAGAGACTTGATTGAGTCTAACCTCTTTAAGGATAGGGCAGAGAAAGGATGTGAATTTAGGTCCTCTGAGTCCCAGACCAGGGGCTCTTGTCAGATTATAACCAGAGTTGCTTTTTTTTTTTTGCCTGGTTTGGTTTTTTCCTTTGATGTAATCTGGATTAACATGAAACCATTTCCATCAGATTTTCCATTTCAAATCATTGGGTGCTGCTGACACTTGAAAATTGTAATATCAGTGCCTGATGAGATGTATTATCCTATATTAGAGAATAAGCTTGCCCATTTATGTTGGAAAAGTGTCTCATAACCCATTATAACTGGTCTTACAGTGATTAAGAAAATAACTATTTACTTATTAGAATATACTGTTTTTGACAGAACATGCCAAATTTTTGGTTCCTTTGAAATTCTAATATGCATTTCCTCTATATGGCACACCTATATTGTTCATCCTTAAAAGGATAATTAAACCTGCCAAGATTTTCTGGTGTATTAGCCAGAAACAATATTACATTTCCCTTATTTGACAGCTCAGTATTTGGTGGTTTGTTTGCTTTAATATGAGATAGGGAGATTTGTTTATTAACAGAATAAGTGGCAGTGATTATTAGGAGAGGCAGCATGGATATAGCATGGAAAGAGGGGCTATCTGTGGAGTCGGAGAGACCTAGGGACTTTTATTCAATTTTTTTCCTGGAGCAAGTACTAGCTGTGTGAACATAGGTAAGTCACTTAACTTCTAGTGGCCTAGGCAACTTGCTGAAACTAAAAGTTACAGAAGAGTTGCCCAATTGTGGAGGGAGATTTCACCCTGGGTATTCCCTCCATTGATGAAATCAATGATCCAAACTTGAACCTTTCCTTCTCCCTCCTTAAAATGATAATTTACTAAAGTTTCCCATATGTATAACAACAACTGACATATGCTTGGCACTTTGCCATTTACAAAGTACTTTCCTCATAGCCCCTTGAGTTAAATACTGAAAGTCTCATTGTCCCCAGGTAATAGAAGAAGACACTTGGGCTCAGAAAAGTTAAGAGATTTGTTCAGGTTCAGGAAGCTAAAAAGGTGGAGGGGAATCACAACTAGGAATTTTTCTAAATGGGGCAAGTTCCCCTAATTGTCCCTAGTCTATCATGTGTATGAAATGCTCAATAATTTAAGATGAAAGTGGCACAGGATATTCCACTATGCTGTAGAGACAGAGACTTTGGAACTCTTAAGAAGATATGGTGGGATAGAGGAGGAAGAAGGAAGTTCATACATATTCTTGCTAACCTCCATTTTATTCTAGTATCATCTCTATCTTCTTCTAATCCAAACCTTTAATACCATCCAGGGCTCTCATAGATGAATTTTCATCTTATCTTGTCCAGATTCAGCGTTCACCTCACTACTTTTCTATCTTCCGATCATTCCTTTCTCCTCACCTCTACCTTCAATCCCAATTCCCCTTTTTGTGTTATCTTCCCCCAGTAGAATCTAAGTTTCTTCAGGGCAGGAACCATGTTGCTTGCTTTTATTTATATGCCCATCACCAATCAAAGTACCCAGTACATGTGTGTGTTCAGTCATTTTTTCAGTCATGTCTAACATTTTGTGTCCCCATTTGTGATTTTCTTGGCAGAGAATGGAATGGTTTTGCCACTTACTTCTCCAGTTTATTTTACAGACAGGGAACAAGGTTAAGTGACTCACCAAGGATCATACAACTAGTATCTGTGGTCAAATTTGAACTGAGATCTCGTTGGCTCCAGGCTCAATACTCTGCCCACTGTGCCACCTAGTTGCCTCCTGGTACATAGTAAGCATTGAATGGTTTGTTTCTGTCCTGCTTTGTCTCTATCTGGTTTTTTTTTCTCCTGTCTTTCTGTTTCATTGTCTGTCTGTCTGTCTGAGATACCTTGTTTCCAAGTTGCTGAAGGAAGTGAAATCAGTTTGCTTTTAATCTAGCCCCAATTAGAAACAACATCAAGACAAATTCAAATATTCTAATATGTTTTACTCATAGAATGTATATATGTTTGTGCATGTATATCTATTTCTGATAAAGGATTACAATTAATTTTGAATCCTAAGAAGGTCTTATCTTGAGCTGGAAGTCCCTATAAAGACACCTAATATAATCCTTCCTTTTTATAGATGAGATTCTCTAAGCCTTGATTTGCCTAAATTAGGATTTGGATTAGGTTCTCTGACTCCAGAAATAATCTTGTTTCCAATGTATCATGATTCTTTAATACTTGTCCATTGCCCTACCCCTTCTCTGGGCATATGTGTCTATTCCCCCATATAGAAATGTAGGTGCTAACCCATCCATTTCCAAATGTCTTCTCTCTTGTCATAGGGTCCTTGGTGTAGACTTTCAGTTGGATCAGGTATTCTTTATCTGATATCTACGAGTTTTGTTGTTTTTTAAAATTGATCATTATGTTTCAATATAATTGATTCCCCCTATAGTCCTGCATATTTTATTTAATACATTTAAAAACATTATTCCAAGGAATCCATAGGTTTTACTAGACTGCTAACTGGGTCCTGGACAGACAGACAGACACACACACACACACACACACACATGTTAAGAGCACTTGAGTTGATTAGGTCTCTGATCCATCAGTTCTTCTATTGCTAGGACCAACCACAAGAGCCTGGCACATAGTAGGTGGGCAATAGAAGCTGGCTTTTATGGAAACTAACTCCTTTTAAAACCAGAAGAAAGTGGTCATCTGTAGTGAATTTTAGGGGTTTCTGCAAAAGAGAAGACTTGGTGAAGAAGAGATATGATCAATATCTTCAAATATTTGAAGGAGTAGTCCCATTGAATAATAATAATAAAAGTAGCTGAGATTTTGTAGTTCTTTGGGGTTTATAAAACACTATAAGATCAGTAGTGAAGTTATTACAATTTCCTTTTGACAAATGAGAAGATGCTCAGAGATATTGTCTCACAGTGTTACACAGAGAGAAAGGGAACTGGGATTAGGCATTTATTTAATGCCTACCACATGCCAGGCACTATGCTAGGTGCTCATTTGATCTTACAACAACCCCGAGAGGTAGATACTTATTATTATCTCCAGCTTTGAGATGATGAAATAAGTAGAGAAAGATTAGATGACTTGTCCAGAGTCACTGAGCCAGTAAATGTCTAAGGCAGGATTTGAATTCAGCCTTCTCTGCTCCAGGGCTAGCAGCACTCTATCCACTTTGCCCCACTTTGCTACCACTGCAGCTGGTAAGTGATGGAACAAAGATTCAAGTGCTAGTCTCCTAATCGCAATTCCCACATTCTTTCTTCTGTTCTGTGATGGTGGTAAAGGATTCACTTTTTGGCATCAGTGGACATGAATAGAATCCATAAGAAAAATTAATAGATGACAGATTTTGGCTAAATATGAGGAAGAACTTTCTAACATGGAGGGCTGTCCTACAACGGAAAGGACTCCCCAGAGATATCCAGGCAGTGATTGAATGGCTTCTTGGCTGAATCTTTAAAGAGGATTCATTCTTCTTAATCTCTAATGTGTTTTTTTTTCATTTCTAAGGTTCTTGGAATCCACAATTCCATTTCTTCAGCTGCTGTTTGTCAGAACATCCTCACGTAATCTTAATGGACAATGTGTGGAGCCATTAGAAACTCAATTCTGCCTTTCTTCTTACTGCAAACGTGCAGAAATGCTATCATAAAGTGCTGATGTGTAAACACAATAGCCACCATCTGCTGCCGAGCAGCATTTCAGCTCCAGAAAGAGGAGATATGTTGCAGATGCATCAGTAATAGGACGCTTATCAAGCCATCATTATGCACCAAGGGGAAAAAATGGGAAATTTATGACCAGCGAGAGAGCACTTCCTGGCTTAATTCCCCAATTTTCAGTGCTATGTTTAATAACTATGAGAGAGTGAGTGCCGCTTTATGTTTGTGATCATGTTAGTGAATTAAAAAAAAAAAAAGAAATTTATTTACGGTCTTCCTCCTTGTTTCTGAGTGATCAGGGTACAATATGAGGCTCATTTTTGATTTCCATAAAACTGGCAGCCACAGGAAGGTATTAATTAAGCCAACTTGTTGATCAATGTAGCTCAATTGAGCCATACCTTGGCTGCTCCAAAGGACACCTGCTTCTGTGCCTCATGGAAGCACTGAATGATGTGTCTTTTCCTGACAATGAAATGTCTTTCTGGCTAGTTTTTGCAAATGTGGGCAAAACTTTTTCATTTGGATGTCATAGATTTATAAATGGCAAGGTCCTTGGTTTCCTCATCTAACTCCCTCATTTTACAGATGAGAAAAGTGAAGCTCAAAGACTAGAAGGGACTCACTTTGTTCAACATTTGGCATCCTATTCAGAATTTGAACTCAGATCAGGCTGCAAATTAAGTATTAGGCAAATCAGGTTCAGGCCATAGACTACATACTTGAACCTGATTTGCCTAATACTTAATTTGCAGCCTGATAATTATTCCATCAGTGAATGAATGAAGACTCTTCTGTTCAGAAGTAGTCTCTCTTTTAAAAATATACTCTCCTTGGCTTTTGGTCATTACCTGGTCAAAGACCTTAGAACACGTCTTGGCCAACCCTCCAACCTGTTAGTTACCCAAATCTCCTCAGACTTCTACTTTCTTCTGTTATTTCTGACCTGAGGAGACAAAACAATTCTCTCTGTATTTGGTTCTAGGGATGCTATTACATGATGAAATGGTCTTACTCCTTACCAAGATTAACCCTTCTACTTATTCAAGTAATCCCATTCCATCCATCTCCTCCAACAGACTAGACCCTCTGTCATCCTCTACACTATCATTCTTTTCATTATCTCCATCTCTGATTCATTTTCTTCTGTCTATAAACATGTCCATGTCTCCTCAGTTCTGAAAAAACTTCTTCCAACCCCCTTAACTATTATCCTGTATCTCTTCTATCCCTTGTAGCTAAATTTCTCAAAAAGGTCATCTATAACAGGTTCCTTCAATTCCTTTCCTCTCACTCTCTTAACCTCTTACTGCTCTTTTCAAAGTTACTAATGATCTCTAAGTTGCCAAATCCAGTGACATTTTTTGTGAAAGCATAGATATTAATTTTTTTAATTTTTCAACATTTATAACAACCTAAAATGTAATATGACAACAATATAATACATATAATTTATTAAAATATGTAATAAAATATAAGAAATATGTTTATCCAAGAGAAATAAGTTCTCACATCAGGTATGTCCAAAAATGTCTCATTCTTTTTTCCCCTCAAAGTTCTCTCTTGAGTCCTCTTCCCTTCTCCTTATATGCTATTTCACGTGGTGATCTCATAAGCTCTCATGGATTTAATAACCATCTTTCTGCTGATGACTCTTGTACCTATCCTGCCCTAACCTCTGCTGACCTCTCATCTCACATCTCCAATTATAAAACTGGAAGCCCATTAAACTTATATTTTAAAAATTCTTATCTTCTGTCTTACATTCAATGCTAAGTATTGGTTCCAAAGCAGAAGAGTAGTAAGGTAAGGATTAAGCGTTGACTGGTTTGTCCAGGATCAGATAGCTAGGAAGTATCTGAGGCCACATTTGAACCCAGGACCTCCATGAGAGCTTGGCATTCAAAACCAACCTCTCTCCTGTCCCTCATTACCTGATACCACTATCTTTCCTGTCTTTTTTCTCCTTATTCCTGACACTTTGTCCTTTTTGATACAATGACACTGGCTTCCTGGCAATTTCATTAAAAAATTACTCAATCTTTTGGCTTTGGACATTTTCTTAGGATGTCCCCAATGCCTGAAATTCGCTCCCTCCTCAACTCCACATATTGACTTTCTTTGCTTCCTTTAAATCCTAACTAAACTACCATCTTCTATAGGAAGTTTCCCAATATCTCTTAATTCTAGTGCCTTCCCCTCTGGTAGTTATTTCCTAGTCAAGAGCAACAGTCAAATCTGGCCTCTGATTTCCACTTCCTAGCTATGTGACCCTGGCCAAGTCACTTAAACCCAATTGACTAGCCCTTGCCACTCTTCTGCCTTGGAATTATTACTTAGAATGGATTCTAGGACAAAGTAAGGGTTTTTAAAAATCATTTCCCATTTATTGTATCTATACCTTACTTCATATATTTGTTTGCATGTCTTCTCCCCCATTAGATTGAAAGGTCTTTGAGGAAAAGGACTGTCTTTTGGCATTTTCCTGTTATCTTCAGTGCTTAGCATAGTGCCTGGAATGTAGAAGATACTTAATGAACATCTGATGATTGATTGATATGTTCTCCATTTAGTGACCCTTGGAACATAATTTTGGGGAGGTTCCATCAAGTTAAAAAGGCTTGAGTCCTGGCAACATCTTCAGGGGATAAACCTAATGCAGGAAGTCTCATTACCAGAATGGTCATGGGATAAAGCCCTTGGTAACACTTTCTGTTCAAGCAGGACAAATAGCACCCAAAGCTAGAGGGTACAAAACGTCCAATAATCTCCATCCTTCTCAACTGAATCATGTCGAGGAGCAGGGAGGAACTTCTTTAGGATAAAGTGGAGTGAGGAAAGAGTTTTGTGTTCAGATTGCTTTTTTTTCCCCAGCAATTTAAACTGGTTATTCTTGTTAGTCAGGCAGTAGCCCTAATTGTTTCTTCTGCCCACACCCTATAAATTACAAAGCCCTCAGGCAAAGCCCGGGTCTATAACAGAATGATTAATTTTTCAACAATAGCAGCTGAGCTCAAAATGAGAGGTAATCCAGAACAATAATCTCCAAATTGGGTGGCCCCTGCTTGAAACCAAAGGGTAAAACAAAGAAATCAGAGTGGGAAAATGTCACAATCCATCTTCCCATTCTAACTAATCATGGGCCTGTCTCCAACACTTCCTTCAGCACCTTTCCTCTGCCTATCTGATAGCTGACCTTCAGTGGTTCTTTCTGACAGCTGTAACGCAAGTATCAGGAAAATTTAAGTCCCAACCAGGACCCCTTCATCATCATCCCTTTTCCATTGTTTACCCCACTTGTAGGTTCTGTTCTCAATGAAAGAAGCCAGTGATAAAGTTTCCTGCGTTCACATTTCATTTTCAGTTCAGAAAGAATACCTAGTAAGGGATGAATGGACATGGATGTGCACAGCGATTACATATATCCATCATACTTCTACACTTCTTTATTTCCATGGAGAAACCACCTTCCTTCCATTCCCTTCCACATTCTCTAACTTTTCCTTTTTGTAACTCCTCACTCAAATGAAACTACTCTAAAGCTATCAATGACCTCTTAATTCTCAAACTGGATTCCATCCCTTGATTGATTACCTTTTCTCCTCTTGGATACAGATGACTCTTTTCTCTTTGGTCTCTTGACCTCTGCTTCTATATTTTGCTGTATCAATATCCATATCATTCTCCTTAATCATGAATGTCCTTAAAGAGGAGAATGAGTTGAAGAAGGAAGAGACTTGAGATGTGGATGCAAATTAGAAAGGTGCTGTAACAAGCTAGGTGAAGGTTGATGAGACTGAACTAAGGTAGGGATTGAATGAATGGTAAACGGGTAATATGCATCAGATATTAATTTAGAGATGACAAGATGATTAGATATGTGGAATTAGAGAAAATGGAGGGTCAAAGATGACATCAATACTCAGAGACTGGATCTTTTAGAGGTTTAGAAGAAAAATAAAGTGTTGCTAATAGGCATCTTCATTTAGGGAGCCATATGGAATATATAGTTCAAAATGCACAAAAGGCAACTCATGATTTAGAATTGGCCTTAAGGAGCAAGATTAGACCTGTAGCCAAAGATATCAGAGTCATCTGTGTAGAGAAGAAATGACTCACGTTGCCAGAATTACAAATTGGTGAAATGTTGAACTAGAACTAGATTGTATTTGTGAATTAAAAGACCCTTAGAACATAGCAGTTTCAAGATTTATGGCTATATGGTCAAACTTTGAGTGCTTTTTGGGACTTTCTGACTTAATAAAAGTACCTTCATTTTATGAATTTGATATAAAGATTTAAAACCACCATCTGTGATATAACCATGGAGTCATAACTGAGAAAGTGTCCTGATCCAAAACACTAAGAATAATTCAGTGTGTTAAATATTAGTATTCCCAGGAACCTAATCAAACTGATCTTTAACAACTACCTATCCTATTTAAAAAAAACAAAAACCTTATTAACCTGGAATACAATGCTTCTCTTCCTCCCCACCTTTCCAATAAAACCATATATCATCTCAAAGAAAAACAATTATTTGTAAATGACTAGAAGTCTGTCAGTTTAATCACCATTTGACCTCTGAGGTACTGCCAACCATATGCTGCCCCTCCACTTTCTAATAGCTCCACTGACAGAAGGGAGATAAGTTTCTTTACCTGATCCTTGAAACCACAATTGATTATTGAATTTAATTTAAGATCAGTTTATTTTTAGTGTTTTATTTTACACTGGTTTAGTTATTGTGTGTATTTTTTTTCCTCTTTGCAACAGTTCATGCAAGTCTTTCCATGGTTCTCTGAACTCATATTTGCCATTCTTTATAGCATAGTAATATTCCTTGACATTTATATGCCATAGTTTGTTCAGCCCTTCTTCAAAAGTATGAGTGTCTCCTTTGTTTCCAGCTTTTCTGCTGGCAAAACAAGAAGTGCTTCTGTGAATATTTTGATATTTGTGAGATCTTTCTGTTTTGGCTTGGACCACTTTGGGAAATATGAGAGTCTAACGAATTTCCGAGAATAATTCCAAACTCTTCTTTAAAATGGTTGGACTAATACAAAGCTCTTTTAACTGCATTGATGTGCACAAGGTTGAGCTTGTAAGTATTAAGTACCTACCATGAGTGGCTGACACATTATATTCTACTATTATTAATAAAAGATGTATGGAACTTCCACCCTCTGTTTCTGAGTGGATGATCCACTGCTGGAAAAACCTGAATGTCACTGTGCAAACTGACCCTTCCACGGGTGGCTTGGGCTTTACATTTTTATCACTGCAAGCATTAACCTTTCTAATGAACCCATTGTTTCTCAGCACCACCTCCAGCTTCTGACATTTTTAATAAGACATTATTTTTGAAATAACTGTCCTTTTCCACAGTCTTAGAAAGCTTTTCCCTATCCATCAGTGTGAAAGATTATTTTCTCCCTACATTTGTTATGCTTATTTAAATACATAAAATGACAGTAAGGCAATATGAACCCTATTTTTATGGATTAGAAAACTGAGGCCCATCAAGGCTGTGACCTGCTTATAGTCTTGCCAGAATTAATAATAGTAGTTAGCATTCAGATAAAGCTTGAAGGCAAAGTACTTTACATAAATTATCTCTAATAAGTTGATTCACAAAACAACCTTGTGAGATAGATGCTATTATTATTATTACCATTTCCCAGATGAGGGAATGAGGCTGAGGGAGGTTAAGGAATTTAGTTTTCCATACCATGCAACTGGTAAATATCTGAGAGAATAGTTGAACCCAGGTCTCCTTGACTCCAAGTCCAGCATACTTTTTACTAACCCACACTCCTCTGTGTTCCTATGCCACAATGCATCTAATTAGAAATTATGGTAACTTTGTAAAATTAGTTAACTTTGTGTATTTGATATTTGGTTTCCTCTAGTAGAAAATGAGGGGCTTAGAGGAAATATTTTTTTTTCCCCACAGCAAGTGCTTTTATATTCAGAGAGAGACAGACAGGCAGAGATAGACCAACAGAGATAAGAGAGATAGAAGGAGACAGAGACACAGAAAGATAGAGAGGAGAGGAGGAAGAGATAAATTAAGATGACAATGATGGCATAGGCTATCCCAAAAGACTTTGTTAAGCTTTAGTAGCTTAAAATGGCACCAAAATTGCCTATAGAATGACAGTCTGAGAGGATAATAGGGTCAAGTGAGATTTTTTTTAAAGATAGGGACACTCTGGACAGGCTTGTTGGCAGTAGGGGATAGGAAGTAGAAAGGAAGAAATTGAAGATTGGGAAAATGTAGAGATCTTGTATCTAGATTTCAGCAGGGTATTTAACAAAGTGATCTTTGTGAACTAGCCAGAGAGGGAGAGAACAGCTAGGCTGGCATTTTCTAAACTAATTTGGATGAGGGATACTTTTCTTTTTGAAATATTTTAGTGGATCTCAAAAATACTGGTTAGGTGCAGTAAGTGGAATTAGGGCTATGGAATACTCTTAGAATAAAAGGACATTAGGGAAAATATGGAGAGAAAATTATGGAGAGGATACATAGTTTAAAGGGTTATCCTAGTGTTGGTGTGTCAGACAGTATGTAAGAGGAATAGTGGAGTATATATCAGACTGTAGCTGTGAAGGAATGATAGAATCAGAGATTTATTTATTTATTTGTTTGTTTGTTTGTTTGTTTAAACCCTAACAATTCTTATAAATTAATGTGTGAAACCTTTCTTGCTAAAGTCTAGCTTTGTATACTTTTATACCTAGTGACTGGGAGATAGTTGAATTGTTATGATATCTATTAGAAATATAAATGTCGGATTGGTAGTATAGGAAGACCTATGTGCAGGGATGCAAAACAAGATCATTAGAATAAGAATACCTTATATACTTTACTAAAACATAATGATTCCAGACAAATAAATAAAACACAAAGACAGTATATACATACACAGGGAAAATGCCTTATTTTGCTAGAATTTACTTTCCTCTTTTTAAATTACAAGTTGCTTAAATTTTAGTATTTTTCTCGAGGAACTAGTCACATTGACTTGATTTTTTATCACTTTCTTTTTTTAAAAACCCTTTTCTTCTGCCATAGAATCATTACTTTTTATTGGTTCTAAGGCAGAAGAGCAGTAAGGGCTAGACAATTGGACTTAAGGGACTTGCTTAAGGTCACATCTCTAGGAAGTGTCTGAGACCATATTTGAACGCAGGTGGTATAGTTGGAAAGAGTTTTAGAAGCTGAATCCCCCCATTTTATAGGTGAAGAAACCAAGATCCAAAAGGATTAATTGACTTTCTCAAGGTTGATATTGTAAAGCAAAGTGAAACCACATCTCTGATTCCAACTTTGGCTCTATAAAGGAGAGAGATGGTGGCTCTGCAGATCAGGCAGAGAGTATAAGAATGAATGGTGAGACCATGGTCAGTTATGCTTACTTAGCACTGTTACTGCACAGCCTACCTGTTAAATAGGTAGTGCAGGCATTATTATCCCCATTTTACAGGTGAGGGGTCTGAGAGTCAGAGAGTTGAATAACTGGCCTTCCATCACACAACTGGGCATTGTAACTTATACTTAGGTCTTCTAACTCCCAGTCCTGTTTTCTTTCTATCATAGCAGGTGAGCAGGGAAATGGGAGAGGGCATGTCAGACATTTGAAAGGTAAAGATTTGTAAAGGATAGATGGTTATAGCACACATTCATGTATATAAGATGCAATAGAAGGACTTGAGAAGGGAACAGAGGGAATGGAAGGAGAGAGGGAAATGGGGAGAGAGGGAGAGAGAAGGTTCTTCTTCCCCTCTCTTTTTCTGGGAGAGAGGTAGCCAAGTCTTGTCCCTGTGACAGAGGGATTATGTCTCCTCAGAGAATAGTTCACTGTCACTTCCCTTCAGAAACCTGGGGTCACCCCACTATCAATGAGAGATATTGTTCCTTGGGTAAGGCAGTTTGGATACCTGGGATCCTAAGCTAACCTCCCCCTTTTGGGGAGGGATGTGATTCTCTCCATATCTTCTGTCCCCTTTTGTAGCATCAGAAACCAACCAGGCCTAATTCTAAAGTAGTAAACAATTTATTTGGGTTCTCACAGTGAAGGAGAGGCAGGGGTGTCAAGCAAGGAAAGTGGGGAGTAGGAAACTCTAACACTGGCCCCCTCTGACAGACTGCCCCCCAAGTTCTCAGGGTTCAAGTCTGAATGCCTTGAACCCTCCTCTGGCCAGCTGCTGGTTGATCCCTATTCCTCAGCTAATAGCTTTTAATTCAGGAGTCTAGAAACAGGTCAGGGAGAGAAATCTCAGGAAAAGATCTGGATGGCTCTGGCCAGCATGAATCCAAATCCAAAACCCCCCTTGAGAATTCCAATAGCTATTCTTGAAGAGTCTTAGTGGAGGTGTTTTTGGGTCCCAGAAGGAATAACAGGTCCCAAACCTGATGGGCTCTTTCTCAGCTTCCAGGAAAACCTCCTTTCCTCCTCTACCTCCCAGGCTGGAAGACCATTGACATTTGGAGCTTCTCTCTCTCTGCCCCTCCTCTGCTGCTCTTCAGGTGATCTCTCCTTCAGCCTGGTTTCTCATTGTAACCCCCTGGATCTCTCTTAAATTACACAGACCTACATGGTTGAGGGGTAGAGTTGAATAGGGTATGAGATCCAGGCTTTGCAGGCATGGTGGGGCTTTGTAGTTTGTCAGATGTGTGAGGGACTGAAGGACATAAGCAATGAGGACATGGCATGATGGAGACAAGTGCTGTTTAGTCATTTTCAGTTATGCCTTTTTTTTTAAACATCTTATCTTCTGTCTTAGAATTTATACTAAATATTCATTCCAAGGCAGAAGACTGTAAAGGCCAGTCAATAAGGATTAAGTGACTTACCCAAGATCACACAGACATGTGTCTGAAGTCAGATTTAAACTTAGGAAGATGAGTCTTGCCAACTATAAGGTTGGCATTATCCAAAGAGAATGGAGGGAATTAGAATATGCCTGAATATGGAGTGAAGGAAGACAATTCACATGGGTAAGATGGGGTAGGGACCAGATGTTTGTGAGTGGAAGGCTCTGTGGGGCTGAAGTGTGAAGGGGTTTGGGACAAATCTTTAGGGAGGAAACATTTTTTCTCTTGTGACCATTGTGGGGTGAGGCAAAGATAGTATAAGGCACTAGTTTTACTTTAGTTAGTAGTGACAAATGCATCTGTTTAGCTTTCTGAGTTGTCCTTCCTGCTCACTCCACTCTCTTCCCCAGAATTTCTACCATAGACATCTCACTGAATCCTTTTTCTTATAATGTATAGAACACAAGAGTTCTATGGAATGTAGTGTGAGGAATTGTGACTTGGATGACAACACAGTCTGGTGTCTTCCGAGCTGGCCAAATGTCTGGGTTAGAAGAATGTTGATTGATGGTAGCTTCTCTCTAGTGACTTGCCATAGGGCTCTGTCCTTGGCCCTGTCCTGTTCAACATTTTTATCAGTGACTTGGATGAAGACATAGGTGGCTGCTTATCAAATTTATAGGTGACATAGAACTAGAAAGAATAGCTAACTCGTTGAGTGACACAGTCAGGATGTGAAAAGATTTTGACAGGCCAGAATTATGGACTGAATCTAACAAGATGAGATTTAATAGGGATAAATATAAAGTTCTACAATTTGCTTTGTGAAATCCAATTGCATATAAGTCTTGGATGGGAAAAATAGGCCTAGACAACCATTTATGTGAAAAAAGATATGGGGATAGAGTGGATTGCCAGCTCTCTGAATTAATAGTATGAGTTTTGACTTGGCAGACAAAAAAAGCTAATGCAATCTTCAGAATCATTAATATAAGAAATGTGAGATCATGTCACATGTAGAATGTGGTATTCAGTATGGAGTGCTACATTTTAAGGGGGGAAAATACAATTCACTTATAAGTTAGCACTCATTCAAAGGAGAGTGACCAGGAAAAGGAACTAAAACCATGTCAGTGGAGAGTTGGTTGAAGGAAATGGATATTTGGGAATCTTCAGCCCACAGAAGCAGTGTGACGGTGGATAGGGAGCTGATGGATTAATCAGAAAGATCTGAGTTCAAGGCCCACCTTGACTCTTACTGGTGTGTGAAGCCTGAACAAGTCATTTACCCCCCAAGTTATCCCAGGCAACTCTCTAAATCTAAGTTTCAGAGAATGTGCTAATCTACATAGTAAAGGAGTTTCTTTATCTGGGAGTTCCATACATGATTGAAATCACAGATCTAGTGCCTTTTACTCCTTATCTAGCCTACAGAAGAGAAGATTTAGAGGAGACATGATTGCCACCACACTAGATTTAAAGAAATTCCTTGTAGAAAGGAGAGCTTTTGACCTATTTATCTGAAGAGCTTAGAACATGACAGATGCTGCCTTAAAATAAAGAAGGCTCTTCCAACAGTTAGGGCTACCAAACAATAAGTTTCATATGATAGCAAGTTCACTATTCTCAAAGTTATTTAAGCAGAGGCTTGATACACTAAGATTTGGGAATAAGTTTTATATATATGTGTGTGTATATGTGTGTATAAGCTAAAAATGTACTTTTCCTTTAAAATGTGTTTAAAAGCTACAATGAAGTAGACCTAGTATACTCTGTATACACATCTTTGTTTCTAGTTAACTGAAGGTTATTCCCAACTCCAAGCACAGTGGTTTGCATACTGTAAGCATTTAATAGCTTAATAAGCTAATAATAAGCTTTAATAGCTTAAAACTACACTGACACTTTTGGATCGCCCAGGATAATAGGAGACCCAGATTAACAGCATTATTACCTAATTGACATCTTTAGAAACCCTGCTTTAATCATTTGTAATTACGTACCAACTGTATTTAAGTCTTCAGGCAAATAGCAAACAACCAGTTATTTAAAGTAGGTTAAACATACTTCTAACCTTCTTGATCATGTTCTTGATGTGTGTGATTTTAGTAGAGAAAGAGCGTGTTAAGCCAAGGTAAAATTTAGCATGTCCAAATGCTTACTAATTCCTAATTAGTAGTGACTGTGTTAATGGGAGATAGCAGATGGACAAGATAGCCACCTGAGGTATTCATGGAACAATAGGAAGATCTCCAATGTCCTTAGGCATGTTCTAGTGAAGAATTTGTGGGGAAATATGGACAAGCATTGCATAAGATGAGGTACATGTGTGCATGTATATGTGTGTGCACATGTGTGCATGTATGTTGTTTGTTGAGGGCAGAGTAAAAGTTGTGGACTGAAATTAGCATCATAGAACCTCAGCTAGATGGAACTCTGGAGGTCCATTCAGCCAACTTCAAACCTGAATGGGCATTTTGCCCATGTCACATTCATCACATAGCTTCTGCTTAAAGAACCTTCTGTAATGGAGAACTTTTCAAGGCAGTCAGTCAACAAACATTTATGAAGAGGAGTTAATGAAATGTAAAAAATTAGCCTGAAGAATAGAAAATTTAGCTAGAAGGGAATGATCCATCATCAAGTACTTGTTAAGTGTCTACTGTATTCTGGACACTGTGATAAGTGTTAGAGATGCAGAAAAAAATGGGAAAGCAGTTTTTGCCCTCGAGGAGCTTATATTTTAAGAGGAGATGCAATAAAGTTTACCCAAGGTACATGCAAAGTATATAGAAGGCATCTCATTTTTCAAAAGGAATAGGTCTAGTTGTAAAGGCATCTTTCCTTCAATTTAAAATCTACCTTCTTACAATTTGCCTCCTTTGTTCTCAATATTAACTTCTAGAGCCATTTTTATTCTTTTTTCTGTGTGACAATCTTTCAAATACTTGAGGACAGCTATCATGTTTTATGTGTATTTACATATGGGTATGTATGTGTACATGTGTATGTGTGTCTGTAAATCATGGGAATAGCATCTGGTACATATTATGTATATGTATTTGTGTCTCTAGCACATAGGGATAGCCCCTGGTACTTAGTATATGTTTAATAAATGCTGTTGATTGAGTCCTTCACAGCAAAGTCTCCTATTCACTTTATTTTCAGTTTTTTCCATTTATTCTTATATAACATAATCTTTATTTCCCACATTATCTCTATCACTCTCTTTTAGGTCAGTTCCATCTTGTAAATTTCCTTTTAAAAATATGATACTTATAAATGAACACGTCAGTCCACATGTGAACTAAGTTAGAAGAGAATAGGACAGTTCCTCCCCTTGTTTCAGATACTGTGCCTTTCAATGAACCCTAAGATCACATTTGATTTTTAGGTGGGAAGAAGGACTGCCATTTCACACTTCTGTCTCATATTGGTTTGTAGTTCATTAAGCCCGTCTCCACCTTTTGTTGGTATGATCCTCTGTCTGATTATTTCGACCACATCATATACTTCTGAAGTTGATTTTTTTTAATCCAAATGAAGGACTTGAAATTAAATAGGGATAAATATAATCTTATTGATTCAGCTCTTTCTTCTAGCTTGTTGAAATCAATCTTTGGGAATACTGAAATTGGCACTCTGTCACTCAATGGACAACTTGTCCCTCTGAGCTTTGTGTCATCTTCAGATGTGACAAATGAACCCTCTGTGCCTTTTCCCAAATCATTAATAGAAATGTAACTTCACAGGGTCCAAGAAAGGAATTGTATCCCATTTGCTTTTGAACCCTTAGGGTTCTCTAGTAGAGACCTCTCTCCAAGTCAATGTCAAACCATTACTAATTTTTCTTTGTAATAACGCCATAGCTGGAACTGCTTAAATATATTATCATCTAGTTCATACCTTTCCATTTTCTCTGAAAGAATGGCATGAGAGAGTTTATCAAATGCTTTACTCAAACCTAGCTATAATAAGGCTACAGCAGTCCATCTTTTCTCCTATCGATTTAGTAACCCTGTCAAGAAAGGAAATGAGATTAGTTTGGCATGACTTATCCTTGATGAATCCATGAAGGCTCTTAGTGATCACTGATTCCAATTCTAAATGGCTCACAAATCACCTAGAATAATATATTCTAGAATTTGGTTTCCATAGAATCTTAATCCAGTGCTTCTTTGTGGTTTGGAGGTGACCCTGACTTATTAAAATCTGTGCCAGCAGAGTATAAATTCTGGAAGTTTCCTATTCTGGAAAAGATTCAAGTTTGATTCCAAGGATAAATTGAGTATGTTTTCTAAGGATGACCTTGGTTAAGAGTGGAGAGGCTCATCACCAAAAGGTTTGGCCAAAACCTCATGAATCCTTCTGCTTTCACAGTGAGAGTGACAAAATGGCAGAGGAGAGGTGATATTACTTTATGTATAGGTTAGAAAAGGAATGAGCCCAGGTCCTTTAATTTGAAAATCCAGCCCTTTTTATTGTTTTAATAATGGTTTACTCTGGAGTCAGCTGAATTGGGAGAGTGGAAGGAAGGAACAGTGTTTGGAAGACCTTCTGGATTCTACAGTGAGCTCTGAAATTTATTTGCTTTAATTCTCTGGTCTTGAGTCTTACCCCCACCCCCCATCCACCCATGCAAAATACAGTAGTTGTTTAAGATATTCTTGGAAGAGTTCCCTTCTGGCTCTAAGATTCTCTGATTTCCTGTGTACTGGAGGCCCTGTTTGCTTTCCTCTGTATGTGGCTCAGAAGACATTTGTTATCTCAAAGAGGACATGGCTTTAGAGCCTAGAGCAAGAACACAAGAAAGGAAACATTGATTATCTGGCTAATTCTCCTAAATATTTCTCTGTTTATCTCCTGCCCTCTCTACATGCATAGTCCACAGACACATAGACCCCTACATTTATGGATTTAATTACCTAGATGGGGAGAAAATTTCCAGCTCAATTTTACATCTTAAATTGCCTTGAGCATTGCTCTGATGAAAATGAAATTTTCACCTGGTCTACTCTAGGCTTAACATTCTTGCTGTCCAAGGTGGGCTTAGAGTGAAAATGAGAATATAATTTCTTGGTACCTGAAAGGATCCAACATGTTTCTTATAGGGATTTTGGGTTTTGTTATTGCTATTGATAATTTTGACCTGCCTACCAGAATGTTACCCCTAATTCACTAAGTCTTTCATTAACCTCTAGTCTCAGGATTAAAGAAAGTTATGTCTAAAAAATCTTATGATGCCTAGTCAGTGACTAAGAATTCAAGTTCCTACTGTGTGCCTATGAGGCATTGAAAAATGTCCAGAATATTTTCTGTCAGAGTAAGATCACAAGGTTTAGTAGGATCATAGAGTTTAAGTCCAGAGGGGACCTTAGAGACTGACCAGTTAAACTCTGGTTAAAGTTCTGGAATCCTCTTCTGCTTCCTGCTTGTATGACCTTGGACAAGTCATCTAACATCCCTGGGCCTCAGTTTCCTCATCTGTGAAATGAAGGGGTAGGACTAGATGGCCTCTTCTAGTTCTAGATGTATGATCCAGATAGCTCTAAGAGCCTTCATTTTTCAGTGAGAAATCAAGGCACAGACTTAGATTGCTATGATTTTTTCCAGAAGTCATACAGATAATAAGTAGAATAACTTGGGTTCAAACTCATGATTATTTAATATTCTTTCAAGGTGAAAAGAGCAAGGATGGCAGGCCACAGTGTAGACGGCATTGTCATGATCAAGTCGCCAAATGCTTGTTAAGTGGCTGCTATGTGCCAAGGGCACTGTGCTAAATGCTGGATATATAAAGAAAGGCAAAATAGTTCCTTCTTTTTAGGAGCTTTACAATTTAATAGGAAAGGCAACAAGCAAACAACTAAGTATGAACAAAAGATTTTGTATATATTGGAGATGGAAAAGATAGTGTCATTGGAAGAAAATGAAGCCCTATTGATCCATCCTGATCAGGAAGGCTTAGGCAGTAGCAGATAGAGAAATGAAAACATTAGGCTCTTTTTATTTCTATATTCTGCCCTTTCTTCCATACACAAGCCAGAAAAAGGGACTTGCGAATAGATCTGAGGGATAGGGCAAAAGCAGGGCCTTGTTCATACACTTATCTTTGTCTTTTTGACTTATAATTGTGGCCAGGACATGCTTGAATAAGTTTGCCATGTTTCATTGAGTAATTGATGTGCTTTTTAATTTTTCATACTTACAGGATGTCAGCACTGGAAAGGACCTTAGAGGTCATCTAGTTCAATTCTTTTATTGTAGAGATGGGAAAACTATAGTACAGAGAAGAGGAGATTTTTCTCAAGGTCACTTGGCAAATTGGTAACAAAACTAGAGCTAGAGTTTGTATCTCCTACTTCCTAATAAAAGGATGCTCTTACCTCATAATACAACTTGAAAAAAAAAACCCGAAACAGATGCTGTTTTTATAAATCACTGTCACTTCTCCAAACTCCTCCCTCCCTACAAGCTTTTTTGTAACAAATAAGTAGTCAGCCAAAACTGAAAAGTAAAACAAAGCCAGAAACGGTTGTTTTTCTCTGAAAATTTGTCTCATGTCAATTCTATAGCCTTATCACTTTTCTGCCAAGACACAAGAGCCTACTTTGTACCTGACTCAAATATATATTTCACGACTGACTGATTCACCATTTCCCATCTAAAGTCAGAGTTCTGAAATCTTCCAATTTCTTTCCTCTCTTCATCTCATAGTGGTCAGTATGTAAATTGTTCTCTTGCTTCTATTACCTTGTTCTTCATCAATTCATACAAGTCATCCTATAGTTCTCTGAATACTTCATATTTGATATTTCTTATGGAGTAATAAGTATTCCACTGTATCCATAGGCCACAGTTTCTTCAGTCATTCTCCAATAACTAGGAATCAACTTTGTTTCTATTTTTTCTTTTTCCTTTCTATCATAAAAGTTCTGCAATGAATATTATGGTAAATATAGAATTCTTCCTTCTACCTTTGACTTCCTTGGAATACATAGGATTAGTAGCAGTATTGAAGAATGCAGTTGGTATAGTTTGGTGACTTTTTTTATTATAATTCTAAATTGTTTTCAAGAACCATTGGCACAATTTATAGTTTAACCAGGAATGTAGTAATGTACCTATCTTCCCATAGCCCATTCAACATTTACCATTCTTATATCTTGTCAACTTTGCCAATCTAATGAGTTTACCTACTTCCTAGTCTCAGGAAAAGACATCTATTTCCCTATAATTTCAAGAGAACATAGGATCTTTCTGCCACTTCGGAGACTACAAGCTCTTTGAGAGCAGGGATTATTTCCCTTTTACTTTTGTTTCCTTAGGCTCTAATAATAATTTAATTTGTTGTGTTTTAATTTGTGGAATTAAAAAAGGCTCATCATTATGTCATATTTTTGCCTTCTATGAAATGACACCTGAAAAACAAAAAGTACCTGTGTATATGTGTGAGAATAGACCTTAGATAATGGATTGTATCTCTTCAGCAGGGATGTGGGCACCATATTGAAAATTAGACCATCAAGATGGTATTCATTTGGCACTGCCTAGGTTTCTACTCCTTTCACTCTTTATTAGGAAGAAATACCAACCTCCATCTCAGTACAGGTGATCAAATAGAAGTTGGATGTCTATTGATCTCTGGAATGTGTTAGAGAACATTCCTGACTCAGGGCTTGTATGAGCTGATCTCTGAAGTCTTATTTATGAGATCTTATTCTTATTAAACAAAATTTAAGGAAAGGTATATTAAAACCAGAGGGCAACGAGGTGCTATAGTGTGATAGAGTGCCAGATCTGGAGTCAGGAAGTTCTAAATTTTTATCTGACTTCAAGACACTCACTGTGTAACCATGGGCAAGTCACTTAACCCTGTTTGCTTCCTCTATCAAATGAGCTGGAGAAGGCAATGGCAAAGCATTCTAGTATCTTTGCCAATAAAATCCTGATGGGGGGTCAGATATGACAGAAAAAAGATTCAGTGACAACAAACCTTAAGGGATTATATCTACATGATTTGATAGCTTTTTTGTAGATATCTAGAGGGCAGGGTCTGTTTAGTTTTTAATCTTTATAATCTGATCTTTGAGCACAGTGCCTTGTATAAAGTAGGAGCTTAACAAATTTCTCTTAAGATATATCCCTATTTTGATATGAATGAGGATGGGAGATAGGGTGGAAGTACTGAATTTCAAGGCAAGAGAATTCATTGTGAATCTTTTACTACTTTTGTGACCTTGAGTAGTTCATAACCTTCATGACCCTCTATTTATTCATCTACAAAATGGTTATTATAATGACTACAGTACTTACTTCAGAGAATTGTGACCAGAATCAAATGAGGCAATT
The DNA here is from genome assembly GCF_027887165.1 of Monodelphis domestica. Classification (NCBI taxonomy): domain Eukaryota; kingdom Metazoa; phylum Chordata; class Mammalia; order Didelphimorphia; family Didelphidae; genus Monodelphis; species Monodelphis domestica. The sequence goes on from NC_077227.1 coordinate 398,541,460, forward strand.
CACATAGGGTACTTTGTAAACCACAGAGTTCTATATGAATGTCAGCTATTGATATTACTATTAATTGAACGAATGTCCAGCTGATGGCTGTCCACTGAGCAGAACTCATTCTAGTGTTTATCAGTACCATCTGGAATCTGTATATTCCTGGGGTCTGTTTTAAAGTGGAAATCTAAGCCATAGTCAGTTTGAATTTAAGCCATTACAAACCCAATTTTCTGTGAATTTAAGAGGCTAGTGGAGAAAGACATTCATAGCCAGGTTTGGCAGCAATGTGAGAACTGAGAGGGCCAGCAGGTTGTATTAGATTAAAAAGAAAAAGATTATGCCTGGTTTCTGAAAGTGTTCAATGTTAACTCACCCACTTCTTCTAATGCTATTCTCCTCATTTCCTCTGTGTGCACAGGTAAACAAACATATATTTTCTAGGATTTTGGTTGGGGAAAAATTCTGGTGTGGTTTTTGTGGCACATGAAATTTATATTGTTTTGATTTGTTCTCATAAGAGACTGCCTAGAGGAGAAGGAACATCAACTTAGGAAGTAAGAGACATAGATCCTTTTCTGAACTCTGTTGATAATTTGTTTTATGACTTTGGGCAAATAATTTCCTCTTTGGACTACAGTTTACTGCTCTGTAACATTAGGGGATTGGATCCTTTGATCTTTCAGATTTCTTCTAGCAATGATAATCTACAGCTATTTTCCAAAGAATAAAAATAGTCCCAGATATTTAAGACAAAGCCAGAGGTAACCTAAGAAATATCAATGGGAGAGGATAGATATTCATTCTATATTCATTCCATGTGTACTTATTTATATTTCATTTCACTTCTCTTCTCCACTTTTTGGGCATGCTGTTTTTATTCTAAAGTTAGTAACAATCAACTAGAACAAATATGCCAATAAAATTTTTATATGATTGCACCTAAGCCATAAACCCTGAATTATTTACAACTTGTTTGAAAATGTGTATATTAAATTAAAATAATAAAATGTGTTGTTTACTGTCATTTCCATTTTTCTTTTCTTTTTTTTCTATCCTTAAATTTTTTGTTTCCATCTGACTAGCATTTATTAAATGCCTACTGGTTCCAGAACTTTGTTCTGAAACTGGGGGATAGATATATGAACCCTGACTTCAGAGAACACAAAGTTGAGTGTTTATTGTCATTTAAAGTTTTCTTTGGGCTGATATTTTCTTAGGCAGAATCTGCCATCTAATTATCCAGACCTCTTCAGAGGTTGGATTTAGTTTCAAGCTATCATTTTAGACTAACCTATTAATGCCAATTTCACTTTCTGAACAGAGATCATACTGGTGACTCTCCTGGATTTGATATCCAGCTACTTATGGTACAAGGAGTTTTAATAGTCCTTGTTTTTAACAGCCCTAGTATTTGTAAACTCTTTGGAGGGCATCAGAGCCTCTATTCAGGGTGAAACAGTTCTCACCTCCAATTTCACAATGACCCTAGGGCAAAGGTCTGAGATGCTCTTCCCCATGTCAGTCCATTATGATACATTATATGTTTAGTTCAAATATTTCATACTTTCTATGTTCCTCTATATGTTGGCTATAGTAATTTCTGGGCTAGATGACCTACAATCTAGAGTGGTTTGAAACCCATAAAGTATGATAATGTGAGGGCTTGTCTGATTCAATCCAGTGTGTGTGTGCTGTTGCTCAAGAAACAGAGCTACATATTGTGGATGAGTGGATCCAAATACTAAATTTCATCCTGCACAGAAAGCTTTATTGGTGTTCTAAATGACACCACCCACCCCCCCAAAAAGCCTCTCTGGGTAGTGGCTGACAGCCCCAGAATTGAGTTTTTTTGCTCTGGAATTTGTTAAACTTCCTGTTTCATTGATGCCATGGCTATTTTGTTTTGTGAGTACATTTGTTTAAAGCTGTTTTTCAGAGGATTTTCTTCTCTTTTTTTTTCTCTCATGGGTCTCCTTTCCCTCCCTGTCTTCCTCCCTCTTGTTTTCCTTCTTTTCCTCCCTCCCTCCTTTTCCTTTTGCATTTTGGTGGTCTCCAGGTTCCTTCATGATGGTGAACAGCTCTGGTCGGGCATCTGGACAAAAAGCTCACTTGCTTTTGCCAACCTTGAAGGAGAATGATACACATTGTGTCGATTTCCATTACTACTTATCTAGCAGAGACCGATCTAGCCCTGGATCATTGAATGTTTATGTGAAAGTTAATGGAGGACCACAGGGCAACCCCATCTGGAACGTGTCAGGGATTGTGACAGAAGGCTGGGTGAAGGCGGAGCTGGCAATCAGCACCTTTTGGCCACATTTCTATCAGGTATCAAATTATATTTATAATCCCTCTTCTTCTCATTCTTTTTTTCCTTTTTTTCTCAATTTTTTTTTGTTCTTCTCTCCTATACCTCATTTATAAGTACACAATATTAGACCTGAAGAGGACCTTAGAGATCATCTTGTGCCTCATCTTCATTTTTACAGATTGGAAAACTGAGGCTGAGACTGAAGGGATTTGTCTAAAGTCATGCAGGAAGTTAATATTAGAATTGAGTCTAGTACCCAGATTTGCTGACTCCCCATTTCACAATACTTTTGACTATATAGCCTTTAATTAGCCTGGGTTGTCTTACTGGACTGCTCTTAAAGATGTCAAGTATCCTGACAATACACTGAAGTGAGACTGCTATTGCCGAGTTTGTTCATGTGTCCATAAGTCTGGTTTATTTATTTTTTTTACCAGACCACATAAACTTTTTAGGAATGTATCTCAGGGAGTACTATCAGAATGTTGATATAAATAAATCCTAAGGGACTGTGATAGCCTCAAGGGATTATACATGCAGTGATTCCATTGTTGGCCAGTACTGCTTGTTAAGGAGAAAGCCTGGTAATTTTCATAATGGTAAGTCTGAATGGGTATTCCTTTCTTTTTAAATATTTATTTATTTTTAAAGATTTTTCCATAGTTACATGATTCATGTTCTTACCTCCCATCTTCCCTTACACCTCACAGAGCTGACAAGCAATTCCATTGGGTTATACATGTATTATCACTCAATATCTATTTCCATATTATTCATTTTTGTAATAGAGTGATTTTTTTTAAAAACCAAACCCCCCAGGAATCTTTTACCCATATAAACAAGTGATAAATCATATGTTTTCTTCTGGATTTCTATTCCCACAGTTCTTTCTCTAGATATGGGTAGCATTTTTTCCCATAAGTCCCTTGGATTGTCCCGGATAATTTCATTGCTATTAGTAGCAAAGTCTATTACATTTTATCATCCCATAATGATTCAGTTACTGTGTATGATGTTCTCCTGGTTCTGCTCATTTCACTCTGTGTCAGTTCATGGAGGTTTATCCAGTTGATATAGATATCAAGCAGTTCATCATTTCTTGTGCGGGCATTCCTTTCTGAAAGCTGAGTAACAAGTTTACATCAAGATATAAGTGGGCATAGTTTTATTTAATTGAATTAAATAATTTTCATGTACCTGCCATGTGCAAAACACTGAGGGTTGTTGTTAGGATCAAATGAGATAATATTTTTAAAAACACTTAATGCCTGACAGGTAGGAGGTGCTATGTAAAAATGGTTTTTCCATTCCCACTTTAGGCACCACAAAGAATATGAAGAGAAATAAGGGCCAGTTCTGCTCTTGAGAAAGTAGGCGATTAAGGCAATAATGTATAAAAACTCCATTCCAAAAACCAGAGTATTATAGAAGTGCATCAAACATCTAAAAGTATTATTGTGATGTTCACTTGAAAGATTTTTTTGGGGGGGGGGATCAGGGAAACTTTCCCAAGAAATTTTAATGGTGGAGGTGATATTTGAGTTGGGATTTGAAGGATGAATGAAATTTCAGCAGGGTAAGATTGGAGGGAGGAGGATATTTAATTGTGAACAAGAGTGTATGTTTGACAGCAGTGCTCCTGAAAAAGATAGAATATTCCCTATTGTGTAAAGAAAGCAAAAAATTACTATAAACTTAGTTAAAGGAGTGACCTTTTCCAGTTGCCAAAATTCACTTTTGGTATCTTGCTGACCTGAGAAAGAGAGCTAGATCAGTATCTTGAATTTTATACAAGTTGATGGAGAATACAAAGGTTGGAAAGATGCCTCATGTTCCTTAATTCATTAAATCAGCAAATGTGCATTTAATTCCACTTGTGTGTAGGGCACTGTCAACCCCTCTGGTATTCCCCTTCATAGGACTTAGAGCTAGAATGGACTTCATGGATCATCTAGTTCAATCCCCTTATTTGGGGGGTGAGGAACCTGAGGCTAAGGGAGGGAAAGTAAACTGCACAAGAGCACATAGTAGCAGAGCAATGATATGAAAGGATTGCCTCCACCACCATTATCACCTCTACAATTACAGAATGTTCTTAATAATTTGATAAAAAGTTAAACTTCTTCAAAGATTAAAACCTTTTTTATAATATGACAAAATGTCATTTAGCCTCTTCTTGAACACATGCAGAATATGAATACTGCAGAACACCCACTATTTCAGAAGTCAGATCATTTGATTTTTGGACAGCTCTCATTTTTAGAGTGCTCCTTTTTTTCTGGGGATGGAAGAGTCAAGCCAAGATTTTATTAGTGAAGGTTTTTCAGAAATGAGAAACTCTCTCTCTCTCTCTCCAATGTAGACGGACATAACTTAGAGTCTTAGAGAATTGTTTGAGGAATACAGAAGATAGGTGACTTTCTCTACATCATTTTGTGTCAGAGATGAGACAACCCCCATGCTTTCCTAACTTGGAGACTACAGCTCTGTCCTCTATAAAATGCTGCCTTCTTTATCACTCAACCAGAATTTACCATCTGTAACTTTTTGTCCATTATTCCTATATCTTCCTTCTTCAAAAGTAAGCAAAACAAATCTTATCCTCCTTTAACATGATATTTGAATTTCATGTATTTGAAGTTGGCCCAATTTCCTTCACAAAAATCATCTCCTGATTGAATGTTCTCAAGCCCCAGGGTCATAATGACAAAAATGGTACCATATTCTATTATATGGTGTTTTCCAAAGCATCTGGGATATATAGTGGACATTGATGCTTTAGATGCGCTTAGACTAGGCCAGTCCATACTGGTATGAATCAACAGAAGTTTTTTACCAGTTGTTGAAGCTATTTTTTTCTATGAACCTTATAGGAGCAATCAAATAAACAAAGACCTTGACATCTTTTTCTCCTTTTCCTTGATCTTTTCTCCTCCTAAATCTTTCTCCCAGACTCATCCCCCTACTCCTTGAACAAATAATAACCACTTCTTTTTTGCCACAGGTGGGGAGTGGCCCATGGTAAAGAATTTAAATGTTTACCTGCCTGTGGTATTTTTTTCTGTTGGGAGGCAGGTCTTTTCCCTCTCTGGAATTCCATGGTGTCATAATATCCTACCCTGCCTAGATCTGTCTACCCAATGTGCACATGGAAATTATATTTAAAAAGGCTGCCCATGTAGACCAGTCTATCAGGTTTGGTTCTGAGCATAGTGCTTGTCAACTTATCTAGTTCCTTTCCTCCATTCCTCCAAAATATGCTTAATGAATGCTCTCTGCAAGCTGCTCTTCTCTGCTAGCCTACGCTGGCATTCCAATGATCAATAGGTCAGTGCACACTCTTTCTCATTTTCTACTTGCTGTCTTTGTTACAGGTTCACTTGATCTCTTCTCCTTCTGCACTCTGTAAACAGAAGTGCAGATGCAGCTTCAGCAACAGTTCAGAAAGCACTCCAGATGCAAACACATACCCCAAAGAAGGGGCAAAGAGAAATTGAGAGATATCTTTATGGGATAAAAAGGAAGGAGAAAAGAAGGCAGAGTTGGTTTGTGCCTTCCCCAGCTGCTAAGCCATAATCCTGCCATGTGCAGCTCAAGGAAATAAATCAGGTTTAGGATTTCAGGGATTCCTTGCATTGGTTCTGGATGCTTTATGTATTTAGTTATTAAAGCTATATTTCAAACTCCTAAAATTGACTTTCAGCTCCATAACACTGCTGGAATTTCATTTGGCTTATTAGTGTGTTTTTCTGGCTGGACTAATTTAGCATAGGCCTGGTAATTCCTGGCATTTTAAACATACCCCTCTATTCAGTTGCCTGATTTAAGTAAAGCCACAGCTTATTAAATGCTGGTTAAGCAGTGCTTTGGGCTTTGGGGCTGTTCCAGGTGATAGTCATTATATTTAATATTTTTAATGGTTTTGAACTTGTTTTTCTTAAGATTTACCCACCCAAAAATACTTTATTAATTTTGCAGCCACCTGTCTCATCCTTTCTCACTTTCCCATTTTAAGTGGCTTCCTACAGCACTGTCTTTAATTGCTACAAGTACTGTAAAGGACGGGCTCACCTGCTTCTCATTAACAACATCAGTTTACTTTTTCCTTGTCAAACTGAATGGTAAAAACTGAATGGTGAAAGATGGAATGTCCATTATTGTGGAGAGAGAGTGATGGGCCACACACACCAAAGGAAAACCACTGAGTAGTTCTTGTTACTAGAGGGCCAAACCACAAATCTTCTTGAAATGTTTCAGTATAATTTATTTAAATTTCACAAATGTCTATTCAACACTAGGTCAGTGTAAGACAGTGTACTACTAGGTGCTGAGGTAACAGTGACAAAAATGGAACAGTCCCGGAACTCGGGGAACTTCCATCCTGTAAGGAAGCAGATTATTCCTAAAATCCATTATCTTCCATTAAACGAACATGCCAACCCTGATGCAATCAGAGAATTTTAGAATTGGAAGGGATGCTCCATCCAGATTATCTAGCCTAATCCTCTTATTTTGCAGAGGAAGAAACAACCCAAAGAATAAGTGATTTACCCAAGCTCACCTAGAGCAGATCTAGGATTTGAATTCAGCTTCCCTGACTCTAAATCCAGTGCTTTTTCTATGATCCCACACTATGTCCTAATCAGAATTACAGAATCTTAAAGAGAGGAGGGACCATAAAGTTCTTAAGTCATATGATAATAGTAATAATTAGCAACCATATGACACTTTAAAGTGTTCGGAAGCTTTATATATGTTGTCTCATTTGAACTTCATAACAATTTGGTGAGGTTTATTATTTTTGAGCTGTTAGTATCTCCAGTTTGCTTCTTTTCAGAGAAACTTGCTAATAATGAAGGCTTCTAAAAGTAGGATGGATTGCCCTGGAAAGTAATGGGTCCACTGTCACTGGAGGTTGTACAGTAGAGGCTGAATTCTGTGATTTCAAAACATATGTATAGAGTGTGTGTTAAAGTAGGTGACTTGAATCCTGTAACAAACTTGAAAAATGAAGATTTTTCTGAAAGAGTAGGGATTACTGGTCACTTCATAATTAACACCTGTTGAATAAGTTTTAATAGTTTTTGCTTTTAATTCTTTTCTAAATAAAAGTGAGACTGAGGGATAAAAATTAATTTGTACTCTCCAAGTTTTCTATATTTAAGCCATTAGCATTAAAAGGCTTAGATTTAGTTCTGGGACCTTTGGGGTTTTTCTAGTAGTTACTTGAAGCAAATCAAGTGTAGAGGTTATCTCTGTTCTGTTTATAAGAAATATTTCTATTTTCTTGAGAAACTATTCCCAAGTAGTTGCCTTATTAGTAATGGGACACAAATGATTGACTTGATTATTTAATAGGAATGCCAAAGCTGGATGTCTATTTAATAGAATGGAAAGTATCAAAGGGAAAGTCCATATAGAGAACCTCAATTGGCTACCATGTTGGCAACATCCAGCCTGATCTTTGGAAAATAAGGTGAAGGGGAATTCAAGAGAATCAGAATATTTTTACTTTCTAAGCATATAGCAATAGAAAATACTGTTGATTAGAAGGTATTTATTTGGAGATGGTAGAAAAGGATGAGAAAGCTCTTACTTAAAAATTTATAGGCAGTGTGCCAGATAATACTTCCTTTGTCTTTAGAACTTCTAAGTCACTCTTAAGGCAAAAGAATAGGGAAACAATATTGTTAGCATCCTTAGTTCCAGCTAAATCAATAAATCATAGATATATAGCCCTTGAAGTTTAAAAATGTACTTCCTCACAATGATCCCATGTGATAGGTAGTACAAATATTACTCTCTCTGTTTTACAAATGGGGACCCTGAAACTTTATAGAAGATAAAATAATTTAGTACAGATTACATATTTATAAAGGGTCAGATGAAAGATTTGAGTCTAGATTTCTTGACTCAGGTTCAGTGTTCTTTAATACCATCCTCATCAATTCATACCTTGAAATCTTAGTTCTGGATACCATATTTTAAAAAAGTATATTGGCAAGCTGGTATTCATCTGGAGAAAGGTGGCCATGGTGGTGAGAGAAATTGAAGTCATGTCATAGGAGGCTCAAATAAAGGAACTAAAGTAAAGAAGATTTGGGTGAACTGGTAGTATATAATTGTCTTCTAACATGTGAGGGCTTATCTTATGGATAAAAGGTTACATAGTCTACTTGGCCACAGAGAGCTAAACTAGAAGCATTTTTTAGTAAATGTTATAAGATGTTAAAGGATGATAGATCTCAGTTCAAACTAAGAAAGAACTTGAGTTTTGGAACCTTTGTTGATTCACATTTATATATAACCTTTATAGATATCCAACAAAGGAATTGGCTCCCCCAGGAAGTAGGTAGTCAGTGTCCTGTCAAATTAGGCAGGATAACCACTTGTAAAATTTGTAAAATTTTCATTTTTTTTCATATAGGAGTTGGACTAGATGACCTCTAAGATCTCTTCAAAGTTTTCATATTCTTTAATTCCTTTGTCTGATCAAAAAGACTGACTCAGTTACAAACTTTCTTCTTGATGTTGAAAGGCAAGGACCATTGTAATCTGAAAACAACCCTTGGTCATGCAATGAGAAACCTTTACCTTATTCTTGGAATGCCCTACCTGCCCATTTTCACTTGTTCAATTCCTACCCATCCTTTAAAACTGAATTCCAATCATCTTCTTTTAAGAAAGTTTCCCTGATTCTTTTGATCAGTAGTTCTCCTGACCTCACTATTACTTTGCTCTATACCTCTCTGATGCATTTATTACATAATAACACGAATACTAACATTCTGTGTTGATGTTTTAATCCAACAATAGAACATAAGCTTCATAATGCCAGTGATAGATTCTTATTTAAACATGGCAGCTCTTTTAGGATCTAGCATTGGGTCCATGTAGATACCTAACAAGAGTTTGCTAAATAACAAATTGTGAGTGCCCATAGTTAGTTTTCAAGGATATGGTAGGATTTAGAATCTTTTTTTTTTTTTAATAACCATTATCTTCTGTCTTCTTACAAGTTTTAAGAGAGAAGAGTGGCTAGGGCCAGGTTATTGGGGTTAAATGACTTGCTCAGGATCACACAGCCAGGTTATAGAACTAGAATCTTAAAAGTGTTGTCCAGTTGAACTTGAAGTCATGACAAAATCAATTGGAAGAGATCTCTGAGGCCACCTAATTCAAACTTTTCATTCTTTATATGAGGGAAACGGCCCAGGTTTTTTGTTTGTCATTTTTTTCTAACCTGATTTAAGTCTTTATCACCTCTTGCCTAAACTATTTTTTTTATTTTTCCCTTTTTAAATTTAAAATATTTTCCCATGGTTACATGATTCATGATTCCCACTCCCCCTGCTCTTCCCCCCCCCCCCAGTTGACAAGCAATTCCACTAAGATACATATATCATTGTTCAAAACCCATTTTCATGTTATTCATATTTTTCATATTTGCAACAGAGTGATCTTTTAACATCAAAACCCTAATCATATCCATATCGAACAATGTGATTGATACGTTTTTCTTCTGCATTTCTGTTCCCACAATTCTTTCTCTGGATGTGGATAGCTTTCTTTCTCATAAGTTCCTTTGGATTGTCCTGGGTCATTGAATTGCGGCTAGAAGAAAAGTCTACTACAATCGAGTATTCCATAATGTATATACAACATTCTCCTGGTTCTACTCCTTTTGCTCTGCATCAACTCCTGGAGTTCATTCCAGTTCCCATGGAATTCCTCTAGTTCATTATTGCTTTCAGCATAATAATATTCCATCACCATCAGATACCACAATTTGTTCAGCCATTCCTCAATCAATGGTCACCCCCTTATTTTCCAATTTTTTTTTTTTGCCACCACAAAGAGTGTAGCTATAACTATTTTTGCACAAGTCTTTTTCTTTATTATTTCTTTGGGTGATATGGCTGGGTCAAAGTTGCCTAAGCTATTGTAGTAGCCATCTATTTGGGTTTTTTCTTCCCCAAATCTCTCCAGACTGACAGATCTAACCATGTCACCCCCATCCCCATCCCAAATTCCCATGAAACTCTTGAACTCTTGATTACACACATGCTTAAACAGAAAATTCTCTTTTTGTCATTTAAAGCCCTTTACAACTTGATTCTCTTCCTAGTTTTCCAGTTTCATTATATTTTACCCCTCTATATGTATTATAAGGTACTGCTGGACTGAACTCTTTATAGTTTCTCTCATATGACATTCTATTTCCTCCCTCTGTCCCTTTGCACTGGCTGTCTCGCACCCCTTTAATGCTTTCCCTCTTCATCTCTGCCTCTTAGCTTCCCTGGCTTGCTTCAAGACCCAGCTTAGAACCTACCTTCCATTGCAGAACACTTTTCCCCAGCGCCACCCCCCTTCTCCAGCTGTTAGTATGGACCAGTTGAGATTCCATCTCATCTGTTTTGTAGATATTTTATATGTTCTAAATTATTTACATGTTATCTCCTCTATTAAAATATGAACTCCTTTAGAGCATCAGCTATTTTTGCCTTTCTCTTTATCTCTAGGGTTTATCACAGTATCTGGTACATAGTAAGCACTTCATAAATCCCTTTTGATACATTGATAAGCAAGAAATATGGAATTATCTTCCATAGGCAGGTATGCAATTTAGTAACATGCCTACCTGTGAGATTCTTTCAAGAATGGAAAACCTAATAATTCAAAGAAGGAAAAAGCTATCTGCTTAGAGCATGGAGACATGGGTAGCAGTTTCTTCATGGTGGGAGGCATATCCTTCTCCCCAAAATACAGTTGATGCCATGTTGACTTCAGATCGTCCACTCTGCCACAACAATAAGAAGCCCTGAGGCAAAATATTTAGTTGATGTTGTTCCAATTTAGATACTGCTCAAACCCATAAGTACTTGGTTCTTGCCTCTCTACAGCATTTAGAGGAAATAGGACAATGTGATACAAAAGTCAAATCAAGTCATAATAAAACACCTTGGAAAGGCAACTAGATGAAACTTAATTCTTTTCTGCCTCTGGCTAGCTATATAATCCTAGATAAGTCACTTTACCTCTCTCTGGACCTGAGTTTCCTCTTTAAGTTGAAGGGATTGGACTAAATAGTGTTTTGGGCCTCATCTAATTTCTTTTAAGTTTTCTGAATCTATGATTCTTATAAAATATTTTTAAAAACTCATACTTTCTGTCTGAGAGCCAATATTATGTATAGGTTCCAAAGCAGAAGAATGGTAAGGGCTATGCAATGGGAATTAGGTGACTTGCTCTGGATCAGATTGCCAGAAAGTGTCTGAGATCAGATTTGAATCCAGGACCTCTAGGAATGGCTTTCATCCAGTTAGTTACCTAGTTGCCCCCTGAATCTATGATTCTATGCTCTCTTGCCTGGTAGCATCCCACACCAAGTTCTATGTTTTCTTTACTTCAGGGAAGACAGTTTCATTCAGGCAAAATTTGTGAGCCTTGGAGCTATTTCTACTACCATTCTAAAGTACACTGTTAATGACTCTTGTTGTATGGGGTTAAAGCAATTAAAGTTCTGGGTTTGTCCCCCAACTTTGCCTCTGCAATCTTGAGCAAGTTGTTTAATGCCTGTGGGCCTCAGTATCCTCCTCTGTAAAATGAAGGACCTGGACTAGATAACCTTGAAGGTCTTTTCTGACTTTAAAGATAAGACACTATAGCAAGGACATTCTCTATTAGAAACAAACAAACAAACACATTTATTAAATCTTAGCTATGTGAAAGGCACTCTCAGGTACTGAAGATTCAGACATAAAATGAAAAATCTTTGACCTTTAAGGAGCCTACATTGGCTAGCCACTCAAAGTCTCGTCCAGCCTGAGCACTCATTTTCAAAGGAAGCTTTTCCTTCTAGAGTATATAGGTGATTGGGTTTATAGGAAATCACTTTTCTGTAGGATTCATGTGACCAAACAAGAAGACCCAGGACTCATAGTTTGGTTTGGCTTGGCTTTTTCATTAATTCAGAAAATATATCTCTTCAATCACTGTTAAGATGGATAGTACTTTTTCAGTGTTCCTTCTGGTCAGCAGAGTTTATTTTTTTCTGCCTGGGAAAGTCCAAAACAAAATATGGGGTTTGTGAGGAGGTCCCTGTATCTAATCATAGCCTAATCTCTTTACTTGGTGGTGATAAATAATCTGAATAAAAATAATAAAAAATCTTAATTGGATAGAAGATAGGCAGTAAACAATCATTAAAAGGTCTGTTAGAAATTGATGCAAGTCCATGCTAACTGTGTGACCGTGGGATAGTCACTTATTCCCTCCAGGCAGCTGAGATGCTAAATTAGAGATGTTATCAGTCTATATTGGTAGATGGAGTTTCTCCACTGGGAGATCCTTGTATAGATGAGACCTTAAAAAAATGGAGAGGCAGAGAGGAGGAAGTAACTTTCCTTACTGCCAATTGCTGGTTGTGAATACGTGTCTTCCTTTGTATGTTTCAGGTTATATTTGAGTCGGTATCTTTGAAGGGACATCCTGGCTACATAGCAGTGGATGAAGTTCGGGTCCTTGCTCATCCATGTAGTAAGTACCTTGATCCAAAGGCAACACTGCTGGGTCTGGACACCCTAGTTTTCAATACCACCTATACCATCTAGGCTTCTGTTTCCTCATCTGGAAAACTGAGTGTGTTGGATTGAATAACTTTGTAAGTCTCTTCCAGCTTGGTATCTATGACCCTGCCATTTTTTTCCCCCTAATAACATGCTCCTGCCCTGCACTAGGCTTCACAATACATTTAAGCTGATCTCTCATTCACCTGGCTCACAAACATATTTTTTCCCTACTTTATTTTTTGAAAATGCTTTTTATCCAAGGCAGCCAGCCCAAAATAAATCCCTCATTTTGCCAGGCTGTGCAACAGGCAGCCCCTATGTGAATCTGCAGATAGTGCCAAAACATCTCCGCTCAAATCTGACTCCATTATTAAGGGAATAGAAAACCCTGATTGTTTATTAGTGTGATTCAGAGCACTGAAGTAGAAGAATTAAAGAGCTCTGGATAGAATCACAAGTAATTGTTTCAGAAAGAAAAAAAAAGAAACCCCCATCAGAAAACACTTAGGGAATGAACTGGATGTTCACTCACAGGGAAAAGGGGGCCTGGAGCTATTAATTCTTGGAAAATAATTTTAAATCTGCTCATCAGCTCTATGGAGGTGTTCTGAAAGATTCTTCATCATTGGCTTTTATTGCAGAGTGCTACTGTTCTCTGCTCATCTTATTTGTATTTCATTCAATTCTGTCCCCGTTGCCGTTGCCTGTTTTCTACTAGGCATTTAAATGCATCTCAACTGTGCTCTACAGTGTATCTATGAAAGGAGATGCTAAAGGATTCATGACATAGGCTATGCCCATTTAGGTCTATGTCACACTCCAGGTATCTGCCATGTTGGACATGTGATTTCATGGATTTGCTAGTGTTTTTTTTTTCCCCAACTCCCAAAAGGCCATTATGCAGTAAGTGACAGAAATACATTGTGTATTTCTAGGACTTGCCACCAATTATCTTGGGCCTCTTCTGCGTGACAGTGAGCCTTAACTATAGCCAGGAAAACATTAGGGTGAAACCTGAGGACCAAGTAGTATTCATGGCTTTTCTTCTTGTAGAATGGAATCTTCTTGAGGACAGGAACACTTTTCTTTTTGTGTGTGTGTGTGCCTGGTGCCTGGCACACAGTAGATACATTTATTAAAATAAATTTGATTACTTTTTTCCCTAGATCAGAGGTTCTTAACCAGGGACCTAAGGGATTCAAAGAAAGTTTTCAAGAGAAAACTTGGATTGGAAAAAAATATCATATCTTTATTTCAATATATTGATTTCCTGTGTAATCTTCTGTATTTTATTTTGTAGATTGCGAAACCCTTATTCAGAGCTTGTGTGTTTCACCAGACTACCAAAGGGGTCCATAATACATAAAAGCTAAGAACATTTATTCTAGATTTAGTAGCTATAGCAGGTGTCCTTATAAAATGCTGGCCCAAGAGCAAGGGCTGGATGCCTCCCAAACCTGGCTTCAGATAGAATCAGTACTTTGGGAAAGTAAGTGTGCAGTGGGCTTTAAGGATAATATCAGCTTTCTCTCTACTGGTAAAGAACTGGATTCCACACGAGTGGAATGACCATGAGGCAATTACCATGCAAATAGGTTATGAGCTGTAACTGGGGAAAACATGATCCTATCTGTGTGCCTGCATAATGCAAAGCCACCCCATTAATGCACCACTCAGGCTTACACATAAAATTCTGAAAAATGAAAGGGTACTGTGATGGTGCCTGCAATTTTCTTACCTTTTAACAGAATGATGGAAACCTAAAATGGAAGCTCTGATAATATATGCAGAAGGGGAACTGGGGTGTACCAGTTGAAATTCCTTCCTGGGGTCTAGAGCTAGGGACTAGTGCCCAGTATGGGCTCTTAGCCTTGGTGTCCTACAACTTCATTGGATTTCCTATTTTGGTGCTGGAGAGAGGAACAATTAAAACAAACTAGCCACACCATTAATGTGGTTGCCTCCCAATATTTGTGACACCAGTTGTGAGCAAAAACTGAGTTCTCTGCCTTCCTGTGGCCAGTTCTACAGTGAGATCAAAGTGATCTCAGTGCTCAGAGAACAGTAGGAACCTGCTTTATCCATGAGAAGGAGTGCTTCAATAATTCAGCAATTCCTTTTCCTCTGAAGATTCTTTTGCAGAAAGTTTCAGGTTCTGAAAGCCACAGAGCCTGTGAGAAAAATTGAAAAGGGATTTCCTCCCCTCTCCTCTCCTCTTGAACCCCTCTTTTTCCTTTTTCCTTTTCTTACCCTTCTGCAACTAAAATTTTTCACATGGCAACAAGCTAGAGAAAACTTGGCCCTGGACAGAAATCACACCCACTGAATTTCAATGCATCATGAATAGTTGTGAGAAAAGCAGAGCTGCTGTTGTAAATGTGGGCATGTCACAAACTGGGGATTGCATCCCAGCTGCATGCAATCTGGAAGGTCTATTCTGCTAAGAGCAATGCAACCAAAGTGTGTGGGCCAATATCAGTGATGCTGACAGTAGTCCTCAGAGGATTGTACTTAGGATTCCAAAATGCTTGGGAAACAGAATGCTGCCGTATATGTCTTTACTGAGTGGACATGGGTTTCCCCATCCCCTCCAACACTCTAGCACACACACACACACACACACACACACACACACACTCACTCACTCAATATTAATTCACAGATTAGAATTACTTTCCTCGTGGGCTATTAAATATTTAAGTAGATTGAGAACTTTTTATTCTCCTCACGTCCCCAGGCCTTTTAATTTCCCATTTCTGTCCTTTAGAGCTATTTCTCTATGAAGATATGCCCAGAGTTTATCAATAAGTGCTTCTGTTAAATATTCCCAAAGTTACAATGCCTTTAGTGGCCCAATTGCCCCATGTTCCATATTGATTGGCACTGAGGTTAATAGTGTTATGCTTTTGCCTCACACTTTAAAAAAGTGACCGAGAGACAGACGTGATACTTAAAACCACAGCAGAGGAAATGATTTTCTCTTATAAACTCAAACCTTTCGCTTATATTTTATGGCCCATTTAACATTTCCATGTTGCCCTGTGTGTATCGTAACTCTGGTTGCCCTCTGAGGGTTGTCATTTCTCAGCTTTAACTATTAAAAGCAAGGCTGCATCAGTAATAACTGCTGGGTAAATGTCAGAGAAGTTTTCTTCATGGTTTTACCATTTCTCTCTTTTCTACTGACTTTTAGACTTCCTTATTTTTATTTTCTATCACATTATCATGGTGAATTTCCTCATATTCTATGAACTGCTGGGATTTCTGTTGAACAGGTCTCTTTTTCTCAATTTTATTTCACTACCTGCTGGGTGCTGACAAGTCCAGAGAGCAGGATAAAGGGCAGAATGATATGTCTTCAAATGCTGTACTGATGTTTGTAGAGTGAATTTAAAATGCCACTCACATCAAGGTATTTTGCCCTGAATGTGCAGTATGTACTGGTCAGCCTTATTTGTAGGGACTTCTGCCAGGTGATACCCTGATGTCTTAGAGAGTGACAGGATATAAAGATTGGGGGACAAATATGGAGATTTCAGCTTGTGGCCTGCTAGGCTTGAAGGTTTATACTTATTATAACAGTTGCTTAATTGTTATATATTATCTATAGGACCCATTGCCCAATCTCTAGACTGGTTATGATTCCCACTCAGTGTTATAGAATTCAATTCAGCATTTATTTATCAGATACTCTATGGGATGGTGTAAGAGCCAATATGGAGAACTGCCCTCAGAATTCAGAGAGACTTGCATTTAAGTCCTTTGGCATTGCCTGTCTGACCCAAAGCAAGTAATTTTAGCTTTTCAGTATCCCAGACAACTTTCTTTTCTTTACTTTCTTTTTTTTTAAACCCTTACTTCCTGTTTTAGAATGGATACAATTCTCAGTTCCAAGGCAAAAAAAGTGATAAGAGCTGGGCAATTGAAGTTAAGTGACTTATCCAGAGTCACACAGCTAGGACATGTCTGAAGTTAGATTTGAACCCAAGACTTCCCTTCTTCAAGCCAGGCTCTCTATCCACTGAGCTCCCTTACTGTCCCTCCAGGCAACTTTCTAGTACTATAAGTTATAAAATAGTCACCAGTCAGCATTATAGGAACTTAATGTTCTATAGCCTGTTAAAATCACAAGTCTGGACAACAACAACAATAAAAAAAAGGGTGCAAGGTATTGTGATAAATGCCAGGGGAGCGGTTGGGGAGAAGGAACACAATCTCTCTCTCTCTCTTTCTCTCTCTCTCTCTCTCTCTCTCTCTCTCTCTCTCTCTCTCTCTCTCTGTCTCTCTGTCTCTCTTCTCTCTCTCTTCTCTCTCTCTCTCTGTCTCTCTCTGTCTCTCTCTCTCTCTCCCTCCCCTTTTTCTCTTCTCTGTCTCTCTGTCTCTGTCTCTCTCTCTCTGTCTTTCTCTCTGTCTCTCTCTATCTCTCTCTCTCTCTCTCTCTCTCTCACACACACACACACACACACACACACACACACACAAAGATGATTTACAAGACAGCATATTTTCCTATAACATAACCAAATATTAAATGTCTGACTCAGAAATCTTCATGGTGCCACTGTAAAATATAATCTTTTAGACAATTATTGTTTGGATACTTTTATCCTTTTTTAATCTAAGAGGTGTCTGCATTGATTCCTTTGTTTCAGTCTCCTTTAAGCATCTGGGGTGTGTGACTTCCCTGAATGAGATGCTGCAAAACTGAGACAGCTCAGAGGACCCTACCTGTGTTATGGCACTTATTGATAAGACTGCAATTGGTTTGAAATTCCTTGGGACTCCAGGAACAAGGGTCGATTTTGAGTAGGAAATGTGGAAAATTCTTCAATAGAACTTTTCTGGTTTTGTTTTATACATATAAAGAACTGTTTTTCAGTCCATCACTAATATGCAACTTTTAGGACATCAGGATTTTCAGATACACTAACATATCCATCACCATGGCAGCATTTGCAATATGACTTTCCTCTTGTCCCCTAATGGGGGACAGTAATACAGTGTCCCCAAAATCTTAGTGTAATTTTAAGCTATTAAAGCTTAAGACTGAATTAAAACTTTTGGAACATCCTATACATGTCAAAGGTGGATGAGAGGATTTAGGGCTGCTTTTTATTCAGAGGGGATTCAGGACAGTTAACCCATCTTCATTCAAAACCAGATTACAGGATCGTTGCTATTCTTATAGCTTAATTTTTTTAAATGCTTACCTTCCATCTTAGAATCAATACTGTGTTTTGGTTTCAAGGCAGAAGAGTGATAAGGGCTAGGCAATGAGATTTAAGTGGCTTACCTAGGGTCATATTCCTAGGTGTCTCTAGGCCTGGCTCTCAATCTGCTCAGCCAACTATCTGACCTGGTTAATTATTTGTTTGTTTGTTTTTTAATATGGAGTCAGGATGGGAGCATCTTAAATAGTGACCTCAATAACCTCCATCATGGTACTTCCTCTATTTACTCTAAAAACTTTCCCCATCAGCAGAATGGTCATTTTTTAATCTAGTTTTTTGTGTTATATAGTCTTGACCCAGTTGATCTGGTTTTAATGACTCATACAGAATCTTAACTCTCTAAAAGAAAAGAACCATACCCTGCCCTTAGAATTACCTTTTTCCATACCAGAGCCTAAGGTGAACAGAACTGCTAAAGAATCCACTAATTAATATTTCATTTCTGTCTTAGGAAAAGCACCTCATTTCCTGCGACTTCAAAATGTTGAAGTGAATGTGGGACAGAATGCAACATTCCAGTGTATTGCTGGGGGAAAGTGGTCCCAGCATGATAAACTGTGGCTCCAGGTAAATAACTTTTTTTTTTCCCTCTTCTCATAGCTTTACCTTCATAATTTGTAATTTGATTAGAGTTAGAGGCACGGTCAAGAAATGAACTCACATATTCTTGTCCAAGTTCAGAATTCTTTTCAGTGTGTCAGCAATTTCTGTAGAGATTATAGCACCTTAAAAACGAAATTGGAAAGGAATTCAGAAGTCATCTAGTCCAACTTCTTCATTTGAGAGATGAAAATCAGAGAAGTTAACTTGTTCACAGAGGTAGTAAATGACTGAGCTGTGAGTCCAACCAAGTCTTCTCAGTCTAGCATTGACTTTTTCCACTCCATTGCAAACACTATATCATTGTACCAGTTGCTTACATCTTAAACACATGATGCCCAAACCATTTGGCCTTCATTCTTAATGCCATTTTTCTCATGTCCCCTGCTTGGGTCCTTGTTTCTTTATTCTCAGTCTTCTTTTCAAGGGTTCTGATATTTTTTCTTGGTCACAAGGAATCTAGATCTTCCATGACTTATAATGCCTGCTTGTTTTCTTCCGGCTTTATTTGGCCTCTGAGGTCTTAGACATTTGCCTGTATATGGCTTGCATAGCCATACACCATAGTTTTCCCATCTCTCAACTTCATTCATATCTAGCCAAAATCTCTATCCTGGTCCTCTTGCTGAAAGGGCCTGTTCTAACTCATTGTTGCCCAGTTCTGAGTGTAATGCCATGATTAGAATATGACACCCCTAAAAGTAGTAACTGCTTCATTTTTATATTAGCCTATCTAGTATTTACCAATACTATTATTTACATGCCTAATATTTACCAATACTGATACATAATTGGCATTACCTATAGAAAAGCTAGATAATTAGAGCTTTTATAAGCTAGCTTACAATTGCCTATGTTTTAAAGGAAGAGAATAAATATATAGAAAACTACTGTTTAGTTTTTATTCAGAAAAGGCCTATCAGGGGGAAAGTTTGTCATAGGAAATGGGAATATTTCAAGCATACTTAGTCCTACCTGTCTCGTCTTAAAACTATATTTATCAAATTGAAAGCTAAATATCACTGATCAGGATTTAAAATAAAACATGAAGAGGGATATAATTTCATTAGCCATTTGTTCCATGTGGGAAATTTGGTGTCCTGTGCTGATGCTAAAACAAAAGACCTCTACCTGGCACATCATTGTAGATATCTAAATCAAGTCTACTAAAGATCAATTAAAATTAAGGGAAATGATGAGAGAATAGATGAAATATTGGTTTACCACAGGTAGCAGACTAATTAATATTTAGAGTAAGAAGCATATGATCAAAGTTGAACCAGATAAACCCAAGACAAAAGCTCATCCAAACTGCTTGAATACATTTAGTGATATGGAACGCATTGCTTCTCAGAGTAGCCCATTGCATTGTTTGATATCTCTGATTGTTTATTCTTCCTTATGGAGTGCCAAAACCTGTTTCTCTCTAACTTACCTCAGTTGTTCATAGTTCAGTCCTTTAAAGCCTATCAATTTAATTCTAATCCTTCTTCATTGAGACAGGTCTTCACATTATTGAAGACAACTATCATGTAACAGCTTAAGCTTTCTCAGTAGCCATTAGTGTTTCTTTCAATCCATCCTCATGTGACATGATTTCTAGTCTCCTTCTCAGGACAATTACCAGCTTGTCAATGCCCTTCTTAAAATATGATGTCCAGAATTTCATTCTTTAGTGTTATACAGAAGTTAAAGAATTTTTTTCATTGAAAGAAAATCATAAAATGTTGTGTCTATGCCACAGTAAAGTATTAATTTGGAATTCTAAAGGGGTCTCATGAAACCCTGGCAGATAGTATAGATAAAGACAAGCTCACATATTTAGAGTTGGAAGGGAACTGAGAGGGCATCTAATCAAACTTTGTCATTTTATAGTAATTGAGGCCAAAAGAAAGGAAATAATTTGGCTAAGGTCACACAGAAGCAAGTGTGAGAAACAGAATTTAGACATAGGCCTCATGACTCTGAATCCAGGACTCCCCCCCCCCCCCCCACTTTGTTAATCAAATAAAAAACAAACAATAAAACATAAGCCCTTAGATTTTTGTACAATGAAGCATTGCTTGTATACCAGTGCCTGTGAAGCTCAAGCAGGTTAATTTCAGCTACAAGAAAGTGAGCAGCCCAGATAAGAATTGCCTTTTACTAGCTTACCTTTATATTTTGTTCAGACCTGCAATATCAGGGGTAAAGTCTGTTATCTCAGTTTTACAGATGAAGAAAACTAATAGAAGGGTTAAAAGATTGACCTTAACTCACAAAGCAAGTCAGTCCAGTCTCAGAGTGAAACCATAGTGATTACGAAGCCTTTGCCTTCCTCCTTAACTATTAGGGTACATGTTCTCTTATTACACCTGCCAAAATTCATCCAGCAAAATGTAACAAAAAGAGGAGGGTAGAAGTGTTTGTTAGAATGAACCCCATTTTTAACCAGACCAGGAAATAGGTTTAGAAATGGCTGTCTGGTTTTTGATATAGAGGAATTAGAAGGGAATTGGTTCATATTCAGGAAGGTCCCTCCAAGGTCCTAAGATGATTTTTCTTTTCTTTGGTAGCAATGGAATGGGAGAGATACTGCCCTCATGGTCACCCGAGTGGTCAACCACAGAAGGTTTTCAGCTACAGTTAGTGTGGCCGACACATCTCAAAGGAGCATCAGCAAGTACCGATGTGTCATTCGCTCCGATGGTGGCTCTGGAGTCTCTAATTATGCAGAATTAATAGTAAAAGGTGAGTGATCCGGAAAGTATGGGATTCATGTGGCTCCATTTCATTCTTCCAAATGACTAGCTTTCCAGATAGAGGCCAGAGATTGTTCTCTGCCATGAAAGGACCTTTTTAAAGGTAAGTAGGAGGACATTGAATTTTTTGCACACAACATTTGGTGGTTGGGGCTGGGGAGGGTTCTAGAATGGGGGCATTCTTCTCTCTCTTGCTATATTCAAAAAAACAACACAAGGGTATTTTTATTTTAAAATGTAGAGTTGTATTTAAAGAAACCATATGTAAAAGGCTATCTTTAAGAAACCATATGTGAAAGGCTATCACTTGTCATCTAATATTCTGTATTATAGCAGTTGGCATCTTATTACTTCTTTCTAATCCGTAAACTCTTTTAGGATAGGTACTGTGCCTTAGCTAGACTTAATATCTTCCCTAGAGCTGACCACAATACTGTGAACATGGTAAGGGTTTTAATTTTATTTGATAAACAATTAGAATCCTTATGGTTTTATAGCAGTTATAGCCATGTAAATGTAGCTATGAGTAACAGAATCATGCACTTTAGTGAATGAAACTGAAGTTTTACATACATTACATATAACACCTGAAGAAAATCGCATGTGAAGATAATATTCGCTGAGCACTGAGTAGTCATACTAAGATTGCATGAGCTTTTTAGATTACTACAGTATATACTATGGAACCATCATGATCTTGCAGTGCCCCAAAATCCCCATGTTTGGAGGATCTTCTTTTTTTTTGGCAGATGAACTACAGTCTAAACATGCCTTCCCAATCTTATACTTGTGAGTATTTTGGAACTGTGTACAACTTTACGTTTATTCTTATTAAATGTCATCTTATTAAGTCTCACATTCTAGCCTTTCAAATTCCTTCTGACTCCTGACCCTTTCATCTAGGATTATTGCCATTGCTCTAAGCACTGCACAATTTTTTTGGTAATAATCATATTCTTGTGTAAACATTCACTAACCATTCTGTTATTAATTAACATGTCCTAGGATTGGGCCAAAATTTGAAGTCAAAGACCATGGGCCTGTAGTCTTGCAGATTTCATTCCCTTGTCAATTTTGAAAACACCGCCTTTCTCAAAAGGGCATGACTAGCTCTGGTACTAGAAAAAGAATATACATCTTTGGTCCATATTGAGATTAGATCACCACTTTGATCTTATTAATTCTGTACTTTAACCAATCATATTAACTAGCCAAGGGGAAAATGATAGTTGAAAAAGAAAAAAGAAAACAAAGCTAAACTAATTGTTTGACGTTAATTATAGAAAAGAAAACTAAAAAGAACTTAGCAAAATAGAAATAAAATCCCTAAATGAAACTAGCAAAAAAAACTTACCAAAATAATTTTTTTACATTTTGACTTAATGCTGCCAAATTTGAGATAGACCCATCTATTGCATATATCAATGATAATGATTTAGGTGTTACCATGTGCACTGATTCATAGAATCTCAGAGATAGTGATAATCTGAGAGGATCTGGCCTTTTCATGCAAAATTAAGATTATATACTCATGTGAGGAATCCAAGAACCAGAGAAGGGAAGTATGGTGGAAAGTGAGTGAAAATTGGTAGATACAGAAACAAAAGTTACTTTCACCTTAGTATCAGAGTATACTGTGAAACTCCTGGACAAAAAGAGTAAATAGAAGAGGAGTTGAGGAAATTCATCATAAGCTTGACACAAAGGCATGACATAGGGATTGGGAACTTCATTTATTCAGTGATCAGTTGCCAAAAGAAGAGAAGCTAATGCTTCTTACCTTGCTTTAATTATAATTCCAAAAGGTAAGGGAAGCAACAAGACCACCATTTGCTCTGAGTGTCCATTTCAAAAACAAGCAGGAACTGTTTACATGAGAAGGAAATTATGTTAACTTTGGGAGATCACTCTACATTATAACTTGGGATAGAAAAAGAAATGAAGGCAGGTCACAATCTGCCATGAATCTCTGAAATCCAATTGATTATGAAATTAAGGTAAGCATAGGTGATAGCAGAAAGGTCTCAGCAATTAAATTCTGAAGACACACAAATTGATAGTTTTGATCAGGAAAAGAAATGGTCTAAAAAAATTGATGTGGATACACAGGGAACTCATTAATGAGTTAGAATAAAACAAAACATGTACAGACGGTATCCTGTTATGTTACTATAGTAATAGTATTAGGATGGCTAAAGAATAGAATAACCTGAGACTAGTAAGGAAAGTTAAGAATAACAAAACTTTTTTTAAGCTTTTGGGAGGAAAGAGAAAGAAGAGAAGGGCTTGACTAGCTCCCAAGGACAAATGAGACAACAGAGAGCATATAGAGCTCTTCAGTGCAACTGTTTCTGTTTTCTTTGCTAAGCAAAATTATATTTGAGTTATAAAAATTTTAATTAAATATGACTAATAATGAATTGAAATGCATGATGGGAAAGGAGGGTGAATGAGTACTCCAAGCTGCCCTTGATGAAGTCAAGTCACCAGGTGCAGATGAACTATATCCCAGACTGCTCAAAGAACTGCTGTTATGTGATTGCTAATCTACTGCCTTCGAAAAATCACAGAAAACAAAGGAGGTGCTACTGTAGGTCTAAAAAAGGATACTTTTTCAAAACTGGAAAAAGAATGAAGTTTAAAAGCCTGTGGTGGGAGCAGCTGGGTAGCTCAATGGATTGAGAGCTAGGCCTAGAGATGGGAGGTCCTAGGTTCAAATCTGGCCTCAGACACTTCCCAGCTGTTGTGACCCTGGGCAAGTCACTTGACCCCCATTGCCTAGCCCTTACCACTCTTCTGCCTTGGAGACAATACACAGTATTGACTCCAAGATGGAAGGTAAGGGTTTAAAAAAAAAAAAGCCTGTGGTCTTTAACTTCAATTCTTGGCCCAATTTTACGACATATTTATAAAAGAATGGTTGGTGAATATTTATACAAGAATGTGGTTATTACAAAAAACAAAATAAAACCCAAAAAATCAGTATGACTTCATCTTATTCTAGACTTTGTTTCCTTTTTTTTGACAGTGCTACTCAACTGGCAAATCAAGCAAATATTATAGTTAATAGTTTAATTAGATGTTTATCAGATAATGAGAATCACATTATTTTTGTGAAAGGGGGATGTAGGTTATATGATGATACAATAAGGTAGGCTTGAAGTTGCTTAAGTGAACAGATCATTTTTGAACTGCAGCCCTCAATTTCAACTTGTAAAGACATCTCTAGTGGAGTATTGCAGGGATCTGAGCTTCATTTCATGTTGTTTGTTGCTTCTGTTGATGACAAGGATTCCTCAGATTTTGTCCTTAGATATTTAGATGGTTCAGTGCTTAGAGCAATAGAAATAGTCCTGGATGATAATGACAGGAATCAGAAGGATAAATATAAAGTTACACCCTTGGTTTCAAAATACAAACTTCACAAGTACAATATTGGGGAGGCTCATTTAGTTCAATCTGCAAAAAACCTTAAAAAAAAAAAAACAAATCCCAAATACCTCAGACATAAAGATCTTAGGGGACTGAGAGCTCATGATGTATCTATAGTATAATATGGCATTCCAAAAGGCTCATGAAATCTTAGTCTCCTTTAAGGGGAAGCATAGTGTTTTAGTCCAGATAAATGATAGTCCTATTTTACCTTTACAAATCAGACTATATGTGGATTATGTGAAGCTGTGGATATTACATTTTTGGGAGAGCATTGAGAAGCCAAAGAAAATCTAGCAAAGGTTAAGTGTAATGATGAAAGGTCTCAAAGCATGCATGTGAGGATAAGGTAAAGTAACAAGGAATTTGTAGTCTAGAAAAGAGAAAAATGTAGCTTTCTTTTTTTTTTTGTTTTTTTTTGTTATTTATTGAAACTATTTTTATTTTTTTTTTTAGGAGTTCTTTTTTTTTCTTTTTTTATAGTATTTTATTTGATCATTTCCATGCATTTTTCATTAAAGACAAAGATCATTTTCTTTTCCTCCCTCCCACCCCCCGTGGCTGACGTGTGATTCCACTGGTATCATATGTGTTCTTGACTTGAACCCATTGCCATGTTGTTAGTATTTGCATCAGAGTGTTCGCTCCGAGTCTTTCCTCTGTCATGTCCCCTCAGCCATTGTAGTCAGGCAGTTGCTTTACCTTGGTGTTTCTATTCCCTCAGTTTGTCCTCTGCTTTTGGATAGTGTTTTTTTCTCCTTGATCCCTGCAGATTGTGCAGGGACATTACACCACCACTAATGGAGAAGTCCATTACGTTCGATGATACCACAGTGTGTTTGTCTCTGTGTACAATGTTCTCCTGGTTCTGCTCCTCTCGCTCTGCATCACTTCCTGGAGGTTGTTCCAGTTCACATGGAAATCCTCCACTTTATTATTCCTTTGGGCACAATAGTAT
This sequence comes from Monodelphis domestica, assembly GCF_027887165.1. Taxonomy (NCBI): domain Eukaryota; kingdom Metazoa; phylum Chordata; class Mammalia; order Didelphimorphia; family Didelphidae; genus Monodelphis; species Monodelphis domestica. The sequence continues at coordinate 398,567,292 of NC_077227.1, forward strand.
TCCATCACCAACATATACCACAATTTGTTCAGCCATTCCCCAATTGATGGGCATCCCCTCATTTTCCAATTTTTGGCCACCACAAAGAGTGCAGCTATGAATATTTTTGTACAAGTCTTTTTGTCCATTATCTCTTTGGGGTACAAACCCAGCAGTGCTATGGCTGGATCAAAGGGTAGACATTCTTTTATCGCCCTTTGTGCATAGTTCCAAATTGCCCTCCAGAATGGCTGGATCAGTTCACAACTCCACCAGCAATGAATTAATGTCCCTACTTTGCCACATCCCCTCCAGCATTCATTACTTTCCATAACTGTCATGTTAGCCAATCTGCTAGGTGTGAGGTGATACCTCAGAGTTGTTTTGATTTGCATCTCTCTGATTATAAGAGATGTGGAGCACTTCTTCATGTGCTTGTTAATAGTTTTGATTTCTTTATCTGAAAACTGTCTATCCATGTCCCTTGCCCATTTATCAATTGGGGAATGGCTTGATTTTTTGTACAATTGATTTAGCTCTTTATAAATTTGAGTAATTAAACCTTTGTCAGAGGTTTTTATGAAGATTTTTTCCCAACTTGTTGTTTTCCTTCTGATTTTAGTTACATTGCTTTTGTTTGTACAAAAGCCTTTTAATTTGATGTAGTCGAAATTATTTATTTTACATTTTGTGATTCTCTCTATGTCTTGCTTGGTTTTAAAGTCTTTCCCTTCCCATAGATCTGACATGTATACTATTCTGTGTTTACCCAATTTACTTATGGTTTCCTTCTTTATGTTTAAGTCTTTCACCCATTTTGAATTTATCTTGGTGTAGGGTGTGAGGTGTTGATCAATTCCTAATCTCTCCCACACTGTCTTCCAAATTTCCCAGCAGTTCTTATCAAATAGTGAATTTTTGTCCCAAGACCTGGGATCTTTGGGTTTATCGTATACTATCTGGCTGAGGTCGCTTTCCCCCAGTCTATTCCACTGATCCTCCTTTCTGTCTCTTAGCCAGTACCAAATTGTTTTGATGACTGCTGCTTTGTAATATAGTTTGAGGTCTGGGACTGCTAGGCCCCCCTCATTAGTGTTTTTTTTCATTATTTCCCTGGATATCCTTGATCTTTTGTTATTCCAAATGAACTTTGTTATGCTTTTTTCCAAATCAGTAAAGAAATTTTTTGGGAGTTCCATGGGTATGGCACTAAATAGATAAATAAGTTTGGGCAGGATAGTCATTTTTATTATGTTGGCTCGTCCTACCCATGAGCAGTTAATGTTTTTCCAATTGCTCAAGTCTAGTTTTAGTTGTGTGGCGAGTGTTTTGTAGTTGTGTTCATATAGTTCCTGTGTTTGTCTTGGGAGGTAGATTCCTAGGTATTTTATTTTGTCTAAGGTGATTTTGAATGGGATTTCTCTTTCTAGTTTTTGCTGCTGAGCTGTGTTGGAGATATATAGAAAAGCTGATGACTTATGTGGGTTTATTTTGTATCCTGCAACTTTGCTAAAGTTGTTGATTATTTCGATTAGCTTTTTGGTTGAATCTCTAGGATTCTTTAAGTAGACCATCATGTCATCTGCAAAGAGTGATAACTTGGTCTCCTCCTTGCCTATTTTGATGCCTTCAATTTCTTTTTCTTCTCTAATTGCTACTGCTAGTGTTTCTAGTACGATGTCAAATAATAGAGGTGATAATGGGCATCCTTGTTTCACTCCTGATCTTATTGGGAATGCATCTAGTTTATCCCCATTGCAAATGATATTAGCTAATGGTTTTAGATATATACTGTTTATTATTTTTAGGAATGACCCTTCTATTCCTATGCTTTCTAGTGTTTTTAATAGGAATGGGTGTTGTATTTTATCAAAGGCTTTTTCTGCATCTATTGAGATAATCATGTGGTTCTTGTTGGTTTGCTTGTTAATGTGGTCAATTATGTGGATGGTTTTCCTAATATTGAACCAGCCCTGCATCCCTGGTATAAATCCTACTTGATCATGGTGGATGACCCTTCTGATCACTTGCTGAAGTCTTTTTGCTAGTATCCTATTTAAGATTTTTGCATCTATATTCATTAGGGAGATTGGTCTATAGTTTTCTTTCTCTGTTTTTGACCTGCCTGGTTTTGGAATCAGTACCATGTTTGTGTCATAAAAGGAGTTTGGTAGTACTCCCTCTTTGCTTATTATGTCAAATAGTTTGTATAGTATTGGGATTAACTGTTCTCTGAATGTTTGATAGAATTCACTGGTGAATCCATCAGGCCCTGGGGATTTTTTCTTAGGAAGTTCTTTGATGGCTTGGTGGATTTCATTTTCTGATATGGGATTATTTAAGAATTCTATTTCCTCTTCTGTTAGTCTAGGCAGTTTGTATTTTTGTATATATTTGTCCATATCACTTAAATTGGTATATTTATTGCCATATAATTGGGCAAAGTAATTTCTAATGATTGCCTTAATTTCCTCTTCCTCAGAGGTGATGTCCCCCTTTTCATCTTTGATGCTGTTAATTTGCTTTTCTTCCTTCCTTTTTTTAATTAGATTGACCAGTACTTTGTCTATTTTGTTTGTTTTTTCAAAGTACCAGCTTCTTGTCTTATTTATTAAATCAATAGTTCTATCACTTTCAATTTTATTAATTTCTCCCTTAATTTTTAGGATTTCTAGTTTGGTTTTCTGCTGGGGGTTTTTAATTTGGTCACTTTCGAGTTTTTTTATTTGCATTTCCAATTGATTGATCTCTGCTCTCCCTAGTTTGTTAATATATGCACTCAGGGATATGAATTTACCTCTGATTACTGCTTTGGCTGCATCCCAAAAGGTTTGAAAGGATGTCTCGCCATTGTCATTTTCCTCGATGAAATTATTAATTGTTTCTATGATTTCTTCTCTAACTAAACGATTTTGGAGTATCATATTGTTTAGTTTCCAATTAGTTTTTGATTTGGTTTTCCATGTACCATTACTGATCGTTATTTTTATTGCCTTGTGGTCTGAAAAGGCTGCATTTATTATTTCTGCTTTTCTGCATTTGTGTGCCATGTTTCTGTGACCTAATGTATGGTCAATCTTTGTGAATGTGCCATGTGGTGCTGAGAAGAAGGTGTATTCCTTTTTATCCCAATTTATTTTTCTCCATATGTCTATTAATTCTAATTTTTCTAAGATTTCATTCACTTCTTTTACCTCTTTCTTATTTATTTTTTGATTTGATTTATCTAAATTTGATAATGGTTGGTTTAAGTCTCCCACTAATATGGTTTTACTGTCTATTTCTTCCTTCAATTCTCCTAGTTTCTCCATTAGAAATTTGGGTGCTATATTATTTGGTGCATATATGTTGATTAGTGATATTTCCTCATTATCTAAAGTCCCTTTTAACAAAATATAATAACCTTCCCTATCCCTTTTGATCAGGTCTATTTTTGCTTTGGCTTTATCAGATATCATGATTGCCACTCCTGCCTTCTTTCTGTCACTTGAGGCCCAGAAGGTCTTACTCCATCCTTTAATTCTGACCTTGTGGGTGTCTACCCGCCTCATGTGTGTTTCTTGGAGACAACATATGGTAGGGTTTTGGATTCTAATCCATTCTTCTATTTGTTTACGTTTTATGGGTGAGTTCATCCCATTCACGTTCAATGTTATGACTGTCACTTGTGGACTCCCTGGCATTTTGATATCCTTCCCTAATTCTAACCTTTCTTCTTCAGCTCTACCTTTTAGTCCAGTGATTTACTTTAAATCAGTCCCCCTTGTATTTCCCTTTCTACCCCCCTCCCTTTTAATTCCCTCCCTTATTTTCCCCTGTAGTCTTTTTAAAAATTCCCCCCCCCCACCCTCTCCCTCCCTTGTACTGCTTCCCTCCCCACCAGTCTGTTTTTTACCCTTCTACTCCTCTATAGGGCGCAAATCTATTCTCTTCCCCAATGGATTGGATTGTTCTTCCCTCTTTGGGTCAGTTTCAAAGTACGTAAGAGTTGAATATTTCCTATCTCCGACCTCTTTACCCTTCCAGTGTATCGATGTTCTCCCCCCTCCCGCCATGAGCTTCTTTGTGACATATAAATTTACCCCCATTTGTTTCTTTTCCCATTTCTTTTAGTCATAACCTCTTTTCTTTTTTAGCTTTAGTCATGTATATATATATATATATATATACATACACATGTATATGTATTTATGCATGCATATCTCTATATACCTATTTATGTCTTGTCCTTTCATCCTATACAGTTTGTCCCTTCCCTCTGAGTGTAGTTCTTCTAGCTGCTTAGGTGATAGCAACAGTTTTTAAGAGTTGCCAATGACCTCTTTTCTTATAGGGATACATATCATTTTAACTTATTGAGTCTCTTAAAAAAAACCTTTGTTGTTGTTGTTGTTTTTCCCCTCTTTTTTAATTACCTTTTGATGATTCTCTTGAATTCTGTGGTTGGACTTCAAATTTTCTGTTCAGGTCTGGTCTTTTATTTATGAATGCTTGGAATTCCTCTGTTGTGTTAAATGACCATACTTTCCCCTGTAAGAATATAGTCAGTTTTGATGGGTATTTTATTCTTGGCTGTAGGCCTAGTTCCCTTGCTTTCCGGAATATCATATTCCATGCCTTTCGGTCCTTCAGTGTGGATGCAGAAAGATCCTGTGTTATCCTCACCATGTTTCCATGGTATCTGAATGGTTTCTTTTTGGCAGCTTGTAATACCTGTTCTTTTATCTGATTGTTTTTGAATTTGGCTATAACATTTCTTGGTGTTGTCAGTTGGGGATTAAAAACAGGGGGTGATCTGTGGATTCTTTCAATCTCCACTTTCCCCTCTTGTTCTAGGATTTCGGGACAGTTTTCCTGGATAATTTCCTCTAGTATTATGTCCAGGCTTTTTCTTTTGTCGTGGTCTTCTGGTAGTCCAATTATTCTTAAATTGTCTCTTCTTGAACGATTTTCTAAATCGTCTGTTTTGTGAATGAGATGCTTCACATTTTCCTCAATTTTTTCATTCTTTTTGTTTTGTCTTATAGTGTCCTGCTGCCTTGTGAGGTCACTTGATTCTAGTTGTTTTACTCGGGTTCTTAAAGATTGGATTTCATCTTTGGCTTTTTGGTCGTCTTTTTCCTTCTGGTCTGAGTTTCTTTGAAGATTGTCTTTCATCCTCTTTATCTCGTCTTTCATCTCCTTTGCTTCATCTTTCATCTCCTTTGCCTCATTTTCCAGCTGGATGATTTTGGCTTTCAGGACACTATTTTCTTGTTTTAGTTCAAGTGCCTCTGTTTCCAGATGACTTATCTTAATTTTTAAGTTCTTTTCCCAATTGTCTTCAGCCTCTCTTAGCTGTGTTTTGAGTTCTTCCACAGCCTGTATCCAATTCGCTGGGATTTCTGGTTTATCGTTTGCTGATCTCTCCCCCTCTGTTCCATTTGGTGAGTAGTAGCTGTCTATTGTAGTTTCTTTCTTCTGTTTCTGTTGTTTGTTCAAATTCACCCCTTCTTTCCTCCCTGTATTTGTCTGTGCTCTTGTTCCTCTCATTTTTCTGTTTTTTAGGGACTTCTATCAGTCTCCCCTCTTGGAGCTTTAACAGAGGATCTCTTGGTGTAAACTCTGAGGGAGGGTTGTTGGGGGTTTGAGCTTTCCTGTCCTCTGGAGGCTTTTGATTGGCTTAAAGTTCAGCAGTCAGTGAGGATGGATGGGGAGCCTGGGCTTCCCTGTGTTCTGGAGACTTTTGATGGGATTGAGTTCAGCTTATTTGGGATGGATTTATTCTGAGTTTTAAACTTCCTGGACGGCTGGAGCAGATATGGAGGATCTCTAAAGCTCTAGCCAGGCTGCCAGGTCTATGCTCCTTCTAGGCTGCCATCTTGACTTCGCCTCTAGGTTTCTGTTTTTTCAGAAGACCCAGCTCTCTAAGGGGGGAGGGGTTGTGGCTTGCCTGGACTCTGAGGGCTCCTGATGAGATTAGGTTCAGGTGGTTCTTTCAGAAGACCCTGCTCTCTAAGGGGGGAGGGGTCGTGGCTTGCCTGGACTCTAATGGCTCCTGATGGGATTAGGTTCAGGTAGTGTGGGCCGAATGATCCTGGAGCCAAAAAAGAAGAAAGAGAAAAGCAGCAACCTCCTCTTCTACAGTCTGTGTTGAATGCCCGGAAACTGGCCCGGGTTACTTTCAAGGCAAGCTCCCCGGAGCACCCCCCTTGCCAGCCCTGAGTTCTCCGTCCTCTCAGCAGCTCTAAGGGCTCCTGATGGGATTAGGTTCAACTGGTTCTTTCAGAAGACCCTGCTCTCTAAGAGGGGAGGGGTAGTGGCTTGCCTGGACTCTGATGGCTCCTGATGGGATTAGGTTCAGGTAGTGTGGGCCGAATGATCCCGGAGCCAAAAAAGAAGATAGAGAAAAGCAGCAACCTCCTCTTCCTCAGTCTGTGTTGAGTGCCCAGAAACTGGCCCGGGTTACTTTCAAGGTAGGCTCTTCGGAGCCACCCCTTTGCCAGCCCTGAGCCCTCTGTCCTTTCAGTAGCTCTGAGGGCTCCCGATGGGATTGGGCTCAGATGGTGCCCCGAAGCTGGGACCTCCCCCGAGACCCAGAGGGAAGAACCCAGCCAGGGGGCCACAGGCTTCCCCCTTCTCTCTATGCTTCCCTGCCGTCTGTGTTGGGCGCTCCGGAGACTGGCTCAGGTTGCTTTCAAGGTGAGTCCTCAGAGCCCTGAGGTTCCCGCTGCTGCCGTGGGCTCAGCACTCTGGGTTGGGGGGGATGGGTCCTGGGACCTTCTTTCTGTCTACCCCTTAGATCTGAGTGATCTAGGGTTCTGGCTTTTGGGGTGCGGTACCTTTTGATCCAGGTCCAGGAGGAGGTTTCCCCAGGTCTATCCTGTTGTTCAGCTTGAATTTCGGTGGCCTAGGAGCACTTTGTTTTCGATCGGTAGGGAAGGGTTTCGGAGGTCTGAACTTTCGCTGCTTCTACACCGCCATCTTGACCGGAAGTCCAAATGTAGCTTTCTTAAAGCATTTTGATTAGAGGCAGTTTGTATAGTGGTACTAGACCTTACAGTCAGAAAACCCTGGATTTAAATACTGAAGTAAATAGGTACTCTATCGATGACCCTGTGCCTCCATTTCTTCATTTCTAAAATAAAGTGGTCATACTAAGTGGTATTTGAGCCCTTCTAGTTCTAAGAGATGATCACATTCTTTAAAATATTGTCAACTGGAAGAAGGATTGGATTTGCTCTGATTGAAGGAATGAATGAAGCATTTATTCAGCATTTACTTTTGAATTGTTGTGCTAAATCCCATGGGGATTTAGAAAAATTGAAAAGTAATATAGCCCTTCTTTTCAAGGAGTTTACATTCTAGTGTTTGGAGATAAGGTATATGGAAGGTTTCAGTGCCAAGTTAGAAAGGCACCCTGGTCCTTAAGTTACAATAGGAAAACATATATTAGTGATGCATCTCCCTTAATATCATTTCTACTCATAAGTTTATGTCAATTTCTGCTATAAAACCACTTGAGAACATCAAGGATTTTTGATAACAAGAATTCATTTTCTAGTTCTTCATTATTTGGTCTACAGCTCTTGCAAAAGCAATCTGCAGGCTATAACTTCTGGAAAGGCTGTTTTCAGCATGATGGCTGAGGGCATTAGTCCAGAAACATTGCTTTTCCAAAGGCTCTTGGATTCAGGGTCCAAGGCTGTCTCTATTGAGATCTGAAGGGAGATGATGGTGAAGGTGGTGAGAGTGGTTTGACTTGCTAGTCATATGACACTTCCTGTTTCTTCCTCAGGTTGTCTTGTTTAACTAGGCTGGCCTGCTTGCCCTATGAATGGCTGTTGGTTGATGGTGGGGGGTGGTTGTGCCTTTTCCATAGAATTTGTTTGTCAGCCCATGGCTTTGAGGGCTCGACTTGGACCCAGTGAACAGAACTAGGAAATGTAAGTAAAAGTTTTGAAGTGTCAAATTTCATCTGGCTAAAAAGAAAAACTTACTAGCGTTGGAGCTAACCAAAGGTGGGATAGACTGGCTTGGGCACCTAAAAGTTTCCCTCCCTTGGAGCCTTTAAGTAAAGCATGACTTAACTCTCATTAGATACATTATAGAGAAGTCTTTTCTTCACATGTGTTAGACTAGATGTCTTCTCAGAGATTCTGTGAAAATTCACCTTTGCATTGGATAAAAATCTGTCCCCACTCCATAACTTCCACTCATTGGTGTTAGTTTTCCTCTTTAGAGACACACAGTTGAAATCTTTTCTACACAATAGTCCTTCAGATATCTGAAGATAACAATTGTAGCCATTCTAAGTTTCCCCTTTTCTCTACCAACCAGTCTCAGATCTTTAAAATCCTTGGTCTGTGACATATTTTCAAGTCTTATCTGTCTTCTTAGTTACCCTTTCCTGGATACAATCCAGCATATCAAGGTTTTCTAGAACTGGCTCATCATTCCAGAGATGATCTTGTAAAGTGAGGTTAGTGGAATTTTGTTTTCTTTGTTCTAGGTGTTAGGCTTCTACTAATTTCTTGTAACTTCCTTTATTAATTCATTCTAAATGTGTTCCTGACCTCTTTCTCACCCACAATTAGAAGTGTCTAGGAGATAGTATCCCCATGGCTCTACATCTGTTTCTTAATAATTTCTCCTACTTCCAGATGGCCCTATTTTTAAAGATACTTATGGTTATTTTCTGTCCTTTTGGCAGCTGATTTCCTCCTCCATGAGGCCAAATAAGGGGCTAGGTTAGCCCCTTATCATCACTTTTTCTTCTTTCTAAATAAAATCTTATAATGAACATATGGCAAGTTCAGTGGAGTTAACCTAAAACTATGGCAAAAAATGCTTTAAAATATTATCAATAAGCTGTTAATTGGTGCAACCATTCTGGAAAACAATTTGGAAATATGCTTTCAAAATGTGTCAAAAATGTCCAGGCCCTTTGACCCAGCATTATATTCCAAGGAGGTCAGAAACAGAAAGAAGGTCCCAATATTCACTGAAACATTTATATCAGCACTTTTCATGGTAGCAAAAAACTGGAAATAAAGTGGTTACTCATCATTTGGAGAAAGGAATTTTTGCATATGACTGCATTAAAGTAATATTCTACCAGAAGCAATGAATATGGAAAATTCAGAGGAACTTGGGAAGTATTTGATGAACTGATGCAGAATAAAGTAGGCAGAATCAGTAAAATAATACAGTGAATGGCTACAGCTGTGGAAAAACTACAGCAAAAGGTCATTAAAAGGTACAGATGAAAACAAAACAATATAAAATATCACCAAGCTGCCTCTGTAGACACTGTAAATTCTGTCACAGTTCATAAGCACATGTTCTGAGTCTCATGAATTTAGATATATATCTTTGGCAAAGATGCATTTTGATAGATTATACCAAATAACTTGTACCCACAGATGTTTCTCCTTAAAAATGGGAATGCATATTTACCAAGTGCACAGAATTAGAATTACTATTAGAAAAACTAATGATATCTTGGAAGAAATTTTAGCTTAAAATCTATGTTCTTCAAAAGTAAAGAAATTAACCTATTTAATCAATAGCTTTGCATAGAGAAGTTAATGCTAACACATAACTAACAGTTATTTATATCAATCATTTACTCAAAAAAGGGATGCATAAAAGAGATGAATTTAGACTTGTGAGGGGGAAAACACATAGTCTTGTCAAGTGCCTCTGTGGAGATAGAATAGTCTTATGAGGATTCATTATGGACATTTATTGAAGAAGTTGGAAATTCATGGTGAAGTAATGAGAAATGTAGACATAAATTTTTCTCTCTCTCTCCCAAACACATGTATGCACACACACACACACACACACACACACTCTTCCAAAGTGTTTGAAAATCCCAGCCAAGAGGCTTTAGGGCTGCCAATGGAAAAGGATAGAGAACAAAGAGGAATAGGAGGGAAAGCACCCTTAAGCAAAGAAAGATATAAAAAATGCCTACCATTGACTCTGCTATAGCTTCTCTGATGGTATCTGTACTAATAATGGCACCTCACAGGAAGAGAAAATTCTGTCCTTGCTCCAGAGTGGATTATTCTGTATATTCATCTGAAACTTAAAGTAGTATGGTCATTTCTATTTGGATTTCAAGGGATAGATTAGTTTTTATTGAATTCAATAAATTCAATTGATCAGATTTTTTTCCCCAGAAATGTATCTGAATTTTACCTTTCATGAAAAACATGGAAAAAAGTGTGAAATTTGAACTTGGATTCAAGTTCTAGCTATCGATGCCTGTGTGACTTTGAGTAACTCATTTAATCTCTGTGACTTTCAGTTCCTCATGTAGAACATAA